>NC_138028.1:70583468-71313468 GCF_964106645.2 Podarcis pityusensis | reverse complement strand
TATTGTCTACACTGAGTAGCAGCATCCCTCCAAGGGTCAGGTGGGAATCTCTCCCAGCCCCACCTGAAAATGCTGGGGACTCAACTTGAGACATTCTACATGCAGGGTAGCTGCTCAACCACTGAGCTATGGACTTTCCCTGCAAATAACCACTTCAAAGAGGTGATCTGCAAATACTACCTTTGCTTGCACTGTGCACATTTAGCTCTCTTTTGTGTTATCATTGTTAGCATTTGCAGAAAGGGGAGGAGCAAGCTGAAGGGGCGGGCCTTGAGAATACACTGCCCCCTACGCAGAGCCAACATTTGACGCCTTCCCCCAGCCCTCACAGTGCTGGCTTAAGCCAGACTTTGGGAAGGAAGCAAGAGGCTCTGCAATCCTAAATGCACATATGGGAGCAAGTCCCAATGAACGCAATGGGACTTACATTGAGTAGACACATAGAGGATTGCACTATAATACCGTCTTGGAGAATCCGGGGGAAGAAAGCTTAATTTTGTAGAGAAGAAAATTTGGCAATGACATATAGTGAAATTTCCCCCCTCGCTATGCTCTCACCTTTTTAAGAATTAGTGCCCTCGTTTTCTGATGGTCAGCATCTCATACAGCAGAGCTGGGAGTCATTATGCTAATTAAATCTTTAATAGTCATAAGAAAACAGCTTTTCATGAGCTTTATTACTGTCACTAACAAGGATGGGGGAAAATGAATCTTAAAACAAAAGTTCCTGTGTTCATTTCACTAGGTGGCAAAGTACATAAATATGGAAGTGCTAAAATGAGTGGTTAATTATCATCTAGCTAAGCAAAATTGCTTCCCACTATGTTTTATTTCACTTCAGTTAATTGCATAAAGTCCAGTTAAGGAAGACTTGCAATGTTTCGTCCAACCTTCCTATCATAGATATGAGGGTTTGGGGAGACTGGGAAAGCAGTTACTGATCTTAACATGTAAATTATAGAAAGACAAAGGGTTCCATCTGAGACAGGAAAAAGGCTTCTATGCGCTATGTGGTCCTTGACTCCAGGTGGTGACCCAATCAAGTCAGCAAAATTAGTTCAGAGGCTTCCATTATGCAGTGTTGATATGCATCCTTCAAAAAACAAATAAATAGGAAAATATATCATAGATTATAAAAAAAAACCTTCATGCATCCTTTTTGCATCATCAGCGTTTGACTTCAATTATCATGTTTGAATATAATGCAGGATTCTGACAGGGTTTTTGATAGTTTGTGGGTTTTTAAGAAGACTCTAAAGGGAGCACACTGGAAGCAAAGTAAAACATTTACTTTACCTGAAAAATGTGTCGAAGATGAAAAACCCTGTTCCCAAGCTTTCTGATGCCCTAATCCTATAATTCACTCTGAACAACTCCAAATGTCAGCCTGTATGATTTATATTGATTGAACTGTGGTTGTAAGTTATTTTTAATGTGTTAGTGTGCAGCTACCTTTCTGTTTTCCTTTATTTCATGACAGGAGGGGAGGGCAATTGCTACTGGGACTGCAGTATGCAGGAAAGCTTATTTCTTCCTTCCCAGTTGACATCAGGATGAAAATCCCATTCCTACACCTCCAAGGGAAAGACAAAAGTTCCCAGTGAGGTGTGTGTCCCCCATACTAGTAAATTATTGAAGAAAAGTGTGCGCTCTGCATTCAGCGCAACATTTCGCTAGGTCTTCAGAGTAACACTTTTTCTATGCTGCTGCTGCACATCTGGACTAGGGTATTTGATACCATGGGATCCTCAGAAGGATGGTTCCTCTGCATTGGTTTGTCATGTATGTTTTGCAGCTGTCTAAAGGTTCTTTCAGAAGTTACTCTCCAGGCATTCCAAGAATGAATGGGAGAAGGAGGAGAGGAGCTGCATGCTCTGGCCACACCAGCCCTACCACTAGACTTTTGTGCACTGAGAAGAAAGTCTGGAAGGGAAATATGCACATTCACTTCACCCATCTACCAGGAATTCCAGTCATGCAGGGTTCTGAATCCCATGGAGGGACCTACATGCATCCCATCAAATCTGTGTAGCCACCACCTTTAGATCTTCTTCCCCCTATGCAAAGGTCTTGGAGTAGAAGCAAGAGAGGAAGGGAAATTGGGACTGGGCCAGCATGTAGTGGGGCCTTACCCCCCCCCATACCCATTCTTGGAGCACAAGAAGAATAACTTCTGCCATTTGTCTTGACTCAATTCTTATGTCCTGGAAATGCTTAAATTCTTGTAAACAAAACAGGGATGTATATAGCATAGATCAACACTTTTATTTAAAATATGGAAATAAATTATTATGGATTCACAGACAAAAGTCATTAGATAGCTCCACCCTAACTGCGTTGCTAGAGTTCATGAAAGCCCAGCTCCCAAACTCTGCCCTGCTCTTATTTTTATACCCATTACTGGCAATTCTGCCACTTGTTTAATTTCCTAAGTATTTTGAGAAATTTAATTATTGCAATTCATCATATTCAGCTTTGTTAAGAGAGACAAAATGATTACCTCACCTCTTGCTATATAAGCAATGCTTCCAAAGTTGTTTTCTAAATGTGTGCTCAGTCACTTCGTAAATGACTGTGTCACACATGCCAGGATGTATTGTGCAAAAGGCTCCAGAGAAACAAAGACAACTTTAGCCAACGCTGTGATGTAGGCAGAAAAGAAAGAAAAGAAAAAAGAATCTGCTCCTGGGCCACATTCAAGCTGCTGGTGTGTTGTCCCAGAAAGCCATAAATTGATTGAGCCCTAAATAAATATCAGGTTTGTAACCCACTTTGTAAAGGGGGGCGCTTTGGTTTGGAGCCACGGAACGGCATTGCGTTGCCTCACTTCATTTTCTGATGCTTTGGATGTCTCCCCATTAACTATAATGGAAAACTCAACAAACAGCTATAACTTCTTTTTTTAGTTTTGGCAAGCACTAAGTGCCTATAACTTCTCCAATTTTTTCTCCCAAAACTGGATGACGTCTGGGGTAGCGGGAAATGAAGCTTGCCAAATTTCAGATAGATAGGTGCAGCAGGGTGGTTTATGCAAGGACAGCCTTTTAAAGTTTACATTTTTTTAAAAAAAGGAACATCTTCCCTTTTACACCGGTTGCTGGGAATGACAAGAGGCCCTGCCTGTGGGCTACCCATGGCATCTGATGGACCACTGTGAGAAGAGGATGATGGACTAGATGGGCTTTGACCTGATGCTGCTAATCTCTTCCTATGTTCTCCCACCCCTTGCTTTTCTGGACAATCTGTTGTGTATTTTTTTGGAGCAATGCTTAGTGCACACTTTACCTTGATGCTGGTAAAGCCCTCAGAGAACCAGCACCCTTCTCTTTTGGGCAGAAAGGGTGTTTCACTCCTACTTGCTCTTTGTTTCAGAGAGAAACTTGGCTCAGCCTTGAAGCTTTCTTTTAAGAGCCATTGTGCTTTGAGCTATCAGCAGCAGTAGGCAACAGCAGCAGTCTTCTACTGGTATAGGTGTCACCCTCCTATTCCACTCTCTGCTCCGAACTGAGGTGCCCAAAGGCACCTAAATCTGCCCTCATTAAGTACTGGTGTGCTTTCTGGTGGAACGGGTAGGGGATGTGTCCTGCAACCCTTGGCCTACAAGAGAGTCCACGGCCAGGTTTGGCCGGACTGGTCCTATATTACCTGGAAACACTTAGCTAGTTGCAACCCAGTCATTATCCTATAAACAACTGTGTGTGTTTGTGTGTGTTCAACCATCATGCGTTAACTGGCTCAAAATGGCTGGATATAGAAGATGGGAGATCAGTCTTCAAAAATCTACCCAAAGTACTTACTTCACAATGAGCGTTTCAAGTCTATATAACAGAAGGCATATAGCAGTGAATGGTGTGGCAAGACCCAATGTTTTGGCATTGATGGAGTTCAAGGGATGTGAGGCTAATCAGTGCCAGGTTGGAAAATCCCAGGGAGCCTTGTGTAAGCAGCTCAGACTTTGTTAAAGATATATTTATTGTTAAAATGTGTATGCCACCATATACCCATAGATCTCAGGGTGATTCACAACATAACAATATACAGCTAGGGAGGTAGAGGTGTTCTCAATGCCTTTTCCATAACTTGCAAACATTGGAACATTTTTTAAGAAGCATTGTAATACCTTCCTTTTCAGGCAGGAGCAGCCAGGCCAGGGGAAAGGGTGGGGGACCACCATAGAGTCTGCCTCCCCACAGCAGAGTCATTGCTACTCATTGGGAGGGTGCAAAGCAGAGTGGTGTTGGATTGGTGCAGGCCCACCAGCAGGCTGCAGCAGTACTGCTTAGGCCTGCTGAAGGACACCATGAAGAGGCACATGAGAAGAAAAGCGAAGTGAAACAGACTTAAATCCACGTGTCCTTATTTGTGGCACAGGCTGTGAAGCACTAGACCGACCTAGTCCACCCACCACCTGGATGCCTGCTGAAGTGAACAACTTGCATGTGTCAGAGAAAATTATCTTACAAAAGCCAGCAATGATGCCACAAAAAAGAAAGAAAACACAAATTGCAGTACATTTTCTATTAGGAAAATTGCTTTATTTAAATTTATCATCTTTGTAGAAGCCATCATTGCTGTGTTTGAGGAAATACTGGATAACATTTGATCTCAATTAAATTATCTCTCTTCCATTTTTGGCAAGATGACTCACTGGATAAAAACGTCATTTCTATCCATTTGCTCTTTTAATCATTCTAACTTACAATATATTTGGAGTCTGGCATGGCTAATCCATCCATTTTACTGAATGGAGCGATTTGGTCTTTCAAAGAGAATGCTTATTCGTGTGGTTTTTTATATATATATATATATATATATATAAAATTTGTGGGAATAAAGAATCACATTCTTAGCAAATAGGGGTCATATAGGTGACTGAACATATTTCCTACACCATACTGGAGGACTCTACAGAGAACCCATAGAGGTGATCAAATTATTCCAGGACCAGTTCTCGTCCCAAGCTAGCTGGGTTCTTTGAAGGCCAAACCAGGCAAGATTTCTCCCATGCAATTAGCAGTTGCATGGATAGCTTTAAAAAAGCAAATACAGTGGTACCCCGCAAGACGAACGCCTCGCGAGACGAAAAACTCGCAAAACGAAAGGTTTTTTCGTTTTCGAGTTGCCTCGCAAGACGAATTTCCCTATGGGCTTGCTTCGCAAAACGAAGCTTGCCCCGGGGACAGCGGGTCTTCTCTTTTGAAGCAAGGGGCGGCGGGGAGAAGCGATCTTCTCCCCGCAGCCCCAGGTCCGGGGACAGCGGGAAGCGCTTCGCGCTGCCCCCGGACCTCTTTTGAAGCAAGGGTTTGCAGGGAGATCGCTTCTCCCTGCAGCCCCTTGCTTCAAAAGAGGTCCGGGGGCAGCGCGAAGCGCAGCGCTTCTTCCCCGCTGCCCCCGGACCTCTTTTGAAGCAAGGGGCTGCGGGGAGATCGCTTCTCCCGGTGCTCCGAAGCGGGGCGGGGGGGCGGGAACACCTTCCCCCACCGCCCCGCTTCTCCCGGTGCTCCGAAGCGGGGCGGGGGGGTGGGAACACCTTCTCCCACCGCCCCGCTTCGGAACGGTGCTCCGAAGCGGGGCGGGGGGGTGGGAACACCTTCCCCCACCGCCCCGCTTCGGAACGGTGCTCCGAAGCGGGGGTGGGTGGGAACACCTTCCCCCACCGCCCCGCTTCGGAACGGTGCTCCGAAGCGGGGCGGGGGGGTGGGAACACCTTCCCCCACCGCCCCGCTTTGGAACGGTGCTCCGAAGCGGGGCAGGGGGGTGGGAACACCTTCCCCCACCGCCCTGCTTCGGAACGGTGCTCCGAAGCGGGGCGGGGGGTGGGAACACCTTCCCCCACCGCCCCGCTTCGGAACTGTGCTCCGAAGCGGGGCGGGGGGGCGGGAACACCTTCTGAAGGCTGGCGGGGGACAAAAGTCCCCCCTGCCTGCCTGCCTTCCCAGGGGCTTTTAAATCGCCCCGGATAGCGGAGAAGTCCTCTGCTGTCCCGGGGCGATTTTAAAATGCCGCCCGCCAGCATTTTAAGATTGCCCGGACAGCGGAGAAGTCCTCCGCTGTCCCGGGGTTTTTTAAAATGCTGGGGGTGGGAAGAAAAGCCCTTATCCCCCCCCCCCAGCCTTCAGAAGAGGTCCGGGGACAGACTGTCCCCGGACCTGGTCTGAAGGCGGTTTCCCTAGGAACGCATTAATTGATTTTCAATGCATTCCTATGGGAAACCGTGCATCGCAAGACGAAAAACCCGCAAGACGAAGAGACTTGCGGAACGAATTAATTTCGTCTTGCGAGGCACCACTGTAGCAGCTGCAAGACAGCAGCAGTCAAGTCAAATGCTTTAACCCTTTGGCACCTGCTGAGGTTCCACCTTGGATAAGGTGCTGCCCCCTCAACTATTTCCATTGAAGGAAAGCTCCCATTTGCACCAATGGAAGCAAATTGCAGATGAGGGGGAGAATGATCCCAGTCAGGCCTGCAGCAAGGACATAGGGTTAAACCCCTTCTTTTCCTCCCACCTGCATCCCAGTCTGGATTGGGGGCTCCATGCCTGCTGGATATTTTTACAAACCATTCACATAGTTGCTACCACATATGTGGTCATAGAATCATAGAATAGACTCATAGAATCATAGAATCATAGAGTTGGAAGAGACCACAAGGGCCATCGAGTCCAACCCCCTGCCAAGCAGGAAACACCATCAGAGCACTCCTGACATATGGTTGTCAAGCCTCTGCTTAAAGACCTCCAAAGAAGGAGACTCCACCACACTCCTTGGCAGCAAATTCCACTGTCGAACAGCTCTTACTGTCAGGAAGTTCTTCCTAATGTTTAGGTGGAATCTTCTTTCTTGTAGTTTGGATCCATTGCTCCGTGTCCGCTTCTCTGGAGCAGCAGAAAACAACCTTTCTCCCTCCTCTATGTGACATCCTTTTATATATTTGAACATGGCTATCATATCACCCCTTAACCTCCTCTTCTCCAGGCTAAACATGCCCAGCTCTCTTAGCCGTTCCTCATAAGGCATCGTTTCCAGGCCTTTGACCATTTTGGTTGCCCTCCTCTGGACACGTTCCAGTTTGTCAATGTCCTTCTTGAACTGTGGTGCCCAGAACTGGACACAGTACTCCAGGTGAGGTCTGACCGGAGCAGAATACAGTGGCACTATTACTTCCCTTGATCTAGATGCTATACTCCTATTGATGCAGCCCAGAATTGCATTGGCTTTTTTAGCTGCCGCGTCACACTGTTGGCTCATGTCGAATGAGTATTTGTAGCAACCAGGACCTGACCCCGCAAATTACCTCCTTTCTTGCAAAACACGTCAGCATTACATAAGAACAAAAGGAGAGTCTGCTGAATCAGGCCAATTGCCCGTGTGAAACCTGCAAGCAAGCCCTGATCACCAGAGAATTCTCCCCTCCTGCATTTCTCAGTAACTATTCAGAAGCATCACTACCTCTGACCGTGGAGGCAGATCAGAGATATTATGGCTAGTAGCCACTGAAAGGCTTATTCTTCATGAATTCCTATAATCCTCTTTTAAAGCCATCTAAGTTGGTGGCCATCTGTGTCATGAACCACTTGTTCTAACTCTAAATATCTCTATATAACTCAAAATATCTCTCAATTTCTGTGGCCCTCGAGAAATTCCTAGATTCCATCTCCCATCGGCCCCAGCCAGCATGGAAACCACAGGGCGGCAGAGTGCTCTAATGCTCAGGTCCTGCCTATGGGCTTCTCATGGGCATCTGATTGACCACTATGAGAACAGAATGGGCCTGATCCAGCAGACCCTTCTTATACTATGTTCTTATGGCCATTGGTTGGGCATGAAGGCAGTTCCGGGCCAGAACAATCTGAAGGGCCGCAGGTTCTCTATCCCTGACCTAAAGGATAGTTTGCACTGTGGTAGTGTAATATTTCACACACAGTGTCATGGAGCTTTATAGCAGCAGGGCAGACCACTGCTCCAAAGAAACATGGGTACTGTTTTGCTTTTTCATAGCTATACAGCCATAGTAATTTCTCTCATTCCATTTACAGTGCTTCATTTAAAAAAAGAAAGAAGTGGGGCCTTTAAGGAAGAGAATAATTCCAGAGCTGCTGGCTTGATGATTGCCAGCAGAGATTGTAAACTGCTGGCTTCTTGAGCCAGAGTGCAATGATAGTTGTTAATTAAGCTTCCGTAGCATTGACGTCAATGACAGTCATTCATTAAGCTTCAGTGGGGTTTTGAATCAGCTTTGTTCAGACTTGTGGGGTTTTGCTGGAACTCACTGGTACTCATTTGAGCTACTCTTTAAGCCCAGATCTATATGTTCTAACACAGGCGGATGAGTTGCCAGAACCATTTGCATCAAAACTTTTAAAGGATTATAAAGACTTGCAGATAACGTATAAGAGGTCAGAAAGAGAGAATTGTATACATCCTAAATATACAAGTTGGAATGGAAGCTTAGAGGAAGGTCCTATCCACTCCCAAGCTATCACAGTTTTGCTAGAGCAAACCCATATCCCCATTTTTTAAAGAAAGGCTGTTTCAAGGAGTATTTTTACATGGTGTCTGAAATCTTTGCAGAGTTACAGCTGATTGTCACATGTTCTCTAAACCTGCCATGTGGGATGTTATTACACAGAAGTGGGATTTGGTGACGTCCATCAAGGAGTTGCAATATAGTAGACACATCACTTAGCCATAGCCCTGAAAACATTGCTCAGAAGAAAATGTGAGCCTCAGGTTGAAAAAGGTTTCCCCACCCCTGTTCTATAGTGATATATAAATGTGTATTCACTTACCTGATCTCGGGAATAGGGACTATCCACTCTCTGTTTGTCACCACAAGCTGCTATGAGAATATTCATTGCATCCAGCTGAAGCAACATCTCACATGCTATTGTATCAAAAAAAGTAATGTTGGCAAGTGCAGCTGAAGCCAGCAGGAAAACCTCTCCAGAGGTGGCCTCTTGGCACAGTTCTAGATATATACAAAACAAGGTGATGAAAATATTAAATGAGAACCACTGGATTATCCAAACAAACTTCTGCTAATGTTTATTAAACTAGCTAGGAGGATCAGGTCTTGGTAACCTGATTTACCCTCCGGTGAAACCCAAAGCATCCCTATGTGTACAGCTAATCACTTCTCTCATTTTACTTTGTGTGTTTGAAATTGAAACTGGCCACTCAGCTTTCGTGCAATACTGGCAAGTATGAAATCAAGAGAAAGTTAAATCAAAATGCACTTAAATCAGGAGTAGCCTAAGTGGTGTTTTCTAGATGTTGCTAGACCAGTGGACAACAACTCCCATCCTCCCTGTCTGTTGGCCATGCTGGCTGGGCTGATGGAAGTTGCAATTCAATACCACCTAGAACAGAGTTTCCCAAACTTGGGTCTCCCTCTGTTGTTGGACTACAACTCTCAACATCCCTAGCTAGCAGAACCAGTGGTCAGGGATGATGGGAATTGTAGTCCAAAAGCATCTGGAGACCCAAGTTTGGAAACCCTGATCTAGAAGGTACCACATTCCCTACCCCTACTTTAAAAGCTTGCCTGTGCCTGTAAGTTGCACTGGTTTCTGTGGAACTTACCTTTACCTGTGGATTGCATCCTTACACTACAGTCCAATAAGGGTTTCTTTTATGGCTACCGAGTTTCCCTTCAACAATTTACATTTTCTTTTTCAATAGAGAGGCCTGATCTATGTCCACAAAATGTGCAAGCTAATGGTGTCCCCCAATTAAAACAAATGAAAAGCCTGAATAGTCAGGAGCTGCATGCTTGTTATCAGAGCATGCACCAAACTGTCAGGACACAATTAAGTCTCTTAAGTGCCACAGTCTACTTTCTCTTCCCCCTACCCATCCCTGAAATTATCGTGGCCGGTTATATGGAATTTGATTAAAATAAATCACATGCTTGTCCAGCGCTGAAAGCTTTTTACTCTAAAAATCTGCCCTGCAGATTTCCTTTTGTTTAACATAACACTTATCACTAAAAGATTACAACATCACCCCAGAAATCACCCACTATTTAGCAAACACATTGCATTATCATTTTCTGAATTGCTTATTAATATTTATTCTAGAAGCATTTCTATTTGTATTGCCACAGATAGGAAGATAAATCATGAGCTAAAGTCTCTGTGAGCAGACTTCATTAGTGGCCCTGGGTTACTACACTTAGCAGCCTGCATTGGATGTTGTTCAAGATGATGTTATAATACTAAATAAAATGTGATTGTATGGGCAGATGGGTAAAACTAATTGGTCTGTAAGAGTGTAATTCTGCAATTTATCTTGCTATCGCTACAGCCATGCATTTGGAATCTAATCCTTTCCCCCACCCTCCCTGGAAGTTCTCTTAAAAATGCTGCAGACACAGCTATTGTTATCATAACCTTCTAAGTGCCTTTTAATTCCTGTTGCACATTTATTTTAACTCACCCACAGTTTCACCACAGTTTAAAGATTAAATTTCACCACAGTTTAAAGATGAAATATATGAGTAAAGTAATTTAATCACCACAGTTTAAAGATTAAATATATGAGTAAAGTAATTTAATTGTTCAAGCTATAAATATGATAGAGAAACTGGTGGTTGATTGGTGGAAATGTTTATCCACCCCCCCCCCCCCGATAAGTTGCAGCCTTTTCTGTCTATCTTGCCTCATCTTTCTAAATCAGGTGTTGCTTGGGTGGGAACAGGCCCGGATTTAGGTTTGATGAGGCCCTAAGCTACTGAAGGTAATGGCGCCCTTTATATGTTCAGCTGTCCTTTGTCAACAACAAATTGTCACTGTTTTTTGTTGTTGAATATATGCTATATGGTAATTTATGTGCCTAATAGGTATCTAAAGCCATTTGCACATAACAAAATATGTATTTTATCAAAGTAATTGTTGAACAGAAATACAATTAAGAAGTTGCTGTGTGTAGGTTTTATTTTATTTGTTTTTTATCTTATATTTTGGAAATGTACATCCAGGTTTCTTTTCCTTTAAATTTTTTACGGCCCCCCAAGAGAGTGGGGCCCTAAGCTATAGCTTGTTTAGCTTATGCGTAAATCCGACACTGGGTGGGAACAACAGAAAAATATCTAAATCTCTCCATCATAATCCTGCCTGCAGTACCTCATCCTCCAGCATGGCTACAACTGATGTGTTTAAACTATGTGTTCTTGATAGCCAGCAGCATCTCTGGTTGGAAATTCTGAGGTTAATGGAAACATAGGGAGTATGCCTGTTGTGCTATCTGAGCAGTATATGCCCACAAATCCTCAGACACAAAACTCCACAAATTCAATGATATACAAGATGCTGCCTTATATACTTTTGACATAGTCACCACCTAATGGCCAGTTTCAAAGCATTCAAACGTGATGAGTGCATAACGCCCCCTTTTTATCTTGCACTACAATAATCCTGCTGTTGTTACTACTGAATTTGTAATTTCCACAAAAGTACACAATACAGGACGGGGGGAAAGAAGACGACAAGAGTGCAGCCTAAAGAGAAAACAAACTAACATGCAAAACCGACAGTAGTCAGTTAGGGCACTATCGAGAGAAAATGACATTAATGAGATTAACAGAGTAATTATCTATTCATAGGGAGTCCGGCTGATGGGTCCTGGGTATCAACGTAAGTGCTGTTCTGCCAGTGAAGAGGACCTTTTTTGCTGGGAAAGCACACATGACCTGTAGACTACTGGAGAGCACTGCATGCATAGATATACTGCCAGGGGCAGGGCCCAGAATGAGTTGCATACTAGGGAGCAGGGTGGATAAAAATCAATGGTTTTTTTTAAAAAAAAAATTCAAATAAATCAGATTTTTTTTTTATTTAAATCAGATTTTTTAAAATTTAAATCAGATTTTTTAAAAAAATTAAAAATTGTTTAACCACATCAGTTAACAAAAATGGATATATATGCTCAGTGTTTGTTTTTTCTGGGGGGGGGGGGACACAGGGGTACACATACCCCTAAACATTTTGTGAATCTTTGTACTTTTGTCCATTTACTGTATTTATTTTTCCCAATTTGAACTATAAGATAGTGGTTTACTTGAGTCAAAATGAGAGTACCCTTAAACATTTTTTTAGAAAAAAGCACTGTATATACTATAATGTTATTGTTTTAGTTAAATAAATTGTTTAAATTGTATTAAGGAAATGATTGTTTTTCTCCTTCCAATACAGTACAACAGAAAAGTTGTCCAAATATAAACAGTTAACTTGTTAAACCTCACAATAATTTCATAATTATCTGTATATGCATATCTAATAGTATAACAAAATCAGTAATTTTTGATATAACTGTAAAAACTACTCTGAAACTTTCTTATTCCAAAAACGAAACCTTCATCTGGTTGTAAATATTAAGATTATACCAGCAAGAATGATTCTTTTTGTAAAAAAAATTATGATTTAAATCAAGTCTTACTGACTAGTGATTTAAATTGTGATTTAACTCGATTTGATTTAAATCAATTTGATTTAAATCAAATCCACCCTGCAAGGGAGTGGTGTCTTATAGGGTTCCACCACTCACCACACATTTAAAGCACACACAATAATAATGTAGTTTACATTTCACATAGCTACATTTCCCAGCACTCTTAACAATCTACAGTTCTCAGGATTCCTTGGGTGGGGGTCTGCTTTAAATGTATGGTGCGTACGCAACCATACATATCTAAGAGTGTCCTGTATACACCTAGGAGCAAGTCCCATTGGACCTGGTGAGACTTGCTTCTGAGTGGAGGTACAGAGGATTGGGCTGTTAATACAGGGCTGGCCCACCCATGAGGCAGACGGAATCAGCTGCCTCAGGTGGCAGAATCCCATGGGGTAGCATTCTCTTGGGTGCCCCACCCATCCTGCCACCGCTGCAAAATCTCGCCAGGAGATCTCTTGAGATCTTGCTGAAAGCCACCTCCAGGGACAGCAGGCAGGTGGGGGCAGCACCTTTCCATTTTGCCTCTGTTAAGAGTTTAAATTACAAACAGATAAGCCTGCCCTGGCTGGCAGAATAAGCCAGTACTTTCATTCTTTAAAATTGCAGAAGCAGCAGGCTAGGAAGCAATAGTTGAGTCAAATCCAAAGGTCTCTATTTTTCTGGCAGCCTGGACTTGAGGGAGCCTTGCTAGCTAGCTCCTACTGAAGACTGGAAAACTGAAATAGTCGACATTCCTTAGCCAAAAGTCTAGATTATCTATTTATAGGAATTTGAAACTGATATAATACCAAGCCCTAATTCAAGATACAGTAGTAGGAAGGTGAAACAAAGGGCAATGTGCACCATGGCATCTTCAGGGAGGAAGACAAAAAAGAACACTGACACCTGGTATAACAAAAGATAAAACTTCCACATTTATATGCATTTCCCACAATTTAACCCTTAACTGTCCAAGCCTCCGTGACAGCATCATGGAATTAAATTCTTATAATCAATTTCAAAATCAACATCCCTTAAGTTTGCTGCATTCTTTTCCAGAAATTTTACATTTGATCTCTGACACTCTATTTAGGATTGAAATTACCGAGGCAAATGGTAAAATTGCAAATTAGGTCTATGGAAGCAGGTTCCTTTTCCCTCGTTGCTCATAACTAGCTTGTACAGAGTAATGTGAAGCAGTCAGGTATACATACTAAGAAGGGCTGTGACAATCTCTTCCATGTTCTCCAGGAAACTACTGAGATGATGGGTGATGGTGAGTTGAGGAGATGTAATCTGAGCTATTACTGCTGCCGCCTCTGCATGGGTAGCTTGGGAATGGGTATTGTCCGTAAGGATGTCAGCTAAGCATAATATTCCATCAACCTAGGAAGAGGAAAAGGTAACAAAGCTACCCACAGTATGTTTTAACAACAAAAATAAGTGCCACATTTCTTTGGGGAAAGCCTCCTTCCTTCCTGAAAGCATACGAAATGCGTCATGAGAGAAATCTGTCAGAAACAATGTTTTCAACATGAAGAGCACACCTTGAGAGGGCAAGCGGTATACAATAATTGTGAATAAAAGGTCATAACATCACTTTGGCAGAAGACAAGTCAAATCTCCCATTTATCCCTGTCTCTCAGCGCAAACTGCACACAACTAAGACATCACAGGGACCCTGTACAGGTAAGAATCAGGTCTATCCCAACTACTACTCTGAGCTTGCTGCTTAATTGGGGCTGGAAAGAGATATATCAGACCAATACTAGCTCATTCTACTTACCCACCCAGTTCTGAGGAAGGCATTCTCTCCACACACAAACCAAACAGAGAAGAGTAATCTTATTTACTAGCAAGAATTTTCCACATCAACCAGCAGCAAGGTTGATAAGGAAGAATCTGGCGAGATCAGGAATGCCCTTCAAGTCCTATTCAGGCATTCAATGCACATAAGGATTGCAGAGATGAGGACCAGACTTCATCACACTATGCCCATTCCTAAACCCCACACTGGCCCTTCTTTAACACTGCAGGTTCAGAAACAGTTTATCAAACATGAGCTCTCGGGGCCCAGCTGGCCCAGCCATTAGGACTCACAATTGCATTTCACAGGGATTGCCTATGCATGTTGGCAGGCCGCCCCTCTTCCAAACACGCTTGAGAAGGGGCCTGAATGGAATGGGACAGTGGGTGGGTGTATAAGTAAGCAGAGCCCCACTCTCCTGTTTCATGTGCTGAACACCTGAATAGGCCTTCAGTTATACATTTAACTAAAAATGGATGAGCTCTTCAAAAGGTTGCCATGCAGTAACTTGAAAATACCTGGGATAATTTATCCTTTTTTGAGGATCTCAGATAATTTCTGAGGCCTCTGAAAATATGTACTTATGGTGTCCACCTCCCACATTCTTGGACTTTGCCCCTAGAAAAATCTCACCCCACCCTAGGGGAGGGGGCACATGGCTTGCTAAAGAAAACTCCCAGGGTGTGGGAGGGACCTATTCCCCACCCACCCTTAGCAAGCCATGTGCCCCCTCCCCTTACCCTCAGGAATCCTGCAGGGCTTTCTTCCTGAAGCAAGGTAACAGAGCTGCTTCATGTATTTGAATGAAATCCAATGAGCAGTGAGTGGGAACTTAGTCTTTTGCACCTGAAATTTCACCTCTGCAGTCTCCAACTGCAAACTAATGCCACTCCGTTAAATTTCCCTTGGAATGTGAGGAAGATATCAGTTCAGATTGTATCAATTCAGGTTCTAATCTAATCTAATAGCGGAGAAGAATTTGGGAGATGTCAAAGCTCATTTCACCTGTGAGGTGGCTTTAACAAGCCCTCAAAAGTTTTGAACTGGCTCAGGAGAACTTCACCTGCATCTCTATTCTCAACACTGATTTCCCCCTCCCCCTCCCCCACCCTCCACATCTCCATCTTCCTTTGGCACAAAGTTCCATTATGAGCTCTTCATCACACAGCATTCAGTGCGTATGTTCAAAGTGTCTCCTCAGTCCTTGTCAATATTTAATGTTCTGTCATTCATCTCCTTAAATTGTTTGTTTAAAGCTTTTGTTGCTCTCATTTCAGTTATTTATTAATACACAATGCCAAGTTATCTTAATTAAATGTCCCTAGCCGGACATAAATTAAAGCATTCGGTTTTTGCTGTCAATAAGAACATGGTATAAGAAACACTATCAGGCTTATGAAAGGAAGTGTTTTTATCTTGGAGATAGTTATGAATACACAGAAGATAAATATATCACTGGGATATTTATTTTACAGAATACAAATAATGTTCAGCATGGGGTGTTCAGAAATGAAAAAGAAATGATTCCAGCATTCATTTTTGGAGGGACAAGATTTCAACATCCATCTACTTACCACAAGAGATGTTTCTCTAGTCATGGCAAGACTGGAGGTCAAAGCCAGCCTTTCACATAATTCATTTTGCTCCAATGTATATTTTAAAAATTCCGACATTACAAAATATTGTGTCCTCACAGGCTGATTTATGATCAGCAAATATACGCGCTTAGATACTATAATAATAAAAAGGACCTGGTTTTGTCATCTTGGAGTCACCTTTGAAGTGCCAAAACCAATTCTGGGCCTAAAATGGATGCTCAAGGGCAAGTCAATAACTTGCATTTTTAAAAGGGTCCAAATAAATTGTACTGTTTGTCAATCGGGAAAACTATAGTTGTTGGGTAGTATGCATGTTTCATTAATTGTGAATCTCCAGGCCTCGCCACTCATCCCTCGAGACTTGCCCAAGGCTGCTTCCGTCACCAGCTCCATGCTCTTCTTGCTTTTGCCTTACTGAAATGTGTCCTTTTTCCTTTCCGTTTTCAAAACTTTATTATAAAATGGAAATAACAGTCCAATAAGAACTGTGATAATGACTCTGGCTTTCCTGCTGGAGGATGGAGAAGTGTGTGTATATACTTCCAGCTGGAATGTAGCCTACTGTGCAAAGGTAAAAGCCATACCTATTGTCCCAGCCACTTTTATCTTGGGGCCCCCCTACCCCTGACATGTGTCCTCCTATGAAGTTTGTCACAAAGGAATGTGGCCCTTGGACTGAAAAGGGTTCTCTACTCTGATGTAGAAAATCCTGAGCTAGATGGACAAATACTGTGCCACACTATAAGGCAACTTACTTTATTCCTAGGGAAGACATGCCATTGTGGACTAGGACAAAATACAATTGTAGAACTAGGTCAGCTCTGTATAACTTAAGACCCAACAAACTGTCCACCAGACATGCCATGCAGCCCACTAGCAACTTGAGAATCTCCTTCCTTTTGTAGTTCTAGGCAGATTGCAAATAGAGGAGATCTATTGAAGTCTAGTGGACTACCATACATGCCAGATGAGTCAATCTGTTGATGATCTAGGCCACTTTTGCATGCATTCACCTGTAGGTCCATTGTTGCATCTCATTTCTGCATTGGAATGAACCATTTAATGAATATGTGAACCAAAATGGAGCAGAGATGTAGGCAGGGGAGGAGCAGGGCTAAACCAAGGCATCTTGCTGCAAACAGCACTTCCTTCAAATCAAGGTACATAGTACAGGTGTGCAGTGACCAGAAGGTTCTGTTCAAACCCCAATTCAGAGTTCAGAAAATAGGCCATCTAAGTTTGAGGCACTTTATACAATTCCTAATTCAGCTCAGGGTCTGTCCAAAGACAATTAATTTCTCTTCTCCCTCCCCTACCCCATTCACTATTGCAAAACCAACTTTTCCCCTTCTGAAGCCTATATATATATATTGCTTTTGACAGAAGTAGATGAAATATGCAGACATGCTAACTCCTTGAGTGGTTAAAAAGGTAAAGGTACCCCTGCCCGTATGGGCCAGTCTTGCCAGACTCTAGGGTTGTGCGCTCATCTCGCTCTATAGGCCGGGAGCCAGCGCTGTCCGCAGACACTTCCGGGTCACGTGGCCAGCGTGACAAGCTGCATCTGGCGAGCCAGCGCAGCACACGGAATGCCGTTTACCTTCCCGCTGGTAAGCGGTCCCTATTTATCTACTTGCACCCAAAGGTGCTTTCGAACTGCTAGGTTGGCTGGGACCGAACGACGGGAGCGCACCCTGCCGCGGGGATTCGAACCGCGACCTTTCGATCGGCAAGTCCTAGGCGCTGAGGCTTTAACCCACAGCGCCACCTGCGTCCCTTGAGTGGTACCTTGAGTGGTTAACACCTGCCAAATTAGTTCTATTAGCTTTTGTGCTGGACACTTTAAAAAAGATTCACTTTCTGAGTAAAATTATTCCCTCTGATTACAAGATTGTTCTGTCAAGAAGCGATGGAGCTTCCTCTCCCCTTCTCCACCCCCTGGTGTTTTGTTTTGTGTTGTGTTGTGTGTTGTGTTGTGTTGTGTTGTGTTGTGTTGTGTTGTGTTGTGGAAACATCTATAACTTTTTAATTTTGGAGCAGAAACAGATGGAATCTGCAGGGGAAGTTTTCCCTTCTAAGAGCATGAATTCTTCCACATTTCAGAAGGATCACTGCAGGGGTTTCCCTGCAAGGGCAGCTATTGCCCTTTTGGTTGGGTAAGAAAGGGGATCATTTAAGTGTTTTGTGAGCAATTAGTCTGAAAATTGCAGACAGGTAAGGGACCTGCAACTTTCATTCCCTCTCATTATAAGCTTGATGTCTCAGACACAACAGAGTTTTCCCTCTACCTTCTCACTCTGCTGTTTGCTTTCCCTTTCCATACCATCCTACCCTGGCATTATGGAGTTGTGATAAGCTTAGAGACATTACTTTTGCTTTCAGTACATGCTTGTCTACAGTATTTTTCAAAATGTCTGGATTGCCAAAGTGCCACAAAGCACTTCAGGGATCCCTGCTTCAACCTGTGCCACTCATACAGAATCCCTGCTTCAACTTGTGCCACTCATACAGATCTCATGTTGCCTTTGCTAAGCAAAATGTTAGCCCACTTAGCCTTGATATTTGTGATCTGTTGTGATCCAATGTACATTGTACCCAAGGCTAGCCAAGCTATACTGGCACCTGAGGCAGAGAATCCCACAAGTACCACTATCCCTCCCTACTTAAACAACTATTAAAATTACTAATAATTTCATGCCCTTTCACAACACCAAAAACATACTGGGCAACTGCCTCACTCTGCCTAATGGTAGAGATGGTCCTGGCAAGAAGCAACGAATAGCAACAGGGGCCAACACCTCCAAAACCCTCCTGCACTCTTCAGACAAAAATTCCTGCCTTTATCTAGTCTGATTCCTCCACCTCAAGATGCTGCCTGCAGGTAGCGTCGCCATTGCAGGGGTTGGCCCAGCAATAAGAAAAAGGGGGGAAATAGTAGAGAAATAATGGCACGCCCTTAGAACCAAATGGATCAGTGGCTTGTTCAAATCATGGATGAATAAAGTAGCACAAAGGCTGCCAAGAAACAAATTAGTCTCAGAATAAATGGGTTTATCCTGGATACGCAGGGGATAGTGTTGAAGGCTCTGGCTCGCAGGTAAAGAGGCACACTGGGGGAAATAATCATTTAGGAGAAATGGCTATGTATTCTATGCCATTAAAAATGAAGACAAGAGAACAGTATCTTTTATGCAGGGGAAACTGATAAAACAACGATTTCACTGGTGGTGTTTCAGGATTTTATTGCAGAGGCAAAATCCCTTAATACTTGCTAATGTCACCTTTGGGAAGGTCAATTTTGTGGGTAGGGGGGCTGGTAATAGCCTAGGAACCCTGACTTGAAACATGCCCAGTTACTAATGTTGCTAATAGAGCAATGGCAATTCTTATGGGCTTATTCGTATGATGTCTTATTGTGATTGACAGCTACAAGGAAACCTGATCAAGTAACAGAAGAAAATACATTGGACCCTTCTCCTCCTCCTCTACCACACACCCCATTTTCAACTTCTGGATTTACTATATCGCAAGTTCACAAAATGGGAAGGCTAATATGGTATTACATAAGGAAGAGCATTTAAAGCATCACCAGCAATCTTACAACTAGAATACTTCACTACAGACAGAGGAGCTACTAGAATACAGTGAATACCAGCAGCAAGAGGATATATTCACATTCCGGACACTCCAAGAATTTGAGGATGGAAAACACACTTTATTCAAGGCTGGCTCTACCATATACTTCCATCATCCACACAGGGCAACAAGTATTGTACAAATTCTGTGTCTATCTACTGTACCTTTGGCCTCTCTATTATATGTGGAGAAGACCAACCACACACTCTGAACAGCTACCTCACATAGCACATGGTTAAAGTATGGCACTCACTCCCACAGGAGGCTGTGATGGCTGCCAATTTTGATGGCTTTAAAAGAGGATTCCACGATTTCATGGAAGATCAGGCTATCGGGGCAGTATGTGTCTAAATACCAGTTGCTGGAAACCACAGGAAGAGGGAACGCTCTTGTGTACCAGTCCTGCTTGCAGGTTTTCAGCAGGCATCTGGTCAGTCTCTGTGTGAACAGAATGTTGGACTAGAGTGGTCCTTGGGGGATCCAGGGGGGCACTTCTTATGTTCTTATGCCCATTTTTGCATGTGGCCCCAGGAGGATGCCCAGAAAGTCAGTCTGAAAAAGGTTCCCCATTCCTGTTATACATCAATAGTAAGATTGAAAGATACACCCCTGAACTACAATTTGGACTCATCACAATTTGGAAGTAGCTATGCCCTACTTCCGAGTGTTACAGATATCATTCCTTCACCAATCATTTCAGATACATTTTTTATGTTCTTAGGAGTCTAGTTTGTTATAAGATTTAGATCTCTTTATTCAACATTCCTGGCTGTTTTACATATCAGTAAGATATCAATAACACAGGAATCTCTTTCAATCATTCAGGGAGATCTCCTTTGAGGTGACAGATTTGCTGACATGCTGCATTTGGAAATTAGGATTTTGTTTAATAGTAAGAATGGATCTAAGAGAATGGGCCTTCACTTGGCTACCCAGCAATAAATCAATGCTTCAGGTCCATCCATAGCAACTTGCTTTAGGATGCTTTCCCTCTTCCTTATTACAATGATGCAATAAACTAAGGTGTACTTTATACTATTTTGGCCTGATCCTGAAGTGGTGAAGGCGGGGGGGAGGAACTCTACTAGGCCACAACCATTTATAAGTGTCCAATAATAAATTTAAAGAGGACAGGAGAACAATCTAATAAAAGCACTTTAACATCCAAAAAGAAATTGCTGTTCAAAGCATTTATATAATTAGCTTTCACACTGAAAGGAACTTTGGACCGCTGCCCTGCTTTCTGTTTAATTCTGGGGAAGTAATCAGCTAAAATGTCAAGCGTGTCCAGTGCTTTGGCAAGACGAGAGAATGGGTCAGCTGGATAATACAAACAAAAGAACTCTATGAATTCAACAGGATGGTACAGAGACTCTGCATTTGAGGAATATGATGTAGGCAAAAACCTTGACTGTAATGCTAGTAATGTTGGTGATTGAAAAATACCAAAGGCTTCCACTTAAGAGGGCCCTCTCTGATGCAGTGGAATGACAGGTACAAGGTTTGGAACATGATCCACCCCCATCAGTCCTGTGTGACTTTGCCTCCCCAGCATCTCTGACAGAAATGCCCCCTCCCCCGGTAGCCACCCAACTTACACCAGTGTTTGCTGCAGCTAACCCAGATGTGGATGAGGCCAGGCAGAGTTGATGAGGTCAGAGCTGTTGGCATAGTGACCCATGCGATGGGATTGTATTGTAAAGAGGACTGATGCAGAGTAGGATGGCATTGAGGTCGGGGCTGCTTGGGTACACCAGCAGAGCCAATCTGTCATGCCTACCAGCGTCCCTGTTTATCTGTGACCTAAAAAGGAAGTCCTGGCCCACCCCCGCCCAGCTGAGCTTCTGCATGGTCAATTTGAAAACAGGTGTCTGTCTTACATCTTTTGCAATGATGATATTTGCAAATATTTTATCTATCTTTGAGCAGGGGCAGAGGAAAGGGGTGTGGTGGGGCGGGTAACCCTGGGTGTCACCACTGAGGGGGGTGGCAAAATGCCAGGCAGCACTCACCGCGGGGCCTGCAGCACGCCCAAGCCACACGTCTCTCCTGGGAGTGATGTGGTAGCTTGGGTGCCCGCAGGCTCCACGCTGCCCCAAACGGTCCACCCACCACCTCCCTCTCAGCTGTAGGGCAGCTGAGTGGGAAGACAGGCAGATTCCTTGGAGGTCCATGGAGTGTGCTGCCCCAGCTCGCCCCGCCCCGTGGCGAGTGACCCCACCCCTGGGCGCAGGGCACACACGCCTCCCCAGGCGCCCAATTGGCTTGCTCCGCTGCTGTCTCTGAGAGAGAGAGAGAGAGAGAGAGAGAGAGAGAGAGAGAGAGTCTTCCTTATTGTCTGCTTGCATTATTTTTGCAAAAGCTTGTGTTCCTTTTTGTTCTCTTCCTTTGAATAAGCCTTCCATTTTTCTGAAGGAAGCCTTTTTGCTTATTATAGCTTCCTTGACTCTGCTCATTAACCATGCTGGCATCATCATGGCCTTGGTGGTATCCTTCCTGTTATGTGGTTTATATTCTAGCTCAGCATCTATTGTTTAGACTATGAAAAACCTACACACAAACTGGAGAGATTTGAATGCCTTTCCACTCAACCCTTTCCATTCAATTTTCAGAAATTTCCTCTTTGGAAGGGGATTAAAATATATTCATGGAGGATAATTCAATCAATGGTAAGTAGAAATGACACCTAATGGAATCTTCAGGTTCAGAGGCATATGTTCTTCAATAGCAGTTGCTGGAAGGCAAGAGCAGGGGCAGTCTTTTGCCTTCATGTACCATGTATCAACTATCCAGTTACCATAGAACCCTGGATGCTGAACATTTGATCTAGCTTAGCAAAATATACTTTTGCAGAGCTTTGTATTGTTTTGAAACTTTGCAAACCTTGCTTAACCAAGTGCATATACAGAGCCACACTGCTCTCATGTCACTTTCAACTCTCTTGAGAAACCATTGTCTGACAGCCTCTTGGGTGCTTGATGTACACTGCATTGTCCTGTATTAATATGACAACTTGCTCACAAATATGTCTAATAGTTAAATCTGTGAGTACCACATTTGGGATCCTACAGGCTAGAGGGTGTGAGTCTTTTTAAATAATAAATAAGGCTTTGCTTTATATTCCACGTCTGAATTCAAAACATGATGGTACACCACAAATCAACAGAGGAAGCTGCAATCAGGGGGAAAAAACCTGTCAGGTAACCCATAATAATGATGGACCTAAAACCTGGGACTCAACAAAAGTCAAACAGTAGCACTTCCCACATAGTTCTCATTTTTATTTACCCTGAGGGATGACAGTTGGGTTAGGCTTATGTATAGCATGGTACCCTTAAAAATGAATTGTGCTCACTAAAAATATATATTCTGATCTTGTAGTTTTAAATAAATAATGTCACCAACACTCAGTAGCATGAGGCTGTATCATCCAACACCTGGCACTTAAGTCTTTCCAAAGAAGGTTATTATTTCAATGCAGCTGATTGTATTTATTTTGTGAGATTTAACTTTGAAACCCTTTGAGTAAAATACCACATTTCATACTCAAGGAGTGCCTTTTGCTGTGTCCCTTGTCAAGAATGGGAAGGGGGGGAATACACACTCAAACTAACAGAGGACTCTCTTGGCAAATTATGATTAATGAGAATAGAGAGGAAACCAACTATGCTACAACTGAAGAAGAAAACATGAATGATCAACAGGTGAAAAAGTGTTCGCATTTGGCACCTGGGGAAAGCATCTACATTTTCTCCAGAAACCCAGAACATAACTTCATTCTTCAGAAACCCAGAACATAACTACATTCCAGATTTTGAGAGTAAAGGTCTTCAATTTACGTTTAGATCTGTAACACATAATTTGACCTCTGTGAATTGTTTTCATGTATGCTGGCCTGTGACAGGTGCTTCCCCAGTTGTGGGCTGCCCTATACAGTGAGGTGTGGCTGTGTCCTCATTATTAACTTTCAGAAGAGTGTTAAAAACATCCCTGTTCAGTGAGGCATTTGATGGCTGAAATATACTATCCCTGGCAATCTAAAAATTATTAACCGTGAGGATATTATGGACGTCCCTTCCTTCTCTTCCCTCCCAACTGCAGTCAAGTAAGTAGGTGGGATGGAGAGGGAGTTGGACAAATTGTGTGCAGCTGCATGGCTAGAGAAGGGAAAAGTGAAATTCTTCTCTGCCTCAGATTATAAAGTGAGTCAGGGGAGAATGTGGAGGTTGCCATGTTTACCATATATGAGCTGAACATTATGAGCCTCCAAGTCTTGTATTTCCAAGCCAGGAAATATGAGCCCCAACAATCTCTCAAAAGGGAGAGACATAAGGAGCTAACTCAACTTTAAACCAGGCAGTCATAACACACTCAAAGAATCATGGAAACTGTAGTTTGTTAAAAGTGCTAGAAATTATAGTTCTGTGAAGGGGAAAATACAGTTCTTTGGGGGAAATCACATGCTTTGGATGTACGTCAAATATATGGTGTGATTCTGCACAAAGTCTATAGTTCTACATTAGTACAGTTTTCGTGCTTAATTGGGGGGGGGGGTTTATGCCACAGCATGCAATGGTTAAAGAGAGATTGGTTATTTGTTTATTTTTCACCTGTGTCACTTTTTAGTTATCAACTGCATCTCTTGACCAATATCCTACAAATACATGCATTGATGTCTGGATATATATCCCTAACCCTCAACAACTCTCAGTCTAGTCTAGTTAAAGGAATTCAGTACCCAAACATCAGTTATGCAAGGTAACAAAGTATTTGATAAGAATTAGTTTCAAAAGAAAACTACCTAAAGTAATTTAGGAAAACGGTTAATACAGTATACTAGACTGTGTTCCTGCAACACTTAAATGGCTTGGGTAAACAAAACTGGCCTATATGAACAAATAAGTCAGGCCTAGCATAAAGCAACTCCCTAACAGTCAAAGTCAGGCAGCACAACTCTGTGTAGGCCTATATATATATATACATGAAGAATAGCTGTTGAAGTCCACATATCCACTGGATGTCACTGTTACACAGTCCTGTAATTTGGATGCTACAAGAAATAATTGGCAGGCACAAGAGTCTGAATTTTATGTTGAGGTTTTTCTACTGGATTTTCAATCACTGTTCTGAGAGCTTCATTTCATGGCCCCATCTATTAGCAAGAGTTCCTTGAGTGGAATTGTGAAATTAAGGGCATTGCAGAGATTTGGTCTGCAGCTTTTAGCCTCCTCTGTTCATCTTCCTACTCCTCCTCCCAGATGTTCTAATGAGAGGGTGAAAATAATTGGATATACTAGCAGTTGCCCCAGATGCCATTCTTACTAGGCATTCTTCAGAGACTCCAGATAAGACAGCCTCTCTCATGGACTGAGACATATGGAAATGTATTTTACAAATGCTTTGACCTCCCTGAACAGATTTAACATAAAATCCTTGGAGCCATTTTGGATGTCCCATTGGTTCTCTTTGGTTCTGAAATAGGAATGCTTCCTGTAGTTATGGGAGACCAGTATTTTACTTGAATCAGTGAACTAGAAGAGAAGTGGCCAACATGGTACTCCACAGATGTTGCCTGTCCCCATCAGCCACAACCAGCATGACCAAGGCTGATAGGACATTGGCTGCTCCAGGGCAAGAATTCTAAACATGAAAGTTTCTGCCACATGTAAATATGATAGAAATACACCAGAAACAGAGAAACTGCCTAATCTCTGTCTAAAGGCAGTATTCTCTGTCTACTGAGGTAGAGGCCTCCAGGCTTTGTAAAACTGTTGCTCTTGGTCTAAACAAATTTTCTATATATTAGTACTGAGGAAGGGAGGTGATGGGTGTACACGTCTTAACTTTCTTTCAAGTGGACTTTTGGTTTTGAAAGTGTGGGGAGGGTGATGTGTAACAAAAGGGCAGCTAAAATTCCCCAAAGATTTCAGATCTTCCCTTACATTGACAGTGGCAGCATCCGTTATTTCTTGAAATACTTTAAAAAAACCAACAAGAACACATGGGGGCTGCTATCTTTCCCCTTAGAGGCCACCTCAGAATTATGCTACCCCACAATGTAGCATCATTCCAGCAGCATTATGGGGCAGGGGATGGTGGCTGCAGAGGTCGTGGCTGCAGGCCTGTAGCTACCAGCACAGGAACCTGCCTTATACTGAGTCAGACTACTGGCAGTGGTTCTCTGGGGTTTCAGAAAGAGTCTTTTCCAGCCCTATCTGGAGATGTCGGAAATTGAACCTGGGACCTTCTGTATGCCAAGCAGATGATGGTCTACCACTGAGTTCTGCCGCCGCCTTTCGCAAGCACCAGTGACTGTGTGTAGAATACGCACAGAAGCAAAACATATGAAAGAAAATCATGCATGACCAAACTCAAGAAAGGAGATACATTTGTGTAAGCTTTTAGGTTTCAGTTGCCCCTCTGTGGCTGAAGATTTTTCTGATAAATCACCAAGTCAGCAGTATGCTTTGTAGTGAGAGACAAAGCCAGCATGTCAGCAAGTCTACTTCATTATAGTAGTGTGTTTGGCTCCAGTACAGAATATGCTTTGGCAAGGATATTTTGTGCCAACTGAGACTGCTTTTTCTTTATGAACTATTTCAATCAGTCCTGAAACACGACGACTGCTATTGGCCAGTGCCTCTAAATGTGGAGAAGCCAGATGCATAAGCCTTCACAAGCTCTGCATACCTTCCTCGTAACCCTGTGTGCAAATGCGTGCACCATTCTTGTGTGCTGCTTAAACCAGTAAGGCAGCTTTGCTTATACTCTCACTGCAGCCCTTTTTGCTCCTTATTAGGCACATCCTGATGTTAAAAGAATACACACCTGGCAGGGGTAGCTGGCTCGGCCCACTCACCATATATGCATTCTGTCTCATGTGTGCAACACATAGGGTGGAAATCACCTAACAAACCCAGTCAATGGAAGCACTATGCAAGGGCTCCTGCTTGCTCAATGGAGCTTTCCACCCTCCTTTTTCTCTGCACCCCCTTAAACTGGCTCTGGGGAAAAGCCCCCAGAATGATGCATGGAGAGGAGAGGGCAGGTGGTTCCATCTGGTAAGCTGATAATTCTCATGCAGATGCAATGTTTGCAATATCATGAGGCTGAAGTTCATCTATTACTTGCACACACAACTGGCCCCTCTGGTTTTGCAGAGCTCCCAGTTTCGTGGAGAGCTGCGTTGTGCACAAGAGAAAGTTGCAGACATGCAATGGAGTGTATTGCAAGGGGTGACGCCATAATGCATCAAGCCCTACCGCCCCCCCCCCATGCAGAGGAGAGCCCACATATATGAAGAGGGCGCCAGTTAGGGTTATGTGTGATGTTGGGGAAGCGGGGTTGGGTGTGTGTGTAGTGCTTAGCCTTATCTTGGATACATGTTAAGTTTAAGTCATAGGTATGGATCTTTTAAGTCAGCCAAAGTTTTTTTGGTTGAGAGTGTTTTGTGTTCCAGGTTGCGGTTACTTCAGAAGACTTTGGAAGGCTGATCCACATAGTAATCTCAGAATGGCTGCTCGTTGCTTTAAAATACAGTCGTACCTCAGAAGTCGAACGGAATCCGTTCCGGAAGTCCATTCAACTTCCAAAACGGTCGAAAACCAAAGCGCGGCTTCTGAATGGCTGCAGGAAGCGTTCGGCATTCGGGAGCCAAAATGTTCAACTCGCAAGGCGTTCAGGATCCAAGGTACAACTGTAATAATAATATTATTTCAGCTCACTTATTAGAGCTGAAATCTTTCAGGCAGTTGAAGGCCATCTAGGGTGTTTTAGGGAGCCATGTTAGTGCTGCTCCACATGCAGAGAGAAAGAACCATGAGCCAAACAACATGTGTATCTGTGGAGGATTCTTCGGTACACCTGTGGAAAACTCTGCTGGTGTAGATGTCCTATGGGTATGCTGGGGACAGGTGTGAATCTGCAGGATCCCAAGCTCCCTTGTTCATTAGACATGTGGACAAAAGTGGCCCCACACTATGTCTGCCCTGGGTCCAGCATTGAGTCAACAGGAAACAAAAAGAAAAATTCTGCCCCCACATCTCCTGCCCTGGCCACAGCAGAGCCATGGGTATGGTGGTTACATTGCTACAAAATCTCTCTCCTTACCACCTTATCCCAATGACAGGAGTGTTCTGCCTATGATACATTCCCCCCCCCCTCTTTTTTAGGGTGGCAGGATATAAATATAATAATAAAAATTGTAATTGTTTTGCTGATTACTCTTAGTTGTGATGAATATTCTTAGGGTTATACATATTTTTATTATGAAAAATGTAACAATGCAAACTGAGAGGTGTCATGTTGAGCTGGGTCTCTCACCTAACTGGCACTAAGAAAAAGAAATGAATATAATATTTTTTAAAAAATAAAAATATACATTTTCCTTCTTATCTTATTCTCTCTGAGCTTCCAGCACGGTCTGTCTGAAGGGGGAAGGCAGCATTTAAGCCTTACTTTTCTAAATCTCATCACTGATTTTCATTAAGCACTGCCTTGAGTTTAAAAGCTGAGCAAGCTTTTCCTCTCTCTTCAGAAAAGTCAGTTTGCTTGCCAGGTGGGTTTCCCTGAGCTATAATAAAACAAAGTTAGCATTAGTCACAGTGGAGATGATTTCTCACATGCTGATTATGGACCATTGTCAGTCCTGGTTATTGCCTCCACTTACAAATCCCTAAATAGAATCAAAAGCATCATCAGGTGACCATAGACTATTTTTCATTCACAGTAGTCAGTTCTCATTCTCTTGTAATGGTGGGCTTTTCAGCCATAAATCTAGTACTAATTCCAATTCTTCAAAATGAAATATTTAGCTGAGGTCTAAATGCTAAAGTCTTTCATATAGTACTAGTGGATTTTGGATTCCTTCCCTTCACCATCACTGAAATACAGTTTCCCAAACAAGATTTAGGGAAAACACAGTTCCGCAAAAGATCACTCCTTAAGACTTTGTTTCTATTCTCTTAAACACAATAGTTCATGTTAGAGTTTGTCCCTTCCGCAAAGGAACTTCCTGTTGGCCACCAAAGGACCCCCCTCCCCAAAAGTAGATCCAGGTCAGGAAAACTTTATTTGTACCTCGTTCTTCAAAAGGATTATCAGCTTTCCAGCAAATTTCCATTTCAGAAACTTGTATTCAAGTTGCACTAGACCTGGTTTTGATCTTAACAGGCCACCTGTCGCACAGTGAATGTAGCCCCTGAGCAACACGATTCAGTCAGGGGCCAACCTTGGTAATATGGCACCCTAAAAAAGGACAAAAAATGGTCCCCACCCCCACCCCATGTCTTATTTTCACACTGATTCCTTTCGGTACAGTTGCTTTTATATGGATCTTCTCAGTAGGTGCCTGTATAAATTTAGGTATTAGTAGTAGTTGTAGTAGTAGTAATATTTTGTGTCCCCTCAGCTCGGCGACCTGTGTGGAAGAACTGTCAGCACTGCCCAAAATCTGGTGCTGATTCAGGCCTCTGAAGAGAATGCTTGGTTTAGACTCAGTAGACAAAGTTAAATAGTACACTCCATTATCTCTTGCTCTCTTTTACTGGTGGTTGATAGATGAGATTTAGAGAATGTGATCTTTTCAAATGGATTGATTCCGACGGGTGCACAAGCCACCAGGCTAGCAGGTAAATGCCTCAAACAAGTTCAAGTTCACCTTGGAGGTGGTACTGAAGCCTTTGGATGCTTAAGGATCTCGACATAGCCTTTTCTTTTAGAACAGAAACATAATAAAGAGCAGCAATGGTCTTGGAGCCTCACCAGGCCTCCGCCTCTGCAGACTACATCTTAAATAGCACTTTAACCAAAACTCGTATCAAAATACTGCAATCGCAAATAATACAGGTGCCGTAGTTTGGTCGATTTAGATATTATTCCAGACCTTTGTGCACCCTTGTAAATCTGTAGTGCTTTTTTTCAACTCTGCTGTGTGTTCATACTGGTGATTTACAGTGAGGCCACACAAATTGTGCTGGAGCCCCAAAGCAAGAACTCACATACACTTTGATCCTCCCCAATGCTTTCAGCTCAAAGTGGCTTGGCAAGGAAGCCAGGGTTTAGCTTAGCATGTCATTCCTCAGGAGCCTAAACTTTCATTTGGAACCCCTACTTTGGCACAGCATTATGTGCAAATGCAGCCTATGTGTGCAGGTAGATTTGCTTTCAGGGCTCCTGGCTGCACATTTAGTTCTGCACCTTGAAAACCTGTGATGGTTTTATCAAGTCTGCTATGTGTTCTTCTTGGAAGCTCTCATTGTGCCTGGTATTTCAATGTTTAACCATGACCTTTGCATATTTTTGATGATATTTTAAGCCTTCCTCACCAAACCATCTCTGGTAAATTCACTTAAGCCCATATATTTGTTTTCTTTAATATAATTATGGACACAGAATTAACCTGTGCTTCCATGGACAGCTATGAGTCCAAAATGACCCTAAGGCTGTGCCCCTGGTCCTTCAGAGGCACAATTGCCCCATTCAGGACCAGGGAGTCCCCCACACCTGCCTGCCCCCTGTCCCCCCCCCCAAAAAAAATAGTACTTCTGTTTTGTCAGGATTCATCCTCAATCCATTAACTGCCATCCATCTTCTAACCACCTCCAGACACTCACACAGGACATTCACTGCCCTCACTGGTTCTGATTTAACGTGCCAAAACAAAGCATATTTTCCACTACTAGTTAATTGAAGAAGCCTCTGGGGCCTTTAACATTATCTGATTGTGCCACATCATCCAGTTCTGAAACAAACAGCTTTCAGAAGGAACAAAAACCATAGCCATCATCCTCAAATCTTAAATGCCTCAATATGTTTTGGTCATTTGGGATCCTTCAGTCCCACTCTTCATTTGCAGTTATCACCCACGTAATACTGAACAAAGGAGACTGTGAGATTTGTTCACCAGCTGTAGATGGTAATCAGTGTCTGATGATCAACTAAGATGGCCCAGGCTTGGTTAATGATACCACCATGAAAGAAAATAATGACCTTAGTTGTAATTTAATGGCTGTTATGTCACCTCTTACTGTTATTTATAACAGCCCCAGCTTGAATATATGATAGTGAGGAAGATCTTCAGTAATTCTATATGCAGTTATGTGTAATGACTAATGATCATCAGTACCAACTGTTCAAGCCAAAAAAACCAGTCAGAGGTGACATTTTACCAAACACACAGAATTTTTAAGAAACATCTATTGATATCCCTTTTGTCTTCAATATTTTGTATGAGTGGAAATGTTCAATATACTTGGTACAGGAGCAAATGAATTCTGTCTTTCTGACAGCCTTGTGGGAATGCAAAGAAAGAGAAATTGATTTTCCTAGTCCAGCTTTATATACCATTTTCCTGCTATAATGAGAAGTTTCTTTATTAAGAAGGTTTGTCAGAATAATTCTTATGGCTTTTAGCTCTCTAACCATCACTGCATACTTTTTCCATCTTAAACCACAACCAACATTTTAAACTGGGAAATATCAAACTACTGAAGCAAATTGCCTCAACTTTTGATATTTTAAACAGAAATGGTATTTAGCAACTTAGGATATTTTATGTATTTAAAATTGGCTTTTACTTATCCTGAGCATTCAATGGCAGTTACAAAACTTCACAATATAAAAAAACCTTCTGTGCCCTGTACTCAAGCTGTGTACATGGGACTGTTTACTCTGCATTCAACGTTCTCCCACTGCTATTTTTTGAAGCTGCATTCACAAGACATTAGCCACAGTCAATATCGATCCAGTAGTTTCTTGAGATATGCTGCTGTTCCTTGCATTTTTTTCTCAAAGCAACTTCAATCCAAGTAGAAGTCTTAAGCCACATTCACCTAGTGAAGCTAGGTGTGTATATCTGAGTGTGTATATCGCTGGATTATCACCTTGTCATGGTGAGTGGGCTTGCACGTTCCTATGACCCTTGTGAGTGAAGCCATTGGGAGTCTTGTACTCCCAGCAGGGTCACTCAAGGTGGTAAGGTCAAAGGGGAGGAGCTAGACAAAGAATGACCCAAAAAGTCCTCAAAAGCAGAACAAGTGGAAGATAACAAGCAGTATGTTCCAACAGGCTGCAGCAGATAAGAATCCACCGGTCATTGTGATTGCTCATGCCATCGGAATAGAGCCTTACTGTGAAGCCTGTGTGTTGGTCAGCGTGCACTGATCTACTCCATGGGTAGGCAAACTAATGCCCGGGGGCCAGATCCAACCCAATCGCCTTCTAAATCCGGGAATCAGTGTGTTTTTACATGAATAGAATGTGTGCTTTTATTTAAAATGCATCTTTGAGTTATTTGTGGGGCATAGGAATTCATTCATTCCCCCCCCAAAAAAATATAGTCTGGCCCCCCACAAGGTCTGAGGGACAGTGGACCGGCCACCTGCTGAAAAAGTTTGCTCACCCCTGATCTACACACATAAAACAAATTCACGCACAGACGTCTTCCAAAGAAGAAGAAAGAAGTAGTATCTGAAACAGCCATTGCACATGCACATTGAGGACAAATCTGCAGCTGGCATCTTTATAAATAGGAGTTCCAGGGGCATGCTGCAGGGGTGGGGAAACTAAACAGGTAATGTGCATCAGGTGAAGACACCCCCTCCCCTCTCTAATGTGTACAGCAATGTACAAAACACAGTGGTGGGAAATAACTTCAGTGTGTTTTATGCTGCTAATGAGTATATAGCCACTGAACACAGTGGGATATGCTTCTGCCTAGACATGCATAGGACTGCTTACACAAAACCACCCACCCACTTTTGGGGGTTTATCACAAAAATCCACTCGCAATTCATTAATCCCTGCTTTCTCAAGAGCAATCCGTTCCCAGCTCCTCCAACCAGAAGTGCGCCCAACCAGATTTTTTTTTACTCTTGGCCTCCAGTCCAAAATGTCTCTCCTCCTGAAAATCACTGTCATAATGCCCTCAGATCCCTACACAACGATCCCTACACCTAATCCATTTAAAACAAACCATAGACAGTTCCCTCCCATAATAAACTGTGTCCTACCACCCCAAAATGGCTGGACAACCTAAGAAGACTCACAGCATAAATAATTTGCTGTTCCTCTTCTCTAATCATAGTCTGTATTAATGAACCTAGATCTGAACAGATGCAGGAGCAACTAATGCCATTATCAGCCTTCCTGCAGCACACACACAATCCCTCCTATCCATTTCTATACAAATTAATGGGTTCTAGTTATCTGGCTCTTCATGACATTTCAAAACAAATATGTTTTGTTCAGCGGCAATATCTGCATGGCTAGTTGAATAATGATTTCCATGGTGGCATGCTGCAGCTTCTTTAATTATTGAAAAGACCATGGTCAGGGGTCAGGGTGATGGGAATTGTAGCCCCAACAACATCTGTAGGGCACCATGTTGGCCCTCCCTGGTTGAATGCATTGTCTCCTGTCCTATAAAGTATAGCTGCTAATTTATATTGCAGCAACTGGTATTCATTACTGGCTTGGTACTGCATTCCTCTTAAACTAATTAGATATTATTTCTGACTTAAGAAATTGTCAGTTAAGCCCTACTGGCACCATCCAGGCTCTGTCATGGGTCTATAATTCTCTGGAGAGTTGCCCTAATTTTAGTAATAGGCTTATTGCTTATCTTGATCTCACCTGTCAAAGAGTATTAGAAGACCACATCCTTTATTCAAAAATAGCTGCTTTCTTAGAATATGAAAAGGCACGGGACAGGATTCTGTGTGGTAATCAGTTCTTAGCTAATCCATTTAGGGCTGGCCTCTGGTGCTCTCCGGTTCAGCACTAAGATAGAAAACAGGGCAACTTTGCCCAACAGCAATGCAGACATTTGTGGCTTGCTATTCACACACAAGTTAGCCAGCGTGGTGTAGTGGTTAAGAGCAGTGGACTCGTAATCTGGTGAACCAGGTTCACTTCCCCGCTCCTCCACATGCAGCTGCTGGGTGACTTTGGGCTAGTCACACTTCTCTGAAGTCTCTCAGCCTCACTCACTTCACAGAGTGTTTGTTGTGGGGGAGGAAGGGAAAGGAGAATGTTAGCCGCTTTGAGACTCCTTAGGGTAGTGATAAAGTGGGATATCAAATCCAAACTCTTCTTCTTAGGGACGCGGGTGGCACTGTGGGTTAAACCACAGAGCCTAGGACTTGCCGATCAGAAGGTCGGCAGTTCGAATCCCTGCAATGGGGTGAGCTCCCGTTGCTCAGTCCCTGCTCCTGCCCACCTAGCGGTTTGAAAGCACATCAAAGTGCAAGTAGACAAATAGGTACCGCTCCAGCGGGAAGGTAAACGGTGTTTCCATGCACTGCTCTGGTTCGCCAGAAGTGGCTTAGTCATGCTGGCCACATGACCCGGAAGCTGTATGCCGGATCCCTTGGCCAATAAAGCAAGATGAGCGCCGCAACCCCAGAGCCGGCCATGACTGGACCTAATGGTCAGGGGTCCCTTTACCTTTACCTTTATTCACAAACAACCCAAGGCAACTAGTGGCAGCTCTGTGTGGAATGAGCACATGGCTTAAGGCAGTCCTGAGTGTGGTGTATTAGCATACTCAAACTATGACTAAAAGAATATGTTAAACACCTCAAGATTGGAACCACCTTCCTTATGTATCTGCTTTCTACAGGGATTAAAACAATGAGAGCTTTAGAAAGAATGGCTGCTTCTTGAAAACACTGACATTTTGGATCTAGAAGGTTTTAACAATGTATTTGGATGGCATGCATATCTGTGGTATGATAAGGTCAAAGCACATAAAGCATTTAAAAACCATATTGTCAGGAAAGCATTGTTTAATGTTTGGATAAGATACAAGGACTTATTGGAAAATAAAACCCCAAGGTGGCTGTCACCGATGGAAGCGAAAGCTCTGAAAAAGCTCAATATGGAGGTCAAATGGCCGAAATATTGGGAAATTTTGGAACAAGATGGAGATAGACTGAAATTGCAGAGTTTTGAAAAACTAAAAAACAAAGTGCGAGACTGGCTTCATTATTATCAGATAATGGAGGCATACAATTTGGATAAGAAAATCGGCTTCCAGGTGGAAAAATCAAAATTAGAAACAGAATTGTTAGAACCCAAAACTAAGATTTTGTCAAAGATGTATAACTTGCTGTTGAAATGGAATACTCAGGATGAAACGTTGAAATCTGCTATGATTAAATGGGCACAAGACATTGGACATAACATAATGATGGCTGACTGGGAACAGTTATGGACCACAGGTATGAAGTTTACGGCATGCAATGCCTTAAGAGAGAATATTATGAAAATGATCTACAGGTGGTACATGACCCCAGTCAAGCTTGCAAAAATCTACCATTTGCCCGATAACAAATGTTGGAAATGTAAAGAAACTGAAGGTACATTCTTTCACCTTTGGTGGACGTGCCCAAGGATTAAGGTTTTCTGGGAGATGATTTATAATGAATTAAAAAAGGTATTTAAATATACCTTCTTGAAGAAACCAGAGGCCTTTCTCCTGGGCATAGTCGGCCATCGGTGTTAAAGAAGGACAGAACTTTCTTTATGTATGCTACAACAGCAGCAAGAATACTTATTGCAAAGTATTGGAAGACACAAGACCTACCCACTCTGGAAGAATGGCAGATGAAAATGATGGATTACATGGAATTGGCGAAAATGACTGGTAGAATCCGAGACCAGGAAGAAGAGTCGGTGGAAGAAGATTGGAAGAAATTTAAAGACTATTTACAGAAATATTGCAAAATTAATGAATGTTAGAATGATGTTGGATTGAAGTTAAGTGGTTTCTAGATGTAATGGTATAAAAGAATATGAAAAAATTGGATTTTTAACAGGTAAAAATTTAATGCTATAATATATTAAGATAAAGATCAGGATAAAATAAGGAGGGAAAGGAATTGCTGAATTAATAAATTGAACTGGAATACAAAAAAGGGAGGGATGAGGAGGTCCGGGAAACAAGCAAATGAAAGATAAGTGATGAAAAGATAGAATTGTTTTTAACTGTTTTTTATTTTGTATTTTTTCTTTTTTCTTTTTCATTATGTAATATTGTGAAAACTTTAATAAATATTTATAACAAGAACAATGAGAGCTTTAGTATGGTATAGTGGATCTAATGCTGGTCATTGCCCAGAGACAGTCTTGAGGTCAGGCTCCTGTTAAACCATGTTTTAGGCACAAACTACATGTAGTGTTAACTACTGTATGTGGTTTGCCCTGGTTCTCCCAATAACGATGAAATCCTTAAGAAGAGCAGGAGAACTAAGAGGTCGCTCTCCTGCCATTCTTCCAATTTAAGTTTCTGCTCAATAGCTAACATCCAGTGATGAATACAGGACCAGCATGAGTCCACATTGCCAGCTTTCCATGCTCAGTGCTGGGCTGTCCTGGGAAATTATGCCTGCTATTCCTAGGACAAATCTCACATTTTCATTATGGCCCACAGTGCCCAATTTGCACTGCAGGGAGTTGCAGTCTAGTTACTATCTATTACCTACAGACCAAACTCTTTTTTTCTGTTACATTTGTGCTTATTGTTAGCATATTTTCAAAGAACATTTTGAAGTTCCTCCTTGAACAGAGCATCTGAATCATAGAGGGGACACCAACAAAAAATGTTTTGACCAAACTAGTGACATCTGTCAGTCAGAGATGGGGAGGATAAGTTCTGTTAAAGTTCTCAAGGGATGTGTGCTGACACTCCTTTTAATTTCTCTTGTTACAGGAAGTTGACAGACACTATATTTACAATAAAAAGCCCACAAAATATTTCATTATGGAAGCATTTCTGTTGGCTCAAGCACATTGGTGTTCTTCCACTTGAGGAACTTGCACAGGATGTTTCTGTTATCTGTTGAAACTAAGCATTGCAATCTCTTCAGGGAGTGTGCCACACCAAGTTACCACAGCACAGCACTAAATATTCCATTAAGTGATGCAGCCTGTTTTATCATTTTGAATGGACTTGTAGAAACATTAGTGGCTTGGAAAACCGAAAAGGTCATTTTGACCAGTGTGAGCTTAATTTCATTGCTTTGTCCCCAACTCTAATTTCACAAATCTGTTTGCCATTTAAAGTGATGTTTCTGAAGTCTAATGCACCATTAGGTTTCATATAATGTACTGGGGAACAAATTAACACAGCATAATTATACAAAGGAAAGATACAACACCTGCCTTTTTAAAAAGTAGGAAGGGAGGTGGCTGCTAATCTCTTCCCGAAAGATGGTCACTTGTATTCAGTTTATGCTTCTGAGAATTTTCACAAGGTTGTTCTACAATGAGTGAAAATAGCAGGCAAAAGTGCATTGTATTAGGGGAAACTGCTGTGCGAGAATATGCATATTAACAGAATTTGACACTAAAACGCTGGTAAATGTTCATGATGACTTTAAAAAAACAACAAACAACCCACAAACTGATCTGGAATTGAGGAGAAATGAACTTAAGACCTGAAAAAATGAGAAATGGAGAGAAAGCAAAATCGACATATCCCCTAATATAGCACAAGACACTATGCCTCTCTTCACCATTTGTATATTTTAACTTTGTGTCTCCTTTATGACATTGCACTTAGATGTGATTCTACACAACACCCCTGTTCTCCCATTTCCTTTTTTGAAAAAGAACAAGTTTGTGGAATAGGGGAAAGGGTTGTTCTGCCATTATTGCTGCAGAGAGAAAGCCAGATAGCACCAAAGGTTCATATTGGTTCACCTCAAACAACCTTTACTGTATGCAAGAATGCAGAAACTACAGCCAACCAATTGCAAAAGCACTGATAGAAACCACCTACATGGTTAGCACAAGATGCATCTCCATAGGATTCGTGCCACAGATACCTGCCAACAGTATCCCCAGTATTGATAATCTGCTTTTCCAGGGAAATGCTGCTCAAGAAGATCTTATAAATTCCTTCCATTTAAAAATATTGCCACCCTAAGCTTATTACAAACATAGCAAAGAAAGACTTGGGATCTCTTTGCATGAACCCAGCTACAATATGAAAGAAAGAAAAAATATATTCATGGACAATTGGCTTACAGTTCTCACTTAGGCTGCAGATGTCCCACCATTATTTGCTTCCCTTCAGGACACTCAATTACAAGACATGTCATTGTAAAGTACAAATGAAATCATTTATCATTAAGCTGAAGAGGCGCATTATTCAAACGTGCAAGATGTGCTTTATGAAATGCGATGTATGAGGTCATGATTTAGTGACTGTAATAGTGCTCATTTTCCCAAGTTTAAAAATGGGAAGGGAGGCTATGAGCAATTCAAATCGTAAGTGGTGGCATTTTCATGTTTACTGCAAGGGTTTGTCGAATAGCTACCTTTGAGAGTTAAAATTAGCCTGTGTAGTACATTGCTGAAAACCTCTTTCAGATCTTCAGCTGTTATATTTGTCTCGGAACCGGTGCTAATTTACCCCTTATGTGTCACCATCCCTGAAGTGTTGACAGGAAAAATGACTTGAATCTATTCAGAACTCTCCACATTTCAGTGAATTGGGGGAGGTACTGGGCAGAGCACAAATTTATAAACAAAGTCATATAACCAATTCAGAGAGAATTGCTTCATGTACTTCCTTCCAGGCAACTCTATATTTACTTTCCCTATGCAAAACTGTATATACTTAGGGTGGAATTCAACCTTGCACTAATGCAATTGTCACACAAGCATAAACATTTCTACTTGCCAAATAGAGCAATATCTTCTCTGCTCCTTCTACTGGTTCTCCTGACCGTGCTGAGTATTCATAGCAATTTTCATACATTGTGAGAGCCAGCATATGGAGTGGTTAGAACAGCAATGGAGAACCTCCAGCCTGCTAGGTCTCGCCTGTCACTGACAATGTTAGAAACTCAGATATATAAGCTAGGTGCCATGTGGCTCCTTAAACCAGGGTTACAATCACCAAAACGGAATGTCTAGTTGTCCTTTTGGGGCCAGACAGCTCAAAAGTCATATTTTTCAATACATATTTTTCTTCCTGAAATTCATTCTGATTGTGCAGATAATATATCACAGATAGTGTGTGGAATCAAGCAAGATCCAAGGATTCCCAAGCATGCACCTCCAGATGGTGGAGACGTCAGACACCATCCTGGTGCATGGGCATCTTCACTTGGTCGCAAGTGGCCAATAGCACCTGGCAATTTTGAATGCTGGCCACGCTACACTCACTGCCTCTGTATGCTGAGAAAGGATGTAGAGATGAAATGTAGTGATCTAGACAATGCGGAGTGAGTGGATGGGCTTTGGCCCCACCCACTTTTGATATTGGCCCTGCCTGAAACATTTTCCCTTGGGGGACTGGGGACCAGGGAGATCCATGTTCAAATCTCCACTAAGCCTTGAAGTTCACCTTCTCTAGTCATCACATGCTTATTGCAAGTATAAAATGGGTGGAGAAAGAGGCAATTTACCACTCCTGAGCTCTTTGGAGAAAAGCCAGGAAAAATAGGTATATATTATCTTAGCAATTCTTGGAACTACTCTGTAGGGTAGATCAGATTCATAATTAAGGCAAGATTTAATCCAAAGGCTTCCCAATTCACAGCCCAATTTTGCTTAGATGCTACGCTACAGTGTTCTACTACAAATGAAAGGAAGGGAGTATCCAAAATCATCCAGCAGAGGCTGTTTGCTACTCTCAGGATTGACAGGCAAAACTGGTCACTTAATAAAAGTGCTATCTGCATCCATTAAAATAAATGGGTGCAATATTTGCAACCAGTACATCGAGCAAAAGTCCCTTTCTGGAAAGAATAAATACTTTCCCTGGCTTGGATTATACAAAGTCCTAAGGAGAATACTTTCTTTAGCACAGACAGAGTGCTAAGATAATCATACCTTTTCCAGCTGTTGGATTCCTTCCTCCACACAGCAGACAGATGCCAATGTCCTGAGTGTCTGAGGATATAGGCACCTGAAGCAATCCTGACGACAGATCTTAAAAAGAGCAACAATGCCCCCTTCCTGTTGAAAAAAAATCAGGAAACCAGTTGGAATAAATTATCATGCAGTCCAATGCAGTCTTATTTCAGGACCAGCTATTACTCTTTTTGTAATTTCTTCTATGTACATACCAGCAGGTCAGCAGAAACAAGCTCCTGTTGAGAACACATATCTTTTAAATTTAAATTTGTTGCACATATGGTGAGTTACCATTAGAATTTCCAATTTCAAGAGCACTGTATTCTCCTGAAATATTAAAATGAAAACTGTTCGTTTTGCACTTCAACTAAAAGTAAGAACACACACACAAATTATGCGTAATTATCCACATTTCTGCTTCCCTGTCTGTAATTACTATTTTCAAATAGGTGTAAATCCTACCCCCCAAGACAATGTTAGCTTTTCTGAGTGTCTTGAATTAGTTCATTAGCAATGTGTTTGTTTTCACAGGCTCCTTGCCAGATTCCAGACCCAAGTTCAGAGGCAATTGCCCCAGGACCACAGTATCTAATGGAATAATAAAATGACAGGCCAATGCAGAAATAAACTTAGTTCTGTTTAGCCTTGCTGAAATTCTGGACACCACAAATTTCAATACTGATTTGAGTGAAAATTATCTGCAGATAAGTTTGCTTAAAATCCTTGGCTTGAGTGGTTTTGCAGTTTCATGAAATTCTTCCTTTTCCCTATTACATTTGCATTACACAGCAATAAGACAATTCAGAAAGCTTTACTGGCAATAGAACAGCCCAAGGAAAGCAAATGAAATTCCATTGATTTATGGAATGAAAATGAAAGGCAAAAGCTGCTCTTGAATAGTCCTATTATCTCCCTGGGAGCTAATGCAGAACAGTGGCCCAAGGGTTGCCATCAACCTTTTCTTTGATTCTACATAAAAAGAATATAGTCCAAGAGTTTAATTTAACGTAGGGAAATATACTTATTCATTAAATTTGCATTCTGCTTTTTCATCAAGCGGTTCTATCTGTTGATGGATGGCCATCCTGACTTGGCCCCAGACACACTGACCAGATGTTTGGAAGCTGTGGCTGGATGGTTATGTGGGAGCCGGTTGAAGCTAAATCCTTCGAAGACAGAGGTCCTGTGGCTGGGACGGGACGATATGGGATTGGGGGGGCAACTCCCATTTCTTGTGGGGGCACAATTAGTGCCAGCACCGTCCATTAAGAGTCTGGGTGTAATCTTCGACACCTCCCTTTCCATGGAGGTGCAGATTGCAGCTACAACAAAGGCAGCATTTTTCCATCTCCGCCAAGCTAAGCAGTTGGCTCCTTACCTCTCTCGCCCTGACCTAGCCACTGTGATCCACGCGACGGTCACCTCCAGACTGGATTATTGTAACTCACTCTACGTGGGGCTGCCCTTGAGACTGACCCAGAAACTCCAGCGGGTGCAGAATGCTGCAGCGAGACTCCTTACGGGGTCTTCGCTGCAAGATCACATTCACCCGGTGCTATACCAGCTGCACTGGCTCCTGGTGGAGTACAGGATCAGGTTTAAGGTGCTGGTTTTAACCTTTAAAGCCCTATACGGCCTAGGACCCTCGTACCTACGGGACCGCCTCTCCTGGTATGCCCCACAGAGAAACTTACGGTCTTCAAATAAAAACATCTTGAAGGTCCCAGGCCACAGAGAAGTTAGGCTGGCCTCAACTAGAGCCAGGGCTTTTTCGGCCGTGGCTCCGATCTGGTGGAACACACTGTCACAAGAGACCAGGGCCCTGCGGGACTTGACATCTTTCCGCAGGGCCTGCAAGACAGAGCTGTTCCACCAGGCCTTTGGCCAGGGCACAGCCTGACTCCCTCCCTCGGCAATCTTCACGGAGCTCTGGCCCAATGGTTGCCAGTGGCTTGAATTAATTAATTTTATAATGAATGATTTTAGAGTGTTGTTTGTGCTGTACTTTTGTACTGTTTTATTGTTGTTAGCCCCCCTGAGCCCGGCTTCGGCTGGGGAGGGCGGGATATAAATAAAATTTATTATTATTATTATTATTATTATTATTATTATTATTATTTTCCAACGTTGCACTTAGTAAGTAAATGGATATGAATGTGTATTTAACCTGGTGGTAAGTAGGAACTGTATCCACTTTTTCATAACAAAATCTGACTATATCTTACTCCATTTGCATACCATGGAAAATGCTAATGTTCCAGAAGTGATACAGACTTCTGCTGCATGCATTTGAATTTGCATTCACCATCAGATGTCCTCCTCGAAGGAGGGTTCTCTTGGTGGTTGTTCACACACCTTCAGGAAGGCTAGCCTGGTGCCTGTGGTCTTCCAGGTACCAGACGAAGAACTTCTAATCACCCAAGGCCACAGGCATGTTGCTATTGCTTGATTTCATTAATAGCATTCATCGATTCTGCTGTGTTCTGCTTACAATTGACAGGAGATACTTGAGCTTCTCCCTGACATTTCCCAGATTGTTCTTGAGGAGGGGAGGAATCAGCACACCTAGCTGCTCATCACCACTGTGGAAGGTCAGTGGGACAATCATCTGTCATCAAAATCCTACTACACAGGCACTGTGCACCACATCTTGCATCACACAAGGGCCATAGCATCTAGGGCTGGGAAAGACTTCTGCCTGTAACCCTGGAGGACTGTTGCCATTCATTGTAGACTTTAAAAAAGGGAGCAGGTGGCATTGTGGTCACTGTAGACAATGTGCATGTGTTGCCCTCATGCTGCTTTGAAATGTCAGTAGAGAGCAGCATCCAGGGCCAAGCCTTCACCCAGCCAAGGTGGAGAGTTAGGTTGCCTCCTCTGAACACCATTTCTCCAAAATTTGTCAGAGGAATTGCCCTTCACTCAAAGACCAATTATTTCCCCACTGCCGCCACTCCTCTGCAAGTTTATTTAAACTTTCCTTCGCTATTTAAATAGAGCTGGCTCGAATCATCCCTCACCATTAGCTGATGTGAGTTGCAATCAAACAACTTCCAGAAGGCCACATATTAGCCACCCCTGGTTTAAAACATCCTTGGAAGGGAGAAAATTGGCCTCGGAGTCACACTTCTTCATTCTACCACTTCATCTGTGGTATATTTTTTTACCTCACAGTGGCCCTCATTGCACATGAAAACTTCACCTGCAATTTTGGGACATGTCCCCTGAGCTTTTCAGTTACACTAATATCAGCTATCCACAAGCAGGAAACCCAAGCTGTGTGTGTCTGTGTGTGAAAGCAAAGAAATGAAATATCGGAATGTGACATAGTTTTATAAATGTTTGCACACATGACTAAAAAACAATTACACTGCACTTATCCTAAATCAAAGGCAATATGTACTGTGCAGAGTTTGTCACTGCACGTTTAAAAGCCAGTGCAGTTGATCAGTTTACAGAATGGCAGCAGGACCATCAGGCTTTACTGAAGGGCTATCTTTCTTCTCTACAGCCTTATTAAGTGGGAACTTTAAATGGATGACACTGCTAAGTCCCCGCTGACACTAGTACATTAGCTGGAAACAACTGTGTGACAAAAAGGCTGCACGGCCGCATGCTTTCATCTGCCACTGACAGAAAGTGAACTATCAGCGTACTTTCAGCAAAAAGCAAAATATATTAACTGCATAATATCATTTGCAGCTTAACGCATCCACTGAGAGAGGAGATGCCAAGTTCAGCAACAAATGGTCCCTGCATCTTCAGTTGCCTTAGTCCGCAAGGGAATAGGAAACATTTAGTTTAGAAAAAAGTAAGGGAGAACATGAGAAAGAGGTCAAAATTATGCACAGTGCGTAAAGGAAGGTTTTTCTCCCTCTTTCATAATACTAGAATCTGGGGTCATCTAGTGAAGCTGAGTGAATTAAGTATTTCTTCAGACAGTTCATAGATGAACTGTAGCATCTACTGCCACATAATGAAGTGATGGCCACCAACTTGGATTGCTTTAAAAGGGGACTGGACAAATTCCTGGGGGGTAATAATAATAATAATTACTTATATCCCATCCATCTGGCTGGGTTTCCCCAGCCACTCTGGGCGGCTTCCAACAGAATATTAAAAACACGATAAAACATCAAACATTAAAAACTTCCCTTAACAGGGTTGCCTTCAGATGTCTTCTAAAAGTCAGATAGTTGTTTATTCCCTTGACATCTGATGGGAGGGTGTTCCACAGGGCAGGCGCCACTACCGAGAAGGCCCTCTGCCTGGTTCCCTGTAACCTCACTTCTCGCAGTAGAGGAACCGGCAGAAGGCCCTCAGCGCTGGATCTCAGTGTCAGGGCTGAACAATGGGGATGGAGACACTCCTTCAGGATATCAATGGCTATTCGTCATGAGAGCTACATGACATGCAGTACTGGAGGCAGAATGTCTCTGAGTACCAGTTGATGGGTACCACAAGTGGGAGGATGCTACTGCACTCATGTCCCACCTGAGAGCTTCCCAGAGGCATCAACTTGGCCACTGTGGGAAAGAAAATGTTGGTCTGGTTCAGTAGGGCCTTTCTCGTTCTTGTGTTTCAGGAAGAGCATGCAAGCCGATGTGATGTGGAACCTAGAATTAGAATTGACAGCTGGAGCTCTGCACTCTACAGTAATGACTCTTTGCCTTTCATTTCTGTCTCTCTCCCTGATAGAAGTTAAAGCCAGTTTATCATAAAACAGCTGGTTCAAAGAGAAAGCTATTTGGGTACAGTGGATTGCCATGCAGCTTGGGCAATTTTCTCCATACTCGGCACAGGTCGCACATTGCATAGGCAGCTGAAGGGGGAGACTGAAAGAGGTTCAAAGGAGACTGGCAATGTGCTTTGTTTTTTAAAAATAAAGAAACAAATAAATGAAAAATAAAGGTTGCAGGAGGCAAAGCAGATGGTTTAACAACTTCAAAAAACTGAACATGTTTAATCTAAGAGGGATAGGATTAAAGGAAGGAGGCTGCAGGAGCTTTTCAAACATTCTTGCTCCTGAGCGTTAAATGCTGGACTCAACCCTTTATTTACCACAGAATGAAAAACCTGGTGTGATCGAAGGGCATTCTAAATATCAGAGCTATAGGGCTGAGAAACATTTTAATGGAAATCCACTCAACCTCCTTTATTAAAACAGCATTGATTTTCATGGTGTAGCCTGTAATAATAAAAGGATGAATCTGTTCCGTGGAGGTGTGTGCAAGAAAGAGAGATGAGTAAATTGCCTAATTTAAGGTCCCCCTTCTACATCCTCCAGCCATGTGAAAACTGATGCTTTATTTTATTTTTTATTTTTTTTAAACAACCCTAATAGTTATCCAGTTCGTAAGTCTTGACTCCAATGTCACTGGTATGGTGAGCAAGTCGTAAACCATGCCCTCACTGCCTCTTTGGTGGGCTCAGTAGATCCCCTTTGGAGAAAACTGTTTACAGGAATCTTAACCATGTTTGTCTGTCTGTGTCTGTCTGTTTGGTCTTGCCTTATTCTTAACTGTGACAAACACTGAAATAATTTAGAAATAATTTGCTTTAATAGAGCCCATTTTCTACAAGTCCAACAAACCATCCTTAAGATTAATAACCCCGCTTAACTGAGGTCTTATTGTGATGGCAAAGCTTTAAAAAGACAGATTGTTTTTGCAAACGCGGTAAGATTTATGGGTCTGGAAGCTGACAGTCCAAAAGGCAGAGCCTAACAGACAAACCATGATAGAGAATTTTCTCTTCAAATCTTCTGGTCAATATGTACAATTTAATGTATTCAAGTACTATATGTATGCTCTGCTTTTCTTTTCCCACACAAAATGAGAGAAATATAAAATGGGTAAGAGGAGTCCAGTGGAAGGGGCTTTGATTTCCTCTGCCATGTGGCTCTACAGATGAAAGACTAGAACTCTGGGTTATTGAGTAATGGACCAAATGAAGTACTTTTTTACACAACCCACAAGTCACTTAATTATCAGGATACCAGAATGGCTAGTGACTTGCCCTCATGTGTTCCTCAGAGCATTTAGCTAGCTACATGGGCAGGAGCACCTCTGGTTTGGGCAGATTATCTCCATGCCTTCATTAACTATGGTTTCTCTTGTGTGGTTATTTGCTTGGATCATACAGCTTCTGTTCACACAAGTACCAAGCTAACATGGAGAGATACCCATCAATTTTGGGATCATAATGGTAGGCACACTTCCAAAGCAGCTTGTAATTTGGGTTTTAGGTGAATTTCTTTTTTAGGGTTAGAATAGCTTCAGAAAGGATTATTGTGTCAACAGTTATTAGCTGTAGTAACTTAATGGAAACTCCAGGTTTGGGGAGTAATATATCTGATGAGGATGATGAAGTAGTCAAACAACAAGCGATGGCTCTCAGCATTATGCTTGTAAGCCTGACCCATATCAGAGACAGAATGCTGAGCTAAATGAAATGTTGGCCTAAGCCAAAGAGACCACTCTAATGCTTGTAGGCTGAGAACACAATCCTAGAGGCTAAATAGCTCTTAGCCATTTATTTGCTGCTTATTTTTGACTGTTCTTGGCACTCTCTTTTATCTTATTTTATACTGTATTGATTTTGTGTAAGCTGCCTTGTGTACTTTTTGTAGAAAAGTAAGATGTGAATTCAGCTACAACACCAAAAATAATATACAAACAATAATTCAAGGAACTCACAGTATTATTCCATGCAAATTTATTCAAATGGAAGTTCCACAGTGCTCAGTGGGGCTTATTTTCACATAAATGCACATAGGATTTCAGTCTGTTTCATCTAACAGATTGGCTATGTCAAATACAATATATTATATTTACTTCTCTTTGTTACCACTCCATGAAATCTTGTATAACTATGAAGAACCCCAACACAATGCCTAAGCATAAAGTTCATTTTTTCATTGAAACCATTCAATCAAGGTGACTGACAGCCCAAACAACTTCTTGTCAACTGACCTTTTGAAATTAAAAAGATGTGAAGAGGCAATCGATTGAAGTAATAGAAAGTTCAAATGATTTTTTTATTTTATTTTTATAGAAAAAGCTTGTTTTGAAAGAACCTTGTATCTCTGTGAAATTAAGACCACATCTTCTGGTGACAAATGATTCTGCAGGATGACCAGTAGTGCCTTGGGCTCCTGCTACTGTTACATTGCTAGGCTGGCTTGCTAAACAGCTGCTTTGGTTATTTAATATTGCAATTGTTTTACAATTGTTTTGACAATATTTATCTTGGCAAATATGAGAGCCCATTTGGACTGACTTGTGGACATTTTTTTTTAGATAGAGCATGAATAGATAGATTGAGATAGAGCTTCAGAAACACTGATTTCCTCTTAGAATACAGAATAGCTTACCTGGTCATTTCATGTTACAAGACACCTACAAAAGAACACATGTGCCAACAAAGATCCTAAGAAGTTCTCAGATTGCCTGAGTACAAGGGGGGCTTACCTTAGCAATGATGCGGCACAGGTGAGAGCCTTCCTGGGTAAGACTGAACAAGTTGCTGGTAGCTGACTCAGCAGAATACAGATTATCTGATGTGTCTATTTCTCTCACCAGGTTCTGGGCAACGAAGACAAACATAAATTTCATTTACTTCCACATATATGTGCAAACAGAGTGATGTCTAGGGCTTGGCTTCTTGGTTTCTTGTGAATTTAGTTAGCTTAAAGCTTTGTGTTGAAACTGCAGAGTTTTTGTTTAGGGAAAAGTGCCATTACAGTGGTACCTTGGTTCTGAAATGCCTTGGTACTCAAACAACTTGGAACGCAAACACTGCAAACCCGGAAGTAAGTAAGTAACCCGGTTTGCAAACTTTTTTCAGAAGCTGAACGTGCTCCGTTTTGAGTGTTACGCTTCCGTGAGTGCAACACTTCTGTTTTGAGTGTTACACTGAGGTCTATCTGTTTTTGCTATTTATTTTGCTCTTTTTGTTTTGTTTTTGTGACTGTGTGGAACCCAGTTCAGCTATTGATTGATTGATTGATTGATTGATTGATTGATTGATTATTGTGTGACTGCAGTACATTGTTTATTGCTTTCATTTTATAGATCAATGGTTGTATTAGATAGTAAAATTCATGTTAAATTGCTGTTTTAGGAGTTGTTTTTAAAAGTCTGGAACAGATTAATCCATTTTGCATTACTTTCTATGAGAAAGCACACCTTGGTTTTGGAACACTTTGGTTTTGGAACAGACTTCCGAAAGGGATTAAGTTTGAGAACCAAGGTACCACTGTATAAGAGAACAAGGGAGGCATTCATGGTGAGTTCTGACACCTCTTTTTCTAGGAAAATGGCCCTGGGAAAAGTCAAACTGCATTTCCAAACCCCCGAAATGAGAACATCAGTGATGAATCCCAGGAGACCTCAGAGGCTGCATGATACATTCATGGGATGAAAACCAAGCAAATATTTTAATACTTCCAAACATTTTCCTTATTGTTACATATAGTTAAGAACATTTACTAACCTTTATTTCATGGGTTAAAGCTAGTTCTATCAACTGGCCAAAATACTGTGCAACTGTGGTTAGAGCATCATTAATACAAGATTTCATAGACTTTAATATCTGCTCATCTTCAATCTGGATGCACCTGAAAGGAAAGGTAAGAAAAATAGTGCAATTGTCCCTGTGGTGCTTTAGCCATCATGTGAACAGAAGCTAAGCCTTAATCAAGATGTGAGACCAAACAGTAGCTCTTAATATTAAGGCACCAATTTAAGATGATGACCCAAAGCGCCAGTTCACTTCTCTCAAGAAATAGGCTAAAACACAGAAATGTAGAACTCCGCTATGTAGAACCACCATTCCTCTACTAACAGAAAAAAATATTGCGTGCATCAGAGCCAACAGATTACAAGCACTAATTGAGAGTATAAAGTGACCCATTTATTTCAAACCAATTATAGCATTGGGCAAAACAAATATTTTATATTACCTTTCAGTAACTGTTGTAAGTTCAGAACATTTTTCCACTAGCATTTTTTCATACTGCAGATGAAAGAGAACAGAGATGTGTTGTTTTAGTGTTATCGTTTGTCTTTGCATTATGGGAAATGATAGAATTACATTGCTTTAAACAGAACCAAAGGATGAATTTTAATTTAATGTATTTTTAAAGTAAATTTAATTGATTGTGGCTTAGAGGGGCGATTTAGAGGAGGAAATCAATGGGGAAAGAAGTAGAAGTTTTAAGGACTTTCCTCCCACCAGCCCCCTGTTTCTCTGATCTAAACACCCTCGTCTCAAAGTGGCTTTTCTCTAAAACAGGGGTGGGGAATCTGTGGCTTTCTAGATGCTTCTGGAGGGCATCTTCCATCATCCCTGTCCATAGGCCATATTGGTCAAGGCCGATGGGATTTGGAGTCTGACAACATATGGAGGGCCACAGACTTCCCCACCCCTGCTCTCAAAAAGAGGTTGATTAAGCATGTGCATGTAACATTAGTCTGGCATTTAAAGATGCTAACTTGAGAACAATTCTAAGAGGTGGAAATTGAGCTGTACCCAATCAGCTGGGTTTTGAAGAGAGTACATAGAGTGTGTCTTGAATGCAGAAGGTTCCAGGTGCAGTCCTTGACATTGCCAATCTAAAACACTCAACTAATGAGCCCTACAAGCAGAAGCCCATGTAACGACTTCAAGCAATTGGGTTTGCCCCCTTTCTCTTCCCCCTGTGTGTCCCCTATAGCCCACCCCTTTGGCTCTGGGAGACTCAGGGAAACCCCTGAAACAGCAGGGAGGGGGACAAGGAGAGGGCAGGCCATTCCATTCGGCAAGCAGAAATGCTTGTGGGAGCCAGTGTGGTGTAGTGGTTAAGAGCAGTAGATTCGTAATCTGGGGAACCGGGTTTGCATCTCCGCTCCTCCACATGCAGCTGCTGGGTGACCTTGGGCCAGTCACACTTCTTTGAAGTCTCTCAGCCCCATTCACCTCACAGAGTGTTTGTTGTGGGTGAGGAAGGGAAAGGAGAATGTTAGCTGCTTTGAGACTCCTTCGGGTAGTGATAAAGCGGGATATCAAATCCAAGCTCTTCTTCTCCTCTTCTCTTGTGCTGATGAAGCTATCTGTTCAACGCTACACTGAATTCCTCCCATAGGTAAAAAGTGATGTCAAGGAGCCCTGGCTGTTACCTTGGAAAGCAAGATGCCTGTCAGAGCTATTGAGTTAGATGGGGAAACAGTCTGAGCTAGTATAGGCAGCTTGATAGGTTTCCCATTATTACATGATGTGTCTATTTCCAAAACCCAAGAGGATGAATTGGTAATATGTTCAGAATAAGTTTTATTCAAAACGAAACAAAAACATGCATGTAAAGTTTTCTATGGGGTCTTTCCTTTAAAAACAAACAACATTTATATCAGCATTCTGGATGCTGTTATTTCACAGTAATCCTACCTCATGCATTTCTTCCCAAGAATTCCTCTTGAATGTGTTGTATTCATTTATCATTGAACGGACATGGCAGTTGACTCTTACTGTCATGCTGTGGACCCTCTGCCACCTGTTCTTCTCTAGTTTTTGAACGATCCTCGTTAGCTCAGTACTTATAATCCAAGCTCTTTTCAGCAACAACTGCAAGTTATCACAAGCGCTGTGTTCCGATGACAGAGAAAATTCACTTTGGGCATCTTCTTCTAGGCTGATTGGTTTTGACTGAAGAATACACATGCATTCACAATCAGTCATGAGCTTCAAGTCTTCCATCCACCGTTGAACAGAGTCTACCTGGATTAAATGCATACTGAAAAGAAGGGCGGGGGAGATGAAAATACTACATATTAGTATACTAGCTCCTATCTAGTAAATCTGGTACAGAGCTTCTAAATTTCAGGCACAAGATTCAGGCACAAAAAGTGTATTGAAGTTCCATTTGGCATATGAAAATGAATACCGGCTGAATGCTAGACATTCTAAGGTTGATCCCATAAGCATTAATTTTCCAGATTCTATCAAATATCCACGTTTCTAACAGTGGACGGGCAGATGTATTGGTGAGTCAAAATTTAGGGTCTGATAGAGACAGCCATTTCCTGTTTTTTGTCCCCAAGATACCATATACTGCCTCCATTTAGAGATTATATTTTATCCATAATCATGGCTAATAGCCATGATTATGGATAAATAGACCATTTATCTCAGTTTGAGAAAAAGGCAACAGAATCTACTTTGTTCCAGCTAATCCACTTTATGAACTACAGCTACACATGGTTTATAATTTGTCTGCATGCATAAACTGCACAGTAATGTCCATTCCTGCAATAGCTGACATTTGGCTGAATCATATGTGCCTGTTTAACACAAAATACCCACAAAATTCCTGAGATTATGTTACATATTATATGCACATAAAATATGCACATTAGCCATAGATTTCCCATTCATGGTGGCATATGCAACTCTGCTTAAAGTTTGGTCTTGAGTACCTGCTCCCCATTCCACTCTCCCAGCAAGTTAGTAGCTTGTTTTCACTGTGATTATTTAACACGCCAGTCACACTTTAATATATGACTGGTGTCAGATTCTGAACATTTATTTGGATGTCAGTCACAATGATTTAAGTTGATTGCAAGTCTAAGTGTGTATAACCAGCATTAGAATCCCAGAGCTATTTCATATCACGATTTCCTATGCAGCAACTCAACTTGACTTGTTCAGTAATTTGGGGGTGGGTGTTGAACTAATCTTGTAAACATTGGACACATGTCGAGACCTTATTGTTTACAGATGACACAAGAATAAGCACACTGCCAGTTATGCTCAACTGAGAGGTGCTGCATCGTCTGTCACTACAGAGGAGCCATACAGAGAAGTGTACTAACCTTGCTGTGAGGGGATTATTCGCAAATTTAATCTGAAGGTACCTTTGATCTGCAAGCCAAAATTATGACTCTAGGAGGATTCCTTGAGGTATCCAGCAACTTTCCTGAGCTAGCTCCAAAAGTCACAAGAGTTACCTTGAACTCAATCTATGACCAATATTCTTCCTTATTATGGGTTGTAGTTTTCATGTGCTGTAGTCTTCAAAGCTGTAATTTGATTAGTTATGTTTTGTGCCTGTTGTATTTTCATACTGTAATAGCTTCTTTCATTCATACTCTTGTTCTCAAGATTCTGATTTGTTTTAGTGGATTCACTTATTTTTCCCGGGTTGCATCCAATGGTGGCTTTGCCTTCGCAGGAAACATTTCAACTTGCACAAGTCATTTTGCCATTCCCTCTCTAATCAGTTTGACCCTGAGTTGCTCCTGACTATTACTGGGCCTTCTAGAATAGAACGGGGTATGGCCGAGAGGGCTGCAGTAGTTTGGTGAGGTTGGCAGCATTTGGGTGCCCTGGGGTGCACAAGTAAAAACATTTCCCCCTAAAGCAAAGCCATTATTTGATGCAACCCCTTATTTGAATATATATATATATAATCATGGAACATAAAATCCAGCCCTCATAATAGAATTCATAAATGCATTTTGTATTCAGTACAGTGGTACGTCGGGTTACTAACTTAATTCGTTCCAGAGGTCTGTTCTTAACCTCAAACCGTTCTTAACCTGAGGTACCACTTTAGCTAATGGGGCCTCCCACTGGCATGCAATTTCTGTCCTCATCCTGAGGTAAAGTTCTTAACCTGAGGTACTACTTCCGGGTTAGCGGAGTCTGTAACCCGAAGTGTTTCTAACCCAAGGTGTTTTTAATCCAAGATACCACTGTATTAGCCTGGCTACATATAAAACAACCATACTAGATGTTTTTTATAATCCAGAGTGGAATCTTAAGAACAGTGGCTACTTTGCCTTTCAAGGTGCACAACATCTCCAAACAAGCTGCAAATATATAGCTCTAAGCACCACTATATTACTTCTTTATTATTCTACATTTATTCCCTGGTTTCAGTTAAAATTAAAATCAATAACTAAACCAGCAGAGAGAAACCTTTACAGGCAGGAAAACAGCTTAACTGATTTTCCTGAGATTAATAGAAGTATTAGAATGGCAATCATTCTGAGCCCACACTAACAGCTATAGAAATGGCACTGCCTTTACTGTTCCTCTTAGAGATGCTCTTGGTTCAGACCCTAATTAGATTTCAGGAATCGATGCTGGGAGTGTTGCAAAAAAAGGGGGGGATATTTTCTGACCTGTACCATGAACATTCATGCTGAATGTTTTGGGTATATGTTCGGTAGTTCTAGAACTTGAATGAAAACTATAGTTACAGGCCATTTGTCTTAAGCTTGAATTGTTGCTGGGCATGCATCTTTCAGCAAATGTAATTATTGTGATCCAAACATCTAAAGGAGTCTCAGGGTACTATAGTAAGAGTTGTGTGTGTCGGAAATAAGAACTGCCTTGTAGGGCAGGGGACAAGAGAATTAGATTGTGAGCTTTCACCTTTCACTTACAAGGTTTAATTCATCTAATAGATTTTATCCTGCCTTTCAGTGTATCTCCACTATCCAATCGTCCAAGGCAGTTCATGAGTAGAATCTTGGGTTTGAAATACAAATGCACCTTTATGCAAAAATTAGAGCACAAGCTTTGAAAGTAGAAGCTTCTGGGTTTAATGCTCAGCTTTTTCAGAGATGGGTGGGAAAGACTCCTGCCTGGAGAGCAACTATATACCGTACCAAGCGACATGGACCATTGATCGGATTCAGCTTCATAAGCTGATATGAATTCACATGTCTTCAGTATTATGTTTTCCAATATTCTATAATGCTGTGGGGTTTGTGTCAAAATATTTCTCTAAAATACATGAAGAACAGCATTATAAAAAAGCTATGAGAATTATAAATATCTTAGCATTGTAAGTATTTTAGACCTATAGATAGATGATAGATAGATAGATAGATAGATGATAGATAGATAGATAGATGATAGATAGATAGATAGATGATAGATAGATAGATACAGTAGATGATATAGATAGATAGATAGATAGATAGATAGATAGATAGATAGATAGATAGACGGACATTTGTGTAACTGTCTAGAGATGAGCTGTTCGTGTGTATCAAACCCTGCACAGACCTAACAGCAGGTTGAACATGTCAATCTCTGACAAAACTGATCATCTCTTTAGTGGGAAGAAAAACTTTCAGACGAGCAGATGGCTGGTGCTATTAAAGCTGACATTTCGTTGCTGGCAGTGTCAGAAACAATTCTGCTCATCCCCCAGTGGCAAATGCAGAGAGACATCTTCAACGTGTGCAGTTACTGGTCCAGCCAGGCACACACCATCCTTTCTAGAGACAGATGCATTGTATTGTAAAGCCTTCAAAATTTGAGAGTTTCCTGTTTATGCCAAGCAGTCCGGTCCAAAACACTTTAGATAATAAAGTAAAATACATGGCTAAACAAAGTCAGTCACATTTCAGGTGAAGTAAAGTACTATTGATTTTCAATGTGATGAGCTCCTAAGTATTGTCATTTCTTAGAATGATTTAGGCTAAAACTCTGAACTCACATACTCTTAAAATATATACAGCAGAGTACAAATGAAATAATTAAGAATAATCCACGTGAATGGCTTGAGAACTTGCATTTTTCTTTTATATCGCTTTTACAGCAATTCAGAAAAATACATGAAAAACATAAACAGAGTCACTACGGATTTAAGGCACCCACAGAAAACCAGCTACTTTATCAAAAGCCAAACAGAACAGCTAGGTCTTACAACTCAGGATTAGATTTCAATCATTAATCCAGTTGTGTACACAGTCACACTGAAGGTGACTTGAGCAAATGTAATTAGGTACACAACATCCATCTTGGACTCATGAAGACCTGATTCATAAACCATAATGCCTGCAATTAAGCCTGATCTCTTCCATTAAAGACAGCAAGGCTTAGCTGGCTTGTGGGTAATAGCTCAGGTTTAATTGGTATGAATCTTGTGCCATAAATTACTTAGAATATGCATGTGATGCATAAGGCACAACTGACTTCTCTTCTGTCCTTGGTTACAACCCTACAGTTATGAAAATCACTGTTCTGAAAATCTAAGATTCTACATTATTTTGAATGGATCTATGCCAGCGCTAGTCACACATTAGTTGTATTTAGATGTCACAATAAACCATGGTTATAATGAAGGTTGCAAGCATTGCCTCCCCCAGGTTTGCACTTATTTCTCCTCTTCTGGCTTGTCTATAAGGAATTTGGAAGTTTGGGAGCTTGTCATCTCTTTCCAGTGAAACAAACTATGTTTATTCTTAATGTGTTTGAAAGAAGCCAACTTCAAACAATGGCTTGTTTCAATGAACCAGAGTCAAGATTAACCAAAGTTTACGGTTTGACTGACATGTGAGAAGTGAACATTTCTGATCTCCTCACAACTTTACTAGAGGAGGGTGGGGAGCATAGTACCCTGGGAGTAGGGGAGAGGCTAAACTAATTCCCATCACATAATTTATCATGATATCCAAACACAGCCATTCTGTACAGCTAAAGGTGAATCTAGGGTCCTTTCTCAGGTGTGTTCATTCTTTTCAAACCATAATGTTGAGGAATCACAGGGCTCCCATCCAGCTCATAGAAAAAAGTATGAAAACTTGTGTAAAGAGAGCTCTACATACTCTCTCTCTCTCTCTCTCTCTCTCTCTCTCTCTCTCTCTGACCTAAATTAACTATGGAGAACCTGAGAAACACACATGGTTCAAATTGAAAAACACTCTCTCTACTTCCTTCATTTGGGCCTTTATATTCTTGACTTTTTTTTTTTTAAGCCACAAATATCTGTGACAAACATGGTTTAATCGCATTTGACCATATGCCCTAACCAAAATTACATGCTTTCCCAACAGTCTAAAATAATGCTTACAGAGCGCTACAGGAGCCAGTGGGAAAGTCTTCCAAATCTGGGGTGAGTAATAGACAGCCCAAACCTACATTAATTCACAGTATGGACCCTCTTAAATGTGTCTACACATTTACCTTTCCATTTTAACTATACACACACATCAATAATTATTTGCATAGCAGGCAACTAATTAAAGAAATTGTAGTCATCCTGTCCAGCAGAAATTATAGAAAATGAATTGCCTTGAGACAGGTCATTTAAACAAAACAAAACAAAACAAAACAAATCCCTTCTGATTATTCAATCCATTTTTATATATATGCTACCATAACCCCATTTCAGTTGAGGACCACTTTATGCTACACATGCTCTGCTTCATTTGCCTTTTATAACCCATAAGCATCCTATACTACAGTATTTTGTGAGTAGAATTTATGCTAGTGATCAGAATGTAGCAGGTGCTCACCACCTGCATCCGAACTGTGCTCCGAAAATGTTTGTATAAGAGCATAGTTGTGCTGTCTCCTTGGTGCGGTATCCTACGATCCAGCATAGGATTCAGATAAAAGGGAGAAAGCAGCCATTTCCCACCCTAGAAAAGGGTGGAGGTCCTTGGAGATGGGGCACACAGCAATTACTTGTGGGGAAAGCAAATTTCCACCATAAAGCACTGGATCCACTTTCCTACAGCAGTTAAGAGCAGTATAAATGCCATAGTCCACAACGCCTGTCAACAATAGTAGATAAGGTAGATTGGTGAGCCACAGGTGATATTTAATGCTGTTAGAAGAAGTGTGTGCTAGCTTTGAAAGAATTAGGTGCAAAATTGGTAGAAGTTATATCTGAAACACGTATTCTAAGACATTTCAGCTCATCATCACAAACTAGAAGAGAATATGGATTCATTTCAGTGACATGTTAAATGTCATTTCAGCTGGGGTCATTTTTTTACCCTCAAAAAGCTGTATAAAAGAATGCATAACAAATAAATGAAAATGAGGGCTAGTGGATTGTTGCTAGCATGACACAGAAAAGCAATATTTTTAGAAGGAATATGAAGGAGTAAGCACTCACCAGAGAACATGTAGTCGTTCTGATAAGTGTGCTTAGTTTTTCATGAGCATTCATCCCGATTGGTGTTTGGGGAGGTCATGTGCCAAACAGCATTCATCCCAATCTGCAATGTTTATATATATGTATAAACATTTCAGTACAGATTGGTGCAGTGTGGATCAGAGCTTTTTTTTCCAGCTGATGCTCACCGGAGCTCAACTCCAGCACCTCTCAGGTAGGCGCCATTGCCATTCCAAGAGAATAAGGGAAACATTAATTGTGAACTCCAGCACCTCTTTTTCTAGAAAAATAGCACTGGTGTAGATGCACTGGCAAAACCAATCCAGCAGTCCAGTCAGTGCATCCGCGCCATGTCATTTTCCACATCAATTGCCCCTCTTGTCCCATAAGCAGCAGCAACAACACACCTGCCACAAAGCCAGTGTTGGGGCTCCACTCCACTTCTGGAGATATGGGGACAAAGAGCAGGGAAGGGAGGGCAAAGACATGGAAGGCTTTGAAGGTAAATACGAGGAGTCTGTGCTCCATTCAGGATCAGACAGAAAACTAATGTGGGGATTTCAGGAAGGGTGCCATTGTCTGCGTGATGAGAATGGTAAGGCATTAACCTTGGAGCTTTGTCAGTTTGTGCTAATTCTATTAAAAGCATAACACATTAAAGTTACCACTGTTAGAATCTCAGAATATATACAAAGGTATGGCATATTGACAAAAAGGCCATTTATCCCAACGTAACAATGGGTGGGAAATAGCTACATATAAAAGCAGCAGTAAAAATAATTCAGGAGAAAAGCACATATCCTTCTGCCAGCCAAAGGTATTCTAGCTTAGGTAATTGAAAAAATATATATCTGCCCTACCTATGAATAACTGTGACTGGCCACACAGTAGCTTGTGGCTACACCCTTTGCCAAGCCAGCTTTGCGATGTGTGTTTTCTGCAATCCTGATTTTAAAAATCCACTAAATATTAAGTGCATGGATGGAATAATGCCCATGAATTAATGTCACCAGCAGCAACAAATGCTAAATTGGTTGTGCTAAGTTGCATCAAAAGAGTGTTTTTCACTAACCCACTTTGTGCTCAGCCATTTGGACACGATGATTCCTACAGTTTGCAGTCACGGCAGCATCCTACCCACCTAGCTGGTCTGGAGCAGCGCAGGATTACGTAGTTGCCAGTTGAGCAAATTTTGGTTCCCTTTCCTAAATGGGTCCAAGGATGAAAGGTTCCACACACAGAGAGGCACACACCTCTTCTGCATGATTACATTAACTGGCCTCAAGGCGGGCTTCATATAGCTTGACTTTTTTTCACTCTGTATGAGTTAGGTCACAACAGACAGATTCTGTGTAAGTTACGAAAAAGCAGTGGTAGGGAGCCTCTGACCTGTAGGCTTTGCCACACCTACCCATTTGGCCTGTGAGGCTGTTCTGACCAAGTGTCACCCACCTGCCACACATAATGGGACATGGGTGGCGCTGCGGTCTAAACCACTGAGCCTCTTGGGCTTGCCGATTGGCAGGCCAGCGATTTTAATACATGTGACAGAGTGAGCTCCCATTGCTCTGTCCCAGCTCCTGCCAACCTAGCAGTTCGAAATCACGTGAGTGCAAGTAGATTAATAGGTACCGCTGCAGTGGGAAGGTAAACAGCATTTCTGTGCACTCCGGCACTCATCCCGGTGTCCCGTTGTGCCAGAAGGGGTTTAGTCATGCTGGTCACATGACCTGGAAAGCTCTCTGTGGACAAACGCTGGCTTCCTCGGCCTGAAAGCGAGATGAGAGCTACAAGCCCATAGTCGCCTTTGAATGGACTTTGAATGGATTAACCATCTTTTCTTGCCTGCTTCTTGGGAGAAAAGCAATGACAAACCAAGACAGCATCTTAAAAAGCAGAGACATCACCTTGCCAACAAAGGTCCATATAGTTAAAGCTATGGTTTTCCCAATACTGATGTATGGAAGTGAGAGCTGGACCATAAAGAAGGCTGATCACCGAAGAATTGATGCTTTTGAATTATGGTGCTGAAGGAGACTCTTGAGAGTCCCATGGACTGCAAGAAGATCAAACCTATCCATTCTTAAGGAAATCAGCCCTGAGTGCTCACTGGAAGGGCAGATCCTGAAGCTGAGACTCCAATGTTTTGGCCACCTCATGAGAAGAGAAGACTCCCTGGTAAAGACCCTGATGTTGGGAAAGATGGAGGGCATAAGGAGAAGGGGACGACAGAGGACGAGATGGTTGGATAGTGTTCTCGAAGCTACCAGCATGAGTTTGACCAAACTGCGGGAGGCAGTGGAAGACAGGAATGTCTGGCATGCTCTGGTCCATGGGGTCACAAAGAGTCGGACATGACTAAACGACTAAACAACAACAACAACCATCTTTTCTGACCAAGCCTCACACACCTGCCACACACACTACAGGTGTGGTGCAGGTAAGGGTGTGGCGGTGCCAGAAGGGAAAGACATGGAGGACAGTGGTGAACATTTTGAGGGATTGCAGTTGTGAGGGGATTGTTACTCAAGCCAACCTACTCAGGTTGGTGGACTAGGGATCTCCTCTTTGGCCCTGGTGGCCTAATTGCCTCTTTTCTTCTTTCCCGGGTGTGAGGTGCCCAATGGCTCTGTGGTGGTAAAAATGGCATTTGACTCCAGAAACTCACCTATATTTCCAAAAACGTTACTAGTGTGTCTGTAAATTTATGCAAAAGGTTAACTGATGGCATTGGGTCATTTCTCTCTGTGTCTTATTTTTCCAGTCTTCAGTTCAATTATATCCATTCAAAAAAACTGAAAATTAAAATTCATCTGAATTTTAGTACAAATTTTCCTAATATTTCACCTGACACAAACCTTTTAAGCAAATATACCAAATGTAATGCACATATATATTTCACATTTACATCCATTTTTAGCCACACTTTTTGGAGAACTATATCAAAAATTTCAGAGTTTTATTGGTGCCTGAAGCACATCATTGTTAAACCTGCAGATGTTAGAAGAAATACTTTATCTCCGTGTAATTCCTTATAACTGACATAGGTGGCTATTAAAATTAAGTTTTTCAGGAAATTATTGTTGATTTCACTCCACCAGCATCGATTGTATTGATCATTACAATTGTACAGATGTAGGTTAGATGCAGCAGTACAGAGTTAATTTTTCTTGAATAAATTATCTTCATTATCACCAGTGGTGACAAATTTATAAGTTATGAATATGCACTTATTATTACAAAGCCTGGATATCTACAGGGTTAATGAAGTGTTGCACCAACACTTTGGAGTATCTGATGATTAAGAAGTCCAGAGTTGTTGACAGAATATTTATTCAGTTGATTGGTATATATCATCTAAATACATGGTCAAAACCAAAAAAAAGAAGCAATTAAAAGGCATGCATGGGGGCACCAATTCCACAATGAAACCCATCTGGAAGCATCCAAAAGAGAATAAGGTTTAGACTGCATTGTGATTAAAGCAATGTTTTCACCAAATAGTTTGATCCTCTTGAGTATCTTCTACCTGCTTCCAGTACCTCTGCAATCATACAGAACCATTTCATTTATAGGAGCAATACTTTCACATACGTCCATCATGAATACTTGTGTAAATGTTGGTACAGCTGTTTTACTGGGATTTCTTTTCAAAGGAAAAGAATACAAATAGTCTTGCCATGATACGCTTGTTGCAAACCAGTTTTTCTAACCCTGGAGCATAGTTTACAGGAATAGTCCGGAAGTCTTTTATTTATTTATTTTTAAAAGTGTGATTTTCTGAATCTGCCGTGGAGAGGCTTACGTCAGAGAGAAGCTACAAGTCAGAGTCAGCAGTTCAGCAGGTTCATCTTTGAATTCTTTCAGCACTCTTGGGTGAACGCCAAGCAGTCCTGGTGACTTATTGCTGTTTAATCTATTAGCTACACTGAAACATTTCTTCCACCGAAACGTTAATGTGTGACAGCTTTTCGGATATGCTACCATAAGACAATAAATAATTCAGGGGTGGGTATTTCTCCAGTATCCTCTGTCCAAGGAGGATAGACAGATGTGGAAAATTCATTAACCTTTTACACAGCAGTTTTCATGATCCAAGAGCTTGCCACTTATAGTGGCCCAGTTATCCTTCAAAATACCTGAGAAGCTACACTGTTCTTATACCGGAAATACTGATGTTGTAGTAGCACAACTTGTCTAAACAGTTCTGCAAACAAAGCTCTGGACCCCTCCTTTGCGAGGGTATATTTTCCCCTTACGATGTCCTTCCTTTGTTTCTTGATGTCATCATTCCCAGAAATACAAGGTAGAATCCAACAGAAGACCAGAATTGGGGGGAACAGGGGACTATGGGAATGAGGAATCATGAGAAGCCCGAGACATTTTGGCACCTGAGACAAGCCACCAATTGGTGCTCACCCCAATCTCACCCTGCCAGGGAAGAGGGGTTAAGTGAATATCTACCTCAGAAACAAGAGAGGAATAAAGATCTACATTGGGATTTGCTGCCTCTGTGTATCCTGCCACCTAAGGTGGTCACCTCATCTAGCCTCATAGGTGGGCTGGTCCTGCCCTTTTTGCTAATGGATGCCTTTTTGTTAATGGAACGAAGACTACTATATTCTACCTACAAGACCAATTATTCCTCTCCAACATTCACTAACCAGGTGCCTTCACTGACTGATATATCCACCTAACTACTTACGCAATGTAAGCCATATAACACCAGAGAACTAGTCTCACAAAATCCTGCAGCTTAACTTCTGCTAGCAGGATTCATTTTGCAAGCCACCTGGCTCCATAGCTGTATGAATAAGCTAATCACATAAGTTTTGAAATGCATGAATCAGCCAAAAAAAACCCCACCCCAACCCCACCCAAAACACCAATACTTTGCTAACCCTGATTCTACCAACACTTGCAATTTTATCCAGTCTGTGGTGACATCATGTTTTGAAAGCCTAAATCTCAAAATGAATCGAAATTGTGGAAACTCAGAGAATGAGAGGAGGTGTCTAAACAGGTAGCACCAGACAGATAATTAACTGATTCAAGAATATGAAGTCACCCTATTCATTTCTTGTCACTGAATAAGAATGGAGCTCATTCACTTCCCAGTGAATTTCTAAATACAAATTAGGCACTCAGTATTCCAAGGCATTATAAAAAAAAAAACCAAAATAAACAATGTTTTCCAGAAAGAGAACACACAGAACAAAAATAAGCCAATTGTCCTGCGATGATTGTTGCTTTGGGCTCAAATAAAGTTCACTTATTATTATACATGAAAACAACCTTTGGGATTAGAAAACTGAAACAGCAGTGGATACTATTGTCTTTGCCACAATAGCAATATCATCCTCTCAGGCTTGAGGATGTAACCCCTGACACTAAATATTAACAAGCAGATAGTTTTTCTTCAGGAGCCAATTTGCAATAGAAAATAAATATTAGAATAAAAATATTGTTCAAAATATATATGTCTCCCTGTTTTACTCTAAGTAAATATGCACATTTAAAATATCTAGATTTTTTCTCTAGAGTATAAAAAATTATGTATTATCCTGCCCTTTTTGTAGAAACAAAGAGAGATTTCCTGGCCCATTAAATTGTAAATTAGAAGTTTATAGGCCTGCAGACAAATAAATAAGCAAATAAACTGGCTGGGGTTACAATTAATGTGTGAAACTCAGGAGCTTTACACCTCAGATGTGAACATAATAGCAGCGAAAATCCAGCCCTTAAAACTCAAATCATCAAACTAAAAACAGCAGCAAAACCAACAATCATCTCTTCATGCTCTGTTTCTTCCTGTGAGATATTATAGTTGGCTAATGTTTTCTAATATTGCTTCCTGTCCTGAACCCTGCGGGTAGAATGCACACACACAGCTGTATTTATGAGTAAAAAGATCTAACCATTTAAAGAGCTTGGAAGAGCTGGTTTTCACATCTAACAATCTGAAAAGTGAACTAGACCAGCCAGCTTCCAGAAAAGAAAATGTCTGTACTGTTGTCCTTTCTGCTCTCTAGCCCCATAAATGAACCAGCTTCCCCTGACCAAGTGACACACTGTACAAGATTTGCTTCCAATTTGTCTTAACACCTCCGCTTAAAATGATGGTGGGTCCAAATGTTTAGACTCAAAACCACAGAAGTACATATTCTCATTCAGTCACAACATCCTGCTATCAGAATATAATACATAGGCTGTCAGGATACGCAGAACTGATTGTTTTGCCTGGACTTCAGTGCTTCCTGACAGACTTTTGTCTTGCGAGGATGTATTTTTAATGAGAGTAGGAAGCTACTTTTGAAAGGTGAGCACCTTCTGGAGAAAAGCAATAACAAGAATCCAAAAGAACCCAGGACTCCAGACACCTGCCATTTTTTGGTACTCTCAGTTTACAAGCAGTTTTACTTTAAGTCTGTGGAAGCAGTGAGAAGGCTGGTATGTAGAAAAACTTGGGGGCTTGACTATTGTAACAGGGATTCTCTTCAGTGGCAGAAAAAGAGCAGGAGAGGAGATCTGTAGTTTAGGGTCTTCCATGAGTTTTGTTTTGCTAATAATTAGCTCCAGTGAGCTGCTCTAAAGATGATGGGGGTGTTGGTTTGGGATACCTGTCCTCTCATGTCAATTCCCTGATGTAACGCAAGCCCCTACCCTTGCACTGAGAAAAACAGCATCAGAGTGCCACACAAACTCATATTCTGTGTGGTTATAGCAGTGACAGGGCAGCAAGGTGGGATGGTTAGGCTAGACTCCATTATGTCTTCGTGATCAGAAGTGGAAAGGTTGAGCTTCTGACATTTCAACCTTGATCATAATGGGTAAATCCACAAATGAGTATAACTTTTTACATTGTTGAAGGAAATGTGCTGATTTGCATGCCAAGAGCCGCGACCCGCAGTTCCCTAGTGGCTAACAAACACACGGACATGAGCATTTAGGTTTATGGGCCACAACTTTATTGGTTACAGGTGTGAGCGGTTTGGCTTAGGCATTGGGTGAAGCCAAGCTATATCTCGACTCCCGCCCATCTGCAGGGAGTCCACCTAAGGGTAAACCACCAATAGGTGGAGCCCTATGATTTACATCAAATAGGGGCAACCCAAGAGGACCCTGTTGGGATCGTGGCATGGCCCTAGCCCATGTCCGGGCATAGGACAGGATCCACACCCATGGATGCTTTAACAGGATATCCTTAATGAGGAAGGGCAGGCGGAAGTTACAGCCTCCCCTCCATCCAAACAAAGGCTTACCCAATGCCTAACCTTGCAAAGTTATGCCGATTGCTACAAGGTAGGCGAAAACCAAATGGCTGGTACCAATTTGCCAAGTGGAAAAAAATCCTACCTGGCCCCAACAATATGGCAGCAAACATTTGTCCATAGCAAGGTCGTGTCAGAGCAAAGCATGAAAAACAGGGCGGGTAGGTTGGGAGATCTGGCAAAAGGGCGAGAGAAGGGGGCCCTCCAGAAATATTCTTGTATGCCACAGTAGCTGCAAAAATATTAATCGCTATGAATTGCAAAGGAGAGAAAATTCTGACTAAACTGGAGTGCCAAAGTAAACTGCTAGAATATGCCAAGCTGGCAAAAATGTCAGAGAAACTGAGAGGTCATACTGATCAAACATTTATTAGAAAATGGGACATGTACAAAAAATACCTTAAGGACTATTGTAATAATATGACATCAGTGGCAGGCCTCGTATGACTTCTGTGGCATGATGGATAATTATAAGAGAATATATTACTGATGAAAATTGACAAAAAGGAAAAGGAAAACAAACAGTGAGCTAGATAGATTAAGTGGATGGATTGATGGGAAGTAGATGGATTGATGGGAAGCCGTTAGAAATGCAAGAAGAACTTATTGTGATATGATATAACAAATATTACCATTTTCTTTTCTTTTTTTCTGGATAAACCTTTTGTTCATTGTTTCCTTTTAATTTCAATAAAGCATTAATAAAAAATAAAAAGGAGGAGGGGCCTCCAGCCACGCCACAGTTTAATTTCCCATGGCCATACCCCCCACTGGTTCTGATTGGCCATTGGGGCCACACTGGGCATGGCCCCACCCACTGCTGGTGGTGCAGCCGGGGCGGCCACAAGATTGCCCACTGAAAAAGGTGAACGGACATAGCAGCACCTTCAGGTGGGAAGAATCTTGCCAAAGTCCAGAGAACAGTGTGAACAGGTTTCTGTGCTAGGTGCCTTTAAAGCCAGCATATAAGGGAGAGGAGGGGATGTTTTGTTTTGCAGATGTTTTGTTTCATTTTGGAAATTCACATGAACATTGCATACAGGATCATAGCTGTCAACATATCCCTTTTTTTAAGGGAAATTCCCTTATTCCGAATAGGATTCCTCGCAAGAAAAAGGAAAACCCTGACAGCTATGTACAGGATAGAGGAAAGTTACACGCAAAATTTCAGCAAGATAATTGCAGTCGTTAGGAGTTAAGAGAATGGAAAAAATAGTACTTGAGACCCCCTTTGTTTATCTTCTGGTCAAAATGGGCACTAAATTCACAGAATGTGCAAAGCTGATTAGAATAGAAATAGGTAAAGGTAAAGGTAAAGGACCCCTGGACGGTTAAGTCCAGTCAAAGGCAACCACAGGGTGCAGCGCTCATCTTGCTTCAGGTCGCTATTTGTCCACAGACAATTTTCAGGGTCATGCTGCCAGCATGACTAAACCACTTCTTGCACAACTTCCTGACACTGTGACAAGTGCCAGAGTGCACAGAAATGCCCTTTACCTAGCTTTCCAACTGCTAGATTGGCAGAAGCTGGGACAGAGCAATGGGAGCTCACCCCATCACGCGGATTCAAATTGCTGACCTTCTGATCGGCAAGCCCAAGAGGCTCAGTGGTTTAGACCACGGCACTACCCGTTCCTAGAACAGAAATAAATATGGCCATGCGGCAGAGTGATTTGAGCCATCCTGTTCCATCTCAAGAGAACAGGATATTCAGTGGTTATATTTGTAAGTATATGTATATCAGTACAGGTTTCTCAGCTTAAAGGTCTACATCTATGCAAAAACAGAAGACAAGAAGCATTTCTTTGTCATTACAAAATCCTTTGCATTTCTTGCTACACCACTTCTCTTCATATAGGCTAATATACACAACAGAAACGACAATGTAATCTTGTGCCTCATTAAGTTAATAGGAGAAAACATGCAGAGGATCGCAGTCTGAAAGACCTAACAGACACCAAATACTTAACAGACCTAACAGATACCAAATAATTTGCTGAGGCAAAAAAAAATTGGGTCAGTAACACACTAGGCCACTAGCCTGTTTGTCAGAAGCTAAGAGCAAATTCACTGACAGAGCTGTGAAGTCGTTCTACCAGTTCTCTTTTTATCTTGCTTGTTAGATGTGACTGAACAATTGGTTTTTAAGACCTGCTCCTGCATCTATAGACAGCAGAAAAGCAAATTAAGGCAATTAAATGAGGAGGTAAATTGGAATGAAGGACAACAAATAAGACAGAAATCTGAGTCTGTGGTGACAAGAAGCTTCAGAATAAGTAATTTTCTAGGAAGAAGTTATTTGCAAAGAGAGAGTGCACACATTGAAAATATATATAATATGAACAATTGTCCACTGATTTGACAGATTAACTGGTGAAAAGAAGCTCCATGAGCTAGCTAGTCGATGGGGAGAAGGATGTAGTCAATAATAAGGCATGGATCATGGATTAAAAAGGTCCACACATTATATTTTTCACACACAGCTCAGATTCTGGTTAGATTCACCCTCTCTAACTAACTTTGTAAAAACATAAATCAAGAATATTATAAATATTTCAATATATTATTTACTTATTTCATAAAATTTATACACCGCTTGATTGTAAAAACAACAACAACAAGTTCAAAGTGGTTTACAAAAAATGAAAAAACAATAAAATTATCAATAATAATAATTAAAAACAATAACTCAAAACTTTCCAAAAATTAAAATCAACAATAAACTAAAAACAGATTAAAACTTGCCTCAGCGTTCTAAGTATCTGGGTGTGTATGTCTAAACAAAATTGTATGTTATTGCACACAAATAACAATATTCCACATCTGGGAACTTCTTCAATGTGACAAATGGTCAATGCTGCAGGGAGGCACGGTAGCTCATCTAAAACCATCCAGTGACATAAGCAAATGTACAATTAGATTCCCATTAAAAAACAATTTCATCAACCCACAAGGCTACCAGCAATATGTAGCCAAGGAGTTGCTCTTCAGAGGTAAGCTTCCCATCCACAAATGGAAAAATTCTCATCTCATCTCATCTCATATTTCTGGCTACCAGGACACTTAAGGACTTCAATTTGTACTACTGTTTTAAGGAGGGTGGTGGTTTTAATGTGTATCATTTTATGCTTCCATCATAAAGCTCTTCAAGAATCTGTACTGAAAACCAGATATAGATCTCTTCAATAAGTCAATAAGGTACACAGGCATATAAAAATGCTTCAGGGTTTTAATAGGAAATAAGAAGATGAAGCACAATAGAAGTCTTTGCTAGAATTTGTATTCATGACCAAACAGTCCCAAACAAAGCATTTAATAGACAACAAAGCCAGAAGCATCTGTGTCAGGTAAGTGCGTCACCATCAATATTCAACACAAACCAATAATGAAAAATCCCACGCAAAGCACAACCCCATGCAAATGGGATAATAACTCAGTGGCAAAACACTGCTCTTAAAATAGCACTCAGAGGAAGAAAACAAATAAGGGTGTTCACATTTAAACACCTGTTCAACTTCCGGAGACTTCCGGAAAGATGTCAACAACCTGAAGCAGACCTGAAAGAAATTTGAAGCAAGGAGAAATTATACGCAACATAAAAATAGTTACCAGGGTCAGTTTGAAACTGATGGGATGCTTCCAGACAAGGGCTTAATTTGTCAGTGGGTCATTGAGATATAGCAAGTGAGCTGTTGACAACGGTGTTGGGTTCGGTTGTCTTTGTATACTGCCAGGTCCCCCCACCCCACCCCCGGCAAAAAAAGGAAATCAAATTAAATTTGGAGAAGGGAAATGCAAGCTGGCATTTTGATGCTAATGATGTTGTACAAAAACTTACAGGCAGGTAAAAGGTAAAGGACCCCTGGACGGTAAAGTCCAGTCAAATTCCATTATGGGGTGCAGCGCTCATCTCTGCATTCAGGCCAAGGGAGCCAGCATTTGTCTACAGACAGCATGACAAAACCACTTCTGGCACACGGAGGACCGTGATGAGTGCCAGAGTGCATGGAAATGCCATTTACCTTCCCATCGCAGCAGTACATATGTATCTACTTATTCATATTTTTAGAGAATTTGTTTAGTCGTTTAGTCGTGTCCGACTCTTCGTGACCCCATGGACCAGAACACGCCAGGCACTCCTGTCTTCCACTGCCTCCCGCAGTTTGGTCAGGCTCATGTTTGTAGCTTCGAGAACACTGTCCAACCATCTGGTCCTCTGTCGTCCCCTTCTCCTTGTGCCCTCCATCTTTCCCAACATCAGGGTCTTTTCCAGGGAGTTTTCTCTTCTCATGAGGTAGCCAAAGTATTGGAGCCTCAACTTCACGATCTGTCCTTCCAGTGAGCACTCAGGGCTGATTTCCTTAAGAATGGATAGGTTTGATCTTCTTGCAGTCCATGGGACTCCCAAGAGTCTCCTCCAGACCATAATTCAAAAGCATCAATTCTTCGGCGATCAGCCTTCTTTATGGTCCAGCTCTCATTTCCATACATCACTACTGGGAAAAACATGGCTTTAACTATACGGACCTTTTAGAGAATACGATTGTCTAAATTACAGATGCTGAGAAACTGTTGCATTAGTCACATCTCATAAAACACAACAAAAGAAGTGTTTAAACTACCTATGGCAATACTTTTTGGTTGTTTTTGTACGGAAGATCAATCCAGTTAAAACACAAATAGTTCAATATTAACTGGAGTTTAAATAACACTAGCTAAATCATATGACATTAATAAAACTAGTTAAAAGTATGGTGTAAAGAAGCTTACAAATGATTTAGCCCCCTTTGCTGCTCCCTTTTTGGGACTCCCTGATGACTGCTGATCCTTACTTCAATTTGTGTCCATTTAAGGAGCCAGTTCCATTGAAAAAGGCATAACTATTAATTTGAGGGATTTAGCCCCAAGCTCTTCAATAAAAATTTCCTGGGCAGATGAAATGCAATGCAATGAAAAGGAAGGGTTAATTCAAGTTCTCAACTTGGCTTCAGTGAGTTTTAGGAACCAAGATGTGCATTTGCAGGGTGAGGGGAATATGTCTTTGAAGAACTTGATCAAAAGAAATGTGGAATTATGTACATACTTGGACAGGTTGTACTAAAACACAGTAAATCAAGTGTTCCATAATCGTTTGGGTATCCAGTCTGCTCTGTGCATCTGGTCTGCATCTCTCTTCCTGACAGTCCTGCGTCTATTTTCCCACTGCATCTGCCTGCCAGCCCACTGTGTCTGTTCTGCTTAATATGTCTACTCATTCTGTCTGTGTTCCAGTCTAGCGTCTATGTTGCCTATCTACTTTTGACTGCCCTGTGTCCCCTGCCCTGCTTGCAGGAATCTGTCTTCTTGAATCTGTCCAATTCTCTGTCTCCCTGTCCAACCCCTTTCCACATGCACTACCCTCGCCTGCCCACTCACTCACTCTGTCTATGTGCCTGCACATTGGATGCCCCCTGCCGGGGTTAGACTTTGGAAAAATGGCACCCTGAGTGAGGGCAGTATTTGGAGCACATACCCCATTTCTCCCTTGCCGACAAAGGTCCGTATAGTTAAAGCTATGGTTTTCCCAGTAGTGATGTATGGAAGTGAGAGCTAGGCCATAAAGAAGGCTGATCACCGAAGAATTAATGCTTTTGAATTATGGTGCTGGAGGAGACTCTTGGGAGTCCCATGGACTGCAAGAAGATCAAACTTATCCATTCTGAAGGAAATCAGCCCTGAGTGCTCACTGGAAGGACAGATCCTGAAGCTGAGGCTCCAATACTTTGGCCACCTCATGAGAAGAGAAGACTCCCTGGAAAACACCCTGATGTTGGGAAAGATGGAAGGCACAAGGAGAAGGGAACGACAGAGGACGAGATGGCTTGACAGTGTTCTCGAAGCTACAAACATGAGTTTGACCAAACTGCGGGAGTCAGTGGAAGACAGGAATGCCTGGCGTGTTCTGGTCCATGGGGTCATGAAGAGTCGGACACGACTAAACAACAACAACAACACCCCATTTTTTTTATTTTCACAGGAATTTCTTTTAGAACACTTGGTACTGATTACTAAATACTTCTTTCCAAGTCGTGACTTGCCATGTGCTGCCCCAAGACCCACTTATCAAAGCACCCCTCAGCTCAGCGCCCTGTATGGGGGACCTTGACTGCACTGCCCTAAATCTGGCACTGATCCTGCCTGCCTGACTGCCTGTGCATCCCACCTGCATGCTGCATTTGTCTTTCCAGTATATCTTAATGAAAAGTCTCCTTCTTGCTGCAGTTTAGAGTGGTGGGCTGCTTGCACATTGTGGAAAATATGTCTCAATTGGAGGCCTGGAAAAACTGCCTTCTCTGGCATCCTATTCGCTGTGCCTGCCTGTCTCCTTTCTGTCTGCTCATTGCCTCTGTGTAAGTCTGCTAACTGTTCAACATGTCTGTCTGGCCAGTGTCTGTCCTGCACACCTTCCCACTTCATGCCTGCCTGCCTGTCTTTATCATGTCTTTCCAATCTGCTCTGTGCAGCCTTCTTAGAGCATCTATCTGCCTACAGGACTGCTCACTGTTTTTGCCTACTGCCCAAATTGTCCTGAGTCCATCCTGTGCCTGCCCTGTGGTCTGCCCACTCTGCCTCTGCTGGTTGTGACTGCTCTCCCACTTACTGTATATCTGCTTTCCTGCCAGCGCCTGTGTACCATGGCTGGATCTACACTGACCTGTTAAATGTTATTAGGATGATATTAACAACGGCTTACTTGTAAACTAAAGCATTTCTTACCTTTGTTTTTTCTGTCAGAATGCTGTCTCCCTACTGCTGGTTATGCCTTCTGGTGTCACATTTTAATAATGCATTATTAAAGTTAAAAGTGGGGCATCATGTGTCCTTATATGTTATGAAAACCATTCCTTAACGTCAAAAACCCTGAGTGTAGATCCGCCCAATGTGTCAGTGCCTGCTCTGCATCCATTGGCCCACCTCCTGGCTGGGTCTAGGTCTCTCCTCTGGGTCTGTCTGCCTCCCCCTTGCATTTACCCATAAAGAGACACCAAATTTCACTAAACTCAACTTTCACATTAGGATTTTCTGCACATTTAAACAGAAGGGGGTGAAGGAGCAAGACTTTCTAAGTCTTGAGAGGGTTGTGGATTCTCTCCAATACCTGGTATGTGCAGAACCTATTAGTCTAAAGGCAGCCCCAGTTACAAAGCAGAAAGATTCCTTTAGAAAGAAAGGGCATTAAGTGAATTTATCAGTTCATGAAGCCATACAACTGCCAGAAAAAGGCCATACATCTTCCTCACAAACACTAAAAATGCGCAGACATGCACACATGGAAGACACATTGAATCACAAGAGAAATTTTGTTACCTGCAACAAATACTGGGGTTTGTTTTTTTAATGAAAAAGAACTATTTCTATCCCTGTACTAATGAGACGGAATGCAGCTCTGGCCCACAATGACCTCCTTTGCAGTTTTATTTCATTACAGAAAGTGTTGCCATCCAGTGCATCAGAAGAGAGTGATATAAGGGGCAAGCTATTCAACCGTCTTGGTTCCTTCCTATCTCAAAAGGTCCAATTATATTCGGACCTCTGAAGAATGAAAGGAAGGAGAGCCAAGGCGTGGGAAAGAGAAAGAGTTCCTTTTGAAGAGCTTTGACTGCAAGAAGACAAACTCCCCTGTTCTTTTTATAGATCGACTGTTCCCTGCTAGTTGCAAGTCTATTGTACATCAGTGCTCCACACCTCTGTCTGGTGGGTAAAGAACCTTAACTCAGCACATCCTTCCTGAGTCTCTGTTATTCTGTGGCCACTGGGTAACATTTTGTAAATATCTGTAACAAGTTATGGGGAAGCTTTGAGATTTTCCATAAAGGAACGATGAAGGCCGCTATTATAGAAACTAGCCAAATATCCCTGGGCTGAAAGGGACAGAAGGGTATTGAACTCCTTTGTTGTCTAACACTACGCAGTTTGCTTCATGGAGTTCCCTCCGTATGGAATGCAGATAGGAAGACACATATACACACACACCATGATTCCAGATGGCCTACATGCTTGGTCCACTTTATTCAGATGTTATGTTGCAGACAAAACACAACACACACTTCTGCATGTTTCTTTCATAAACTTCTATCTCAGTTTGGAATGAACGTCAGCATTCTGGTTACATATTAAAGTTCCTGTACCCTGCCCTACACTTGTCCTTTCTCAGGGACAGCCTTCATTCACCATTAACTATTAAACTACCATTATGTTATACTTCATCAAACAAAACTTCACACTTCCAGAAAAGCTCTGATCTGACCACCCTCAAATATTTATCCTGCTATTCAGACTTTGACCCAGAGTTACGTGCACTATGCTCTTGTGTATTTTGCTAAGTGTTCCAGTTTGAGGGCCAGCTCTACTCAAGAGACAGCAACCTGCCCTCTGGAAGAACAGAGTTACTGTCAGAAAATGTTCCCTTACAACAGGAATGGGCTGTTCTCCAGAAGCTACTAGGAGCTGCCCAAGGGAGGTAACAGCAGCCATGGAAAGGCCATGGAATGCTCCCTCACTGCCACTGCTGCTCGGGACAAGCACCGGCTCATCCCCTTCCTGAGCTCAGCGGTGGCAGCAGTGGCAGGGGAAACAGGGACATTCTGGAATCAAATCAGAAGCTGGGTTGGCTTTTGTAATTCTGGGACTCTCCCTGGAAAATCAGGACACTTGGAGGGTATGAGCTACTGTATATGTGCTAAGCAGCCTGGTCTGCAACACTAGCCTGATGCCGTCCGGTGTAGTAGAGGACAACTCTGCCCCATTTCCAATGTTTAAAAAAGATTCAGCTTCCAGTTCAGTTAGTTCTTATATGTGGCATGGAAGGGAGGATGGTGTCATCTTGTCCTTTGCCTCAAGCAGCAAAATGTCTTTGCTTTTAGCATCAGTAAGGAAAATAAAAATACTTCCAAAGTGTTGTACTCCAAAATACCCATTACTCTTTACTCCAAGAGCCATACTACAACTGCTGTAACATCTGCCAGCAGTAATTTATGCACTTAGATTGAACATTAACACATTCATGTTTACAGTATAAATCTGAGATAACAATAAAACCCAGATGGGCACTAAAAAGAAATATTAACAGGATCAGGTACTCGTTCCTAAAAACAATGTGAAACAATACATAAAGCTTTCAGTATTAACCCAGAGCAACGAAAGCTTTCTTAAATATGGTTTTCTTAGAACCAGGGGTCAAATAGATGTTAATTTATAGGGCAAAGGGTTTAAACAGCTTCCTTACATAGATAAATTATCAGACCATTCCAAGCAGTATTCTGGAAAGCTGTACCAGGCTATAAATATGCATGAGGTGACCTTATGTGGATTGTTCCTTCTGATATATTAAGGGTTTGGTTGACGCTAACAAAGTAAAGGAAAACAGTAGAACAAAGGGAGGAAAGGTTGCAATGTGTTTAAGGCACACGGAATCAGGAAACGAGCATTTATTTCAGGAATTGAGATAGATTTGCGCTCTGGTTTCTATCAGCTTACAAATAGCCATTGAGTTTGAACTTGAAGGACTTCATTCTGGGCTGGGAGACCTATTGTCCTCCAAATATTTTAGGGACTCCAACTTCCACCAGCCTCTGCCAGCAGGCTCATGGGAGTTGTAATCCAGCAACGTCAGGAGGGCACCACATTCCCCACCCCTTGACTGGCAGGGGTAGCTCATTAACATTCTCTGATGAAGCCCTTCTCCAGCTTCTTTGGCTTGCTGAGATTCAGGAAGTGGGGAAGAATTGACATTTCTGTGGTGGCATCAGTTTAATGTGGTGACACCCTCCCTAGTTCTGGGTCCCTTGCACCAACACTTAACACCATTCTGCCCCCGAGTAAAGAAACTTTTTATTTTCCCAGGCTTTTAATTAAAAACCAGTCTCTTCATATACTCATGCTTTAATGTTGCCAATCTTATTTTCTAATGTTTATTGAAACTTTACCCAGATCTCTGTTTCTGCTACTGCTGCAGTGGTCTAGCTCCTTCTTAAGTGTGTGGTTGCCTATTGTGCATATTTTATGCTTTCTTTTTGCCTGCTATTGCCAACATTTTTTTAAAAAAAAAGGGTAGCCACAAATCTGTTAGATATATAAATAAGGTTAGACAGACACAACCACTGAAATAATACAACTGATTTTGAAGAGTTTGCCTTTTCATGAAAAGGCTTCTATTTAAAAAGCAAAGGTCTGGATTCATCAAACCTGGCACACTAGCCAAAAGCAAGGCAAGGGCTCCTGCTGGCACAACAGGGAATTCCGTCCCTCCTCCTCCATCATTGCCCACGTGCCATCCCCAAACTTACTCTGGTGGGTCAGGAGAACCCAAAAACAGGGCAAGGTAGAGGGGAGGGAGGATTGTGCCATTTGGTGAGCAGCCATGTGTCTCCTGATTGAATTATCAGAAGCGTATGACATTGAATTCCTCCTACAGTCTAGATAGGCTTGGCTCAACGAAAATGTTTTAAGCGAGTGCCAAAAAGGGTATAGTGAAGGATCCTGTCAACAGGCAGGGATTTCCAAAGCGTAGGTGCTGTCATACTACAATACCAATTTCTTACAAATGTGGCATGGGTATTATGTGGCACCTGTTAACAGTGCCACTTCCACAGATCCAAATGGTCAAGTGGAGATACACGGGCCCCAAATCATTAAGGGCTTTATCTACTTGAACTTGGCCCTCACTCCTGTCAGCCATCGTGCTGCAGCATTCTGCACTAACTGCAGTTTCTGGATCAAGCACAAGGGAAGACCCACTGAGTACATTGAAGCAAGCCAATCTTGAAGTCAACAGTGGCTGAACTACAGTGGTCAAACTCTCCTACAGCAAACAGAATTTTTCCATCACCATGGAGAAATCAACAGAAACTACTCCTTTTGCCAAATCATTCCTGCTTAAGGATGATCTGAAGTCCTCCTGTCTCAGCTTTGTTATTCAATGTGTGCTAACCATATCAACCCGAAAGCAGGACCATATGCTATGCCTTCTAATGATTGTGCGGCCAGATTTTCCAGAAATGTGGAGTCACGGGCAATTGAAACACAACTTCAATGCAACCATCCCATTCTACTTATTTCCCATGGTAGGGAAATATTTTTCCAAAGTCACTAATTTGATAAAGCTGCGTATTAAAGTTATTCCACTACAGTACTGAGATAATGGCATCTATCCATTTTTCTTTGTTCACATAAAGGTATTTCAAGACTAAATCAGATTTTACAAGAGAGCTCTGCGATCTCATTGTTCCTTACAATCAGGTTGTACAGCGAAACACTACAAATATAATGAAATTACATGGGCTTAAGTATAGCAAAGTGAGCAGCATACATAATAGGGCTCCTGTCATTCAGACCATCCATTATCGGGAATTCCTAATTTTAAAGCGGGGGTGGGAGAATCCTAATTTTGATAATTTATTATGTTCCTCCTGTAGTACAATGTAACTTGTGTTCACACACGTATTTATCGCTGGTACAAAAAACTTATTTCTTGATTGTGTTGTTACAAAGGAGTGCTGTGTCTCTTGTATACTGATTAACATCAACACCAACGCCCCTGCCCTGCTGTCAAACTGCAGCTCCCGTCACAGATTTTTTTTTCCTCCTTCTGGAAATTCCATAGATTTTCCATTCTGGACAAAAGCCATATTACAAATTAATCAAGAGTAAAAATAAAGAAGGGGGGAGTTCATGTGCACTTTCATTTCAAAATGCTTATTGGCCCAGTCACACGTATCACTTGCATTGTTGTAAGTCAGAAATACAAAGTGAGGTTTTGCCACAATACGTTCTTCCCCGACCCCACCCCTGGCTCACTCGCTTTTTTTTTTTCTTTCAGCCATATGTCAATTACAGTTCATAGGTCCGACAGTACAGTACAAAGCCAGCACTAGGCAGAAATACCCAAGGGACTCACTGCACAACAGCGTAGAGGGAAAGGGAAAACAGATCCATGATACACGATAAAAACAACTGCTGGTAATTCTTATGCATGTAAACCATAGCTGTGTTGGGAGAAAGGGCCTTCATCCACTGAGGAAGGTCATCTCAGTAACAAAACACACATTTTGCAAGCAAAAGGCCCTGAGTTCAACTCCTGACATTCCCAGAAATGATCTTTGAAATCTTGGAGAGCCATTGTTAGTCAGTGAACACAACACTTCATTTTATTTCATTTCATTTTACCTTACAGTTTGAAGAATAAAAAGTTCTTTCAAATGAAATAAAATAGACCAAAGGCCAATGTCAGGGAACTGCCATCGGAAGGAAGGGAAGTGAAAGGGCTCACACAGGTTGGGAGAGACTCAGCAGCTGAAGAGGGAACCAGTAGGGGGAGAGGAGCTGAGCTGAGGGAAAGTGAGCTGGAGGGATGGCTCAGAGACACTTCCAGCGAAAACAGTGGGGAGGTTTCAGGACCTCCTGTAGGGACACCCACTCCTCGCCGGAAACTGTCACGCAGAGAGTCCAGAAGACGTGTTTCCGTTAAGGAGCTTTTATGTTGGAAGCGATTCCGAAAGCAACCACTGTCGGAATCTGCCAGCGACTGACGGAGCCATGTTTAAGGGGCTCCGTTACAGACAGAGGTTTGCAAACTTGACCAAACTCTGAGGGACTAGGATTTTACACACAAGCAGCTCATCGTCCCATCACAGCATTCCGACAGTCTCCGTGAGCAGCTTGTGCAGGAGAAGGCATCATGAGCAACCCAGCCGGAACCGGAGAAGCAGGAGCTGGAGCGGGTCCAAGCCTGGAAGAAAGGTACCGGGTGTTGGAGGTCCAGCTAGCGCTGCAGACGGCGAGGCTTGAGGAGAGGAGGGCTCAGGATGCAGACAAAAAGGGGAAAGACACCCAGCTCGTCAGAAAGGTACCAGGATTGGTGCAGAAGTTTGGGGGGGAGCCCAAAGACTATCATGGCTTTCGGACAGAGATGCAATATGCCCTCAATCTGCAGTTTGATGAATTCCCTGACGAGGAATCACGAGTGGCTTTCGTGATTGGGCATCTTAAAAAGGGGGAACGTTGGAAGGAGTTCCGCATTCCAGACATTCCAGAGCCAACTTTCCCGCCGGCAGAGCCGATGGAAATCGGAACAGCGCGCGCGCGCGCAGTTTCAAAGCCCAGTGAGGGGGGAAAGAAGGAGGGAAAAGGCGCCCGGAAATGCTATCTCTGCCAACAGCCAGGTCACTTTGCCAGAGTCTGCCCCCAGAGGAAGGAATGGCAAGGGATGGTAGGAGCTGTGGAGGGAAGAGAGGAAGAAATACCGAAGCAAGTAAAAGCCAACGCCTGGCTGCCACCGTCGGGGCACAGCAGCCAGGCCAAAGAGCAGTGAAAGTGCCCACGCCAGAACCTCCTAAACCCGCCCTAGTGATAGAAGTGGCGCTAGAGCTGCCAAACGGACACCCTCTAAAGATAAAGGCGCTGTTGGACTCAGGCAGCTCCTGCAATTTCATGAGCAAAGAGTTTGCAGCTGAACACCAGATACAGACGATCCCTTTAAGCAACCCCCTGCAGGTGACCACGATCGATGGCAGGGAGCTGTTGGGAGGAGAAGTCAGCTTGCAGACCGTCCCAATGATAATGAAGGTGGCAAGGCACACCGAACTGATAGCGTTTAATGTGGCCACCTTGGGAGGAGCTCCCATTATATTGGGGATGAGCTGGCTAGCGTTACATGATCCGCTGGTGGGCTGGCATCAGAGAGTGGTTTCTTTTGGTTCAGCACATTGCTTAGAACACTGCAAAGAGGGAAAGGGTTTGGCAGGGGCCCAAGCCACCCTAGCAGGGACTGAAGTAACGGAGAACGTGAAGGTACCACGACAATACGCAGATCTCCGCGACGTCTTCAGCGAAAGGGAAGCTGACCAACTACCCCCGCATAGACCCTTTGACTGTCAAATCAATTTACTCCCTGGGGCACAGCTCCCTGTAGGCAAGCTGTACGCCATGTCAGACAGAGAGATGCAGGAGCTAAGAGAGTTCATTGACAAGAACCTGAAGAGAGGGTTCATCAGAGAGTCCAGGGCGGTGGGGGGCAGCCCAGTGTTTTTTGTGGATAAAAAAAACACGAACAAGCCGAGGCTTGTGTGTGACTTCAGGGCCTTAAATGCAGTGTCAGAACCAGTGGCTTTCCCTATGCCCAGGATTGACGACATTTTGACAAGGGTCAGGAAGGGAAAGATTTTTACTAAACTGGACCTAAGGGGGGCGTACAACCTGATACGAATAAGGAAGGGGGATGAATGGAAAACCACCATGTTCACCCCTTTGGGGGCATTTGAATATTTAGTTATGCCCTTCGGCCTACAAGGAGGCTCCGCGTGCTTTCAATCGTTTATGAACCACGTCCTGGGGCCTTTGCTTTACAAGAATTGTGTGGCCTTCTTAGACGACGTGTTGGTGTATTCTGAGAATGAGGAGCAGCATGTGAGAGACGTCAGAGAAGTGTTGAGCAGGCTGCAAGCCAACCAGCTGTGGGTGAAACTGGAGAAGTGTCAGTTTCATACCAAGGAGGTGGAATTCCTGGGGTATCGCCTGTCAGACAAGGGATTGGCCATGGATCCCGGCAAGGTCCAGGCGGTGCTGGAATGGAAAACACCCAAAACAAGGAAGGATGTGCAGAGGTTCCTAGGATTTGGGAACTTCTATCGTAAGTTCATCCGAAACTTTGCCCACCTGACGGCGCCCATTACGGACTGTCTCAGCAGTAAGAAGAAGTTCGTTTGGACTGAGGAGGCGGAGCGAGCATTTGAGGAACTAAAAAGGGCCTTCGCCTCGGAACAACAACTCCTGCATGTGGATTTACAAAAACCGATGAGAGTGGAAACTGACGCATCAGACAGAGCGATTGGGGCGGTGCTTCTGCAGCCAGGGAAGGAGGAGTCAGAGTGGAGACCGTGTGCCTTTTTTTCGCGAAAGCTGAACAAATCCGAGAGGAACTACACGGTGTATGACCGAGAACTACTAGCCATTCATGAGGCGTTCCGGAGATGGAGGCACCTGCTAATTGGCGCACAACATAAGGTGCAAGTGTGCACTGACCACAAGAACCTAGAGTATTGGAGGACGGCACGAGTGCTCAACCAACGGCAAGTGAGATGGGCCCAGGAGTTCTCCAAATTTAACTTTGAGATTTGTTACGTGCCAGGCCCAGAGAACATTAGGGCGGACGCTCTCTCACGCAAACCTGAATATTTGGAGGGGGAGGGAGCACCCGAAGAGAGACATGTCATTCCAGAGGACCGCTGGGTGTGTGGGGCGGCATTGGTGGGACAAAGAGAACTGGTAGAGGAAACAGAGAATGATGAATACGCCCAGAATAAGCTCAGAGGTCTTAGGGGTGAGGGAGAGGAACCAGGGGGTTTCGAGGAAAGAAATGGAGCTTTGTATTACAAAGGGGCACTGTATATCCCTGAAGGAGACTTAAGGGGGAGGGTACTCAAGCAGTTGCACGACAGCCCCACGGCGGGGCATTTTGGACAACACAAAACCATGTGGTTGGTCACCAGGGAATTTTGGTGGCCTAAGGTGAGGGAAGATGTACGGGAGTATGTAAGAGGGTGTGAGCAATGCCAGCGAGCCAAAGGGGAGAGGCGGGCACCGGCGGGGCTATTAGAACCCTTACCAACCCCAGAACGACCTTGGGAGGCAGTGTCGATAGATTTTATGACTGATCTGCCGAAGTCCAAGGGGAAAACAGCCATCATGGTGGTGGTAGACCTACTAACAAAGATGTGCCACTTTGTAGCCTGCTCGCATGCAGTCACGGCGGAAGAGACAGCGAAGTTATTTGTAGAACACATTTTTAGGTTGCATGGGGTGCCATTGAGGGTGGTCTCAGACCGAGGAAAACAATTTACTTCCAGGTTCTGGAGGAAGCTCATGAGCTTACTGCAGGTGGAGGTCAACTTTTCGACTGCCCGGCACCCTGAAACCAACGGGCAGGCGGAAAGAGCAAACGGTGTCCTCCAGCAATACCTGAGGTGTTATGTCAATGACAGAGAGAATGACTGGGTAGAAAAGTTGGCGCTGGCGGAATTTGCCTACAACAATGCCGAGAATGTGTCCACAGGGATGAGCCCCTTCTTGGCTAATTATGGGTGTCATCCCAGGGGTTTCCCAGGGGGAGAAGGGGAGAGATGGAGCGTCCCGGCAGCCGAGCATTTTGTAGAAGAAATGGAAGCAATCCATCGTCAGCTCCAACTCAACTTAGAAAGGGCGAAGGAAGAATACAAGAGGCAGGCAGACAAGAACCGAAGGGAAGGTGAAACCATAAGGGTGGGAGATAGGGTGTGGCTGTCAACCCAAGGGTTGCCGTTCAAAGGAGGTTGTAAGAAATTAAGACCCAGGAGATTGGGTCCCTTTGAGGTCATTCAACAGGTCAACCCAGTGGCTTTCAGGCTCCGGTTACCCAACCACATGAAACTGCACCCAGTATTTCACAGGTCGTTACTGTCACCGTATGAGGGGGGACGAGAAGGGATGGCCACTCGGGGACCGGTCATAGAAGAAAGGGAATGCAGCAGCCATGTGGCAGAAATCCTCGACGCCAGGTGGAAGGGGGATCAGGTGGAGTATTTGGTAGCGTGGGAAGGAGAACCGGAGTCAGAAAACACTTGGGTAATGGCAGAAGATATCAATGACGAGGTATTGATAGAAACGTTCCATCAAAGGTTCCCAAGGAAACCTCAGCCTGTGGAGAGGTTCCGGAGGGAATACTTTGGGACCACCGATGAGGAGGAGGAGTTGGAAGGATTCTCGGACTCGGAAGGGGAAGGGGAGATGGACTCTGAGGAGGAGGAGTACTTCGAGACCAGGAACCGCAACAGGTGGAGAGAAGTGTTCGGGACATCGGAAGATGAAGGAAGTTCATTCCGGGGTTTTGCCTCCTCACCGCCCGTAGAGGAGGGGGCGAGAGGGGAGGAAGGGGGCCCTGGAGGGGAGGTGGATGTCAGGGAACTGCCATCGGAAGGAAGGGAAGTGAAAGGGCTCACACAGGTTGGGAGAGACTCAGCAGCTGAAGAGGGAACCAGTGGGGGAGAGGAGCTGAGCTGAGGGAAAGTGAGCTGGAGGGATGGCTCAGAGACACTTCCAGCGAAAACAGTGGGGAGGTTTCAGGACCTCCTGTAGGGACACCCACTCCTCGCCGGAAACTGTCACGCAGAGAGTCCAGAAGATGTGTTTCCGTTAAGGAGCTTTTATGTTGGAAGCGATTCCGAAAGCAACCACTGTCGGAATCTGCCAGCGACTGACGGAGCCATGTTTAAGGGGCTCCGTTACAGACAGAGGTTTGCAAACTTGACCAAACTCTGAGGGACTAGGATTTTACACACAAGCAGCTCATCGTCCCATCACAGCCAAATATAGTTTTTTCTAGACTGAGAGGGACATTCTTAAAATTGCTTTTTTGCAAGTTGGCAATCATTATGTGTGGGGCTGAGGGGAACAGATGCTAAGTGCAATAACGGTAATGCCTTATTTTATACTCAGACCCTGAATCAAGAGTAACAAGCATGCTTGAATTGTATGCGGTTCAAAAGATGGGGAAGGAGGGATGTCATTCAGTTAGAGATACTGGTGACTTCCGAGTCTCCAGCTATGCAAAATCTAAAGTTTCACTCAGCTTCTGTTCCTTTGTGAAGAGGATCTTCATGATAAATTGCAAAGTATGTACATAAAAAGGGGGCTTCCTGCCATGCATAAGCCATTTAGAAGACATAGTAATAATAATAATAATAATAAATTTTATTTATATCCCGCCCTCCCCAGCCAAAGCCGGGCTCAGGGCGGCTAACAACACTAAAATAGTGCAACATTATAAAAACATCAAAGAATTAATTAAAATCAAAATTGATGGCAACCATAAACTAAAGTATTGTAAAGATTGCCAAAGGAGGGAGTCAGGCTGCGCCCTGACCAAAGGCCTGGTGGAACAGCTCTGTCTTGCAGGCCCTGCGGAAAGATGTCAAGTCCTGGAGGGCCCTTGTCTCTTGTGACAGAGCGTTCCACCAGGATGGAGCCGCAGCCGAAAAAGCCCTGGCTCTAGTTGAGGCCAGCCTAACCTCTCTGAGGCCTGGGACCTTCAAGATGTTTTTATTTGAAGACCGTAAGTTCCTCTGTGGGGCATACCAGGAGAGGCGGTCCCGTAGATACGAGGGTCCTAGGCCGTATAGGGCTTTAAAGGTTAAAACCAGCACCTTAAACCTGATCCTGTACTCCACCGGGAGCCAGTGCAGCTGGTATAGCACCGGATGAATGTGATCCCGCAGCGAAGACCCCGTAAGGAGTCTCGCTGCGGCATTCTGCACCCGCTGGAGTTTCTGGGTCAGTCTCAGGGGCAGCCCCACGTAGAGCGAGTTACAATAATCCAGTCTGGAGGTGACCGTCGCGTGGATCACAGTGGCTAGGTCAGGGCGAGAGAGGTAAGGAGCCAACTGCTTAGCTTGGCGGAGATGAAAAAATGCCGCCTTTGTTATAGCTGCAATCTGCGCCTCCATGGAGAGGGAGGTATCGAAGATTACACCCAAACACTTAACGGACGGTGCTGGCACTAATTGCACCCCCGCAAGAGATGGGAGTTGCCCCCTCAATCCCATATCGTCCCGTCCCAGCCAGAGGACCTCTGTCTTCGAAGGATTTAACTTCAACCGGCTCCCACGTAACCATCCAGCCACAGCTTCCAAGCATCTGATCAGTGTGTCTGGGGCCGAGTCAGGATGGCCATCCATCAACAGATAGAGTTGGGTGTCATCAGCATACTGATGGCAGCCCAGCCCAAAACTCCGGACAAGCTGGGCGAGGGGGCGCATAAAGATGTTAAAAAGCATCGGGGAGAGTATCGCACCCTGGGGCACTCCACACACCAAGGAGTGGCGGGATGACAGTTCCCCCCCAAGCGCCACCCTCTGTCCCCGACCAGAGAGAAACGAGCGCAGCCATTGAAGGACTGTGCCCTGGATCCCCACGTCGGCAAGGCGGTGGTCCAGGAGTTCGTGATCGACCATGTCGAAGGCTGCTGACAGGTCTAGAAGAATCAGCAGCCCCGACCCGCCTCGATCCAGCTGCCTGCGGAGATCATCTGTTAGGGCGACCAGAGCCGTCTCGGTCCCATGACCAGCGCGGAAGCCGGACTGGAATGGATCCAGAGCCGATGTTTCATCCAGAAACCTACCAAGCTGTTCAGCAACCGCTCTCTCAATCACCTTACCCAGGAATGGAAGATTCGAAACTGGGCGGTAATTGGATAGATCTAAGGGATCTAATGATGTTTTCTTTAAGAGCGGACGCACCACTGCCTCCTTCAGTTCCCCTGGGAATGTCCCGGTGCCAAGGGACAGATTGATGATATCCCCCAGGGGGGCCCGCACCTCGTCTGGACACGCTCTAATCAGCCAAGACGGGCACGGGTCGAGAGGACAGGTGGTGGGCTTTCCAGCTCGGAGGAGTCTGTCCACATCGGCTGGGGATATCCGGTCAAAGTGGTCCAATACTGGACCCGAGGACAGTCGAGGGGCCTCCAGTTCCTTTATTGTATCCAAATTGACATAGGACTCTCCAAATTGCATGTATGTTCTGTTTTGCTAATTCAGCTTTTTCTGACTAATTTGAATAATAGGTGGACCAATCTCTGAATAAGAATGGGGCTTTCTTTTTAATCAGGAACCAACATGACCTCTTTGTGTTAACTTTAGAGAAAAACATTACAATTTTTTCCATCAATGCTATATGACTCTATATGACTGAGTAAAATTTACACCATCTGTGGTGCAAAGTGTTGGAGATGTGGACATTTTAAGGCAGATAGGGAATATACTGTATTTGGTGGACCTGTCCAGTAACTAAAATGTTTTGGGAAGAGGTAGTGAAGATAATATCATGAATAACACCTTACACTTCCCCACACTTAGACCCAGAAATAAAACATGAGGAATTAATATAAAATATAATAGTAGGTGCTTGCATGCTGTTTACACAAAAACAGAAAAAATAGGCCACCACAAACTCTGGAACATACACTCCATAGAGAAGCCACCTTTCAGAAAGATAACTTTTGTATGTTTTGATACTTGTATCAAATATATTTTAGGTCCTACACACGAGTAGGAGTCCGGCAGAGACACATGCCCAAATGGCATGTTCTCTCCCTCCTGGTGGGTCGTTAGGGAGATTCAGAAACTTTCTCTAGCCCAAACATCACAGTGATGGATACCAAGAGGCATCAGCACACTTCAGGATCAGCAGAGTATAGGCAGTCAGCGTACAGACTCAGTAGCGCAGCTTTTGACTATACTACATTTATTTACATATACACACTCAGAGCATCTTGACTCAGCTCCTTCCTCTTCAGCATCAGACAGCAAAGAGAGAGAGCAAAGGACAAAAATCCTACATCATGGAAACACAGTAATAAAAACATCCTGTCTCCATCACTTCCCACAATGTGGAATGAAAACATACACCGACATGTGATAAAAACAATGCCATGACTGCAACACGGGAAAAGAATCCTAACAGTACTTACCGCTGAACTGGGTAAGCTAGGAAAGCCATACTCATCTCAACTCATCTGCATGCTTCTCCACAGACCCAAATCTAAAAAGGAAGGGGAAAAATATTTTTCAAAGAAGTTTGAAAACAGGCTAAATTTCTCTGGGGGAAAAATGCTGGGTTTTATTTTAGGAATTTCTCAACAAGTTCCCAGGCCACCTTCCAAAAACTTAAAAGTAAATTAATCAAAGATACAGATGTGAATTTGAGAATAATTCTAAAATAATGTTGGAAGAAACTCTCAGGAACCGTTTCTGGAATAGCAGAGGAAACAGCCCCCCAAATCTTTATTCATTTGCAATGCTATAGGAATCCTAATCTGGAGACAAATCATCACCTCTGGAATCCAAAGCTGTACTATAACAACTTTCTATGCCACTTTGTATATTCTAACCCACAAATGCTTCTGCCCCATTAATTTGTTATCTGTCAAGGGTATCACTGGCTCTTTGCAACAGTCTATGGGACCAATTACATGTCACAGTGGGCAAGTAAATGGGCATAAGCCACTTTGATGCCAATTTATAATCTAAAACAAAGGAGGGTAGATGGAGACTTAAGAGAAGGATGGACAGGTTGGTGGAAGAAAATCATATCCAATTTATTTATATGGTTATAGACTCATTATAAAATGCAACTGGAGTTATAGGCCCCAAACATGGAATTTAGAACACAGTATGAAGTATAATACAAACAAAAACATAAACAACTTTATATCCATCCAAAACTTTTTCTGATCTAATCTGAGCTCTCATCTTGATGGCTAAACTTTTTTAAAGGTCTACCATTCTAGCAATACACTCATCCTCTCCCTTCATACTGAATTCTAACAACCATAGGCACCATCTATGTGGGACCATGGAGGCCTGGACACTCACAAATTTTCAGTTAACCCCCCCCCCCAGTTTTACGCTACTGGGCATGCACATGTCATGTCAAAACGCCCCCACAATGTGTGAGAGTGGTGTCAGCACACCGGGGAACATGCCAACATCATGTGCACATGCTGCGGTGACAGTGGCACGCCCCAGGTACGGTCTGTCGTGGGGTCAAGGTGACACACCTGCTAAGACCCATCATTCTAGCAGGTGAGTGCTTTTAAAATGGGAAGATAAAGTCATTCCTAACTTCATTATAATATCTGCAATACAGCAGGACAGGGTAAAGGTTCCTGACAGCCCTCATCAGAAGGGCATATTCTTTCTTCCAGTTGAGTATGGCACATGATTGACCATACCCTCCAACATTTTCAGTCCCAAAAGGGGTGTGCCTTCTGGTCTGGCACTCTGGCACTCATCAGAAGGGCTGCACCAAAGTTCTGGCTCGCCCCTGCTGACTTGCGCCAGAGTGAATGTCACAAAGGATGTACTGGGATCCAGACAGAAGCCATGGTTGGCTTCTGCGATCTTGGATGTCCCGCTTAAAATGGGACACTTGGGGGGCATGGATTGACTCTGCAATCATTCTCCTGTTACACCAAGAACCCATTAGTTTGAAAGCATACCAGTGCAAGTAGATAAATAGGCACTGCTGCAGTGGGAAGCTAAACGGCGTTTCTGTGGGCTCTGGAACTCATCACAGTGTTCTATGCAGTGTTCTGGCCACATGACCTGGAAAGCTGTCTGTGGACAAACACCAAGTCCCTCAGCCTGAAAGCGAGATGAATGCCACACCCCATAGTCACCTTTGACTGAACCTAACCATTCAGGGGTCCTTTACTTTTACCTTTATTGCACCAAGATCTCCACCACCTAGCACCTTCCCCTTTGATAACCAGCAGCAACACTTGAAGCTGGGAAACCAGTTGAGCAATGCTGCTCTATTAACCACTACTGTCTCTGGATTTCACTTGAAATGTCTCCTATATTGCTATGATTATTGCCTCTACATAGGAAACATTGCTTAAGTCCATGCATTTCAGTGGATATACTCCAAGTATGACTAATGTTGGATATCACACCTTATCCAGAAAAAAAGACAGAAATGTAGAGACAAGAGGAGTGTATTAATGCTTATAACTGCAGAAACGATGTCTAATTTTCTTCTGAGATGTTGAGAGAAGAGTAATGGGGGTCTTCAAACAGAAATATGCCCCTTGTACCTCTTGACATCATAATAATGGTCACTAGTTTAGACCAGTTTACATTATATAAAGTTGGCATGTAAAATTGCTCCAAATGTGGCCCCCAACACAATGACCTTGTTGTTAATATTTTCCTTCCTTTATTCCAAGGTCTGCATATGAGAACCCACAAATGTTCTCTAAATGTGACCAATCTACTTACTCATTTAGCCACTCATTCATATAATAACATGGTTTGTTTGGAAATGTTCTCTTTTTTCCTGGAAGCAATATGCCTACTTATAAAAGATGCATATCTAACAAAGAAATAATACTGAAAACTGAATGTAATAATGCCGTCTGAACAGCTCTTGTGGTTTAAAATTACATCAGGGGACACTTTGCCAGTCAGGGAGTGTCCCATTTCATAGTTCGACATTTCAGAAAGTGTTCAAGTTTTGTCCAGCTTTTTTTTTTTTTAATGAATCTGTCTTCTAAAGTCATTTGTTAAGCAGGAAACTGAAATATCTAAGACTTCTATCATTTATCACTTTGCTCCCTCCAGAATGTGTGTGTGTGTGTGTGTGAGAGAGAGAGAGAGAGAGAGAGAGAGAAACCAAATTCATTCATCAAGATAAGGCTCTACTGTTGGAGACAGTACACCTGCTTGCAAGTTTCCAATGGGCATCTAGTTGCCCAGAGTAAGAACAGGATGTTGGACTAGATCCAGCAGGGATTTTCTTATGTTCTTAAATCAGGGAGGGAAGGAATTGCAAGGAGGGTGGCAGCTGATGGTATTATTCAGTTGCATTGTGATTTAGTTGACTACTTTCTGTATGGTTTTTTTTTTCTTTTCCATTTTGATAAGCCATTGCAAATGTTTGATTGCTCTAAACTTCTTGTTTTATCAAACGTGCTCTGAATTGTATACTTCAGGGAATCCAGCGTTTCTTTACATCCACCCTATTTTTTTTAATGACCAAAATGACTAGGGGGAAAAAACATTATGAAATTGCTAGGAGAAGTGGACATCTCATTCTGCATAATTAACCACAAAGTAGCAAATTGCACAAGTAGCAAACAGCTTGCTTTTAAAACACAGGAACTTGCATTTTAAAAAGGAGCATTTCATCTTTTTATTGGATGTTCGATAATCACTATAAACTGCTAATGTAGTCGGTCATAAGGAAACCTGAATATGACACATTTTTCTGCCTACACATCCATTAGACAACAGCCTAATGATTTTTCCTCTTTCTAGTAAGTTTCACTTGGACTCTCTCAGTAATATGAGTTCTCAGATTTTATAAAAGCAGCTTTCCCTCACCCCAAATTTATTATTTTCAAATATGCTTCTGTTTTGTCATGAATGTATGTTTATCTGAGTGACCTGCATATGCAAACATTATTCTTATGGTAACATTTGCTCCCACCTTAAGAAGGCAGAGAGTGTTACCATAAAGCACCAATGCTGCAGCAAGCAAAGGCTCTAGCAGCTCAGCCAGCTGCTTGTGGCTGGAAAGCCAGACAGGATGTTTGTGACTGTTGCCATGGGAACAAAGGGGCAGTCCATTCTGTACTGAGCACCGGATGTTAGCTCAGTGTGTGTGTGTCATATGACCCGTACTGGATGTACTTGGAAGGAGTTTTCTTCTTGCTGTTGTTGAGTGCAGACATGATTCTCTGTACTGATGTAAGAGGCAGAAATAAATGATGTAAATAGTTTTCTGTCTGCTTCTTTCCCCTCCCTGGGGACACCAAAGGGGAGAGAGGAAGAACGGTGTGTTCCTCTCATACATCTGAGAAGAATCGCCGGACCTCGCCTGCTTATCAGCAGAGGTTGGGAGACGCGGGGAGGTCGACAGGAATATCTGCCGGTGCCTACGCTTGTGGCACATTCCTCTGACCCAGGCAGAATTCCAACAGTGGCAGCCTTCGGATGGTTGCGATTCATCGAACATCTGCATGAGAGGCTGATGGATTGTCCTCCTCTGCTCCAAGGAGGAAGGCAAGCGTCTGACAGAAGCCAGAGGCTCCACAGACGGCTGGTGGAAAGAAGAAGTGTTTTCCAGAGCAACAAAGTTCAAGGTATGCTGCATTTCGGGCTAAAAGTGTGAACGCAGGAAGATTAATTCCCTGGTTCACGGAGCTGCGTTTCAAAGAAAACAAAAGCTCCGGAGGAAGAGGCCTGCAGCTTGAAGGCTGAAGCCTGCATTCCACAAATTTTTGTGGTAGATAAGAAGTCCCATTGAAATGCATTGTTGCTAGGTAACGGTCCTGGAAAGTTACTGGCAAAGGGGCTGGACTCTGAGTGTGAGCCTGGGAAAGCGAAACAAAATCAGAGAATGTTTCGGCTACAAGGTTTACGAGCTCTTGGAAGGGACTTTCCAATAGCAGCCTGAGTTTAGCTGCCAGGTGCAAAGAGCGTAAACAATTTGCAGTTTGCTGCGTGAGAAAGAAAAAAAACGACTGTTGGATTTTACAGTTTGTTTGAGAGTGTGGGCTGGAAAGCTGAAGAGGCTTGGCTTCAAGATGGATGCCAAGAAAGGAGCTTTGCCTTGCCCACCTCCCTTAACCAATGACAATTATTCATCTTGGTCTGTAAAGATGAAGGCCCTGCTGCAGAATCAGAGGCTTTTTGATGTAATTGAAAACCCCATCCCTGCAGCACCAACCAGAGGTTGGGAATCACGGAACGTGAGGGCCAGGACTGCTATAATTCTGTGTGTCTCAGATGATCAGTTGGTGCATGTTCAGCATTTAGAAAATGCGAAAGAGGTATGGGACACGCTGCGTACAACGCATCAGAGAGATGCTGGTTCTTCAGCGTTGCTGTATTTTGAGAAATTGACCAATCTGAGACTTGCGCCTGATGGAGATGTTCAAGCGCACCTGACAGAAATGAAGTTTCTGCGTCAACAGATGGTGGAACGCAATTTTCGTCTTCAGGAGGAAGTGTTTTGCTTCATGATGATAAACAGCCTTAGCCGCACCTACAAGGTTGTTGCCAGTCAGCTTGGTTCCCTACCGGCCGCGCAGCTGACCGCGGAGAGAGTTTGTGCTGTGGTCCTGAATGAACACGACAGACTTGCTGCACTGGAAGAAAAGGACAGGGGGAGGGAAGAACAGAGTTCAAATTCCCCCACTGATGATGCTACTGGGAAGCATGGTGTAGCATTGAGTGCTGTCCGATGCTACAATTGTGGACAGACTGGGCATCTACAGCGAAACTGTAAGAAGCCGCGCCAGTCAAGAGGAGCAAAGAGCAGCTCTACGAAGCCTCAGGCGTCAGGCAAAAGCCGTTCCAAGTGCCAGGTGAAACCTGCAAAGGCTATGATGGCGAAAGGAACCACGCCAGATGTTGGGAACTCGTTCATAATTGACACGGGCGCAACGGTTCACATGTGCCCGCACAGAGGACTGTTTTCGACGTTGAAGAAGCAAAGCTTCACTGTGAAACAGGCCAACGGTCAGGAGTTGGAAGCGACTGGAATTGGGACTGTGTATCTTGAGAGTCTGAACTTGACTATAAATGATGTTTACCTGGTTCCAGAACTGAGATTTAATCTGCTGAGCGTGTCGCAGATTGCAAAGAAAGGACTGAAACTGTCCTATGCAGCTAAAAGCTGCAAGATCTACAAAGATGGAGAACTGTTTCTTACTGCCAAAGAGAAAGATGGACTGTATTTGTTGACTTTTGATCAAAGTGATTACATGAAATGTAATTCTTCTGTTTCTAACGAAATCTCTCTTACAGGTGTGACCAGTGTGAGCACCAGGAAGGTGACGAAAAAGGTCGACAGAGCGTTTCAGCGGGTGTATGCTGATGTGATTGGTCCTCTAGAACCATCTAGAGGCGGTGCACGATTTTACCTTTTGTGTGTGGATTGTTTCACTAATTATTCTTGGGTTTATATGATGAAAAAACCGCAAGAAACTTTAGAAAAGTTTCAGGAGTTTTGTGACAAGGTTAAAAGTATGCATGATGCTAACATTGATTGTCTTTTCACAGATGAGAAGCAAGTTTTTCTGTTACAGAAGTTTCAGAAGTTCCTGGATGGAAAAGGGATAGACCACAAAGTGGCAGTTTCACAAGAAGCGTGGAACAGGGGGGTCTGTGTGAAAGTGAACAAAGAATTGCAAAAGGGGATGAATGCGCAATTGCTGAGTTCACATTTGCCACATGAATATTGGGCCGAATCGCTAGCGTCCTATCTTCATGTGTGGCTGAGAAAAGTCTCAACAGAGTTGGGATGTTCTCCTTTTGAGAAGCTGTTCAATAGAAAACCTTCTGTTGCCTATTTTAAGGTTTTCGGGTCTCATGTGAGAACAGAAGCTCCAGGTGGAGTAAAGAATGCCAGAGGCATTTTTGTGGGTTATGAAAAGGGTCTCTACAGAGTAATTTTGTCTGAATCTGGTCAGGTGATTCTCACAAAGTTCCTAGAGAGTGCTCCAAAGCAAGAGCGGATAGTACAGACATTTCCCACAGGAAACGATTCAGATGATGATGATGAGTTTGATCTTATTGAGTTCAGTAGTACTGATGATGACAGCGATAGCTCAGACAGCTCAGTTGTCACAGTCATTGAGAGGAAATCTCACATAATGACTAGACCCTCAGAAGAGGAGGATGAACCATTGATTAAGCTTAGTACTGGTTCTCCAGAGAGTTCAAAGGTTGAACCGGTGAGCACAGAGGATCAGAACCTCATACGCAGGTCTGAGAGAGCAACGAAGGGTGTACCACCCAAGAGGTATTCAAAGGAGTTTGCTAACCTTGCATATGTTGCTATTGTAAACGACCAAGGACAGATTGAAGCTGTGTCTGAGTCAGAGACAAAGGCACAACAGAGAGTTGTTAACCGAGGTAATGCGAAGTCACACAACCAGAGAGGTACATTGGTTAAACCAGTGGCGGGTAGTTCCAAGGGTGGAACTGAAACAACAGGGGAATGTTATAAATATAACAACTGTTTGTTTTCTTCACTGGATGACGCTTTGCTCGCAGCACACATTGATACTTTAGGGGGAGTATGTTACCATAAAGCACCAATGCTGCAGCAAGCAAAGGCTCTAGCAGCTCAGCCAGCTGCTTGTGGCTGGAAAGCCAGACAGGATGTTTGTGACTGTTGCCATGGGAACAAAGGGGCAGTCCATTCTGTACTGAGCACCGGATGTTAGCTCAGTGTGTGTGTGTCATATGACCCGTACTGGATGTACTTGGAAGGAGTTTTCTTCTTGCTGTTGTTGAGTGCAGACATGATTCTCTGTACTGATGTAAGAGGCAGAAATAAATGATGTAAATAGTTTTCTGTCTGCTTCTTTCCCCTCCCTGGGGACACCAAAGGGGAGAGAGGAAGAACGGTGTGTTCCTCTCATACATCTGAGAAGAATCGCCGGACCTCGCCTGCTTATCAGCAGAGGTTGGGAGACGCGGGGAGGTCGACAGGAATATCTGCCGGTGCCTACGCTTGTGGCACATTCCTCTGACCCAGGCAGAATTCCAACAGAGAGAGACCCTGGTTCCCGTGCCCAAATGTGATTAATCACTTCATGAGAAAGGTGTCCTTTCCACCTTGGACCAGTAGTCGTCAGTGGGACAGGGCAGGGTGAAGTGGCATTGCTCACATGGCTTCCCAACACGGAGGTTACTGCCAGTAACCAAGAGGGAGAGGGGCAAGGAGGTTGGCACTATTCCGTTGGTACTAATTAAATAAAATTCAGCTTTCGGTCAGGTTGTTTTCTGCATCTGGCATTGGGAAGAGCACCATCTTTTCCTTCATCCTAGGCAGCAAAATGCTTTGGTCCAACCCAGCTTAGAGTGGTACAGACCTATGAGGTCCTGACAGTGAGGTCCAGTTCAGAGGGCCTTCTGGCAGTTCCCTCTCTGCAAGAAGTGAGGTTACAGGGAACCAGGCAGAGGGCCTTCTTGGCAGTTGCACCCACCATCCTATCAGATGTCAAGGAAATAAACACTATCTGACTTTTAGAAGACATCGGAAGGCAGACCTGTTTAGGGATGTTTTTAATGCTTGGTGTTTTATTGTATTTTTAATATTTTGTTGGAAGCTGCCCAGGGTGGCTGGGGAAACCCAGCCCGATGGGCGGGGTATAAATAAATTAGTTGTTGTTGTTGTTGTTATGAGACTACTATCACGTGAGTTACTTAGCATCCAAAGCTTACAACTCAACAAGCATTTTTTGTGTGAATTAATCTGAAAGGTTTTCTCACAATCAAGCAGTATGTAAATTTTGTTAAATAAGCCATTAAGAATCATGGGATAATCAAGGATAGTAATACCATCACTGTGTTTTATAAACTGCAACTAAAACATGAATGTATATTAAGCATTATGGATTGACAAAAAAAAACTATGACTGTGTAGAAAACAAAACACATTTCCTGAAGGCCACGGTCCCTCTTCCAATACATTATCACATTCTCCACATGGAAGGAGCTAAAAACCCATCTACATCCCAGGCCTCCTAATACCCGGAAGCGGTTTCCCACTTTGGCTGTCCTAATCACATGTTAACAATGTCATCGCTTATAGCCCCCAGAACTGTCTAGTGCTGACATGCAGGCCGTCCACTTAGCTTGAGATCAGAACTGAGGTAAATAGATTACAAGTATCATGCGCGCGGACACACACACACTTTCTCAGTGCCTCCACTGGGCAATGTAATGTTTGAATCTGCAGGTGTCAGGACATACTGTTAAAAACCTGGTGGAAAGCAATAGACATTTGTCTCATTAAAACTGGGGCTTGCAGTGATAATTTGGTATCAACCGAGCTAGAGTTATATAAATGCATCACTGTCTATTTATTTATTTATCTATCTACACACACAACTATACTTTGTTCAGCATTCTTAAAAACAAACCCCTAACTAGGCTACAGTCAGCATCCTCTAAAAAATCTCATGTTAAAAGGTAGTTTGTTCAGGGCTTTTCGAAAGAGGTGATAAATGCTAGTTCAGTTCAATGCACAGCTTTCAGATACTGGAAACATCTCAAAGTGTGTCCCAATAAACAATGGTGGCATTTCACATTATTTGCAAGCTGTCACTAGTATTTCTCATCCCACAGATGATTAAACCCGATTACTGCTTTTGACATTAACCTGAACATTTCAAAACCAGCACTGAAGTGATCAGAAAACATCTTCACTGCTGAAAAAAGTAGCATGGGAAAACAGACAAATGGAAAAGTCTTAGAGCAATTATCTCTCACAAAAGAGTAAACAGGATGGGGTTTATTATTATTATTCCATAATAATCTTGCATGGTCTTTGCTTTTATTTTCTCATGCTCTTTCCCCTGAAGAAGAAAGTAGGAGAACTTGGCCAACGGGCAGTACTTGTACATTAATGAGGAAAAGACTTAAGCAATAGGTGGAGAAAATCACAGACCTCTGCTAGCTATTCAACATTTGAGCTTAATACAAAGGAGCCACCATTCAGAGAATCAAATTTAATGACAAATTCAGGACAGCTTTACCAAGAAGCCCCAGTGAAAGCCTGGGACACTCTCAAAGTGAGAGGCTCACAATCTCAAAACCCTACTCCATTTCCGAGAAAGTGAAAATGACATCTCTCCTCACCAACAGTTTTCCCATCTGCCAATCCTTTATGAGAGCTTATCACATGTTACTAAAATGTACTTAAGAGACACAGAGGAGGGTTGTACATGATTAAGAAATCTCTTCTCTTCTCTCATATCAGGTAATCTCTGCTATGGGATACCTTAAAGCAGCCCCTGGTCTCTTGTTGATTCCTCACAAATTCTCATAAAAGCAGTCCTGGAAGCTGTTGCCATCACTTTTAGTCCCTTTTAGGGTTATCAACCAATCAAAGTGGTCAACCAATCAAAGAATGTCTAGCTGATTAACCAATGACTGAGTCATTTAAAAAAAAAAAACAAGCATGCCTGTTGTGGTTGTTTAAACTCAGTACAAATGCTATCTTCAAATACTGAAGAGAACCAAAATTGCCACTGATTGTTAAAAGGAAAGCCCAACATTCGTTTTCTTTTCCACTCCTTTAAGTTTACACCTGAACTTAAATAACCTCAAATTATAAAGCAAGTGTGTTCTTAAATTGCGTTCCATCAATTAAAATTGGCACCAACCAACTAAAATGTATTTTGTTTTTGGAATTCATTTCTATTCTACCCTTCATCAAAACAGATTTCAGATTAGGGTACAATGTTATGGATTATAAATTAATTAAAACCTAATACAATGCAATAAAGTACTAAGATTAGCAATTATAACAAGACACAGTAGACAAAATAGTAAAACAGACTAATTATACAAATTAAAATGCTTTAAGCTAAATAAAAATGTCTTAACTTTAGGTTATTGGTACAGTAATGTGTGGCAGGTAGCTTTCTTGGATAAAGTTTCGCACAAACAAAAGTTCAAAAGAGTCAGTGGATTAAATCATACCTCAAAATTGCCAAATAAATGACCCTCTCTCTCAGCGTTCTAAATGTTGCTAAATAGCATATAATTCCATGCAGGTTTCTAGAGTAAAGCTATGATTATATACATCCCAGTTAACATCTGTGGCCCCATGTTCAAGCACCAGAATGAAACTTCTGGGATAGAAAAAGAAAAAGAAGCTGTGATATTTAAAAAAAAAATGAGAGAAAAACACTAATCACTACTGGTACTACTAACAAGCTGCTACAACACAAAATGGATGAGTTTAGGAGGTGGGGGGGCAGTAGTTTTATTATCTATCTCTGCATAGATAACTTCATAATCTTGCTCCAAGGCATGCAGAACTCCCGGAGTCTTGTCCTGGTCAAGGTACTTGGGATGTGCAATTGTAGAGCGCCAGCTACTCAGGCAAGGCTTTTCCCAGTGCAGCTACAAGTATGCTCAAAGCCTGGAGAAGGCAGGGCAGGGAAGAGGCAACACTAAGGTCCTGCACAGATGACAAATCTGTGTGTGATCAACATGGAGTGACAGATGATCAATGCAGGCCAAAGGCGTTTTGCTGCCTGCCTGAAACAGAGCCCAAACAGCTCCCACATTCTTGCTAGGACCAACACTGTAAAATGTATTCCTGCATCATATACACACCAACTCCTGACTATATATCCTGATTGCAATTAGGGGAGCCTTGGCCAACTCAGTTTCACAATAACAGTTATAAATGAAAGTATCTGCTTTGCCACTTCAAACCATGCCACCTATCCTATGGTGATCCTTTTCCAACGATGCTACAAAGTTACTCCAACCAACCAAGTCGTTCTAGCTACTTGGAGCCTCTCCAGCTTGATTTATATTGGTATAAAAGCAGTCACCAGACTTGTTCTACTCCTGAAGAAGGGCAACCAAAAACTTGCATTTAATTTTTGTGTTTTAATATTAGGATTAGATCAATAGCACCCAAATTGTTGCTGTTCTCTGTGCAAAGAAATTGCATAGCATTTTATTGATTCCAGGGAGGTGGGGGAGGAGGAAGTGATGGCTGCAAGAAAAGCAGACTGCGTTCTTACTGCAGTGATAAATATAAATCAGTTGAAATACTCAGCCACCTAGCTGTCCATTAAGACAGCAGAAAACGAGAAAATTCTTCCTTTAATTAAAATGTCCAGAGAACATAAGAAAATAGTAAGCATTACTCATGGTAGAACTTCAGGATTGACTCATCCAATCAATGCAAGAGCAGCATATAAGAAGAATCTCAAAAGTTTTAAAGGACAAATTCACCCAGAGTCTTGAATTTCAGGGCATCTCTTGGCCATATTATATTTCATTTTCAGTCATATTGCATTTCCCTTTTGTGCATCCACAATCTTGCTACAAGTAGCCATGTCTCTTATATCTAGATTTATTACCTTTCTGCATTTACTCCATTAATTCATCATTTTTTAAAAAAAAAAAGTTCATTTTACTACTTGTGCAGAGTCTGATATTTAGTAGATGTTTCTGCGTCTCAGTGACACTAGAAATACATGAACAACTCTTCTCAATAAATTTGACATAGGAGGTTTTTCTTTTAAAAATGAATCAATACCACGGCAGTTCAGACTTCTAAGCAGCCATTTGCCTTATGGTGAGAAAAAATAATATTCAGGCAACTGAAAGCCTTTTTTCCACAAAGGCACAAAGGTAGATACAGACAACTTAACAGGTTAAGGGAGGCTACTAAAAATATTTGTAGACTTTACCTGCTGATACAGTGTGTTCCTCTTTTGGCAGATACATGAGCATTAGCCCAACTTGTAGGAGGTGGATGGTCTAAGCCAGGAGTAGCAAATGTGGTGTCCTAAAGATGTGCTGGACTACAGATTTCATATTTATTGCTCAGCCTCCATGTTGGCTAGCATAGATGCAACCACAGTCCACAACATCCCAAGGGACCACGTTGACTACCCCTCTTATAAGCAGTAGCCCGTTATTGCCACCTGATTGCTCAGCTGTGCCCACAAAATTCAAGCAGGGTCAATAACATTCTCCATCTCAAGCCTCCTCTCTAGAATTACAGCTATAGGCAAGCCAAAAGGAAGCCATTGGAGAGATGTTAGCAGGTACTGAATGATGTCCTCAATGGAAAACCATTTCACACTGAGTGTCCCTTTAAATCTACTTCTGGAGGTGGTGAATGAGAAGGTTTTTATTTATTTACTTAAGCCTTGAGCTGAACTTCCAAGCAGAAGTTTCCTTGGTCCCAAACTGTGCTTGCAATTTTGAAAAGGTAAGTAAATTGGCTAGTGCTTTGCGCTGAGCTAATATATAAGCCTTAGTTAATACAAGGCAGCCTCTCTGCCATATACAAATGCAGGCCGAAATTGGGCAATTTAGCAAGGCCAGATGTCCAGGCTATTTTATTACCTGCTCATCTCCACTTTTCCCCCCAGAGAATTCAGCCAATATTACTCAGCACAAGCACTGCTTGCAGGCACTCCAGGGAGGGCTGGCTAATTAAATGAGGGGGATCCGAAACACAGCTACACCTATCAATTGTATTATTATATTCATTAAAAACAAAGCTGGGGATAGAAATGCCATATTTTATGTGAATTCTTGATTCTTTTTCCCCCCTTGCAGACTGAATATGTAATTTACAAGAAAGGGGACTTGAAGCCTTAAGTGCTTATGGGCTTTATTCAGCTTGCTGTATTGATGGTCCCATTAAGATGATTCCATTTTAGACCCTCAAACGCATTAAAGCCATGACTTACTCACATCCATTTGGCTAATGATACCCTACTCCTCTGAAAGTAAATGACAGCTATTTACAGTAAATTATTCAATTAGATAGGGAGAGAAGTGCTGTGTTCATTTTATATTGTTTGACGTGGCAAAAATAGAAGTGTGCAAGCATGTAGGTGGGGCGTTTTAATCTTACAGAATCAATTGTTTAATCTACAGACGGAGAGTAAATAAAGATACTTCCACGTGTGGCTGTCAGCATCCAATTACCATAGCAAATATTGCGTTCGATGCTGAAGTCTTATAGGGTCCGTTTGTTTGTCCTTTAATTCTAACCACACAACGCCACAACATGGCAAACAAAATAAAAGAGGTTTTCGTAGCTTTCGCCAGCTATTACTTAATTAAAAACACATTTTCGAATCCTGTAGCGCATGTCAAATGAAAAGGCCAGGGCATGTTGGAGAAAACGGTGGAAGTTTTATTTGGCTCATGAACCAGAGATCAGAGAAAGTTATTCCAAAGCCACTAGATCAAGGTAGGAAAGTCATGGAGGAAGGGGTTAGAATCAAATTACAAGAGTGGTTCTTTAAACTGCGGCCTGCTGATGACCACAGGTCATGGGCCTGCTTTCAGAAAGTCTGCAAGAGCACAAATCAAGATAACGGAGAAATGCTGAAGCAACAGCTCTCCTTAGTAGGTAATATGATATTGGGTGAAATTAAAGCTTCAGAACTCAGCCCACAAAACAAATCTATGGTGATATTATAAATACCAAGGCCACCACTAGCCATATGCTCATATGCATCAGTAATCAAGTTAAAGGTGGGGTACCAATGACTTTCTGATGAAATTACAACCATCCTCGCTACCATGGGTGTTGAGGCTCTCTGCACTAACATTCTCCACAAAGGTGGATCTCAAGCCATCAGGGATATCATGAGCCTAACCGCACATCTAGTCACAAATTTTTGTCACTTTGTACTTAACCACAAGTCATTAGGAGTTTCAATGTTACCAGTTGAGAACTCAGTTGGGACAAAGGATGTTTATGATGCTATGTGCATTAATTGGCTCACCAGTGCCAGAATATCTGTATTATCATGAGCAACTGAAATGCTGCTGTCAATAATGCAGTTATTAACTATCTGTACTTGCGGTATTTCATATCCCCCTGACCTCACTGCTTACAACGCCACCCAAAGAAACCGTGTGTGTGTTATTTGTGACTCAGGATAAGACTTCATGCATGCAAAAGAGTAAACTCTAGTCCATGAAAGCTTATGCTGTAATAAATTTCTTAGTCTTCAAGGTGACACAAACTCTTCATTTGTTTTGGTGAAACATAGTAACACAACCAAACCTCTGTAAAATGATACTATTGTCACACTTGGGCCTCTCTTTATTGGTTTCACACTGGTTTAACCAGCATGCATTTCCCTAGGCAATCCTAGGAACTGTGAGTTTTACAAAGGCATTGACAATTTTTAGAGCTCACACCACCTTCTCAGAACTCCCAGCTAATGTTGCCTGGACAGAAGGAAATACTTCTAAACCAATTCAGGTCTATACTGTATGTTGTAAGCAGCTGTACCTGATGCTGATGCTAAGGAAGGCACAGTTATAGCCTAGGAAATCCTTGTTTCTGCTATCTGGAATATGCTTCATTTAGTAGACATATGACTAAATATTGTGAAGACATATCTTTTTGTCCCAGCTTTCACTGAACACCTTTTTATTTCTGATATCCCATTTTTACCTGTTCTCTCTCTCTATATATATAATGATAATTTTTTGGGGGGGGGGGTTGTTTTTATACCACTTACAGACATTTAAATACTAAATGGTTTAGAAATGTTTTTAAATAAATAAATATCTCAATGTATTCAGCCTTGGGACACTTTCTCAATGGGTTGGCTCATTTCAATGCTCCACTGCTTTCAGGTATATATATTTGCTAAGAATCTAGCCCTTTTTCAAAGAAGTTTAAGAAGTAAACTTTCTTGTTTCAAGAGTTATTTGACTAGACCTTTGTGGAATGGACTGTTTTCTTTCAGTCTCTTTAAAACAGATTTTCCCCTCAGCTTTTCTCTTCATACAATATCTTCCTTGTTCTCTTTACCGTCATCAGATTAACCATATCCAATATCTGCTGACCTTTCTTTAGCTTAGTAGGAAGTGGCTCACTGTTAGCTTTCTGATATTTGATGATCTTCTAAAACTCCCTTCAGCTTACATTTTACATCAAGCTACCTGCCAGCAAAAATTGCATTGGCTCTGGACCAAATTAGAAAACCACTCTACATCTAGTAGCATTTTCACATCAATGAATGTGTTTGGAGTGCTATAGAGGAAACACTAACTGGGATGGGTGGAATGACTAAATGAAATTCAGACCGGTACTCACTCTCATATTTCATTAATTTAAAACGCAGCAAACAATTGGCATCTTGTATTTAAATCATGACATTAAAATGAGAGCTACTGAGGACAACATAAGATCTACACCATAGGCTTAGAGCTCAGCCAGTGCACATTTAAGTTACGTTGCTTTCCTCAAAGAATCCTGGGAACTGTAGTTCATTAAGGGTGCTGGGAATTGCAGTTTTGTGGGGAGAATACTAATTCCTAAGATTCATTGGAGGAAGTGAGTTTGATGTGCTTCAAATGTATGGCGGGGACTGGCATATAATATTTGCTTCTGCTGAAATAGAATCCTAGGGTTGGCTTTGTACATTACACACAACATGTACAAAAGAGCCTTGGCCAAACTAGGGGTGGCTAGATAAAAAGCAGGACCAAGCTTTGATAGTTCTGTAGGGATTTCTGCAGATATAATCTGTCATGCAAGCTACACCTGCTGAAATTCCCTCTTCTACACACCCTTTAAAAGTGCAGACATCCTGAGTTTCTGGAACATATACTCGCTCTGTCATTTCAAAGAACACAGATGTGGCTCTGTGAAAAGGGATTAAGAGTCTGCCTTAAGCTTTGACTTTATTGAGTGTGAATCTGTTGTTGTCCCTTTAAGAGAAGTCAAAGGGAACTCTGAGGAAAGGAGAGGAACACAGGTTCCAGGATATGTTCAGAAAGCGTCTGGCAGATTGTGTGGGCCTTTTCTGAGTTTGATAATGTTTTTAACATTAAAAGTTCGATTTTCTCCATCTCTCTGCTCTGGTGTGTAGCGCAAACATGCACATGTTGCAGGTTTATTGGACTCTGTAAAATCCTCTGCATGCATCCATAAAAATGTAAAGTCTATAAAGCCTTAAGAAGAGTGCTTTTTCCTCAGCTAATTTAAGATCTTTCCAAGGCTAATACTTCCGTTATACCTATGTTCGGCAGTTTCCACTTCTCCATGGTGAGATTAGTTTTTTCATAATAGCTTATCAACTTCTGCATTAGACAGTTCGAAAGTATAAACAGAAATAGAGAGATATTTTAACTAACATACTCAAAAAATGTAGAAGATGGGGGGAATCCTAAACACACACTTAAGTGGCATTAAACACACTGGGATTTACATCTGAGTAAGCCTGCAGAGGATTTGCATTGTCACTTTCTATATCACCTTTTAAAATGTTTGAAAAGCTCTATTCCTGTTCCTGATTTCTCAGAAATTGCATTGTTCCAGTATCATTCTCTTCCGAGATTATCCCTGGTGGCAAGATAAAGGAATTTTCCAGCCTCATGGGATATCAGTGGCATGAGGTTTCTTCCACGTATTGAAACAGTCTGAATCTGGTATAAGAGAGTAGACTTTACCTGTTACAATCATGGAGATGCTTACTAAGAAGAGCAACAAAGTCATTTATTAGAGGAAGTACATAACTTAGATAGACAAGTTTCAAGTTCTGAGCTAAACGAACTAAACTGGAGATAGCAAAGGTGGTCATGCTTGTGCTTGTGAAGCAAGCACAGAGAGCAGAGGTACAGAGGTAGTCTAGGGATCTGGTAATCCCCCTACTCTATCTGTTCTAACCCCATGCAAACCCCTTTCTGCAAGCTGAGTTGCACCTAAACTTCCAAACCCACAGTGTTTCTTTTATTTAAAAAAATACATATATTTTTTTTCGCTGCAAGCAAGAGGTGATGTATAAAAATATACCTCCCTCTCTTTTTTGTTACTGCATTCAAAATATTCCCAAGTAGTCAGGGTGTGTGATCTTCCCTTATTATGTTCCCTGTTACATAACATTACTTAGAATGGGTCTCATCCTTGGACATTTCCACTTGGACCTTGGACATGTCCATCCTTGGACATTTCCTCTGTCCTGAATTAGTCAGGACTCTGCCGCAGATAACATCACATTACTACTCTCTTACAGACAGCTTCACACCATGCAGCACAGGGAGAAAAATACAATTTCTAAACAGACTTCACTCATTGGAGCTTTAGGAGTCAAACTAATAATTACATTAGCTATGTTTCTGTGCCTTCAAGTGCAGTGGCTTAAAAAAAAAAAAAATGCCAAGAAGGGGGAATGCTATCTGGGTTGACATGCACACACACCACTGCCCCTACATTTTTCATTAGAAAAAAAACTCCATTTGGTTTTAGTGTTTCCCTCCAATCTAGATTGGGACGATCACCAGGGGCAACACCCCTACTAAGACTAGAGCACCAATCAGAATTGGAGTCCGCACACTAGCAATTTGTGTGGGGGTTTTTAAGACAAACACCAAAATCCTGCACTTAAAAGCAGTCAATGCAACAACTAGTTTGGCCCCAAGTCTCTTTCCTGTTGTTGAATGTAGTTAAAGTTTAAAGTTTTGTTTTTCATGAGGCATTAATAAATTGTTCCTTTGCAGTGAATTAATGGAGGAAAAAATGGCAAGGTTCCTATTTCTACATAGTGAGAGGTCCCTGAGCCCATCGCGCTGACTGTCTCTACTGAGGTCATCACTCTCATTTGCAAAATAGCTCATTTTTGCTGTTCTTGGTTGCCAAACAAAATGCAGACAAAATACCATCAATGTGGGGAAGAGAGACAAGAAGGAAGAGAATCCGGATACAGAATGGACCAAAATGTAAGTAGCTCTCCTCACTGAAAAGAACGTACTTCACAGAGACTTGCTGTCCTCTACACATGTACCTGAGCCACTTTCAGAAACTGGAGTAGTGCCTACAAAGTGTCAGCCACAGCTCCTTAGTAGGCAGATGACAGCTAGTACAACTAGGCACATTTTGTTTTTTCATTTTACTCTTCTCTCAGAGTGCCTGACAAATATCCTTTCCTGATACATAAAACATAGAGCATGCATCAGTGTTTTTATATATACTGGAAGCCACCCAGAGTGGCTGGGGCAGCCCAGTCAGATGGGCAGGGTACAAGTAAATTTTTGTTGTTGTTTGTTTGTTGTTGTTGTTGTTTTACTCACAGACATCAACACTCAGCCCGGAAGCTGCCAACAATTTCTACACACACTGAAAATTCTGGTCAGTAGGCATGAGAAAATGGCAAGGGTGTGTGTGTTTATTTAAAAAAAAAATCAGTCAGAGAAGGTCTGATTAATAAGAGAGAGACTGAAATGAGGAAAGATGGAGGAAGAGACTCTATATTGTCCTGAAATTGCAAAGGTGCTGGGAAAAGTTTCCTTCCTCTTCCCTACATTCTTTGCTTACTTAGTTACTTCCTGGTTTGAAGCAAGCCATAGCTTGCCAATCAATGCGTCTCAACCAACAAGTTGTGGTTTGCACTTGTCCTCTAGGATCAAACCCTAGTTTGCAATCTTGGTTTGAGGTTAAGCACCAAACATCATCTGCTGGTTGGGATGCAATAACAAACTATGGTTTAAAGGTAAAGGTAAAGGGACCCCTGACCATTAGGTCCAGTCATGGCCGACTCTGGGGTTGCGGCGCTCATCTCGTTTTATTGGCCAAGGGAGCCGGCGTACAGCTTCTGGGTCATGTGGCCAGCATGACTAAGCCACTTCTGGCGAACCAGAGCAGTGCATGGAAACACCATTTACCTTCCCACTGGAGCGGTACCTATTTATCTACTTGCACTTTGATGTGCTTTTGAACTGCTAGGTTGGCAGGAGCAGGGACCAAGCAACGGGAGCTCACCCCGTCGCGGGGATTCCAACTGCCGACCTTCTGATCGGCAAGTCCTAGGCTCCGTGGTTTAACCCACAGTGCCACCCAAATCAGGTGGGAAGGGCGGGAATCACTAATTCTCAATACACAAGAGAAAGGAGTGTATAATCATGAGTTTTATTCCAGGCATGTTTACACAGTGGCAAACCATAGTTTGGCACTACATCTGGACCAAGCCTGAGTGTTTTTGATCACTAGTTTCTTTAAAATAAAATACAAGAAGCAGTGTGTAAAAAAGTGTTTTTCAAAACCTTTTTAAGCCCATTAACTTATGAACATTTCAAAACCAGTAATGGAAAACATCAAGAGTTCCAAGAACTAATACTATACAATTTTTTCTGAAAATTAGTTACTTTGTTTTTAACATATACAGTAATTTAACTCTCACTATGTACATTCTACAATCGAAGCTATTCCGACATTTCCGCCAACTCCCTAGAAAGCATCTGCTTCTACCCTTCCTTTCACTGGAACATACATCCTCAGGCTTGTGTACATCCATGAATTCAAGTACAATTGTTTGTATCAGTGACTATTTAGCCAAACAATTACTGTATTACAAAGCAGGGAAGGAAGTTATGAAGGCTTTCATATGGTTACCATTTCCAAGGAAACCACTTCCTTATACTAAATTGCTCCATGTACTTGTCTAATTTTGCACTGGGCATAGGAAACTGTTAATGGGCAGAAAGGGAATTGACTTAGACCAGGAGCAAAGCTTCCATATTTATTTATTTATTTTACATTTTTATTGACATGTTAGACGCTACTCCTAAAACTGGGTTTCAAATATATACCAATGTTTTTTTAACACCTGCGTGGCAAAAACATTTAGAAATTGAAGCTTCTGTGAAAAGCTTCACCTGATATAATGCGATTAAGGTTACAGAGTCCCACATCATACCACTGGAAGATACAACTTAAGGGGTATATTATAAAGAACAATTAGACAGTTTCCTTTTGTATGTCTAGCTGGCCAGTAAATAGAGGAGCACATAAGAGAATATTACTGGAAAGAGCTGTGCATGTAAGCATCTTTGGCACATGATTTTAAGTGCCACAACAGCAGCAGGACCACAGCTGTCATAAAAAGGGCTTCACAGCCAAAGAACATAATTATGCTGATCAATTTATTCAGAATGATTAAGGTTCTTATTAATGCAATTTTTCATGACGGGAGGTTCGCTTGCCATAATGGACTGAGCAAGACTGTTCCAGACCTTAAGAAACCATTAAAGTAGGAACATCTTGTCTGCTCAAGAAATCACAAAAGCAAGTGTCCATGTGTGGGTAGGTTTCAACAGCAGTTACATTTTCTGGTAAAGTGTGGACATTTTGACGTGAGAGAAAATTTGAAACTAGGCATAAGTTCCCAAGGAAAGGAACTGAGTTTACATTACACTTGAGAGACAGTCATGAAAACAAGGACTCTGTAAAGAAGAGTTAACAAAGAGACAATGATGAAATGGAATGTGATCATCTCAAAGCAATATTGGGCCATGATAATCAGTCAGCAGGTTTCACTCATTGTGTTGGGGTAAAAGATGTCCCAAACCAGGTCAGATTTATTAATATGGGACCTCAGCAAAGAAGTCAGTTTCTAGAGACATTAGACATATTGAGAGGTGACACCTTAGTCATCTGGTCCACATGTCACATTCAACCAAAACAAAGGAGAATAAAACCCAACCTCCTGAATGCAATATAAGCAATCAATTGCAACACAAGCAAACCAAGCAGAAATGGTGTGAGCCACTACTGCTAAAATATTCTGAAACAATACTATGGCACTTTAAGACAAGGACTGAATTCAGACTGTATGTCCATATACGGTACATAATGTATCAGTAGACGCACGTGACAAACAATGGTCTATACCACTTCCCACTGAAGTTTCCCAAAAAGCACAAGAGATCGGAAGGAATTCAACACCACACTCGGATGACTGTTCTGTCACGTCAAGTAGTTTTACTTGCCAGATGGAAGAATTCCCCTCTCCTCCCAGCCCCCCCAACTGTTCCAGGAGTTCTCCTGGCCCCCGCCCCCCAGGTAATTTCAAGGGATGTAGGAGGGTTGCAGATGGTGACAGCAGCCACGAAATTAAGAGACGCCTGCTTCTTGGGAGGAAAACAATGACCAACCTAGACAGCATCTTAAAAAGTAGAGACATCACCTTGCCAACAAAGGTCTGTATAGTAAAAGCTATGGTTTTCCCAGTAGTGATGTATGGAAGTGAGAGCTGGACCATAAAGAAGGCTGATCGCCGAAGAATTGATGCTTTTGAATTATGGTGCTGGAGGAGACTCTTGAGAGTCCCATGGACTGCAAGAAGATCAAACCTATCCATTCTGAAGGAAATCAGCCCTGAGTGCTCACTGGAAGGACAGATCCTGAAGCTGAGGCTCCAATACTTTGGCCACCTCATGAGAAGAGAAGACTCCCTGGAAAAGACCCTGATGCTGGGAAAGATGGAGGGCACAAGGAGAAGGGGATGACAGAGGACGAGATGGTTGGATAGTGTCTTTGAAGCTACAAACATGAGTCTGACCAAACTGCGGGAGGCAGTGGAAGACAGAAGTGCTTGGCGTGCTCTGGTCCATGGGGTCACGAAGAGTCGGACACGACTAAACGACTAATCAACAACAGGAGGGTTGAGCACGGGCAAATCCCATTGTACAAGCAGAAGTCCTTGTGCAGGACTTCCATTCATTAGCTGAATTCTGCCCTTGTTTTATTAAGTTTTGTCTTTTTAAAAAATGCAAAGAGTATCAGTTGTGGCTGATAATTATCAATACTGCAGCAGAAAAATTGGGAAAACTTAACTCTTTCATTCCCTGCTGAGATCCTGCGGAAAATCACTTCTTAGAAAGTGCAGTTTTTATTGGAAGGAAATTCTTCATTGGCACCAACAGAGGATTTCCCTTAAAGTGCCAGCATTCAGGATCTCAGCAGCAGAAAAAATGTTTAACTCCCTTCCACCACCTCCAATTCCAATAGCACATTTTATATCCTATCTAGTTTGGCCCCAATCTCCATCTTTGGTCAAAACTGATATGTCCCACATGCCAAAACCTTTGCTTCTAGCCTCCCTCTCTGTCATTACAGCTTTATTGTTGGCTGCCTCAAACATGACGATTTCCAAACACAACTAGTATTTCAGTGCAGTAGAATCTACGCTAGGATAATCATGGGACAATTGCAAATCACAGACATGCTTCCTCACTCCCCACTACACTGAAGTACTGCTCACTTTTCCTAAAACTTCATTCTGTCCATTTCCATATTGCATTAGGAGGGGGATGATTCATGACTACAATGAAAAGGGCAGATACCATATCATTTGCTAAACCTCTCCAGAGTGTTCTGTGGATCTATATGGGCATTTATGCCTTCCCAGCATCCCAAAGGCAAGCATATGTCAGTCTTGTGTTACACAGCAGATTTTAATATTTCGTCCTCACAGGTCACGCGAATAACAAAGGCCTTCTGAAATATTCATTTTGTATGGTGCCTGGCATGTAGATCCCTTCTTCAATAATGTATGTCATGAGAAAAGTTTACAAAAGGAATAAAGAGTGGAGGAGTAAATTAGACAAATATGACTGGCAACTGCTGACAGGATAGAAAAGCACAGCCACATACTTTTCCTGGCACAATTATACATCCTTTATTAAGGTCTGCGGTTTGTCACAACACTCTATTTGAGTACCTATTGTTTCAAAGAAAGAGAATTGGTCGGGGGGGGGGGCATTCAATGCTAATTGCACTTTCCTTCAGCACTTGAAGTATGAAGACTGGGTCTTACAGCCAAGTTTAAAACTTGTATCTTCTGCCTCTCCAATTGACCTTAATCTTAGAACTGCTTTTCAAAATAATACTAGCTACAGCAGCAGCATAACATATATACATTGCATTTCATATTTTCTGCACAAAAAACACTTAAGCCAAAGTACCTGCATAGAGGAAATGCACATGGGGTAACATATAATGGCAATGCTAACATTAAAAAGTAGAGAGCAACACAATGTGGAGAAACAGAGCAAAGAAAAAATCAATCCCCACACACATTGACAAATCTCAAGAGGAAGGGGAAATGCAATGCCTATGGCATTCAAAATAATTGAGTGCATCTGACATGTCAGGAAAAATTTCCACCACCTCAACAGGATCAACCCACAGAGAAGAGGAAATGAGATCCTGGCAAGCAAATTGGAACTGCTTTTGGTATGTTGCGTTTTTTTGCCGGACTTCTGTTGTTTTCACATGACATATAAAAATACCCACATATTCCCTGGACTTCTCACTAGAAGGAAACAGTTGACAGCGAAGGATTGCACAAGGGTCTATGTACAAAAGTGTCAGTGTTGTATGAAAAAGTGGGAGTGACACGACAACTTACAAACACTTGCTTGTACACTGCACTGCACAAGACATTGGGGAGAGAGGTGATTTTTTTTCCCCCAGTATACAAGCTGTTTGGCAAACAGGTCTCTTGACAGTTAGGCAGAATAGAACTGAGCATGCAAAAAGATGCAATATGTAAAATGTTTATTATATTTCTTTCTTCCTTGAGCTGTGGGAAGGGGTGGAACAGAAAATGAAGTTAAAGCTCATGGCATGCAAGGAATCTGTGCCAATAGTATATCCTTTAGAGGAGGGGTCGGCAACTGTTTTGGGCCTGGCGGCACATTTGCAAATGGGAGAGGCTAGCATGGGCCCCACATGTGCACTGCAGCTCTTCCACCACCAGAATAGCTCCCACATTACAATTAGGCTTGAAAAAAGCTTACTATCGGCTAAAGTTGGCTCCAAGCCTAATTTCAGAAGGAGGTGGGGTGGGTTTGGGACACCCATGAGCACTAGGGAAGGCCTCTTTGAGTGTGTGTGTGCCCACCAGCACTATACTGTTGATCCATTCTTTAGTGGAAGCAGGGAAGGAAAGTATGCATTTTTCTGTGCCAAGGTTACAGATTCCCGAGTGGATTTGTCATTTATATGTAATAAACTGCTATAGGAGTGACGGTGGAACATAATAGCAGGTGCAAAGTTTATTGCAACTGGAATGGATGGTGGAAATATCCCATCTTCATGTCTAGTCAGCTCAGTACATCGTGGACATGGGATAAAGCCAAGCTACTCATCATTGACCAACACACCACAGGCTGCTGGAGTTTTGAATTGGCAGGAAGTCCCAGGAGAACCTGGAATGTGTAGCTCCACCTACATTCCAAAGGGGGGATGGTATGGAATGGCATGTTAGAGATATTGAATGGAATCTTTGATATGGACCTTGTGTAGAAATAAATTCTCTCCATCACAAGAATGTTTTACTACAGAACAGGCTTAAATACTAATTCCAATAAGATAAATGCTACAAAATAATAAAGTAACATTTCAAGAAAGCAAATGCAATGGGGTCCAGTCCTTTATGTAGTTCAGTAAACGTTCCTCTCTCTGGTCCCAAGATCCTAGGCTTGTTTATCACTGCAGAACTTGTATGCAACTGCTGCTGCTGCTAGCCAGCTAACTCCAAAACACACACAGGCTTCTCAAGTTTCAGCTTCCTACTGTGAGAGCTCTGCAGCTCCTGTTTACAGAGATGAGTCATCAGGTAGCTTATCTCAGTGTAATGGGAAAATACCAGCCTTCTCTGACGCTTTTGCCAGAGTGGAACCTTTTTGCCTAAGGTAAATTTCCCATTACAATATTTTAAATACAGTGCATTCAAACACAACATTTTATGTACATATAGCTTTAACAATGTAAACCACTGCAATATAGATCACAGAAACACCACCGAAATTTCCCTGGCCCCACAAATCTTCTTTGCAAAATCACACTGTCAACATCCTCTCTTAACTGAGGAAAGCGGGAAGCCTTTTAAATGGCACCCCTGCTCTGAATGTTGGCCTGTTTGTTTTTTTAAGTCAACTAAAACTAATTACACATTTCACATTAGGCTTCAGTGGCTTTAGGACAGTAGACAAAAACAAACAATTAGCAATGAATAATTTACTTGGAGCTTATCTTTGTTTGTGTATTCCTTCCTTTCAGGTGTTGAGTACCATGACTCTCAGTTGAGGTTTGAAGAGTGGCTTAGATTGGGGCACTCATTTATATATGGCTATTGGTGGCACTGTGGTCTAAACCACAGAGCCTAGGGCAGGGGTAGGCACCCTAAGGTCCGGGGGCCGGATGTGGCCCAATCGCCTTCTCAATCCGGCCCACAGACTGTCTGGGAATCAGTATGTTTTTACATGAGTGGTGTTATGTACTGAAGTTCTCACCCTGGGCCAGCAGGGGGATACTGTAGATAGTTATGCAAATGAAGGATCGAAAGTGACGTTCAGTGATTGGATAGTTTTAGAAAGTTGCTACAGTTACATTGTTCTGGAGCTCTATATAAGCAGGCTGACTGAGCTCTTCAGTTCAGTTCAGTTCTGGCCTCTGAAAAAACAAGAGCTGTTTGTAGAATCGCTGTGTCGTCTGATATGTTCGCCCACAACTTAACAAGTAGAATGTGTCCTTTTATTTAAAATGCATCTCTGGGTTATTTGTGGGGCCTGCCTGACGTTTTTACATGAGTAGAATGTGTGCTTTTATTTAAAATCCATCTCTGGGTTATTTGTGGGGCATAGGAATTCGTTCATTATTTTTTTTCCAAGATACAGTCCGGCCCACCACATGGTCTGAGGGATGGTGGACTGGCCCACGGCTGAAAAAGGTTGCTGACCCCTGGCCTAGGGCTTGCCGATCAGGTCAGCGATTCGAATCCCCATGACAGGGTGAGCTCCCGTTGCTCGGTTCCTGCTCCTGCCAACCTAATAGTTCGAAAGCACATCTAAGTGCAAGTAAATAAATAGGTACCACTCCTACGGGAAGGTAAACAGTGTTTCTGTGCACTGCTCTGGTTTACCAGAAGCAGCTTAGTCATGCTGGCCACATGACCTGGAAGTTGTATGCCAGCTCCTTCGGCCAATAAAGCGAGATGAGCGCCGTAACCCCAGAGTCAGTCACGACTGGACCTAATGGTCAGGGGTCCCTTTACCTTTACCTTTACTGGTAAGCAAAGGCTCAGTTCTGAAGGCACAGGCCAGGATACAGTGCATACTGTCAACTTGACCAAGCACTTACACATCTGCACCAGAGCATTATGTTTGAAGTCATTTTTGGAACCACTGGTTCCTTATCTCACTGCAACTACTCATTGAAAATTATTGAATCCTTGACTTCTCGATATTATAGATCTTTGAAAGAGTGGCTATTACAACCTTTGAAGGAAGTCTGTAATGAAATATTGGAAGGGAAAAGGGCACCAGAGTCGTGGAAAGAGGCGTACATTACACTTATACCGAAAACAGAGACTGAAAAGACTCAGCTTAAGAACTACCGCCCTATATCGTTACTTAATGTGGATTACAAAATTTTTGCAGACATTTTGGCCAAGAGATTGAAAAAAGTATTGATGGAAGAGATTCATAAAGACCAAGCGGGCTTTCTCCCAGGAAGACATTTGTCTGATAATTTGAGGAATATAATTGATATTCTGGAAAAACTAGAAGTGAATATAAACACTAAAGCAGTTCTGATATTTGTGGATGCGGAGAAAGCTTTTGACAACATCTCTCTTGAGTTTTATGAAGAAGAACCTACAGGGGATGGGGGTAGGCCAAGGTTTTGAAAATGGTATAGGTGCAATATACTCTGAACAAAAGGCTAAATTAATTGTAAATAATGTGGTGACAGAAGAATTTAAGATAGAAAAAGGGACACAACAGGGGTGCCCAATTTCCCCACTGCTTTTTATATCAGTCCTGGAGGTCCTGCTGAATATGATTAGAAGGGACCGGTTGGTTAAAGGTATACAGGTCGGAGCCAAACAGTACAAACTGAGAGCATTTGCAGATGACTTAGTATTGACGTTACAGGAGCCAGAATCTAGTACTAAAAGGGTTTTAGAATTAATTCAAGAATTTGGTCAAGTGGCAGGATTTAAACTGAACAAGCTAAAAACTAAGGTTTTAGAGAAAAATTTAACACCGATTGAAAGAGAGAGGTTTCAGAATGAGACAGGCCTGACGGTGGTTAAGAAAGTGAAATACCTGGGGATTAATATGACAGCCAAAAATGGGAACTTATTTAAAGATAATTATGAAAAATGTTGGACGGAAGTGAAAAAAGATCTAGAAATCTGGTCAAATCTGAAGCTTTCACTGTTGGGTCGTATTGCTGTGATAAAAATGAATGTATTGCCTAGAATGCTGTTTTTGTTTCAAACATTGCAAATGGTGGACAAGATGGACTGTTTCAAGAAGTGGCAGAGAGATATTTCTAGATTTGTCTGGCAGGGCAAGAAGCCCAGAATAAAATTTAAGATATTAACTGATGCAAAGGAAAGGGGTGGATTTGCCCTGCCAGACTTTAAACTTTATTATGAATCAGCAGCTTTTTGCTGGTTGAAAGAATGGCTACTTCTTGAAAATACAGACATTTTGGACTTAGAAGGTTTTAACAATGTATTTGGATGGCATGCATACTTATGGTATGACAAGGTTAAAGCACATAAAGCATTTAAAAATCATATTGTCAGGAAAGCACTGTTTAATGTTTGGATAAGATATAAGGATTTATTGGAAAACAAAACCCCAAGGTGGTTGTCACCGATGGAAGCGAAAGCTCTGAAAAGGCTCAATATGGAGGCCAAATGGCCGAAATATTGGGAAATTTTGGAACAAGAAGGAGACAAATTGAAATTGCAGAGTTTCGAGAAATTAAAAAACAAAGTGAGAGATTGGCCTTATTGTTATCAGATAATGGAGGCATATAATTTGGACAAGAAAATCGGCTTCCAGGTGGAAAAATCAAAATTAGAAACAGAACTGTTAGAACCCAAAACTAAGATTTTGTCAAAGATGTATAACTTGCTGTTGAAATGGAATACTCAGAATGAAACGGTGAAATCTGCTATGATTAAATGGGCACAAGATGTTGGACATAACATTATGTTTGCTGACTGGGAACAGTTGTGGACCACTGGTATGAAGTTTACGGCATGTAATGCCCTAAGAGAGAATATTATGAAAATGATATACAGGTGGTACATGACCCCAGTCAAGCTTGCAAAAATCTATCATTTGTCCGATAATAAATGCTGGAAATGTAAAGAAACTGAAGGTACATTCTTTCACCTTTGGTGGACGTGCCCAAGGATTAAGGCTTTCTGGGAAATGATATATAATGAATTGAAAAAGGTATTTAAATATACCTTCTTGAAGAAACCAGAGGCCTTTCTCCTGGGCATAGTCGGCCAATTGGTGCCAAAGAAGGATAGAACTTTTTTTATGTATGCCGCAACAGCAGCAAGAATACTCATCGCAAAGTATTGGAAGACACAAGATCTACCCACTTTGGAAGAATGGCACATGAAGCTGATGGACTATATGGAACTGGCAGAAATGACTGGCAGAATCCGAGACCAGGGAGAAGAGTCGGTGGAAGAAGATTGGAAGAAATTTAAAGATTATCTACAGAAATATTGTAAAATTAATGAATGTTAGAATGATGTTGGATAGTAATTAAGTGGTTTCCAGCTGTAATGCTTTAAGGGAATATGAAAAAAAGGGTTATAAATAGGCAAAAAGCTAATGCTATTATTTTTAAGATCAAAGATTAGGATAATTAAAGAGGGTAAGGGTTTGCTGAACCAACAGATTGAAGTGGAATACAAAAAAGGGAGGTATGAGGAGGTCCAGGAAACAAGCTAAAGGAAAATAAGTAATGGAAAATCTATGTGCTTTTAACTATTTTTATTTTGTATTTTTGCTTAAAAAAAATTCACTTTTATTGTAATATCTTTAAAAATCTTAATAAATATATTATAAAAAAAAGAAAATTATTGAATCCTTTAGGAACATAGGAAGCTGCATACAAAAGTATGCTGGCATGCCTCCATCATCTGTGCTGTGGTTTGATTTTGGGTCTCTGTGTATTTCACCATCCATTCTGGTTTTAAAAAAACCAAGCAAATCTCACATCATAGCTGGATATTTACTCTGAGAGCTGAACTAACTTGGGCACACAGAAATAACTCCAAAGCTCACATTTATACCTGCTATAGCTAAAATATCTCCTTTTTCTCAGTCTGACAGCTTACAATATGATATGGTTAATACTAGTTCTCAATACAATGGGAGGCTGGGAGCAAGGTATTGAGAGTGAGCAGCCAAATTGCAAAGGATGGATGTTGGGAATATGATAGCACTTCTAAGTGTGTGTCTGCATGTGCAAATGAGCACACACAAAACCACCAATAACCGGCCTATTGGTATACCATGAACACTAAAACATTATTGAGGGGGAGAAATAAGAACTATTGTAGCATCCACATATGATGGAGAACATTATGCCATTGTTGAAGCATTGGATCCCAGCCTAAAAGCAATTTAAAAGCTTGGTTATGCCCAGTGGGATGTTTGTCCTTTATGCTTTGAAAGGCATACATGCCATATAACAAACAACTTTTGAAACTTCCCTCTGTTTCAAAACCAACCAGCTGTGCGGCTTAAATTGGAGGGTTGTGGGGTTTAGGACCCCTGACCATTAGGTCCAGTTGTGACCGACTCTGGGGTTGCGGCGCTCATCTCGCTTTATTGGCCGAGGGAGCCGGCGTACAGCTTCTGGGTCATGTGGCCAGCATGACTAAGCCGCTTCTGGCGAAACCAGAGCAGTGCACGGAAACGCCGTTTCCATTGTGGGGTTTACTGTTTGGGAAAAACATACACCTAATATAATACTTCTGTGATTCTTTAAATCCAAGACATAATAAGTTTCCAATTAACTAAAAACTTTTTCAACGCAAGTGCATATTTACATAACGCGTTTGTGGGAAATGAGATGCTTTATCTTCCCAACAGGACAAACTATTGAGAAGATATTCCTACTGAGAAGATACAGCACATTATCTAACACATAGAGGCAGGATCATTAGCTGCTCAAAGTCAACATCTCTCCACCCATTTGACATGCATCAAATGAGTATCTGGTCCCTTATTATGCAATGGCCAAGTTATCATAAATGTGCAAGCATAAATAGAATCTGTATGACTTACTATATCAGTAACACAAGGTTAATTAAGAGACGCACATGCAGGCAGTAAAAATTGAATCTAATCTAAAAATAGCTGAGCTATTGACATGAAATCACTTTAAATCATCCATTTAAAAAGAGCCTGCTGTGCAAATGCAAAACATGCTTGTATCAGAAAACAGCCAGAAATGCCCCCGATCAAGGCCCAGACTGAACACATAGTTCAAGGAAGAAACCAGATGGATGAATCCAAGCAATTATTCCGCTTATTGAAAGTGGACATGGGATCAGCCAGGGTCAGTCAGGATCAAAAGCTGGAATATTAAGTTAGAGCAGAAGAACTCAGGGGTCAAAGATCAAAGATCTAGTGCAGAGCAGCTGAGAACAATATACCCAGATGGCATACATGAATTTGCGATACAGCATCCTCGATCCGTTTAGTCCAATGCAACAATGCAACAGAACAATCAAAACTAAAGAAAAAAAATCAATTCAACAAAGGCAATGGAGACTGCCCCTAACATTGGACTCAAATAAAGCATGGGTGTCTATAAAGGCCATTGAAAGTAGTTCTCTTTATGTGGACCTATGCCACTCAGATGTTTGATGCAACAAGTGGATTCCAAGGGTCTCTAAGATGATTTGGAGAAAGATCCTACAGACCTGCGGGTTTTGAGGAGAACCGGGGAACAAGACCTCCAACAAGGGATTGAAGACTTAGAGTGGAACAAAGTTTGGGGTTGTTAATGGGTTAATGTTGCTCTCCACACATGGACAGGAAATGATGTTAAAAACTATATTGTTGGCATTCTGCTCTAGTGAAATTGTCTTGCACCTAAAAGAGCCTGTCTCTGGTTCTGCCAGCATTGCAGAGCATGTCACAAAGCATTTTAGCACTTTTGATGGAAATGTCCTTGTGTGGTAAGCTCCTGGTAGGAAGTATTCTCAGAAATTAACACTATACTGTGTAACTAAACAAGCCGTTTTGCCTAATCCCACCCTGACTTTGCTAAATATCTGAAATGAACCCAACAGAAATCTTAAAAAGTAATGAGTTCCTTAGTGTCCTTTGGAAGGCACCAAGACTTGTAATCATGCATTTTGGAAAAAATCTTTGAAGGGGCAATGATAAAGACGTGGCACAATAAACTCTGATTTCTTGCCATTTCTGAAAACACAACACATGAGCTTCAGCTAGCTAGCAGGCAAACCAAATAAGACCCATGCTATGGTGAATGTATAGGTTTTGCTATGTATGTAAACCACAAAAACACAGGGAGAACAGCCCTGACAAAATATTTGAAACTTGTGAAACACTTGAAAGTCCCCTCCTCCCCTTTTCTCCCACTTGTGCATCTTTCGTACTAAAGAAACCACTTAAATGAAGCAATTGTCTTAAATGTACAGTGTACTATTGTTCTGTCATTGTAATTTGAGTTATGTTGAGATTTATAGGCATGTCTACCATCCTCTGTTTTTAAAAAAATAAAATAAAAGTTAGCTCCATATATTTGATTACACAAGCTCTAACCTCTTTTGCCCATGTTGTAAATGCTGGTTTCGAAACACCAATATAAATGTAACCTGATCCAAGACTCAAAAATCTATTTTATCAATGTTTTCTAAGCCATCTATATTTCAAGAAATTCATTGCAAAATTTAAGTTGGAATCTTACTGCTAAAGTTAATGCATAGTCTCTACTTTGGCCTAAAAATCTTTCAGAATACCACAAAAAAAAACCCTTTGCCTCCAGTTACTGAGAATGGAAGAGAGTTGTTTGTCAAACTTATTCTTGACTTTAAGGCATATAGCCATGAGTGTTTGAGAATCTGGAACTAGCAGTAATGTTATTACCAACAGAATGGCTGAAAGACAAATACTATGTCAGCTGTTGTGAGCCTGCATAAGGTTAAGCAAACTGATGACTCTGAGGGATTGAGAATGACAACTTATTAGCAAAGCTGTACTTTATAATCAAGTGGAAGAGAAAATTACTTCTAAGCACACATCATACACATAGCAGGTTGGTGGGGAGGGCTTGTTGCTAAACCATATTTAACAAAAGAGGCAACATGGCTTTAAAATCAGCCTTCCCCCTCCCCCTAATTAAATGGACCAAGCCTACATCAAAGCTCAGGAAATCCTCTTGTGCCCTTCCTTGCACAACTACCTAGTAGAGAAGGCCAGCTGTATCTTAACTAACCAGTTTCTCCTGCCACAACTTCCCTCCCCAGGGATCACAGCACCAATACTCCCACAGCGTGAACCCAAGCGACCAAGGAATACGAGAGATTTCAAGAATCGGTGAGATTGGCAAACACACACTTCAGACCCCAGGAACTAAATTAAGGCATTTTATTAAGAATAGAAGGAAGAAGGCAAATGAACAGGGCAGGTTAAGAATAAAAAGAGCTTTCTGGGCCAAGTCTATCAGCTCTTAAGCTATTTACTTACAACAAAGCATTTAAAAATAAAGCTGCAAGGATGGTCAGTTGTAGGTTTTCTGCTGGTCAGAAAAGGATGAAAGGAACCTGAGGGTGGGTGGGACAGGTATAAAGGCTGCATACAGCAGCTCATTTTTAAGGACTCCCTTTCCCACGTTGATTTGAGTGACACCAAGCTTCTTTGGACCAATCGAAGTCCAGAACTTGTTTGGCAGGTAAAGGAGATTGACACCTTTTGGGAGTGGGTTGATGCTAGATGCTTAGTGGAAAACATCACTGGGAGTTTTCCAGATTGCACCTTTCCTGTGGTTTGTGGCTTCAGGCACTGACTGAATACCCGTCAGTCTCATTCAACGAAAATGGAGGGCAAGAAAACCTTCTTTTTTATTAACAAGCCTTACAGTGCACATTGAAATACACATCCACACATAACATGACCAGAAAAAAATCAACGTCCATTTTTCTGTCAACTCTTATTAAATCTACTTGGCTTAAAATCCCCATGTTTCACAGAGTCATCATCTTCCCCAGGTAGCTTCTCACAAAGATTGATGTGACTTTTGTACATTCCTTTCTAAATCTCTCAGCAAAAGGCACAGGGATTTGCAAACCCCTGGACATTTTATATGACATCTATGTTTTGTTCCAGATCTTCCACATCTAAATCCATCTGTAAATATCCCAAGTTCTCCGCCGTACAGAAACCGCTAGAAAAATAGCATGTCAAAAGCCAAAGGATGGCAAAACATCTTACTTTGTATGCTAAGCACCTTATGCAGATTGCTTGCCATTTAAGAAATTAAAGAGCAAAGTCGTGACCTAATGAAAAGGAAGAGATTATTCTTCAAATGCTTTCAGGTGCCACCATTTTTGCAATTTTATGCTTTGCAAGTTCCCTGAAGTCACGCTGTGGGTGGAGAGGGCAGTCATGAAACAGAACACGACACAATCATGCATCTTGTCAATATTGTGCAAAAGAAGAGTTACCACAAATAAGCCCAAATTCTGTATGCGTGTGTGCTGTTAAATTGGAGCAAGGGAAACGGAGATGTTTCTCTCTAAAAATGAGACTCCAATATTCTGGCAAACTCAAATTGTCTTCAAAAGAAATAAATCCAAAGTTGACTTGAAGACTAAGGGTACTTCCACACAGCAGTTTACTGTGGACTCAGTGCAGCACATGCTTGGAAGGTTTGTGCCATATCCACATAATGGGATTAACACGTCTCTCTGCTGTGAGAGGACTGCTGAAGTTGTATTGTGTTGGGGCAGGAGCCATAGGCGTCAACAATCATCTCTGTTGTTTTACAGTGGCGGAGCAAGCCGATCGGGAGCCTGGGTCGGTGCGCGTGCCCTGCGCCCAGGGGTGGGGCCAGTCAGGGCAGGACGCTCCGTGGGGCCTCCCAGGAGTCTGCCTGCCTCCTCCCACTCAGCCGCTTACAGCTGAGGGGGAGGCAGTGGGCAGACCGTTTGGGGCACCGCAGAGCCTGCGGGCACCCAAGCCACAGCGTCACTCCCAGGAGAGGCACGTGGCTTGGGCGTGCTGCAGGCCCACGGTGAGTGCCGCTCGGCATTTTGTCACCCTGCCTCTGTGGTGATACCCGGGGCAGACCACCCCACCACCCCCCTTCCTCTGCCCCTGCTTTGACAAATACCAGCCTTAGCCCAGAAACAACTGTCTTTCACATGTGCTTTCATGGGAGATCTTTTAAGATCAAAACCTAAACTAGGATAGACTAAACTGGTAGCGGATCCAGATTTCTTTGTTCTTTGTAATTCAGAACTGAAACATAGCTGCCCTTTGAAATTCTCACTCCTCCAAATTTTGCAACGCTGTCGTCCAGCCAAGTGATGTGCAGCAAAATGCATATACTGAATGTGCATAAAAATTTATAAAGTAGTGAAAATAGCAATCAAAATGCATAATATATGGGGAAATTGCTTTACAAAGATGTGTATATTAAGAGATTTACATACAAAAATGCAGAATTTCCATTACTGTTGGTTTTTTAACAAATAAAATTGCAAACAGCTGTGGAAATGTGGAGAACTGAGGGTAATATTGGAAAAATGAGTGACTGAAATTGACCTGCTTTTCCACCGGAAGGTGTTCAGAACTTGACAGACAAAACCCGGGGGCTGCAGGCGCAATCCCAGATTCCTCCCTCACACGACTGGCATCATGGAAGCATAACACATGAACAAGGCTAATGAGAATCTGAGTTCTACTTAGAGAATCTCTACTTACGGGAATGGAGAGAGGAAAAGAGAACAAAAAAATGTACCAATTACCCAGGTGGATGTATGTCTAGTGAGGATGAGCACAGACAAAGCCCCCTTCAGCACTTGCCTTTTAACAGAATTTTCATCTAGGCTGCAGATCTCACAGTTCCTCATTTGCGTTGTTAAGAACGCAAGGTGGTTTATTTATTTTTTTATTTTAGAGCCCTGAACTTTAATCTTTTCCAAAAAAAAATATATCATATTAGGTTTGAACGGAAGAGCAGGATATCTTATTCTCACTTATTTCAATGCATCTTTAGTCCCAGATAATTGAAGAGTGGATCTGAGGTGGAAAATAGTTTTGCGGCGTTTAAAACTAGAAAGTGTTGTGTCCTCATAGAACCCCTTTCATCTATGTGATTACATAAATGGATGCTCAAATCCACAAAGATGCAGAACAATTTATTTATATAGTGTCAATTGCTTCATCCCCCTGCCACTGCCACTGCCGCCGCCACGAATATAGATTAAAGAAATCCAGTGTTTCTATTTTCAAATGCAATTGGCTGGAGTCTACTGTACCTTTGCTAAATAGGACATCAATGCATGGGCTAATATTTACATTATTTTAACTCTGTAGGCTGTTACTTTGCCACACAGTTTATGAACCTGGCTTTTAACAAGAGATTTGTGGAGAAAGGAAAATAATCCAGAGGCATCTGATTGGCCACTGTGAGAACAGGATGCTGGACTTGATGGGCCAAAGCTCTTATGATTAGAAGAAATGAATTCTAGAAGCATACTTGCTAGTCAGGGAGCAAGTACTGGCAGCTGATGCTTCTCCTGGATGACCTAGGAACATAGGAAGTGGTCATAGGACAGAGTCAGACCATTTGTACAGTACTATGCACTTACTGATGTTGGTTCTTTGAGGTTTCATAGTGGACTCTTCCCCAGCCTTATCTGGAGATGTCAGTAATTGTACCTAGGACATTTTCACATGCAAAGCTTGCACTCTGCAACTCCCATCATATTGCTATACCAATCACTTCCTCCACATAATGGATATCTGGCTCTTTAGTTAGACTTACACATCTTACAAACCTAGACATCAATTATAGGTTTCATTTTGCTAGAACAAGTATAATAATAATAATAATAATAATAATAATAATAATAATAATAATAAATTTTATTTATATCCCACCCTCCCCAGCCGAAGCCGGGCTCAGGGCGGCTAACAACACTAAAATAGTGCAACATTATAAAAACATTATAAAAATTAATTAAAATCAAAATTGATGGCAACCATAAACTAAAGTTTTGTAAAGATTGCCAAAGGAGGGAGTCAGGCTGCGCCCTGACCAAAGGCCTGGTGGAACAGCTCTGTCTTGCAGGCCCTGCGGAAAGATGTCAAGTCCTGCAGGGCCCTTGTCTCTTGTGACAGAGCGTTCCACCAGGATGGAGCCGCAGCCGAAAAAGCCCTGGCTCTAGTTGAGGCCAGCCTAACCTCTCTGAGGCCTGGGACCTTCAAGATGTTTTTATTTGAAGACCGTAAGTTCCTCTGTGGGGCATACCAGGAGAGGCGGTCCCGTAGATACGAGGGTCCTAGGCCGTATAGGGCTTTGAAGGTTAAAACCAGCACCTTAAGCCTGATCCTGTACTCCACCGGGAGCCAGTGCAGCTGGTATAGCACCGGATGAATGTGATCTCGCAGCGAAGACCCCGTAAGGAGTCTCGCTGCGGCATTCTGCACCCCCTGGAGTTTCTGGGTCAGTCTCAAGGGCAGCCCCACGTAGAGCGAGTTACAATAATCCAGTCTGGAGGTGACCGTCGCATGGATCACAGTGGCTAGGTCAGGGCGAGAGAGGTAAGGAGCCAACTGCTTAGCTTGGCGGAGATGAAAAATGCCGCCTTTGTTATAGCTGCAATCTGCGCCTCCATGGAGAGGGAGGTATCGAAGATTACACCCAAACTCTTAACAGATGGTGCTGGCACTAATTGCACCCTCGCAAGAGATGGGAGTTGCCCCCCCCCCAATCCCATATCATCCCGTCCCAGCTAGAGGACCTCTGTCTTCAAAGGATTTAACTTCAACCGGCTCCCACGTAACCATCCAGCCACAGCTTCCAAGCATCTGATCAGTGTGTCTGGGGCCAAGTCAGGATGGCCATCCATCAACAGATAGAGTTGGGTGTCATCAGCATATTGATGGCAGCCCAGCCCAAAACTCCAGACAAGCTGGGCGAGGGGGCGCATAAAGATGTTAAAAAGCATCAGGGAGAGTATCGCACCCTGGGGCACTCCACACACTAAGGAGTGGCGGGATGACAATTCCCCCCCAAGCGCCACCCTCTGTCCCCGACCAGAGAGAAACGAGCGCAGCCATTGAAGGACTGTGCCCTGGATCCCCACGTCGGCAAGGCGGTGGTCCAGGAGCTCGTGATCGACCATGTCGAAGGCTGCTGACAGGTCTAGAAGAATCAGCAGCTCCGACCCGCTTCGATCCAGCTGCCTGCGGAGATAATCTGTTAGGGCGACCAGAGCCGTCTCGGTCCCATGACCAGCGCGGAAGCCGGACTGGAATGGATCCAGAGCCGATGTTTCATCCAGAAACCTACCAAGCTGTTCAGCAACCGCTCTCTCAATCACCTTACCCAGAAATGGAAGATTTGAAACCGGGCGGTAATTGGATAGATCTAAGGGATCTAATGATGTTTTCTTTAAAAGCGGGCGCACCACTGCCTCCTTCAGTTCCCCTGGGAATGTCCCGGTGCCAGGGGACAAATTGATCCCCCGGGGGGCCCGCACCTCGTCTGGACACGCTCTAATCAGCCAGGACGGGCACGGGTCGAGAGGACAAGTGGTGGGCTTTCCAGCTCAGAGGAGTCTGTCCACATCGGCTGGGGATATCCGGTCAAAGTGGTCCAATACTGGACCCGAGGACAGCCGAGGGGCCTCCAGTTCCTTTATTGTATCCAAATTGGCAGGGAGGTCATGGCGGAGCAACAGGACCTTCTCCGCAAAAAAGCTCACAAATGCCTGACAGCTGTGTGTCAAATTGTTATTTAAATTTGGCTGTCCTTCAAGGGACGTTAAAGACCGAATTATACTAAATAATTGCGCCGGGCGAGAGCTAGCGGATGCAATGGAGGCCGAGAAGTAGGACTTCTTAGCGGCCTTCACTGCCATCTCGTAGGTTTTCATAAAAGCCCTATAAGATGTTCTTGAGGCTCCGTCACGGGCACCCCGCCATACTCGCTCTAGCCGTCTGAGGTCCCGCTTCATTTTCTGGAGCTCCTCGGTAAACCAGGGAGCCCGGTTTCTGCGGGGTCGCAGAGGGCGCTTAGGTGCGATCTCATTGATGGCTGCCAGGAGCTGGGTATTCCAGCCCTCAACAAGCTCAGTCAATGAGTCGCCAGGGGGAGAAAGGTCCCGCAAGGCTTGACGGAATCTATCAGGGTCCATCAGCCTCTGCGGGCGAGCCCAAATCGGCTCGCCACCTAAGCAGGGTGGGGGTGGAACGTCAATCCTGGCTTTCAGAGCGTAGTGATCAGACCATGGCACCTTCATCGAAGGAAACATGATCACATCTATACCGATGCCAAAGATCAAATCCAGCGTGTGGCCTGCTTGATGTGTGGGGCCCGAAACAAACTGGGAGAGCCCTAGTGTCGCCATGGAAGACACCAGGTCCAGAGCCTGTGAGGAGGGAGTGGCATCAGCATGGATGTTGAAGTCCCCCAATACCAATAGGTTAGGGAACTCCAAGGCCCAGCCAGCTACCACCTCCAGCAGGCCTGACAGGGTGGCTGCTGGTGCGCTAGGTGGCCGGTACACCAGCCAGACAGCCAAGCTTATGATACTTAAACATTGAATGCTAGAATCGGTAAAATATATAAACTTTGAATTTATTTCACCAGTGTTTCTATTACATTTAATGTTTCTGAATATCTTGAAAGAAATTGCTTTGACGCTACAGTTATCAATGCAAAAGAGATCTATTGCATAGTGTATTTAGGAAATGAATAAACTACCTTGCAGAGACTTGCATGCCTATTATGAATTGAGCCACTTTTTCATTTAATGTGTTCCAGAATCCATCGGAACTAGCATTCTGCTGACTCCTTTTGCCTGAAGTTAATCATCATAAGAAGAATTGCATCTAGATATAGTTAATTGTCAAATCAACATAATATAATCAAATCAAATTTACTAAAGCATTCCAAAGATATGTTGACTTCCCAAGCAGCCAAGGTTAGATTGGATTCTTCTAGTTAAAAACTAAATTTAACCTTAATCCAGAACAGATTTAACCAAAGGGCTTAATTGTTGAAGAAAGGGTACAGAAAATTAATCCATAATTTTATATTGCATTCCTTATTTTTTCTCCAGATCACAGTATCTACTTTTTTTTGTATCCAGGATGGTCAACATGCATCCCATGGGCTCTTTTCAAGAGCAGCCACAGCTCAATGGTAGAGCAAATAATTTGTATGTAGAAGGTGGACCATTGGTCCAACTCAATACAAGGCAGCTTGCCATTTCCTAGCTGCAAAGAATCAGCTGACTCTGTTCATAGATGTAATGAAGTCCCATTGATGTGCAAGTCTATAGTCATACTATCTCTACCATATCTCCCTAATCTAGCCTATTGGCATGGTTTGGTAGCTTATTGACAAATTCAGAAGGTTGTGCTTTATTATATTCCCATTAAATCCTTGATTCAAATTTTCACAAATTTTATTTTAAATCCTGAACCAAATCAGAGAGGGTGGGTGGAAGACTACACACACCCACACACCCTTTGTGTTTTAAATCATATGCAATTGTTTCTCAGAAGCACCTATGTCTCTGATTATTAAGGTATAAGGAAAGTAATGACAAGAAATGGTCTTGGTACATCCTGCCTTTTCGGACATTTATTTTAGAATATATCACTTTGCCCCTCCTGCGCTGAAACTGACACCCTGTTTATACCATGAAAGAGCTTCCTTTTATACTTTATAATCATGAAAAAGAACGTTTAACTAAGTGAAACCAGTGAAATGTAGTCAGATGTATGAAGCACATTAAAAAATAAGAAATAAACAGAAACCCAAACAGAAACCACTAATGTCTGCCGGCACTGTTGCCAGTTAAAAACAATGCATTCAATAGCAGTATTGAGCCCCAAACTAACAAAGAGAAGAACCGAGACCTAAATGAACAAACAGTCTGGAGTTACATGTTCTTGCATTGTTCATAACAGGCTATTTTCCCCCCAGGACTTGAATTCACAGCAAGCTTCTTATGTGCTGCAGTCAAGGTCTTAAAGCTCTAAGAATTTCACAGCCTGCAACAGGCATTTCAAGTGGACCATGCAGTGTTCATCTGATCACATTTCAGTGCAAACAGCTAAATAAAGAATGAGAAGTCTTATATAAGTCAGCGTTCACCGAAGACACTTACGTCCATAGCTTTGAATCCATTTTATCTGCTCTCAGTCGCATCAAAGCAAAAAATACTTTTCTATTGTCCTCATTCTTCTAGGGGGAGAAAAAACATTTTCTATTTGCCAATTTAACAGATGAAACATTTATTTTCCTGTTGGTGTAAAGTAACAGCAAGCTTATTAGACCCGATACTGATCCTCCCTGGAGAGTTCCAGTGAGCCAGTCACAAAAGGTGCAGGTCAGAGAAACGAAGGAATTAAAAGACGGCAAGCAGGAAAGAGAGAGAAAGTGGTTAAACCAAGCCACACACGCTTATCCTTTTGTTTGATGGGCTTGTAAAGGGAAAATATCAGTGGTTCTTATTGATTCCTTTCCCAGTTTTTAGCTGTTTTGTACAAATTTATTATGTGCTCATCTGAAGGCACACATTGCAAACCACATAAGCTTTTGCAAGTTTACATCTTGGGGTTTTGCCACTTCCTAATTTTTGAAAGTGGTTTATAAGAAGAAATAAGGGGTATGTGTTGTTATCTTTTGTTGAAACGGGAGTTAAACATCTTTTTTGCCATATTTCTTTCATTCTTTCCTATTCACACAGTTTGGAGACCTTCACAGACTGCTTGGGTTTTCATCATCCTGAATACTATTATATCCCCTGCAAACTTGGGCACCCCATTCCTGATTCCAATTCATTTATGAACAGATCTTTGGGAGACCTCACTGCTTATCACCTAGCAAATATGCCATGATTGGCATATTTATAAAATTTAGGCTACAATCCTTTATCCATGACAGTAAGCTTCATATCTACATAGACATGTAAGAACATAAGACTACAAGGTGAGCATGCTGGATCTAGCCCAGCATTCTCTTCTCACAGTGACCAACCAGATGCCTGTAAGCTGGGCATGAACCCAACAGCACTCTGCCCACCGGCAAGTCCCAGAAACTGGGATTCAGAGGTTTGATGCCTCTGATGATGGAGATAGAAAATAGCCATTGTGGCTAGTATCTACTGAATCTGTCAAATCCTTTTTAAAAGTCAACCCAAGTTGGTTGCTCTCACTGTCTCCTGTGGGAGCGAGCTTTAAAGGTAAAGGTAAAGGGACCACTGACCATAAGGTCCAGTCGTGGCCGACTCTGGGATTGCAGCGCTCATCTCGCTTTATTGGCCGAGGGAGCCGGTGTACAGCTTCCAGGTCATGTGGCCAGCATGACTAAGCCGCTTCTGGCAAACCAGAGCAGCGCACGGAAACACCGTTTACCTTCCCGCCGGAGCGGTACCTATTTATCTACTTGCACTTTGACATGCTTTCGAACTGCTAGGTTGGCAGGAGCAGGGACCAAGCAATGGGAGCTCACCCCGTCGCGGGGATTCGAACTGCCGACCTTCTGATCGGCAAGTCCTAGGCTCTGTGGTTTAACCCACAGCGCCACCCACGTCCCTATGGGAGCGAGCTTTAGGTTTTATTAAATTATTTTGTTACTAACATCCTTTCAATGGTCAAGCCCAGGATATGGTACATGTTGTTCCCAGGTGGTCACTCATCTAGGCACTAACTAGATTGTGCTATTACAGTACAACTTCCTCCCAGGTAAGCATGGCTGGGAACGGTTCACCTTTTTATCCTCTGGCACGGCAGATCAATAATCCGCTTGCTTTCCAGTCAGTCGCAGTGTGTCTGTGCTGCAGTAATTTGAGGGAAGAAGTGAAAGGGTCAACCAGAAGGGAAGGGTCAGGTCAGAAAAGACAGCCGATGACGGATGCTTGCTTCTTGTGGAATCTAGAGCAAAGGTCACTCAAAGCAGGCAAGCCGTAATTCACAAGCAAGTAGCTTGCTGCTGAATTGTTCTGGGTCATTAGAACAAAAAAAGGAACTGTAAAAGGATCACTCCAAACTAGGTGAATGGGCTGTGAAATGGCAAAGGCAATTCAGGGCTGATCCACACTTTCTTTCACCCTGCACTTTCCCCTGGGAAAACCCAACGGTTTAGCACTGAATTGGAACAAACAGCAACTGGGTTTTCTGCAGATTGCCATTTGTTCTGATTTAGCGCCAAAGAGCAGATTTTCCAGGAGAAAGCAGCAGGACAAAGGCAAAACCACTCAGACCCATGCCTAGAAAGTGTGGGGCAGCATGCTCTTCTGTCGTTTAAGGAATTTAAGTGTTGCATATGTCTACCCACAGTGTACACACCACTTACCATTCTTTATTGCTGAAGATTATCTTACATAATATTACACATTTTGAGTAAAAATGTGCCTTTTAAAGTAAGTCATTCCAAAAAATAAAACGCTTCATATTTTTTTCACTTCATTCCACAGATTCTTGATTTTTCTCTTTATTTTTATTCTCTTATTTTTTTATTCCTTGGGGAGAAATGGAGAGAAATTTCCCCACAAACCTTCCCAGGTCCCACCTCCCTAGGCCTTCATATGTCTTCTTACCTTCAGTTCACATCAATATTCATATCTGACCTGAGGCTTCTATGTGGTGGAGAACTGGCACTCTCCAATCCAATGTACCAATGCACCCTACAAGTGAAAACATATGACCGGGGCAGAGCCAGCCCAAGACATTTTAACATCTGAGGTGAACTACAAAATGGTGCCTCCCTCTCTGCCAGAGAAGAAGGGGTGAATGAAGATCTACATTGGGGGGGGGGTGTAAATATCTACATTGGGATCGGCTGCCCCTGAGGTTTCTGCCGCGTGAGGTGGTGACCTCACCTTGCCTCATAGGTGGGCCAGCCCTGACTGGTGACCTTCAGACAAATATTTGATAATGCGATATCAAATGCGATATGTTCATGTGATATCTCTCTGAAAGAGAGGGAAGGAATTGCTAATGGGTCCTTTGTGGAACTAGCTATTCTGTGAAGACTAGCTCATACGTCATTATATCAAGGCCCGGGAACCTGTGGCCCTTCAGATGTTGCTGGACCCCAACTGCTATCGGCCCTGACCACTAGCACTGCTGGAAGTTAAAGTTCCCCATCCCTGCATTGCATCACCACTGTTCCATTACCACACAAATTCCCTAAGTATCATATGAACAAGAGCTCTGTAAAGACATGGTCTTCACTCAGGGAAAACAGCAAGTCAAGCTCTCAATGACTTTTCTCATTTATGTATCACTCTTTGTTTCTTTCCATAATTATAAGGAATGGAGGAACAGTTTTCCTGAACAGAGGACAGGCTGTATCAATCAATGCCCATGGCTTGTTATTGTACAGGTTGCTATATGTAGCCATGGAAACATACAATGGAATGTTTTCAGCTCAAATCTCAATTTCACTTTTGTTACCAACAACAAAACTCTCCACACAATTCAACACCAAAGACTCCATTAGGATTTTTTTTTGTTTACTGCCGTATTTAGATTTTATACCACGACTCATTTCTATTCTTTTGTAACCTATTCTCTGGGCACTCCAAAACAATACAGTGATTATTTCTCATTTAAATTTGAGCTGTCTAGTAACAAATTAAATTATGCACTCATGATAGATGCACACTAAAGTCATGATGGTTTCTAGGTCATGACAAGTATACGAGGCTCGGAGTTGTTAATTTCAGCATCTGGATTTTATACTGAAGTAGATGTGTTAGTACCACTCACTCTTAAGTGAAGAATAGAAAGGTGTTGAATGGAGTTCATTGCCTGCTAAATGTGCATGAGATTCTTGCACAATGCAAAGGCAGAATGCATCAGTCCTGGGAATGAAAAGGTTTAAAGCAGCTGACCCTCCAGGTGTTGCTGTCCTACAACTCCCATTGTTCCTGGTCACTGGGCATGTTGACTGGGGCTGATGGGAGCTGAAGTCCACTGGTATCTGGAAAGAGGATTACAAGTTTCCCATCCCTGGTTTAAAACACTAAAACCCTGATGAAGTCTTCGGTGGACTCCATATAGCCTTGCGCCTTTCTGCTTTGGAAGAGAGGTCTTCAGCAAACCATCTTGTTTATGTCAGTGTCAGGGGAGCTTTACTTGAAACTTCAGCTTGGGGAACTGGTAAAAAACCTTGGGTAGAATCCAGTGCTGTGCTAATAGGGGGCGCAGGTGGGTGGGTGGTTGGGTAGTGGCCTGCAGTCGAAGGCAAAACCAGGTGAGTAGAAGACAGCAAAGGAGGTGTGTGTATACAAGTCAGGTTGGATAAGACTTGTTTTCTTGAAGAGGAGGAGCGCTTATAGGATTAAGGGCCAATGCCAAGGGAGTCCCAGTGATACACTGCATTCCCATGCCTAGATATGCATGCACAATAAGCATGGGCAAATCTGTTGGTTGTGGTTTGTCTCTGCTTCTCATTTTCCCAATCAATTATTTTTCTCCACATTTCCACATCAGCTGGCGATTATTATTATTATTATTATTATTATTATTATTATTACTATTTTAAGCAAGTCCTCATGAAAAGTCATCAGCATTTCAGTGCAAATTTCTCCTGCTATTTATAGTCTCCTGCAATTTTGCACTTTTTCGCAGTGCAATTCTGCCAAATATCACACATGGAGTTATGGTAGATCACGGAGGAGAAGGCTAGCAGTGACTATGAGCCATGATGGCTATGCTCTGCCTCCACAATTACAGGCAGTAATGCTTTGAATACCAGTTGCTGAAAACTACAGAGGTGTGTGCTCTTGTGCTTGGATCCTGCTTGTGGGTTTCCCAGAGTCTTCTGGTTGGCCACTGTGAGGACAGCATGCTGGATTAGATGGGACATCAGCCTGATTCAGCAGGCTCTTCTTATGTTCTTACATATTTGAATGCTCTTTTTGCTAATATACATTTTATCCATGTTTCTAGATTCAGGTAGGTAGCCGTGTTGGTCTGACGCAGTCAAAATATATAAAAAAATTAAAATTTTAAAAATTGTTGGTCTCTAAGGTGCTGGACATTTTTTAATTTTTCTATATAATTTGATTTTATCCATGTGTATACATTTTTGTACACATTGCCTAGCTGGAGAAATGTTCTGCAGAATTTGTGCAAATTGTGAAGGATCTGTCTTATAATTCACACATAGGTTTGAGAAGTGTGGATTATGTAGTTTCTTGTTAAAACACAAACAAGATTGAACTCTCCTCCCCACCTCCACACACACATTCCTAATTCACATAGGTAAAAAAGGTAAGGTAGGTAAAGGATCCCTAGAAGGTTCAGTCAAAGGCGACTATGAGGTGCGGCACTCATCTCACTGAGAGACACATTTACAACTTATTCATACTGAGAAGTTATGCTATGTATAAATTATCTGAACAGCTCTAAAGAAATTGTAATCAGGAAGAGATAGAGGTTTTCGAAAGTATGGTAGTGCTTACTGATGGTCCCTAGGCAAACCAAGTAAAGTCATTGTCCCAGATCACATGCAACACTCAGTCAAACCATTACAGTGGTACCTCAGGTTAAGTACTTAATTCGTTCCGGAGGTCCGTACTTAACCTGAAACTGTTCTTAACCTGAAGCACCACTTTAGCTAATGGGGCCTCCTGCTGCTGCCGCACCGCCGGAGCCCGATTTCTGTTCTCATCCTGAAGCAAAGTTCTTAACCTGAAGCACTATTTCTGTGTTAGCAGAGTCTTTAACCTGAAGCGTATGTAACCTGAGGTACCACTGTACTTAACATGAATTCCCAGACATGCAGCTTCCCAGCGAGAAGATCGTGGCTGTTTTGCACCTTCTCCAATCCTACTGCTGCCACATTGCTGTGAGATAAAGCCATGGTTTGGCATTACATTTGAGCCTGGAGCAAGATAAACCATGAGTTCATACATAAACCATGACTTGGATCACAGCCACGTGAAGTTGTAGTAGGAGCAGAGATGGTAAAAGCAGCCACGATCTCTCCAGTGACCCGAGCATTTGTTTGCTTGCCCTAGTGTTATATCCGAACTTGGTCTAGCTAACTTTTTATCTGCTAAGAATTCCTCAAAGGAATGGTAGTTATATATGGCCCACATGTAGATTCAAAGGGCTCCTCATGCCACTCTTGGCATCTGGTTTGCTGCTAAACTTGGCTAAGGAATAAAGAACTGGAAAGATATAGCACCGCTGTAGATATTACAAAGAGAGCTCCACAAAAAATTATAGATGTGGGTGTTTTGTATTATTTGTAATAACTTTTCTACACAACCATGTCTCATTTTCACACATAGCCATTCAACCGTCTTTAACACACGCACAAACTGCTCATCCCTCCTGGTCACAAACTACTGGAGCCTATTGCGCGAGAGGTGCTCCTCATGCATGTACACTTTTTTGCAGCATCGACACCATGTTGTCAGCATCTAAATGCCAGTCCACTTCTCCCCCACTGCCCCATTTTAATTCAGATTTACCCATTCCACAGAAAATCCAATAAGCAAAAAACACCCCACCTGTTACAAATGACCCATTTGCAATACCTGAATGACCCATCAATAGTAGTAAGGATTATTAGGCCTATTAATAGCAGTAAGACTTAGTATTAAAGTATTAACTGTACAAAAAAACACCCTGACACACACACTCTTCACAAATATACACACCCCATACACACACGGCTTGTTTACTTCTTTAAGACCACAGAGAAAGGGGAGGGCCCTCTGAAAACTACCAGGGGTGAGAGGGAAACATGTTTGGGAGCCAGACATTTTGCCACATGAGAAGAACGGCATTCTTCTATCCGAGCAACCAAACTGGAACTTGGCTTTTTCTTCAGTACTAGCAACAACACAGCGTCCTCTGAGGACATTAGGATAACTTAAGGAGTGCAGAGCATGCTATGTGGCAGACGTACATCTTTTCCTCAACATCTCAATTACTGCCCGCTCCCCTGGCAAGTTTCTGGTGGTAGATACAGCTGCTTCACTCTGTCCTTTTCCTCTGCTCCCTTTAGGCCAGCTGTGGGGAACCTGTGAGTTTCCAGGGGTTGCTGGACTACAACTCTCATCACTCCTGATCATTGGTCATGCAGGCTGGAGCTGCTGGAAGTTGAAGTCCAATAACATCTGGAGAGTCACAGGTAACTCATCCCTGCTCTGGGCCATAGTCACCATTCCGCAATTGCAACACTGCGAAGTGGAGACACAATCTTGATTCCTATTAATGCGTATAGGACTGAACTCATTACCCTTTTTCTCTTTCGCACGAATAATCAGTACTACTCTTCTGATTCATTCAAGGAATCCCCTGGCTTGTTTAAATCATAAAACACCAGCAGCTTCTGGAATATGGCATATATACAACTTCAAAAATCTTTTTCCCTCAACAACGGAATGTGGTTGTTTTCTTTCCAGTAACATTACACCGAAATAAATGCAATACTGTATAGATAAATCGCCTACAAAAGTTTTAAGAAACCTCATGACCATATATACAAGATAGACAGGACATAATGCTCAACAGCATTCAGAAAAGATTGTCAGAGTTAACTCAACCTATTCAGTAAAATGAAGCAAATTTACCCGAAGGATTGATATCCTGGTGGGTATTAATGCAGTCTCACAGGCACATTAGAAAACTGTGAATGTTGATGCATCACTGTAATATTCTTTTGTTTTCATTTTTCATTCTATAACTCACCAGTGAATATCATTTTATTTTATTTTTTGCTTTGTTATCTTCATTTACCAACTAGTTTTGTAATTCTTCTTATGCATACAATTTCTGGCTAAAACGCAGGCAGATGCAGAAAGTAAACGGAATCGCTGTAAAGTAGAAGACTCCAGGGAATGCACATTCAAAACTTTTTCATAACTATTTTCCATGCTTCTTTCTGCTGCTTGCTTGCATATAAAGCAGAGTTATCATTGAAATGGTCTAAAGAACAATTGAGAGGTCTGTTTTTATGACAACTGTTAGAGAGTGAACAATTTTAGTGCCAAGATCACTAGTGGTATTTGATATTCTATCCAGCTGCATATAAAATAATAACTTTAAGGAACTAGTCACTCCACTCAAAACCAAAGAAGTAAATACTCACTCGTTCATATGACAATGTGCTCCAAGAATATGGGGAAGCCAAGAAGAAAACCTGACCGAATGATGATAAGTCACAGAAAGTTAGACAAAAGGAACAGTCAACATCAGAGGCTAACCAGTATAAATCCTCTCTTCCTCCCTTGCTCGTATACTCTTAAAAACTAAATGCAGAGCATTGAAGAAGGGAAACCCACTTTTCAGCAAAGACTACAGCCTTCTGTCAGTCAAACACTGCATAGTTTCAACTAGGCATCTATCCAAAAAGACATGGAATTATTCTATTTTTGTCTCCCATTGCAGTAGAAACATTTTTGCAGATTTGTGGCAAGGGCTTGAAGTTTTATGGTGGTCAGCTGGAGGAGGAGAAGCATAATTAAAGGCCCTGGTGAGGTTAAACTAGCCCAGAGAAAAGGAGCTGAGCACATTCAAAGAGCAAGATAAACATAGATGCTTTTTTTTCCCCAGGGGCCTGTAATGGAGGAAGCATCACACACAAATAAAAATGCCAGATGCACTATACAGGAAAAATCTGTAAATGCGGTTTAATCACAAAAATGTTTAAAAACTGTCAAGATTCTTTTTTCCCCCTGAAATGAAATTTTGGACTTTTTATATTTAAAAAAAAGACATAGCACAAATATATTTACCATCTGGAGAATGTCACAGGTGTTTCCTTGAAAAGCAAATCTTATTTTGCTCAATCGCTTATGATAACTAAAGCACATCTTTCGGCACTACAGCCCTATACCCACCTGCTAAGGAGTTTCACTGAACACAATGGGACTTATTTCTGAGTAGATATGTATAGGATTGCACTTTCAATAGTCTTTTCCAAATGTATTGTTATGTGAACAAGCAGCATGCTGTCACATCCTGCTGAAAAGTTCCCAGTTCACTCTTCCCTTGCTTCTGCTCTTGACTACTGCTCATGGTTTGCTGGGAGAGCATGTCTGCATGTCACACGCAGTCAGCCTCCAGGTGCTTTCTTCCTCAGCACAGCAGCAGCAGGCTTGGCAGAGGAGTTAATTCTTAGAACCATCGAGTCGGAAAGGGACCTGAGGATCATCTAGTCCAACCCCCTGCAGTGCCGGAATATGCAGCTGTCCCATATGGGGATCAAGCCTGCAACCTTGGCATTCTCAGCACCATGCTCCAACCAACTGAGCCATCCAACTGGGAGTTTTTGAAAGCAGTGTATAGATGTTGCTGGACTCCAACTCCCATCAGACCCAACCGGCATGACCAATGGTCAGTGATGGCAGGAGTTGAAGTCCAACAACATTGGCAAGACCACAGGTTCCCCATCCCTTCCTTAAAGCATGGAAGCAGGCCTTTAGGCACTTAGAAGGCGAGAAACCAGGTCACAAGCAAAGGAGGGTAACCTATCATCTAAGTTTCTCTGTTTTTCCAGGAACAGTTCCCATTTTAATAATTAATAATAATAATTTATTATTTATACCCCACCCATCTGGCTGGGTTTCCCCAGCCACTCTGGGGGGCTTCCAACAGAATATTAAAATACAATAGTCTATTAAACATTAAAAGCTTCCCTAAACAGGGCTGCCTTCTGTTCCCTATCCTTCCCCCCCAAAAAACCCCTCTTGTTTCTACAGTGGTACCTCAGGTTAAGTACTTAATTCGTTCCGGAGGTCTGTACTTAACCTGAAACTGTTCTTAACCTGAAGCACCACTTTAGCTAATGGGGCCTCCTGCTGCCGCCGCGCCGCCAGAGCACGATTTCTGTTCTGATCCTGAAGCAAAGTTCTTAACCTGAAGCACTATTTCTGGGTTAGCAGAGTCTGTAACCTGAAGCGTATGTAACCTGAAGCGTATGTGACCCGAGGTACCACTGTATTTGGTCTTTTAAACTAGTCTCTTTTATTCTCATTCCTCTCTGGAGTCTACTTGGTCTGCTTGGTTGCTTTTCTGCTAGGGGACGTTGCTTGCATTTTTACTCCTTAGTGCTATTCTACCTCCCTGCTGCAATAGGCCAATGGCCCATCGAGTCCAGCCCCCTGTTCTCACAGGAGCCTACCAGATAACTATGGGAAGCCTGCAAGCAAGACCTGAGTGCAACAGCATTCTCCATACTTGTGAGTATAAGCAACTAGTATTCAGAGGCTGACTACCTCTGACAGTGTAGACAAAATATAGCCATTGTGGCTAGTCTTAAAAAAAGGTAAAGGGCCCCTGACAGTTAAGTCCAGTCGCAAACGACTCTGGGGTTGTGGCGCTCATCTCGCTTTACTGGCCGAGGGAGCCGACGTTTGTCCACAGACAGTTTTTCCAGGTCATGTGGCCAGCATGACTAAGCTGCTTCTGGCGAACCAGAGCAGCACACAGAAACGCTGTTTGCCTTCTCGCCAGAGAGGTACCTATTTATCTACTTGCACTTTGACATGCTTTTGAACTGCTAGGTTGGCAAGAGAAGGAACTAAGCAATGGGAGCTCACCCCGTCGCGGAGATTCGAACTGCCGACCTTTCTATTGGCAAGCCCAAGTCTCAGTGGTTTTACACCACAGCACCACCCACGTCCTGGCTACCCTTTTCCCCCATTAATTTGTACAAGCCATCCAATTTATTCCAGTCTCTTCGTGGACAAAATCAGGCCAGTTCTAAGTTCAGCCTAAGTGAGCAGGGAAATGTTTAAGTATCTCCAAAAACAAATGTACATACCATATTTACTCCATATTCAGTAAATACTTGGGTTATGCCACCAGGCAACCCAAAGCAAGCCATATGCAGCCACTACTTCCACTGTTCCTTCATATTCCTCCGATATATATAGTTTAGCCCCTATTAATATCCTCTCATTGCACACTATTTGAGAAGTCTGAAAAGGCAGCCTTGGGATATGATCACAATTTGCACTGCATGTATCTCACTAGACTAGCGGCACTGAAGAGAACATTGTCCGTTGAAAAGAATTGTCAGCAAAAGAGATCATATCTTTTTCAGACAGCAGAGTTTTCCCTCCCCAACATTTTTTCCCCTCTTTATTTCTCAGCTCAGATCTTTGCATATCTTTCTTGATGCCCAAGAAAACAGCATAATGGGAAACCCACACAGGAAATATCCCAAAAATATGCATGCGAGGAAGCCACGAGAAACTGAGATGCACACTCAACTCCCTGCACTGGAAAGGTGTGCCTCTGTTTCTTTATCTGGAACAAGATTTCTTTTCAATTGGATTCAAAACTACGTTTGTTTTTTGCTGCTTTTGAAAGAAGTAAATGATCCCACATGTGGAAATTCTATGCTTCCAACATGAAATGCAGACGGGGCACACCCAATGTTGTTTTCCCCCCCTAAAAGCAAGAAAAACCTACGCTTAAGAAAAGTGAACGGTATATATAATTAAGCAAGCCAATACGAATGCATCAAACAGCATTTTCTTTTCTTAGCTTAGTAATTGTCCCTTAAAAACTAAACTATCTCTCTACAGGATGTTAGTCTGGTAAATTACAGGTTTTGGCTGAAGTCTCTCTATTTCTCAGAGAACAGAAGGATTCGTTGCAAGATCCCAGCAAAGACAGAATAGACTACACAGCTGACCCTGCTGCTTAAAGTTTCATCTTTTGAAAAACTCTATATACTTACAGTTTCTCACTTTCTTAGATTTCTGAAGAACAAACAGCTCAGTTATGTTTTCTCTAAACTAACCTGAGGGAATAAATCACCACTGCAATCCCTTTTGTAACCGCTTGGATCTATTCTTTGTCTCCTCCCCTCACGTGGCTTTTCTACAAACTTCTGCTCTTTCCTGGATGGGAGCATTTACTAGAAGTTGATTTAAAGAAACAGTCCCCCTAGGCAGAAAGCAAAGGACTTCTTCTTCTACCCACCTCCCATGCTCAGATTCATTAAAAGAGAATTAGGAGAAAGGCCTTAAGGATCAAGGCAAACAATAAGAGTGAGTGATTGAGTGAGTGAGTGAGTGAGTGAGGAGTACATGGAAGAAGAACAGGCGTCCTGACTTGAATTAAACTGATTTCAAAGAAGTCTTTTCTAGAAGCTGGAAACAGGGACTGGACCTGCCCAAGAAAGAAAGAAAGAAAGAAAGAAAGAAAGAAAGAAAGATCTGTGCAGCAACAAATTGATTCTTGATCTCTTTTTCACAGAACTATTCCCTGAAGGGATCCTGCAGACAGAATAGGAAATTTCACAAGGAGGAGAGCCTACATAGTGGCCTACTTTGCTGCCTCCATTGCATCTGTTAAGTTGTGGGTGAACATATCAGACAACACAACGATTTCTCCAAAGCAGCTCTTTATTTGTAAGCTGGAACAGAACTGAACTGAGGAGCTCAGTCAGCCTGCTTATATAGAGTTCCAGAACAACGTAACTGTAGCAACTTTCTAAAACTATCCAATCACTGAAAGTCACTTTCCATCCTTCATTTGCATACAAACTATCCAATCACTGAACGTCACTTTCGATCCTTCATTTGCATAACTATCTACAGTATCCCCCTGCTGGCCCAGGGTGAGAACTTCAGTACATAACAGCATCCTTATTGTGCCATCCAGCAGAACTTTTCTAGGCAATGCAGGGTCTTTTTCCGTCTGGCCGGAAGGAGGGGCAGAACCTATAGTATCTCACTGTGACTCCACTGTTACAGCTGTTGAATCTCAAGGGGTGTCCAGAACACTGTCTAGTCTTGTTATGTTGGGTGAGTTTCCGTTGGTAAGGCTTGAGGACCTAGGTGTTCCCTAACAACCTCTTTTCCTATCCTGGGCTGCAGCTCCTTCACTGCATCATTCATTCTATTATCATCAGGTTAAGCACTGTTTCCCTTTTGGGAGAAAATAGAGGCAGAGTAGGTGTTGAAGTAGTTCCACCATCTCTCTGTCACTCAGTAGCATGTCTCCACCTTCTCCACACAGGGGACTTACCACTTCCTGGTTCTTCCTCTTGCTTTGAACATAGCCAAAGAACCTTTTATTATTATTTGTAACCTCTCTTGCAAGCCTCAGCTCATTCTGAGCTGGCCTTCTCCCTGCAAGTAGTGGCTGCTCATTTATACTCTCCCTTTGTGATTTGCCCTTTCTTCCATTTCTTATACATGCCCCTTTTAAATTAGAAAGCTCCTTATGCAGCCACCTCAGTTTCTTTAGATGCCTCCCACTTTTCTTCCTTTCTGGAATTGTTTGCCTTTGTGCCTTCAATATCTCTCCTTTGAGAAACTCCCATCCATCATGAAAGCCCTTCTCTTTGAGTATTTCTGGCCATGGGATCTCACCCAGTAGTTTGTTTCACCTCTCCCGCACCCAGAAACTACACTGACTGCTCTATGGTTTGAAGTGCAACAGTTGGGGGATGGGGGAATGGAAGTAGCTATAACACGAATGAGCTTTCTTTCAGGCTCTTTCCTTTGACTTGTAAAAAGAAGGCATTGTTACTGGTGATCATGCTCATATTTATTTGTCTGAGATACTGATAATGCCTCCAAGGGCTTCTCATAAGTCTAGACATGTGTCTCAGTATGAATGTTGTGCAGAATATTAAGGTTCCGGGGTCCATCCATCTGCTCAAAGATATAATGAACTCTTCACTCAGCAAACCCTGTAATTATTCTCAGGATAGCTCTGAGGGCACCAGGCATGTATCATGAAGAAAAGGTTTCATTATCTCCTTAGCTTGTGAATAGGATCATTTTACGAGCATCCTCTGGGGAACGATTTCTTATATTGTTCATAGCCCCTTGGGGCAATTCATTAAAAAAAAAATTCTCTAGGATTGCAAGCTGACCAAGGCTTGGCCTGCTCCAGTGACTTTTCAGCATTATCTATCAGCATTATCTAAGCTGATCTATTGATCTATGTGTAAAGATCAAGCTGTTGTCAAAAGCACAGCAGCAGAGGTCTGTAAAAAAGCAAGTTGCCAACCTAACCTTTTTACAAACCCTATAAAGCAGGACTGCTAATGACAGCCTCCCTCTCTGAGCAGATGCACAAGAGGTGTTCCAGCTGCTGCTACTACCTCTGCTGAGCCTTGGCAGAACAGGCTGAACTATATATATATTGTTTTAAAATGAAGTGCGATATCCAAAGACTTGCAAGGGGTCCGTGCAAGAGATATGCACTAACCCAGTTATTTTATCTTATGTTGTGTTTGTGCTCTTTCTGCTCTTTTTTCACACCCTGAAAGTCAGCATATAAAGTATGTGTGCAAGTGTGTCTCATCTAAATATACATTTTAATGCTTCAGAAGCACTGTGTTATTCAAAATTATGTAGATTTGATAGATTAATTGGTCAAACAATGAAACTAGTATGTTTGATCAGTTACTGTTTCTTTAATCGCATGACAGCCCTGCTGTTCATGTGGTAATAATGATATATTATTATTTCTGAAGTGCTTTTCAAACAAAGCACATTATAATGAATAAAATTAAAGACAAGCCCTCTCAATTTCTAGTCTAATAATTGCTGCATGTAAGTGCGCTTGGGAACAGGTAGAGATCTAATGCGATCAGAATATTTTGTGTTGCATTACTGTTGCCATCAAGTGTATTCAACAGAACTTATTTCCTAGCCATTACTGCATAATTTAGAAGCAAATGAATTATTCAGTAAAACAATACACTATTTAGTCTGGCATTATTTGCTGTCAACATCACACATTAGATTCTGCTGATAGCTTCTCCTTTTCTCACATAAACAATATTTGGACATCATTGCAGCAACTAAGGAGAAGGCTAGGGTTAGCAAGTGCTTCTAATATTAGAACTGAAGTTTAGAAGCTGCCTTTCGCAGCTGTAGACTAGATAGAAATTCATCAGGGGAAGCTTCCCTCCTCCTTGTTTTGCCATAGTGGGGAACATGTGATCCTTCAGATGTACTGAGATCCCATCAGCCTCAGCCATCACCGCTAATTGTCAGAAATAATAGGAGTTGCCATCAAAAAGCAGCATGTATCTCCAGGCCAGAGAGAAACTAACCTGTTGAATTTCTGAAAGCAGCACAGTTTTGAAGGCAGATTTCTTTTTTAAAACGTATGCAAGAGCAGTGAAAATATCCAGGCTCATCATGGGATTCCATGTTTTTTCTGGTTTATTTCAACAGAAAAATACTCTGCTTGTACAATTTTTTGAAACTACATCTGGGTATACATTTGCATCTTACTTGCCCAATTTGTACTATGTTTGTGAAGTAAATCTCTATCTTGTGGGGGAAATAGTTCTCCTACAATACTGTACCTTCACAGAAGAAAGCTATGTTATCCAAGGGATAAGGAACATCAGTGCTATTTTTCTAGAAAAAGAGGTGCCGGAACACACCATGAACGCCTCCCTCTTTCTCTTAGAATGACAATGGTGCCCCTCTGGGAGGTGCTAGAACTGAGTTCCAATTGGAAAAAAAGCCCTGAGGAACATCAATGCCATGGGATGCATTTAGTCCTCTGGAATTCCATGACTGGTCATCAGAACTCTTCCCAGGCCACACCAATAACCACCCCTGATTTTGCACCCTCCTTGAATTCTTTTCACTGGCTGGGCTGTGTCATTGAACTCTGACAATGCTTCTGAATTGGGTGGAGGATAGCCCTTAGAACTAAACCAATGAAACATTTCCAGTGTAACAATGAAACAGACCCCCAAACGTACACTCTTGAGAAGATCAGTCTGGTCAAAAATGTTTTCCATGAATACTTCCAAGAGCAATTGCCCTCCCCTTCCAAAAATCCCAAGATCCCAGTTGGCTAGGCCGCTGCACCCTCAATTCCCTGATGGACCTATCTGAGCATAGCTGTCAACTATTTAAAGGGAAATTCCCTTATTCCGAATAGGATTCCTCGCAAGAAAATGGAAAAGTTGACAGCTATGTATCTGAGAAGGGCGGAAAATGTCTATTAGACCAGGTGTGGGGGAAGTTTGGCATTCCGGATGTTGCCGAATTAGAGCTCCCATCCTTGCTGGCCACTGGCCATGCTTGCTAGGACTGATGGGGGTTGTATTTCAGCAACATTCAGTGGGCCAAAGTTTCCCACCTGTATAAGAAAAAAAACAGGTGACCTGGTGCTGCTTCTCCTTTCTAGAGTGCTTTTTAAAAAAAAAAAAAAAAGTCCCATGCTAAGGGGTGGGGGGGACAGATGGACTGCTGGCTGCTTCTCTCTGACTTGCAAGCCTCCTATTTGTCCCTGGACCGTTGGCTCCCCCATTCAGCCCTGAAAAAAGCTGAACAGATTGGTAGCAACTGCAGCCCCCTCCATGCAAGCTATTCCCATTAAGGCAACCCACAGAGTGAGGGGCTTTGTAGGGAAGGGTCATGATGGCTCAGTGGTAGAGCAACTGCTTTGCGTGTACCCATGTTCAATTCCTGGCATCTCCAGACTGGGGGAGACCCTGGTCTGAAATCCTGGAGAGCCGCTGCCAATCAGTGTAGACAATATTGCACTAAATAGACCAATGGGTTTGACCTAAAGCAACCTCAGCTGTGAGGGATCCATGCTGGGGCAGAAGAAGGGTACAAGGCAGGATCTGGCATCTTCTTCCTCCAATTGCCCCACTCAAACCCCACATTGTAAATAACTATATGTCTGTACTTGTAATTTAGAATCTCTATTATATTCATGGACCACATCAAAACATTGCTGCTTCTGCTGCTGCTGCTGCTGCTGTCGTTACTTTCACCAATTGCATATGAAAAGCTCGTTAAGATTCTGGAAAGGATTTCAATGCCTTCTTCTATGGAAAAGGATATAATCAGTCTGAACAGTGCCCTATTGTGTTACAGCATGAATGACGTATTGTATAAGATGAGAAAACGACTGTAAACAGCCATCTCATATTTTTAAGTGGTAAATGCTGCACTCGTACATTCTATGTCTCCTATGCCCTCTAGCTTCAAAAACTTGCATTTTTCACTCCTTAACTTGAAAGTGTTTACAGTACTTCACTGCTATTTTTCAGTTTTATGGGATTGTTGTCTAGAGATACAGAGCAGGGAAATTGTCTCACTTTGCTTCCATGTACAGTTATAGAACTGCAAGTAATTCAAACATGCATCAGTTGAAGTGATACAGCCCTCTCAGGAGATGGTTACTATTGGTCTGGAGGAAGATCTGATGCAAAGTGCCCATGTCAAAAACTCCTTCTGGATGGAAAACTTGAGCGTCAAGGAAAAAACTCCTTTGTTATAAAGAGAGAGAGAGAGTAGCTTCCAGTGTAAAATTGGACCATGTCAGCTAACACAATTTTTAATTAGCTCTATCTGTGATTTACAGTATTGTTTTTATATCTTCCAACTCTTTTTGTCAGGGAGATAAAGGTAAAGGGACCCCTGATCATTAGGTCCAGTCGTGACCAACTCTGGGGTTGCGGCGCTCATCTCGCTTTATTGGCTGAGGGAGCTGGCGTACAGCTTCCAGGTCATGTGGCCAGCATGACTAAGCCGCTTCTGGCAAACCAGAGCAGCGCACAGAAACACCGTTTACCTTCCCGCCGGAGCGGTACCTATTTATCTACTTGCACTTTGACGTGCTTTCGAACTGCTAGGTTGGCAGGAGCAGGGACCGAGCAACGGGAGCTCACCCTGTCGCGGGGATTCGAACCGCGACCTTCTGATCGGCAAGTCCTAGGCTCTGTGACATTTTTCACAATTGGGGAGTTGCTTTGGTATTGATTATAAATCCGAATTTCTTCTATTCTATTTGAATCAATGAATTGTATCTAAGGGAGTCGATGGATCTATGGTCCATTTTTAACGTATAATTCACCAACCTTCCATAGTGTAAAGATGAAGTGTGACACCAAAGTGGGGAAGTGTCTTTGATATATACACAATTTTGTTTGGCTTCTGGGATCAGCAACTGTATAATGGATGTATTAGCTATTTGATTACATGTGATTGGTTTCATGAGTGTTTTGTATATTTGAGGTGTTTTTGCAGATGCATACTATTCCCTAAAATAATGACACTTGTATTTTATTGATATATTTTATTTAAACTATTTCTATCCCACCTATTAATTTATTATGTCTGACTAATCCTATTTTTAAACTGTTTTTGCATAGTCATCTCTCTAAAGCCTCCCCCCTCCCCATGAATTAATGAGGCTTAAGCGGATCTATATTGCTTTTTAATCCTATCTTCTGCACTATCTAGAAAAGGGTACATTATGAATAGCTACACTGCTCCACTAACATGAAAGTTAATGTATTAGTAAGTATTTATAAAGGATATGCATTGCAAAAGGTTTGGAAACAAAACAAAAGATCAGAACATTATTTAATTTCATTAGGATCCCAATTTCTTCAAAAGGGTTCAAGGCAGATAAGAACTGCGCAACTCTTTGGCATTAAAAAGAAACAAGATAACAATTAAATGTCAATTGCAATCAGTCTGGAATAAGACACAAACAATTCAATTCCCCTGTAAATTTGGTTAAAAAAGAAAGATAGGCACAGCACTATCTTCACAGAAATGGAACCTGGTCCAAAAGATTAAACAAAGGCTTAATCAATTTAAACAATTAGGAGTGTCCTTGTTTGAAAATGCTTAATAGTTACATACAATAACTTCACTGTTCGCAAACTATTTTTGTTTGCTCACAGGAGATAACAGGAATCCAAATATGTTATGCTGTGGCGGGGGGATATCGTGAGGGAGGGAAACTGCTTCATGGACCATCATTCACAGAAATGTTGAAAGGAAACATCTAGGTGCATTCAGAATATCTGCTGAGATGCTCAGAAGGTCCACCTCCAGGTATATGCAACATATGGAAAGAGAAGGGAAGATATGGAGGGGGAAATAGGAGCCACACACCTTCCATCTCTGGCCTCCTCACACTTCCAGGTCCCACCTCCAATGTCCACACATTCAGTGCAACATCAGAAAGGAAGAAACAATACACACAGAGATGTGGTCACATACCCCATAATATGATTGGGAATCCTGCACAATCAGGGTTTCCGACTGCATGGAAAACCTATACATATACAACTGCATTTGTATGTGCTCCCTTTCAGACATCACACCAAACATGCAGAGATGATGATCTGAGGCAAAGCTGAGAAGCACATGTGCATTAGGGGCTGGGTCACAGGGCTACTTGCCCCTCCGCACAGCGGATATGTGAGTGGTCAGAAATCTTCTGAACATCCATGAAACAGTACTGACTTTAGGGTAGTGAAGCCTATGATACTGAGAGACTGAGCTGACGTCACTGCATGAAACATGTCTGAACATTCCAAGTTTTCAGGAAGCAACCCCATTTTTTGTGAGGGAAGGGAAAGTCGTCAGTTTGGCTGGGATTAAATTTCACACAGGTCATACAGCTTTGTAGGGCAGTCAGAAGAAAAATATCTGATGAGGGAGGGAAGATAATGGGAGGGAAGATAAAATAGAACGCCAAGGGTAAGTGAATAAGGGGTGGAGGAAAGCAGTGTTTTGAGATATATCACCAGGCAAAAGGCCTTCTCGGCAGTGGCGCCCGCCATGTATAATGCCCTTCCATCAGTGGCGTAGCGTGGGTTGTCAGCACCCGGGGCAAGGCAAGTAATTTGCGCCCCCTAACCCGTGGATTTTAGCACTCGAGTGCGAGCGCCCCCCCCAGGTGTTGCGCCCGGCCCCCCTGCACCCCCCCACGCTACGCCACTGGGGCTGGGGGCGAGCGAAGGAGCCAAGGACCCCCCCCCAAAGGCTCAGCAGGAATTTATTAAATTTATTATTTGCGGAGCCCCCGCGGGCCGAGGCAGCCGAAGCCCCCTCCCCTCAGGCGCCTCCCCGCCCCCTCCTCTCCTTGGGCTGTAGGTGGAGCTCCAGATCCGGGCTTGGCGAGCGCCTCTCCTCCTCCCGGCCGGGTCCGGGGGCTTCCAGCCGTGCTCCGTCCTCGCCCCCCCCCCCCCCGCAGTTGAGACTTGCGCTGAGAGCCGGAGCCAGCGGCGCCCCCTTCTGCCGGGAGACCCTCGCCCGCCCGCCGGCTTCCTCTCGGAGGGTTTTGGGGAGCGCAAGGCGCGGCGAGGCCCCTCGGAGCTCTCCTCCCTCCCAGTCAGCAGAAGCAGCCGCCGCCTGTGGCTGGGCCGAGGGGATGGCGGCGGCGGCGGGGTGCGGAGGCTGCCCGGCGTCGGTGGCAGCGTCGGCGCTGCTGCAGCGGCTGCTCCTCCTGCGAGCAGTGAGTGGAGCGCAGTCGCAGCGGCGGCGGGGAGCGCGCACGCGCTAGGGCGTAAGGCTGGCGGTAGCGGCGGGGAGCCCGGCGGAGGAAGGAACTTGTCCCTTCCCTCTGGACTCGCGCCCCCCCCCCAATGTTGCGCCCGGTGCGGCCGGCACCCTTGGCACCCCCCACGCTACGCCACTGCCTTCCATCAGATGTCAAAGAGATAAATAATTATATGACTTTCTATAGAAATCTGATGGTAGCCCTGTATCGGGAAGCTTTTAATGTGTGATGTTCTGTTGTGTTTTTGTATATTCTGTTAGAAGCCACCCAGAATGACTGAGGCAACCCAGCCAGGTAGTGGGGTACAGAAAATAAACTTGTTGTTGTTGTTGTTGTTGATGATGATGATGATGATGATTTTGGCAGAAACTGTACTCCACATTTGAGTTCTTTATTCTCCAGTGAGAGCCAGGACAACAGGCTTCCTTCACTTAGTGAAGAGGTGGATGGGCCACAGCTGGGCATGTGAGGGCATGACTCCTTCACAGAACCATAGAACTGTAGAGTTTGAAGGGACCCTGTGGGTCATCTAGTCCATCCCCCAGCAATGTAAGACTATGCAGCTGTCCAATATGGGGATCAACCTGCAGTCTTGGTGTTATCGACACCACACTCTAACCAACTGAGCTATCCTACTTTGCATTCCTGCTGGTCAAGCCATGTCTTCTAATAAGCAGAATCCGGATGGAACTTAAGGAGTCACGGAGCAATGTGCTATGGCCACAGCACACCTCCCTACTCTCTCTCCCACATTGTATTGCCATCAGGGCAGGATGCTGTGTTAATGCCCTCCTAACACACCAGTCGGGGCACATGCCCTCCCCTTACCCCCTCCCTCGATCTGGGCCTGGTTTTGCAGAAGTGCTACTAATACTTACAGCTCAAACAAAAATAAATGTGAGCTACTGGAGAGCTGCCTTTCTGAAATCCAGGTCAGTAATATATTCTCAGCAAAATCTGCCACCCTGCAAGTGAAACCCTGACCCCATTAAGGCAACGGCAAAACATCCATGGATTTCAGAGAGCTGCAATTTTCACCTTGTGGCCATGGTAATTATCTATGTTCATGCAGGAAAGAATAAAAAGTATACATAGCCTTACATTATCTAAATAGATTCTTTAAAAAAATATATAAAAATTACCCACTCCACATGCAGACATTCCATCTGCTAATTATACATGACCGTGTTGGATGTGATCGCTAAAACCAGAATTTACTGCTGTCTGCTAAATTTTGCTTTTGGCAAGGTTCTGTGACAGAAACAATAGCATTAGCCCTGCTTAGTTCTTGCATAGAAAGCTAGGAAGGCTTTCACAAAGATAAGTTCAATTCATCCAATGAGAGATAAGCAAAGAGACGCAAATAATGAGAATTACCGGACAAAGTGGATGAAGGTGGGTCCTTGAGTTAATTATGTGAGCAGCATCATATTGCATAACAGATGCTAGCTTCTCTCCCACATCTGCTTTACCATCAGAGCGCTACACTAAGACCATCTGGTGTGATTCTGTGAGTCAAAACATGCTTAAATTTACATCAGTTGTCCTATATAATGAGGGTTGTTTGGGTGCTGCATATTAGAATCACCTAGAACAGCCTTCCTCAACCTGGTGCCCTAAAATATGTTGAGGGACTGCAACTCCCATCAGCCCCAGCCAGCATGGCCAATAGTTAAGGATGCTGGGACAGGATATGCTGGACTAGATGGGCTGCTGGCCAGATCCGGCAAGCTTTTCTTCTGTTGTGTGAAGGTCTACTATGTGCGCACTTGTGAAGAGGCCCATGGAGCATGGAAGGCAGGTTGAGAGTATAGGGGTAAAAATTGTAGGAGAGGAAAACCACAGTGACCTTACTGTGGGTGTCTGCCATAGGCCTCCAAGCCAGACGGAAGACTTGGATGATGCCTTCCTAGAGCAGATTAGCAAACATTCAAAAGAAAAGAAAGATATAGTAGTCATGGAAATCTTCAACTTCCCCAATATCTGTTGGAACAAGAATGTAAAGTTCAAGAAATTCCTCAATTGCCTCACTGACAATTTTATTTCTCAGAAGGTGGAGTGGGGGGGCGGGAATAAGGGGGTCATCTATCTTGGATCTGGACCTCACCAACAGGGAGGAACTGACTGATGAAGTGGGAGAACTGGGAACCTTGAAAGGAAGTTTTCATGTCTTCCTGGGTTTCATGATAGAGAGGCAAGGGAAAGCTGAGTGCAGTTGGACATGCACTCTGGTCTTTAAGAAGGCTGATTTCAAAAAACTTAAGGACTATGGGTGAGATCCCATGGTCAGAAATACTCAATGATAAGTGAGTCCAAGATGGATAGGAGTTTCTGAAAGGTGAAAAGGTACAAATGCAGGCGATTCCAAAAAGAAAGAAAAGTAGGAGGCAAAGTGTGGCTGCATAAGTTGCTTACAGATGAGTGGAGGTTTAGGAAGGGCATGTATAAGAAATGGAAGAAAGGGCAAATCACAATGGAGGGGATACACAAGTAGCCAGCAGCTGCAGGGAGAAGGTCAGGTGGGCCAAAGCTCAGAATGAGCTCAGACTTACAAAAGAGGTTACAAATAATAAGAAAGGTTTCTTCAGCTATGTTCAAAGCAAGAGGACGAACAAATAAGTAGTAGGGCCTCTGAGTGGAGAAGACTGAGAAATGCTATTGGGTGAAAGAGAGAAGGCAGAACTGCTCAACACCTACTTTGCCTCTGTCTTCACCCAAAAGGAAAGCAGTGCCCAACCTGGTGATAACAGAATAAATGATGTAAAGAGAGAGCTACAGCCCAAGATAGGAAAAGAGATGGTAAGGGAACACCTAGCTACTTTAAATGAATTCAAATCTCCAGGGCCTGATGAGCCGCATCCAAGGGTTCTAAAGGAGCTCGTGGGTGTAATTTCAGAGCCTTTGTCTATTATCTTTGAGAATTTTTGGAGAACAGGTGAAGTCCCTACAGACTCGGAGGTGGGTAAATGTTGTCCCCATCTTCAAAAAGGGGAAAAAGGAAGACCCGGGTAATTACCAACTGGTGGGCTTGACATCTATACCAGGGAAGGTCCTAGAACAGATAATTAAATGGCTGGTCTATGAGCACTAACAAAATGGTGCTTTACTAAGACCCAGCATGTGTTTCTCAAAAAACAAAGAAGAGTCTCATGCTGTGGACATAGTGTATCTTGATTTCAGTAGGCATTTGACGAAGTCCCCCATTATATTCTTGCAGAGAAGCTGGTAAAATGTTGGCTGGACGAGGTAACTGTTTGGTGCATTTGTAGCTGGTTGACTGACCAAACCCAAGGAGTGCTCACTAATGGTGCCTGACTATCATGGGGGGAAATGACAAGTGGAGTGCAGCAGGAATCTGTCCTGGGCCTGTTATTTTGTTCAATGTTTTTATAAACAACTTGAATTAAGGAACTGAGAGGATCCTCATCAAATTGGAGGTTTTAAGCAGAGGTTGGATGGCCATCTGTCATGGATGCTTTAGCTGAGACTCCTGCATTGTAGGGGGTTGGACTAGAGTCACTCGATGACCATTGAGGCCCCTTCCAACTCTACAGTTATATGATTCTATGATTCCGTAATGGTCTGCCCTGAGTTGACGGAGCTGGCTTTAGAATCAGCTTTCAATTGCAGTGAACTACACAGCATTAATCTGACATTCAGTATTTTTAAAAGCAGGGGGTTCGTTTTCTTTCTATAAAACACTTTGTTTTAAATATAGCTTTAGCCAAGTTTTCTGGTGATCATTATCCCAGTTTCCCACTCCTAACCAGAAAACCTCTTTCCAGGAAAAGACTCAAAGTGACAGCTTGGTCAAATTGATTTCAAAGGCGACTCGTATTTCAGAGCCTTACAGTCTGAAATGGCTTCTCTGTGTATTCAGCATCTTTGTTACAGCAGATGCAGAGCTGGCCCACCTATGGGGCAAGGTGAGGTTGCTGCCTCTGGCAGCAGGATCCAAAGGGGCAGTGGAATCTGGCCTACAAGGAATGTGTTACCCACTGCTGTTGCCATACTGGCACCAATGGTTGAGGTGAGCTCTTTAGAGGCCAGACCAGCTGCCTCCTCAGCACCTCCCCTGGATGCCACCTCTTCAGCAGCCTCTCTGCAAATAGGAGGTGTTGCTGGCTTCCTCCCACCCTCACTCCCAGTGTAGATCTTTATCCCCCACCCCTTTGTTCCTGATTTAGATCTTCATTCATTCTTTCTTCCCTGGCTGGGAGGCATCATTTTGGGGTTTGCCTTGGAAGCCAGCCCTGAGCAGATGGATGTCTTCTGTTTTGTGCTTCCTTATGATACCCTCGCAGCATGTTTACTCACAAATCTCTTTTGCCAAGTTCACTGTGTGCTAAGGATTGAAGTTTAAATATACTTAGAGCTCAGTCCTATACACGTCTACATGGAATTCGCTGAACTGAGTGGATTTGCATCCTGGTAAACATGCCTAGAATTGTAGCCTAAAACTACCCAACAGCTAGGAATGTATGTTTTCTGCAATCCTTGATAAGTCGGCAGGTTCTCCATCTACATCAATCAGCCTTTGTGAACCTGATGCCGCCACCCCCAAGTTTTGGACTACAGGCTACAGCATGGAGACTGATGAGGACTGTAGTCCAAAACATCTAGAAAGCAGCTGATGTACATCCTCACACTCAGTAACAAAGGGAAATACTGCATGGGGAGAAAACCATTAATTTCTCCATCTTATCCATAAGAAGGTACACTCTGACTTGCTGTAGCACATAATGGTCATAGCCATGACTAGGGTTCCATTGTGCTGGGAGCAGACACGGAACCAAGAAAAATTGGCTTTACATATGAGGGTGTCTGCAAAAAGGGATTTATTGGTTTTGAACATTCAAATTGTTGCTTTCTGTTAATATTCTATAGCATCAGACATTAGACAGAACATCCATGTGCCGTGCTGAAATTTAGCAAAGCTCTGTTGAATCTGATATCCAACAGTGACCACTGCCAAGAGTTTCAAATATCTGCACAGTAAATTAGCAATAAAGAAAATGTTTAAATGAAAGATCAGTTTCTCAATCCATGTGTATCTAAAATACTTTTTTTAATCTTGCATAAATTCACAAATGATACAATATTGTAAGTGTATTTTTTTAAACATACTGTACAATCATGTCAGTTAACTGTTTTACATCAAGGCACAGCACACCATATCTTACAGATATACCTTGATAGGCAGCAATTTAGTGTAATCCCCGAGATTTGGCAGTATTGCCAAGATAAATAGCATGGGTCATATTTCACAGATATGCTAGAAGATAAATAAGTAAATAAATAGATGCTGTCACATTTTATTTGAAATAGAACTGCATATAAAAAGAATATACAATAATTTAATTTGAATAATTATCTTGAGATATATATATCTCTTATATATATAACAGAAGTGCTTCAATTTAATTTCAAAACAAAAACATTTCTTCAATATTAGAAGGATGCAAAAATGAGTCTTTTATTCGGCCATCTTGATTTATGGAAGAAAGTTGCTTTCAAGAGAAATTAAAAGGCGTTTGCTGCTCAGTTTCATGGCAATCTGAAAGAAATCAAATTAGATGTTACACATATTTGATAGAGCAATCCCGTGGAGGGTAATCTTTGATGGAGCTACCTATGCCCTACCATGTAGCTTTTCTTTTCCTGCTATTTCTTGGGGGGAGGGGAGAATGAGGGGCTTCAAGGTGAAAGCCTTTCTTGGCACACACGCCAAACACCCTGTGCCAGGCCCCAATGCCAGTACAGAAACATTGGTGGTGGCACTTTTTCCCGCTGCATCAGGTAGACCTCTGGCAGTGCTGGGAATTCCAGGGAAGTCCATGGCATCTTGGCCCTCTTCTCAGGGAGCATTGGACTGCATCCACCCAAAAAAATATTTTCAGTTACCTGAGCATTATATGGAAGACAGGACAAGCTAATCCATATGTCCCAGAAATGACCCACTGAGTAATTAGGAGACTGGGTAACTGATTGCCACGCCTCATACAAAACCATCAAAGGGGTTTGTTTTAGGAAGCCTTTGCTGGAAGGATATTAGGGCAGTTATGATATGCCTAAGGATGACCAGATTCATTTTTCAGCATTTAAATTAGAAAAAAAAATTCATTATAAATGTACTATCTCACAAGTCATCTATTCAGATTGGTGAGGTATTAGAACCTCAGGCAACCTAAATGATGGAGAAAACAAGGTGATCCATTTCTACAATATCTGAGCCATCTCAGGACCAGCCTTGACAAAAGTCAGTCAAAGGACAGGAAGAAGAAGAACTCAGAAATTGTTTGGGTGGCCTGAGAGCAACACTGTATTCTTACTACTTTTCTGCACTGATGCCAACTCACCCCATGCTATTATGCTAGAGGAGAATCTTAAGTCAAGGCCAGGGATCTAGAGTGCCCATTCCTCACCCTTCAACTTGGAAGGAAAATCTGGAAGCATTCCAGGAGAAACACAGCTAGCAGGCAGTGCCAGTTCAACATCCATTTCAACCCAGTGGGGAAATCTCCATGCAGAAATATACAATGCTGTGGTAACAGCACAAGGAGGCAGCACCTTAAACACTAGCTTAGGAAAGCAAATCTAGACATACAGAAGTAACAGGTGCTTTCTCTCTTTTCTTAGCTATTGCTGATTTTAATTCCTATTTTGAATGCTTTTATAGACTTGTTTTTAACTGTTTTTAAGCAAGAATTTTAATGTTCCATATTTATATTTTTAAAACTGCTTACAGATTGTTTTAACAAACAAGTGGTATGCACTTTTTGTTAAATAAATAAAATAAAATAAGGGGAAAGTGGTGGGAGCCTGAAGCTTTCTCCCAAACCTAACTCTAACTCCAGAGGTATGTGGAAAAAATAGAGTACAGGGAAGTGAGACAAGAGTATGGAGTCTCACCACCATCTTCATCTCTAAAACAAAATCCTACCGGCTCCCATGACATTTCACACATTTCATTCACTAATCGTTAAATGGCAGTAGTTGGGCAGACTAAATGCATGGCAAGTAACACAAGGATTCTAAACGCAACCCCAGAATGCCTACATTGCATGATAAGATGTACATGTCAATAAACAAATAATTCATTCTGTTTTATGATTGGTAATTTTGGCTTCCATGAAACATCCATTACTTGGCCAATAAATTTCAGTTCTTGTAGCTAAACCATTTCAGCTCCAATCCTAACCCCCACTGTATACAGTAAGGCTTACTTTTGAATAGGAATGCATATTAATATCAAATGCAACTATGAAGATCTAATTCTGCTATGTTTATTCCAACTAAATATTAAGGTGGAAAAATGACCATCTACATACTTTCTCCCAAATATCCTCCTGAATTTGTTAAAAAAAACCAAAAACCCACAAGTAATTTATTGATGAGAGGGGATGGTTTTTTTTAAGCCAAGATGGAGAACCTGTAGTCTTTCAGAAGTTGTTAAACTACAGCTTTGATCATCCCCAGCTAGCATGGCCAATAGTCAAGGGGTTACAGGAGCTGGAGACCGACAAAATTTAGAGGGACACAGGCTTCCTATCCACAGGTGAAATCCTGTTCTTGATTTGAGATTTTGCTCAAATTCATATGACATCCAGCCAAGCACTGAAATTTATATAAATCAGTAAGACATTGATATTGCTGAAATATGTCTGTAATGCACTTACCATATTCCAGGGGTCATTCAGCAGATTACATCTGGACATTTCTTCTTCGCCTGCCAAAACCTTTTGATCCAACGTTGGTGGGTACAAAGTTGTTCTTGCCCACTCCTCCTGACCTACTCAGGAAGTCTGCCAAACGATGGGTCACACAGGTGGCTGTGTTGCATGCCCTCTTCTGAGTTGTCACGCTGTTTTCCGAAAGAAAGAATTCAGATCTGAGAAACAGAGCACATCTTTCAACAACACCACGTTTTATAAGCAAAATCCTGGAAAATGCCTGAGAAGATAAAATTGTGCTGGTACTTTATATCCATATTTAAAAGATTTCTATATTTGGTTTGCTCAGGCTTGAAGCAATGGACTTCTGCAGTGCTATAATGACAGACTGCATTTCAAAGAGACCTTGACATTTGCTCTGTGACTTCCCAGATATTTCTAACCATCAGAGATTGTAATCCTCAGCCTGATCGCTCAGAAGTAATGTTTTTGGATTCAACAGATGTTGTCTGTAGTCAGGCAATGCAGTGGGCAGATGACTGCCTCTGAAAATGCAGTTAGACCTGCTTAAACAGAAGTGAAGCACATTATCTCAGTGCTAACCAGGAAGCAAGTATGGCTAGCCTTGCAGTCCTTATAATGGAATCCTATGCCCAGCTGTTCAGAAGGAGGCCCCTCTGACTACAATGGGTCTTACTCCCAAGCAAATGAGTATAAGCTTGCTGCCTTGGTGCACTGGAATTCAGCCAAAAGGCAAATCATAGCATCCTGGTACAATGGCGCAAATGCCATCTGTTGGGAGAGTAAGGGTGTGAGAAAGATGCCTTCACTTCCTGTTTGTGGGCTTCCCAGAGACATCTGATTGGCCACAACAGGAAACAGGATGCTAAACTAGATGGGCTGTTCTCATGTTCTCAACCTTGCAAAACCAATCACTTTTAAGTTCCGCTGATTTCAGTGGAAAAATAAGTACTGCCAGGGCTTAACTTTGTCTGGATTACACTCAGTATAAAAAATAATATTTGGGCTGATTAAATTACAAGCAGACACACCTTGTAAATCAAGGCAGACTGTACAATGTAACCACAAGGGATACTGAAGAAGGCCCCATTCTCCACATGTTGCTAGCCAATATAAATTACTCCTGTACCTTACATAGCTTCATGCAAAATCAATGAACAATGAAATAGAAATAAAGTATTAAAGTTCTTACCTGGATGATTTCAATCAGAATATAACTTTGGTAACTGGCTAACGTTTCTAATATTTGCAAACTACGTATTGTACTGCTACAAAGAGTATAATGGGTGACTGATTATATATATATATATATATATATATATATAGTCAGTGTGAAGTTTCCCACTGACTTCACTGGAGAAAAATTGTCACCCTGCGTATTCATCCTGCACTGAGCAAATATCTTGCATTTTTAAAAGACTTATTTAAGCATGAATCCAAAGCAGTCACCCTGAGCTGAACACCATTAAAACCATGCCCAGAAAAGCCATCTTTTTATTTTTATTTTTAACTGATTTGCACCATTCATAAAATAGACCTAATCCTTATAGAAAAATAGGTTTATTGAACAGTTGCATGGTCAGGCATGAAAGAAACATTTATTTATTTATTTTACAATGCGTAGCCAGAAATCAAAGGATTATTATTTGTAAAATAAACATCTAAGAAAATCAGTTGAAAATTCGAGGCAATGCTAGTCCTTACTCATTTTAATTTGGCATGTTCTATTCCCCAGTTTCAGCCAAGTCCCGTCCCTCCCCCCCAATATATGTGTTATATTCTTAACAGCTGCAACCCTAAAGATGTCTACTCAGAAGTCAGTCCTATTTGACTAAATGGAATTTACTCACAGGTGTGTGTGTGTGTGTGTGTGTGTGTGTAGGATTGCAGCCTGAATTTCCTAACTTGAAGTTGTTTCACTCCACATTCTCACTCAAAAATAGATTCAAAAGAACATAGCAAAATTAGCAATCAAGGTTAGATCCACATGCATCAAAAAAGAGGAGGAAAAAATATAAGAGGAAGAGGAGATGAGAGCCAATCTAGTTGTTTCCGAGGGCTTCCTCATAGTTTGCATAGCGTTCGTTTTCCAGATCATTCAGCACATTCCTTTTCTTGCCAGGAGTTCCAGCCCCGACGTCAGTACGAGGGTAAGTTTGCAATTTGTGCAATTCTTGAGACAGTTTGCCCAACACACAAGTGCTCAGGTTGGCACAGCGTTTGGAAATAGGTCTATCCAAGCTGCAGGGGGGAAAAACATGCCGAACAAAGTAACAGAAAACCATGCGCAGTCATCATGCCTTGTTATATCCCATCCCCACCCCTAGCCCAGACTCAACGAAAATCACAGCAGGAGACCAAACGACCAACAAATAGGCATTTAAAAAACAACAAGACAATCTCGACGCAATGCTGGTGCAACAAGGTCCATGCAAGAGGGCTCTGTCGGAAGGAGGATCGGGCTGTAGTAAATGGCAAGTGATCAATCGCTCGCTTGCTTGGGATGCTGACAGTTAGCGATCCCGGCGGGACGCGAGGAGGGACAGTTCAAGATCATCCGGCATGCATGGTGAGTCTCATTCATCAGCATGCTTTGCAACCGGAGCTCATTAGGGAAGTGCAGGTGCAATTGCAAGACTCGGCCTGGAGAGGGAAGGGGGCGCTGCGTGCACTTGGAAGGCCGCCTCGCCTCTTCCCGACGGCATGCACTGACTCGGGCGCGCGCAGAAGCTTGAGTTGTGATGAGAAGAACTCTGTGCATTTCTCACGGGGGGGGTGGAATAAAACCAAGACGTACCTCTTGCTGCCCCACTTTACTCTAACCCCCTTTCTTTCAACTTGCAAGGCCTCTCTCTTTTTTTTACGAGAAGAAAAAGTAACTCAAGAGGAAGTAACCCAAAAGAGAGCAAGTTAAGAAAAGACCAATCTGAGACCCCAGTTCATGGCTATCAGAGTGGGAACATCAGGATGGCAGGACCCGTCTCGCAGGAGCTGGGTCTGCACATCCCAGGGAGGAGAAGAGGTCCCATCAGCTGATCTGCCAGGAAAGAGCCCGCACTCCCAGAGAGGAGAGTCCCCCCCCCGCCCCTATCCACGCTGCGACCACCCTCCCCTTCCTACCTCCCCGTCGACCTGTCGCTCTCCTTACCTGTTCCCTTCGCTCGCCCGCTCCAGCTCTTCCCCCAGGTATTCCTTCACCAGCGCGCTTAACAACCGCCGGGCTTCGTAGTCGCCCATGCTCCCTCGGTCTGTGACAGGCTCCAAGCCAGGTCTGTGGGGAGGGAGCGAGGGGGGAGAGCTCAAGGCCAGCGGCGCTCTCTCAAAGGGAGGGGTGCTCAAGGGGGCGGGGGCGGGAGGGTCCTTTTTCCAACCCAACTCATCGATCTGCTTGGGGGCGGGGGAGGGATCACAGCACCGCACACGTGTAACTCGTCCCTATTCACGAGACCACGCTCGCTGAGCTTGTTCACTGGGCGTAGATTGCCCTCCCGTTTTCTTCCTTAACGAACACAGACGAGTGCCCCTGTTTCACCACGCGCTGAAAGGCGTGGGAGGTGGGGGAAGCCTTTTTCCTTCCCTGCATCATCCCCACCCACTCCACTAGGCTAATCCGTGTCAAGGAATCTTGCCCAAGCGGGCAATCGCGTGCACTCGCGTCCCTCGGCGCCAAGCCCTCCGTTGCCCGCCCCCTCTGCAGAACCGGCCACCCCAGTCGCTTTTCTGGCGATCGCCAAGCCAAAGAGGCGTTCAAGAGAAGTCTCTGCATGCAGACCCTTGTCCTCCCGTCTGCTGCCTCTTACCTTAGCGGGACTGCGCGGGAGCTGTCCATCAGGCACACCACCAAAGCATAGGCAGCCAGGAAGGAGCACATCTTCACCATGGCCATAGCGTTGTCTCTGCAAAATCAACAGGACTGCGTTCAAAGAGGGGCCATTTCCCACGCTTTGCATCTTTCCGGATCCGCTCCATAGCTGTCAACTTTTCCCTTTTCTTGAGAGGAATCCTATTCGGAATAAGGGAATTTCCCTTAAAAAGGGGGAAACGTTGACAGCTATGATCCCATCCTAACGCTGGAATCCTGCGCAAACTCACTTGGGAAGAAGCCCCCCACTGGATTACGGCCAGCTCTGCGTTAGCATGCGTAATAGGATCGAGGTTCTAAGGATGCTTTAATTTCCTAGGTTTTTAAAAGGGGTCATGGGATCATCTGCTATTTGCATCGAGGTCCCCACCCCGCAATTTGGTAGGATTTGTGTGTGTTTTATTTTGGAAGTGTTATCTTCAAAGAATGTCTATGTCGCCAATGCTCAGGTAGGAAGAAAATTGGGAAATTGGGAAATTTCGCAGAGTTGATATATAGCTGGAGGACAGAAGGCAACCATGTCAACTTCATCAACAGATGGGGACCAATACTATGAAATCGTTGATAATATTCACGCCATGCTGGGAATCGGGTCGAGCGCGAAAGATCAAAGGAAAACGAATAAAATGCGGCCAGATCTGCATTTATAACTGCATGTAGAAATTTTGTGTATTTTGTTTTAAATTGAAAAGAAGGGTGGGGAGGCATAATCCTTTGCGCTGAAATAAATGATTACTTGAAAAATCGGGGGGGGGTGTCCTCATTTAAATAAATAGCCCTGTTACGGAAATGAGGATTTTAAAATTGTTTCTGAAAAACAAAATCCAGGAATTATAAGGAATATAATACATTTGCATACGCAATACTTTTGTTTAAAGAGCTCTGTGGCATCTTAAAGGAAAGTAATATATTATGCCAGGAGTTGTGTCTGTAGTGTCCAGATGAGTTCATTACGGTGAAATCCTATATATAGCTACTCCCATTGAATTCAATGGAGACATCTTCCTAGTAAATGGGTATAGAGATGCAACCCTACTCATTTTGTAAAACGGTTCCTCTCCCCCTCCCTGCCACGCCTCTGGGTCCAACACCTTCCTGCACCTGATGGAAGCAGGCAGTTCCCTTTTATTGCTCAGACTGCAATAAAATAGTTTGAAGGTGCCACGAGATTCTTATTTGCTGCAGCAGAGTTACTCTCGGGGGCGGTCATACCCAGGGGAGCATTCCCAATTACGCGAAATTAGGTTTCTTGAAGGCATCTCCCACGTGCCATTTTTGCACGACTCTTATTGATAAAATACTCAGAATCAAACGGGCAGCCTCTAGTCTACACGAACGAAAGGGGGATTTTCACCTTGCAGAAAGGGAAATGGTTTTAAACTGCCGTTCTGCAACCTAGGCGTTTCTCTGCGCTCACGCCTTTTCCGAAGCAAGTGACTAATAAATAATACCTGTCAAAGCATATCTGGGGAAAAAGCCGTTCTGCTCAAGAATCCAAGGAGAGAAGCACGAGACGCCACAAGACCCAGCATCAGCCTAACATCCTCCGAACTTGAGGAGTTGCAAGTTCTCCGCCACTGAGAAGCCTTTTCAGCACTCCCTGGACTGGAAAGTCAATAAAAGGAGAACGCACTTACCTTCAGATGCAAAGCTTGTTGAGGAAAGCGTAGTGCAGGTGGCGGCCTCGGTGTGCGTTTCCCAGTCGTGATGGTCTTCCGTGCCCAACGACCCCCTTTTATATCTACCGCCAGGGCAAAAGTGTGTAGGCGTTCGACGAGCTGCCCGCCAGCCAATCAGCACCTCGGTTGTCAACTATAAAACCAATCCACGCTTGACCACGAAACCCCAGCTCCCGAATTACGTCATCCTCCAGTCACTGAGTATTCCATTCACAAAAAAAATTGCCAGTCATTTAGGCACATCTGATAGGTTTATTTGCATTGAGGTCATCGGACGAAGAGAGAGAGGGAAAGGGGGGGACGCGGGGAGGGGGGAGCGGGACATATCAGACGATTAATGAAATGTAAGGGAAATCGTCTTGAGTCATTAATAATATCCAGGCCACCCCATACTCTCATCCCTACAAAATCTACCGTATCTTTTTAATGAACAAACCCAAAGGGCAGGTTCTTTACTTATTAGAGGCGACATCTACTGCAAAAAATGCTGCATTGCAGAAAATGGAAGTTGGCAGCTTTCCTTTTTAAAAACTTCTTTGTATATTACAATGGCCATAGTGGTGCTAGTGGATGTGTAGAGAATTCGGCTCTTGACGTTTATTACGGAGTTGGCATCCATTCCTGAATAAGCGCAAGGCTCTCTCTTCACCAAAACCCAGCGAGCATTTCTCTGGGGAACACTTTTACAATGCACAGTCATTTTTTATCCCACACATTAAACAATGTGCATCTCAATCCTATGCATGTTTACTCGGAAGTAAGTCTCTCAGTGCTCAACGGATCTCACCCCCAGCTAAATGTACATGGGATTGCAAACCTTATTTGCAATTGCGATCCGAAGCACAGGGAGGGGATATTTAGGATTACACATAAAGGCCACACCGTTCCTATACCTGTGAACGTGACAGTGACATATCGCTTAACCTGCTTCGCAGAATACCCTAGAGAGCCTTTATAAACCCTTTATAAAGGTTGACATCCCATGTGAAGCTACTTAAGAGTAAGACCTCAGTGGTGACTTACTTCTGAGGAAGCATCGGTAGAATCCTGCTGCCCCTGTATATTTCCCCGAGACACCGAATTTAACAAAGCTGCGTTTCCTGTGTAAAATGTTTAAGATCTGGTCACTTTGGCAAGGGCGGGGGGCCCTAACGAAGAAGCCTGCGGGTCGATGGGAGGGATCAACGAAACTCCATTCAAACACCAAGTCAGGGGAGTCACTCGTGTTCAGGTTAATTTTTGCACAAGCATCAAAGAAAGCTGAGGTGCTGAAACCTTTGAACACCCTGCCCCCGGTATCTAAATCACACTAGGCAGAAAACCAGAGGCAGCCTGGTGATCCATAACCCCACTCCAACCGTTGAATAAATGGGGATTGAATCAATGGGGGAGGGGGTGCCCTGGTGCAAAAGCAGACCCTTTACCTGTTTCTCAGGGGGAAAGATAGGGGCTATTCTCCGTATTTCTGAATAAGGATCGTGATAAGTGTATGTATTGAGTTATATACAGAGGTACCTCGGGTTACGTACTTAATTCGTTCCGGAGGTCCGTTCTTAACCTGAAACTGTTCTTAACCTGAAGCACCACTTTAGCTAATGGGGCCTCCTGCTGCTGCTGCGCCGCCGCCGCACGATTTCTGTTCTCATTCTGAAGCAAAGTTCTTAACCGAGGTACTATTTCTGGGTTAGCGGAGTCTGTAACCTGAAGCGTATGTAACCTGAAGCGTATGTAACCCGAGGTACCACTGTATATTTAAGATCTCTGCATTGTGGAGATCCGCCGCCAGCACTTCGAGCGCGTTTGCCTTGCTCGCTGCAGCAGGTCCCCCTAGAGAGGGGGGTGCAGTGCGGACGGGAGGCGCGCTACTGCCTTGGCGCCCCCGAGGGCAGCGCTGCCCCGCGCAGGGACGGGCTCAGGGCGTCCCGAGCCAGTCAGCCCGGAGTCTGCCGGAGAGGACCAACCGCCGCTCGCCTGCTCTCTCTGCCCAGTGCAACCCTGGTGCCAAGAAAGAGCCCCCGGCGTGGCATCGCGGGGGGGGGGGCGCAGCTCTCCGCGCCTCTTGCTGCAGGAGGTGGCAGTGGACAGGCCGTCGGACCACACGCACGCCAACCCCCCTCCTCCCGCCCGCCGGGGTGTGTGCCTGTTCCCGGCTTGAAGTGGTCACGTTCCGCCCGGCAGGGCTCCAGCTGCTCGGCGGCACCGCGGGCACTTGGAGCGCCAAGCGCCGCGTCCGCAGCGGAGGTGGAGGAGGAGCGGCGGGGGGCGAGGAGCGACAAGGGGCGAATCCATCACTCTCCAGGGGACTCTTAGTCATGGCCTGGCTGCCGCCGAGTCGTGCCTGGCGCGGGGACACCTGCTCCTCCCGGCAGGATGTTTGGGTTCCCGGGAGGCGCTAGACATAACAATAACAAGCCACCTTCGCAAGGAAGCCGGAGGGGGAGGGTGTGTGTACTTTTCCCCCTTCGAGGGGTGTCCTTTTTTTCTCGAGAGGGAAATCTCGTAATCCGCGGGAGATCCGTCTCTCATCGGAAGCCGGATAGTTACAGATCGCCTCGTCTCCTCTTTGCGCCTACACAGCAAAGCTTGCGTGGCAGCTTCACTGGAGAATCAAACTGCGTTTCCTCCCCCCGCCCCCGCCCCCTGTAGGATTAAGAGAATTCCTGGTTTATCAATCTTCCTTTGGCAACAAGAGAAGTCCCGGCTCCGTCTCGAATTTGCTACGGGCACGTGGGGGCGGGCCAAAAGAGGGCGGGGGAGGAGAGGTTGTTGGGTAGCTTGTTTGCAATAGCTAAAGTCCAGAGCACGTCCGATTTCTCTCTCCCTCGTCTTTCTTAAAAGCTTAGCTGGGGCTCCTCGGGGCCAGCGCGGGTCTCTCTCTGCTTGGCGCCAGGATGATCCCACGTGCAGGTGAACCTGGGATCGGGGAAAGGGGACACGCAGGCGGCTTTAGAGGCGCCAGGGAGGCGGCTGGTGCTCAAACAGCCCGGTGTCTAGTTAGTCCCCACCGGGGAGATTCCTGAGCTCTAGAAACCTTTCCCTGCCTTTCAACTTTTTGCGTTCTCATTTGTGGCTGGGGGAGCCGATACAGGCTGGGCAGCGGCAGATAGCTAAGGTGTGGGGCAAGGATCGTCCCGGAGCATCATTCTAAAATAGGGTGGGTGGGGCGGGGGGGGGAGACTTTCTCCACACCACCCCGGCCTCCTGCCACGCTATTTCTCTCCTCCCAGTCCAGACCCAGCCGGGTAATTTCTTTTCCAGAGGGTGATGACCAGAAGGACATTCAAAGAGTAATGCTGGATCCGGCCAGCGACCCACTGCATCCTGGTCTCCCAGTGGTCAAGCTGGATGCCCGTGGGAAACCCGTGTGCCGGACCCCAGAGCGCTCTCCCCTCCTGGGGGCCAAGGGATGGATGGGGAAAGGCAAATGGCGACGGCGAAAAAATCTGTGGCTGCCACAGCCCTGCCAAGGAGGATGTGGAAATGCCCTCTTCCTGGTGAAAGGAAGGGTTGAGCGCCCGTTCCCCGCTCTGCCGCTATTCAGACGTGTTTCCAAAGCGAGTGCCATTCTAACAGGAGAGCGGATCCTTTTCTCCTGCTAATTTTCTCACCGGCGGTCTATACGAAACCACCCGTGAAAAAGCAAAGAGAAATTCCAATGGATATATTTTTATTTTAAAAGAAAAGAATGCTTTTAGGTTTAGAGCAAGATCAGATTGGGGGTGGGAAGGATGAAACATCACACCTGTAACGTTATGGTCCTGAGCATTTTCTTCCCTGCAATGTATGGCACCGAGTAGGCGCTCAGTCCGCTGCTTGGGAACGAATTAGTGAAGTGGTTTGGCGTTTCTAGCGGAATTGCTAGATGTCCAGCCGTTAGAATAAAGAAGAGCGCGCTCCGTATTTACTCCTGAGTAGTCACATTGGATAGATGGGTTATGATCGTCGAAGGCTGCGAGTACAATTTCTTGGGAGTTAAGTCCTGCTGAACCGATTACTGTGCAGTATTAGCAACTTCTGAACAAATGCACATAGGATCGCGCTGCCCATTATGTAGGCGACCACTTGAGGCACGCTTTTTTGAGAGAAGTCTCATTGAGCAGTGAGGTCTACCTCTGAGCAAACACGCGCGTTTCCCAATTCATTGGATTTGGAAATAGGAAGGAAACAAACATTTGGCACCTGTGTGGTCAGCCTGGAAAGACTAATAAAACAGAAGTCTCCAGTTGGCAAAATGTAAACAGAGAATATTTTAAAAGCTCTGTATGAGAGCCCCCAATTTCCCCTTACCCTTTCGGGGGATCCGGTGCCTTTAAAACTTGATTGACAAACAGAAACCCAGCAGGTTAATACCATTTCATGTGCTCAGCTTCAATATGCAAACTTCCCTGGCTGTTTCTGGCCAAAGGAAATCGGTCCTTTGATCTCTTACGTCACAGCGCAACCCTAGCCCTGTTTACTCAGAAGCGTGTCCTATTGAATCCAGTGCGGGATTACTCCCCAGGCGTGTGGGGCTAGGACTACAGCCTAAACAGGCAAAGTAAATATGGTGAAGGATCGCAGCTCAGTGGCACAGCATCTGATTGGCATGCAGAAGGTCCTAGGTTCAGCCCACAGCGGCAGCGAGGAGACACTCCTCGCCTGAAACGCTGCTGCTTGTCCGTGTAGAGAAAACTGTGCTGAATGGACCGTTGTGCTGCTGTGTGCAATCGTCTGGCAGTTCCCCCGTTGAAGGTCTGGGGGCTGCAGGCACAGCAGAATCACAGGAAACTTTAACTCACATATATCCATTTCCTCTCTTAAAGGGGATTTATTTCTTCTTCCATTCATTCTTCCGTCTCGTCTGAATCAACAAACACCCTCTGTTTAGACACGGGATTCGATATCCCCGGACGAAGCTCAGAGCAAGCAGAATGTAGTCGGGTGCTGACCAATCCAGGACCTGCCTGATTTCCTATAATGTTAGTATTTGATTTTCAGGCACCGGGTCGACAGCCTGGACGTGGGTAAAGCTACTGTTTAGTATCCCACATAAAATGTCCAAAGGAGCGTCAAATTTGATCTCAGGGAGTGGTTGGGAGGTGAAGGGGTCCAGAGACAACCCCCTAAATCTCTGATGTGCACAGGGATTGGGTCAAAGCAGTAGTAAGGAGTTGCAGTTGTCTTGGGGGGACACAGGATTGCTGGGTCTGAAAGAAACGTTAAAGCAATCTCGTAGGAAGAGTTAGTTGCCCTTTTCACAGAACCATAGAACTGGAAGGAATTCCCCAGGGTCATCTAGTCCAACCCCCTGCAATGCAGGAATTTTGACACACACACACACACACACACACACTTTAAGGAAGGAGGGTGGGGAAATTGGGGAAAGAACAAATTGTGTGCTTGCTATTGAAAGAATCTGTGGGATACTCCTCAACCCAAGATGCTCTTGAGCCACAAGGGTTGAGAACTGCTGGGTCCTTGCGAGGGTGACCAGTCCTCAGAAAGGAGCAACAATGCCTAGTGGTTTGATGGGATGGGGATGTTACAGATGCCCTGGTACTGTAGCTAGTTGTTCAGCAAGTGATGGACCTGGGGGCTGAGGTCTAGGGCCTCACAGCCCAAGGGACCACCCAGACAGTGGGATATGATGGAAGCAGCTGCAAAGAGGCCCTGCTCACCGCAGCATCTTTCCTTTCCCCCTTTTCTTTTAAACTTGCAGGGAAGACATGGCCAACTGGACATGTATGTGGCTCTCCTCCAGATGTTGCTGAACTACAAAAACAAATTTAGGCAAGACTTATAAAATATATTGAAATAAACAGGGTTTGGAGTATTTCAAAACTTGGTTCAGAATGTCTCACCAAAAAATGAATTCCCCCATGATTCACAGCCATTAAGAAAATTAGTGTCACTGTGGGCTCATTCTAGCTTAATACCTCTGGGACAAGTGAACTGTTCCTTCAGCCAAGACTTTTTTTCCTAAAAACTGAAAGAGTTAAAGAAGCCAGCTGTCTTTTATAGCAACTGGCTGCTTTGCAATCAAAATGAGTCAAGGAGCATGCGAATGCTCTGGGTTAATCCCAATTTCCTGCTCAGCCGCAGCCAACAAATGTTTTGGGCCAACTCTGATGACATCAGTTAGGGCAGATCTACTTCACAAATTTAAAGCGTATCTAATGCATATTTAAAGCGTGTGCCTTATCCCAAATAAACCTGGTAACTGTAGTTTGTTAAGGGCTCTGTGAACTGTAGTTATGTGAGTTGGAAACTACAGTTCCCAAGATCCTTGGGGTGGGGGGTCATGTGCTTTAAATGTATGGTGTGGATCTGTGTTGCGTTCACAAAGTAAAGGAAGGATTGGACCCTGATTAAAAATCAAGACACGAGGCTTTGACCAGCAAGGCTCTCGGAGAAAAGTGCATAAACCACACCCCTCACCAGGCCATTTTATTAGCAAAAGAATCTTTTACACAGTGCTCGTAAGAACCAATCATATTTCCTCTGAGCATCTCATCAAACCCCACGTGGGGAAAAAGTAACACTACAACACTAATTAGCATGCATATATTTTGGGGTAAATATGTTGAGAACTACAAACGGGTAGTAAATAACTTGAGAACTACAAAGGGGTGGTAAATAAGTTGAGAACTACAAAGGGGTGCATCTGGCAACCCCAGAGCTGAAAAATAAACATGATAAGAAGGATGGCCAGAAAGACCAGATCACTAGTACCTTCATGTGAGATCTGTTTCCTAGCCCTAAGATTAACATCCTAAGATTAATATCAGAAAACTACAAAGACGAAACTGCCCAGTCTTTGAGGACACAGGACGCCTGCCTGTCTAAGTGTGTACGTGATTCATGAAGAGCAAGGAGAAATGGGCAGCAGAGGCAAAAGGGCATGAAAAGGGCATGAATGTAGAATCTTATGGGATTTAATCAGAAATTATCGTCAATATATCAAACCCAGTCAACACAATGTCTTCATCATGGACACGATGGCTTGATGTATATTTTATAATTCCTCATGGTAATCCCATCTGACCCCTACAGATCTGCCCTTAGTCTGTTGAGATTAGCAACCCACAAATTGCTGGATTAAAACTCCCATTATTCCTTTCCATTGGCCATGCTGGCTGGCGTGGATGGGAATTTGAGTTCCAACAGCATCTAGAGGACCATAGGTTGACCTGATGGAAGAGTTTACATATGGACTGCATCTCAAGGGGTGCCTCTGACCCAAAAGCCTTAGGGTTCCTAGACATATTCAGGTGTACAGTTTGACCCATCTCATCACTAATGTGACAACTTTTTGCTCCGAGTTATGATTTGTTGACAATGAGTTAGAGTGATAATCTACCCACAAAAGTCCAGGTAAGGAGAGGAGAGTTATTTCTGATTTAGGAGTATCATCAAGGTAACAAGCCAGATAATTCAGATGGGAGAAGTGAGAAGTTTGTTCTGTCTCCTCCCCCTCAGTCACCATGATCCCTTCTGCTATTCTGTTGGGCTCACCGGGAGCTCCCGCCACCCACCTCATTTTCTGCATCCATCTTTGTTTCCTGACTTCACCAGAGCAGGTGGAAGTGCCAGGTGGATTTGTGTTTACAAGAATAAAAAAAAATGCATTTCTGGGAAAAATGTGTTGACTATATTATATCTGTTAAGCAATGAATTATTCTGTCTCTAAGCACAGTAACTGTAAACACAGTAATTTAGCCATAAATGTAGATAAATACAGGTAGGCATGCTTGTCCATAAGAATAAATCCAAAAGTAAAAAAAGCAAAGTGCATTTTATTAGGACCAGAACACTGTCACGAAGTAGTGAGCAAGCTTCCCCAGAATCTTCTTCAGTCTGGAAAATGTAATTATAAATATAATAATGACTTATTACGACACAGTAAAATTAAGCAACATGGTTGGCTGAACTGACTCAGCTTACAGGATCATTTCCCTTTCTTTTTTTGTTTTGCTTGAAAAGGGGTGGTTGTTTTCCCTTTAGTAGTTGAGAAATTGAAGATGAGAAATTTTGGTGAGCAATATTTGTTGAATCCTCTTTCCCTCCTCTATCACTGTGGCTATAGATAGTGTATCTGTTACAATACAAAAAACAACAACCCCTAAAGTTGTGTTCTATCTGCCTCACCTAAATCACCCCGAAATCAGCTGAGATATGGCCCAGTTATCTAGTTGTCCCTTTATTTATTATTACAGTTCTATCCTGCATTTCCTCCAAGCAGCTCAGGTTTGTATACATAGTTCTCCCCTCCCTATTTTATACTCACAACAACCCTGTGAGGTAAGTAAGGCTGAAAGACTATGAATGGCCCAGGATCACCAAGTGACTTTCATGGCTGACTGGGGATTTGAACCCTCCTAGGCTCCTAGACTACCATCCAACCACTACACCAAACTGGAATTTCTCCTGCTACTTGTACAATGTTGCCTAAGCTGTCACTGTGCCATAAATGCCTTAAACCTACCAACAGCTATTTAATTTCCTACATTTTTATTCTTCACTTTGCCCAACATTTCCTCCATGGGCATGTGGACAGTGTTGTCAACACAGTCCCTGACTGATTGCCACAGGCTGTGCTTCTGGTCTTTCTGTCATTTTAATGAGGTGTTTTTTTTCTATTTCTCCCCCCTTGACCTGAGCACATATAGGAAACAGTAGCCATTCTCCTGGTGTTGTGTTGAAGTACCTCCCCACTGGTAGAAGGTCAAGTATAGAATTGTTCTGTTCAAAAAGTAAACCCTCCTTGAAAGATTATCTCATTTAATGTACATTTGGCTCTTTGTTTACTTAATATAAAAGTCACACAGTTTTAAAGGATTTGAAAAAATTGCTCCCCTGGAAGGGGGTGGGCTCATGACAGCACAAGACTCTAGCCAATCAGTGCATTGGGAAGATCTATGCAATGGACTCCAACAGGTGGGTGAGACAACCTGTCAACCATCTAATGCAGGCACCCCCAAACTCAGCCCTCCAGCTGTTTTGGGACTACAACTCCCATCATCCCTAGCTAACAGGACCAGTGGTCAGGGATTATGGGAACTGTAGTCCCAAAACAGCTGGAGGGTCGAGATTGGGGATGCCTGATCTAATGTCATGCTGACACCAGGTGACTGACAAGTGAATTGTCCCACCACCCGTCAAAGTTGACCCATGGTGGGGGGAAAGGCCAAGAAGGTCCAACAATGTTTCTTCTTTTATGCTGCTATGTAAAATGGTAGGGATGGCACTGTGGGTTAAACCAGAGCCTAGGACTTGCCGATCAGAAGGTCGGTGGTTCGAATCCCCGCAACGGGGTGAGCTCCTGTTGCTTGGTCCCTGCTCCTGCCCACCTAGCAGTTTGAAAGCACGTCAAAGTGCAAGTAGATAAACAGGAAGGTAAACGGCGTTTCCGTGCGCTGCTCTGGTTTGCCAGAAGCGGCTTAGTCATGCTGGCCACATGACCCGGAAGCTGTATGCCAGCTCCCTCGGCCAATAAAGCGAGATGAACACAGCAACCCCAGAGTCAGTCATGACTGGACCTAATGGTCAGGGGTCCCTTTACCTTTTTAAAATGGTAGAAGGAGGTGATGGATCCAGCACCACAATCAGTTCCCTGGCACTGGTTGTTCCTGTATAGAACACCATGTCTGTATTTCTTCAGTAGAAATTTATGACCTCACTGAAAATGTGCTAACTTTCCTAACATAAATTTAGATAAGCATCTCATGATACACCCATGAATTCATAGATGCCTTCATAATTTCTCATTTAGATTTATTTGCAGATGGAAGAGGATGTTCCCTCATTTGAACCATCTCAATTGCTTCACACTACCATGGAAATATTTTCCCATCAGTTATTTTCCAAGCATATAAAAGGAACTCATGTTTGTAGGTTTGTGTGGGCACACAAATTTAATAGGATGTTAAATGGAGGCTGTCCTTAAATTCAGTAGAATATCCTGCCTGTCATGCAGATGTGACATGATTTGGTGAACAGACGGTCAAGCCAGTCTAAACCATACATGAAAGCTGTTCAAATTACATAGTCTTTCAAATTACAGAATCTGGAGTGGAAGCATTGTAAGTGGACTGCACGATAAATGATTTGGAAGCACAATGTTCCTGCTTTGAACATGAGGCTCAATTATCATGAGATAGATTTAGATCCCCATATCTTTTGTACACCAGCTGGAAAAGGCTGTGCTATGGAAGATAGCATGCATCTCTCTCTCTCTCTCTCTCTCTCTCTCTGTGTGTGTGTGTGTGTGTATTTGTATATGGGGAAATTTTGCTCCAATATACATTACTTTACATTTGCTTGCATTGAATTGCATTTCCCATTTTACTACCCATTCATTTACTACCCATTTGGAGAGGTCCTTTTTTTAAATGACCCTGAAAAAATTGGTCCCATCAGGAAACATGGGACCTCACTGCCCACCCCTAACTCCAGATCAGTTATGAACAAGTTAAAAAGCACAGGTCTCAAAAATAATATACATAAATAATAATAACAAAAAGGTTAAAAAGTAATAAAAAGAAAGTATGACAAAAACTGATTCCAATATTTTTGCATGTACCGTTCAGAAATTTCCAAGGGGATTGCCATGTTGCAGCAAAAAGTTCTTACCACCAAAACATTTTAATTAAGATAATAGTAAGTATTTCTGATAGTATCAACATGACTTATGATTAATCTTCCAGATAAAATCTTCTTGGCACCTCATCTACTGAAAGTCTTATGAAACAGAGTCTCATACTCCAAATGAAAAATTAGCATGCTTATTCAACATGTTTTTCCTTAAAGAGGAAAAGGGAAAGAAGTTTCTCTAAAGTTTATTTTTTTTAATTGCAGATTTATGTAATATTTTGATATGGCTGTTCTAAACTAGCTAGTACTGTGCTGAAAGCTGTCCTCCAGTTTCCTGAACATTTTCTTTCACTATAAAAGAGGCATTTTAATTGATTGATTGATTTTGCCTCATTTTCAAGGCACTTGAGATTTTTTTTCATTATTCCTTTAGTTTTGTACTTAATTGATTTATAAAAAAAAACAAAAACAAACCTGGGCGGTGGTGATGGTAGGAATGCTCTGGAGGAATTTATCTTGAAGTCAGCAAAGCTTTTGACAAACTTTTCCAAAATATTTTGATTAGCAAACTGGTTAAGTGCATGCTAATGATGATATCACCTGGTGGATTCATAAATGGTTAGAAAACTGTACACAAAGAGTGCACATCAAACTGGAACAAGGTAAGGCGTGAGATGCTGCAAGGCTCTGTCCAAGGACCAGTACTCTTCAACCTTTTGTATCAATAACTTTGATGAAGGGGTGGAAGGAATCCTTATCAAATTTGTTGAAGGTGCAAAACTGGGAGGGATAGTAAATGCCTTAGAAGACAGGAATTGTATTCGAAATTACCTGAAGAGCATGGGAAACTGGGCTGCCAATAAAATAAATTCAGCAGAAATGCCAAAGTTCTGCATTTAGGACTAAAAATAAAATGCATAGGTATAGGATGGAGGGCCGGCCCTAGATATTGGCACCTGAGGCAAATAAAAAATGGGCATTCTCCCAACTGTAGCTTGTGAAGGGTGCTTTTAAAAGTACAGCTGGGGCTCCTCACCCCCGCATCCCAATACTGATCTTTTCTCTCCCCTTATTTCCCCTCAATAATATCTTCACTTCTTGCTTGTTTCTGATCCTGATCTTCACTCCTCTCTTGTCTCTGAATGTCCCTCTCCCTGAGAGAGAAAAACGTGCTGGCTGTGAACCAATTCCCTTGAGCGCCTTTTCCATCACCCACCTCTCTCTTGCAGCAGCACACAGTGGGGGGTGGCAGGCACAGACATGCCACCCATCACAGCTCTCCAGAGTCTGCTACCTAAGGCGGTTGCCTCACCTTGCCTCATGAGCAGGCCAGCCCTGGCTTGGCAATAGTACACGTGAAAACAAAACAAAAGCAAGCCGAACATGAGCCAAAGAAGTGTGATGTGGCTGTGAGGAAGAGGAAGAAGATATTATTTTAGGTTGTAACAATAAAGGCTTCCAAGCTGCAGGAAACAATAGTTCCACTTTATGTTGCACTAGTCAGATGTCATCAGTACAATCTCCAATTCTGGGTAGACAAATTGGAATGAGTTCAAAAGACACCAAAGATAATTGGAGATGTGGATCATAATTCCTATGAGGAGGTTGTAGGAACTGTGTGTGTTTAGGTTAGAGAAGACTGGAGGGAAGAACATGACAGCACTCCTCAAAGACCTGAAGAGCTGTCACTTAGGCGAAAGACATAATCTCTGATCCTCAGGGCAGTTCACAACAGTAGTGTAACTAGGGTGGTGCAAGTGATGTCTGAACACCAAGTGCAAGATGGGTGGGAGGAGATTCACCACTGCCTATAGAATGTAGCTTAAAATCATTATTATAGCATGAAATCTCACACATTCAAAGATGATTTTCACATTTAGTTATCCGAAAATCAAAATTAACCACATGTAATTATTAAAAACATTATAAACAGTTAAGATTAGTTACAATCATCCCTTGTGATAAATTTATTTTATAACAAAATATGAAAACTTTATATATGAAATATGTTCAATTATTGTACAGTTATAGAGGGCAGGACTAGATCTAATGAGCTTAAGTTACAGGAGAGTAGATTGATGAGTCAGCCTAAGGAGATGCTTGTTGACAGGAAGAGCAGTTGTACAATGGAAGGGCTCTCTCTATCTGCAAACATTCAGTCAGATGCTAGACAGCCTTCTGTTGGCCACAGGAAGCTGAAGGGGATCAGAGGATCGCTCAAAATCAGGCAGAGGAACCTTAATTTATTTTAGGATCCAAGCCACTGTTCTTTGTTGGGGTCTGTTCACACATTCTGTTGTTTATGATCAAGCCTACAGTAAACTGAAGAAGTACATTTATATGTGAAACAGCCCTTTTCATACCAACTGGTCTTGGTGTCAATTCTACCACCAGGAAGTAGCAACCATGAGTCATGTGGTGAGCCACTACTTGCAAATAACTCACCACATACTGGGAACTGCTTATCACCCATCATCATCATTTTTAATTTGTATACCGTCTTTCTATCTTACAATACTGAAGGCGGTTTACAAGCTGAAGAAACAAAAACTGTACATCTTACAACAATCTAATGCAATACAAAAATGTGATAATAAAACATAACTTTAAAATAGGTAAACTATATCAAAAAAGTAACATTCAACAATCATTAGAATAGTATTAAATAATAATAACATATAAAAGTTAAACAGAAATCTACTCAGCAGATATAATCAATAATTTCTAAACTATAATCAATAAAATAACGGCAAGCCACAGTACATAAAATAATACAATACAAATTGAGAAGCAGAGACTAGAAGGTGGAGCAAGGCAGATGGAAGGAGGCCTTGGCTGATGGAGTCTCTCCCCTCACAGGTCTTCCTTCAGGAACAGCTTCCATGAAGTAAGTTGAAATGCTCTCCAAGTGACAGCCACTGCTTTGTTGTGGCATCAAGTACACACACACTGAAAACTGCAAGAACAAGGAGTTTCAGGTTTGACAACTGGAAATGCTACAAAATTATTTTTTTAAAAAAGAGCATAGCAATGAGTTGTTCTTTTAACCTTTGCTCTGAGGATGGGGCAGCCAGCGGAAAGAGCTTAGCGCTGAAAGGACGGGCTTTTGCCGGGAATTCTCAGGCTTTCAGAAACGGGGAAATCCCTGCCTCTTTCCGAATGCCCCCCCCCCGCCGCCGCTGCCCCTGACCTGAATTTGCTATCAGGTGAGCCCTCCCCGCCCCTATTCAAATCAGTTTGCAGCAATTGCTGCCTGTTATGCAAGGAAGAACCGCTGCTTATGATGAAGCAAGCTTGTGTGGGGAGTTAAACGCGAGTCTTGGCGGGGTGGGTGGGGAAGCCGCGGCGCGAGTTGCAGCTGCTCCCGTGGGAACTCCCAACCCCCCAGCATCCCACTCGCGAACTGTCCCCAGGCGCAACTCCAGAACAAGCGCGGCGCGAGAGGAGGGGGCGGGGGGGAAAGAGCGCGAGGCGGCTCCACCAATCAGGCTCAGCTTCGCCTGACGAGCGTCGCCGGCGTCCTATAAGAAGACGCGGCAAGCGGGCCGAGGGATGTTGTTGTTTCTGCGTGTTTGGAGAAAGAGGAGAAAGGGAGCGCGAGAGCAGAGCCGGCGACTGGCTGGCTGGGGCCGGCAGGAGCGGGAAATGTGGTCCGGGGTCCCGGGGGTGGGCTCGGCCGCCGCGGCGGCTGTGGGCGCCGGCGTCCTCGTGCTGCTGTTGCTGCCGCTAGTGGTGAGGCAGCTGCTGAAGCAGAGGCGGCCGGTGGGCTTCCCGCCCGGCCCGCCGGGGCTGCCTCTCATCGGCAACATCCACTCGTTGGCCTCGGAGCAGCCGCACGTCTACATGAAGAGGCAGAGCCAGCTCTACGGGCAGGTACTGCAGCCCCGGGGAAGGGGGGTTGGGGGTCCCGAGGAGAAGCTGTCTCTGGGGAGACCAAGCGCCCCTCGGTCTAATTCTGAGACATTTGCCACTTCCAGATCCCTCCGTTAAGTTGTAAGACGAGGCTTTTACGATTCCTGTGAATAAACCTGGATCTGAACTCTTTCCACAGCTTCACTTTCAGATCTGGGTTCAAGTTTCGCTTCCTCTCTGCCCAAGGCTGTGCTTTCCTGCCCTTGCAAGACAACCGTATCAGTGTCTACTCTAGAGTTGAAAGGGGCATGTAATCTCATGGCTGAGACTTGGAGGGTCATCTAGTCCAATCCCCTGCAAGTAATCTCAACCCCGGTCCCATCTCATTTGAAACCATACCGGACCCTGCTTAGCTTTGCAAATGTACTAGTTGTTGTATTGCTAGAAGAAGTTGAGCCCCATTCAGTTAAATGAGAATGCAGTTCTACACCCACTTAACCTAGGAGTAAATCCTGTTAAAGCTAAAGCTGAGTAGATGTGTATAGGATTTCACTGTTAGCCTAGTGGCCAACTTGCGAGAGTTGTTGTTGGAGGCACTTTACAAACAAAAGAATTATATAAGACTCACCTTGCAAGTGAGGAAGTCATAAAGGCTTCGTTACATTGACCAGCTTTTATGTCAGGAAGGTTTAGGAGGCTATTCTAAGCTTAGTTACGGTACTTGGGATTAAGTATCGCTGAAATCAACGGGACTTTATTTTAAAGTCACTTTATGTTTGGGCTGTTGCATATTTGAACTGCAGTAACAGGATGTGGTTTATTATTTGCCATTTTGTATTGAGTCTTGTTGTGTTTGGCACAGAATTCTTAATATATATAAAGTTTGCAGTACAATCATGAGACTTGGTTGCATCATAGTTATTATTAAATACTATTTTGTAAAGGTGTGCACCTGCTTTTTTCAGAAAGCTGCCTAACTTGTCAACCAAGTATACCAGTGCAGTATGTTGCTAATACTGTCTGTTAATACAGCTCCAAGTTCAACATTTTAAAAAAAACAAACTGGCTTTACATAAACCCTGTGACGCTTGTCAAAGTGGGCTGGGCTTTGTGTCTCAACTCTGCTAGATATTTAAGATGCCACAGGAATCTTTGTTTCTATTTTACATGTTGGACTACAGTACCAAACTAACTCAACCTCAAAACTGCTTAGGTTTGAGATGTGAGTTAGAGGGCTTTCTTACTTAAATTTCTAAGAGAATGTGGCAAGTTTTTAAAAACTGTTATAGAACAGGGGAAGGAAGTCATCAGTGAAATGAGCATGTCTTCCCTTTGCGGGTAACACTGAACTTGGGGCACTCTCAATTTAAGCATCATCCTGCATGCCATCCAGATTACTAATCACCAACATACACCATGAAGCTGCAGCCAATGAAGACTCTTAACATACGTTCCTGATGGTAGGGGATTTAAGCCTGTTTGCCTTTCATATTTATCGAGCGGAGCACCGCACAGCCACAACTCAGAGTTAAATATACTTTCCCAAGAAATGACGAAGTTGTTACTTTAGTTGTCTGCTGCTGCATAGTGATGACATGCTGGTCTGTATACAGAATAGCATCCAACACTGCTGCTCCATGAATGGAACTTTCTCCTCCTTTTCCTGGCAACACCCTGCATGCCCTCAAAATCAGCTTCAGAGGTTGGAAAACTCCACTGATGCTGCTTTGGAGACAACCAATAATCTCCCACCTTTTTGTCTTTAAAAATTATCTCCAGGACAGCTAGAAAATCTTGATAAAAAACATTTACAACAAATTAAAATGTATCAACAGCTGCTAGAAGCATAAACTCGGTTGGAATGTTGACAGTTTACTATCCTACAGGCTCGTTGCCAATTGCTGTAAAGAAAGGACATGTTTTTAATACTCTTTGGAATACAGGATGTTTTCCACTGCAGGGATGCAAAGAGGACAGTCACAGTGCCTTGAGTTTCTTGTGAAAAAATATCATTACTTATAGGAACAGGAAAAGGAGTGACCACTAGGACATTTCTCCTTAAAAGTTTCCCTTTAATTGTTTGTTTGTTTGTTTGTTTGTTTGTTTGTTTGTTTAGTGATCATATCAATCATAATGAGTCACAAATAGAAACACTTTCCTTTAGCTTATGAAAAGGAACATTTGCTGACAGAAACTGGAAACCAAAATCAGAATTTTAAGCTTTATGCAATTTTTTTATTAATTGCAAAAATAATGATTCCATATTCAGCTATTTGATCAGTACAGAAAAATGATAAAATATACTTTCTTGTATGGTATACAATTAAACCATGGTATCCCACTATGTGAATAAGCCTGCATAAGCCTTCTCCTTCACATACCACAGAACTAACCACAGTTCCCTGTGGCATCTTAAATGTGGCTTGTCTGGACCAGCCAAGTATTTAACAACTTGCCTGGTAACCTTAAGTGAGCAGGAATTCCAAGCAAGCAAGAGGTTTGGCTCACTCTTAATCTCAGGGTTGTGGGTTTGAGCCTCACGTTGGACAAAAGATTCCTGCACTCCAGCGGGTTGGACTAGATGACCCTTGTGGTCCCTTCTTACTCTAGATCTGTGATTTTATGATTCTAAGTCTGGCAGAGGCAGGACAGATTGCTCCATGCCTCCTCCAATAGTCTACTGTAGTCTACAATAGGCAAACTCAGCCCTCCAGATGTTTTGGGACTACAATTCCCATCATCCCTGACCACTGGTCCTGTTAGGGATTGTGGGAGTTGTAGTCCCAAAACATCTGGAGGGCCGAGTTTGCCTATGCCTGGTCTACTGCTAGCAACGGAGGAAGGAGCAAGGATCAACCTGTCCTCCCTGCTTGTAGAATAATTTTTTTAAAAGTAGCTAGTATGGAAACGTGGACTAGGTGTGCATGCTAGCAATTTCTAAACTTATTTACAAAACTGCTTTAAACTCTGGTTAGTGAAAGCAAGTTTGGATAAAAATGTGGTTTCAGACCCTTGCTTGCTCACTACAGTGGAACCTTGTGTTACGTACTGTCCTCCTTGCGAACGCTGCTGGTTACGAGCTCCGCTAACCCGGAAGTAGATGTCCCTTGTTGCGAACTTTGCCCTGGGATGTGAGCGGAAGTCGCGTGGCGACTGCGGGAAGTGCCATTAGCAAAAGCGTGCCTCATGTTACGAGCAGTTTCGGCTTAAGAACAGATCTCCAGAACGAATTAAGTTTGTAAGCGGAGGTACCACTGTATAGCTTAAATTAAACAACTGTTTTCTAGTTTGGATGTCTTCTAAAGATAGTGAGGCACCTGTTGCTTAATCTTAACAGTCAGAAGCATGCCTCTTACTGCAGAGTTTATCATCTTCTGCTCAGGGACACTTTGTTCATGACGTGTCATTCCTGCTGCCACAGAAACATACTGCCAATTTATGTTTATCTCTTGTGACAGGTAATGCATTCACTTTAAGAATGATGCAGACAGTGTTCCTCCTGCAAAGTGAAGCAATAAGTAGGAAGCTCATGTGTCTGACAGTAAGCCTAGCCAACATTTTGGACTGGAAAGAGATATTATTGATGTTGTATTTTGACATACAGTTGAACCTCGGCTTACATACTCTTCAGGTTACATACGCTTCAGGTTACAGACTCTGCTAACCCGGAAATAGTACCTCGGGTTAAGAACTTGGCTTCAGGATGAGAACAGAAATCGTGCTCTGGTGGCGTGGCGGCAGCAGGAGGCTCCATTAGCTAAAGTGGTCTTCAGGTTAAGAACGGACCTCCAGAATGAATTAAGTACTTAACCTGAGGTACCACTGTATAACCATCTATGAATGAAAGCAAACTGCGATATTGTTATGCAACTGTAATCTTTCTACATAGCACATGTAGCATATTTATGAGCATCATGTGGTGTTAGAAGCATACCTGTTGTGCTGCCCATGGACCAAACATGAACATTTCTAAAGAAAAAGAAACTAGTATTTCTCCATCTGCCCACCCCCCACCCCAATTCTTGAAAGTGACATGTAATCTTTTTTTTAAAAGGTATTTAGCCTTGATCTTGGAGGAATATCAACTATTGTCCTGAATGGCTATGATGCAGTAAAAGAATGCCTTGTTCAGCAGAGTGAGATTTTTGCAGACAGGCCATCTCTTCCTTTGTTCAAGAAGCTGACAAAAATGGGAGGTATGTGGTGTTGTTGTTGTTTTAATAGAATCTTATTAGTGTATTGGGTATATGCTTTTTAAAAAGGTGCCTGCAATTCTGTCTTCTTACTAACTTTAAAGAAACAATCCTGAGAGCATTTTTCATTTGTATGTGCTTTCTGACTTGGTCTGCAAAATTCCTCAAGCTCTGTTCCAAAGGGCAATGTTGGGAAATCAAACTTGAAGCTGGCTGTTGATGTGCACTGTTGGAAATGTTGTCCTTTAGCCAGGAAGAATAAGACGGCTTCATACTTAGGCAGGCTATATTTCTAATCATTCCATCCCTTGAAGTCTGCCCCCCACCCCCAACTCTACCCACCTCATAGGCTCATTTCAGTAAACATTACAGCAAGAGCGCAGTGGAGGCAGCAACAATAACCCTCCTGCAATCCCTTTCTCTTACACAGTACTACTTCTGACAGTCAAATGTGGGGAGGAACAACTGGAAGAGTGAAGGGGGTGGCCTGAGGCACTTGAGTAACGCCCATTCATTCGTGTGCCAAGGTTAATGCACACATAGGAAGCACTGCAACATTTTGGTATTTGTGTATTTCACGAAGGTATGTTTAATACACAATTCTTTTTTAACTGTAGCTTTGCTACCTTTGCTTTTATCATTGTGAGAAATCCATTGTAGAACTAGCAGGTTGCCATTGTTTAGGAACCTTTACTACAGTGGTTCAGCACCTGTTTTTATTATTATTTACTGAATACTGCCCTATACCCGGAGGTCTCAGGGCAGTTCCCAGAACAAAGACGTGGGGGCCCCCTGCAGCAATATAACAGAAAGCTAAATCTGCCACAATCTAGTAGAAAACATGGACAAAATGTAAGAATATGCTAAACTGTTTCATTTAAATTGACTGGACTTTATAAAACTGCTTAACTTGTGCCCTAGACTTGTCCCTCTCTGCCCCTACTCACTGCTTGCAGAATTTGGAGCGCATTGATAATCTCATGGGTTGTTTTTTTCTTTCGTTTTTCATTTGTACATTCCTTAAATGTTCCTTAAAAGATATTGCTGAATTGCATTTAATACCTTTTATAAATGCCTTTCATCTATTAAAAACAAACCAATTCTCTAATGTTTATGCAACAGTGATTTGCAGTTGACTTAAGCTAGTAATATCAAAATGGGTGGGCTCAAATTTGTGTGGCACCCTAGTAAATTGGCATCCAGAACCCCATGTGGGAAAACAGAGGTGACATTGAGCAGAAAAACCAATGGGAAGTGTTCTCTTCCATGACACTCCTCCACTTAGAATTGTATCTTCCTAAGACTTCTTATTAGCTTATGATACTCTGTTTACATGTATTTGCATGTAATGCTTAGTGTACTCTGCAAACTAGATTGGGAGACCAAGATACATAGCTAAGTAATACATTGGTACCTCTAGCTGCATTCCACTCTTGTTATGGACTTTCAGCTTATGAACGTGGCAAACCCGGATGTGTTTACTTCCGGGTTCGCCGCATGCACAGAAGCGATCTGCGCGCTTCGCACATGCGCAGAAGCACTCGATAGCACATGCACGGAAGAGGCGCTCTAGTTGCAGACTTTTCGGGGTACAAACGGCACCCTGAAATGGATTAAGTCCGCAACTAGAGGTACCACTGTACTCTCATGACAAAGAAGCACCTTCATGTGGTAGCATGCAGTTACGGCAGTTGTGTTTGAAAATCATTGCTTGTACATGTTCAGTGCTGTAGACAGTGTTAAGAGCTGAAAACATACCCTTTAAAAAGCAAAAATGAAATATATCTTGGACACTAAAATGAAAAGCACCCCAAATTACTAAGTGCTTGAAACGCTTCAAGGTGATGAAAGCTCCAGAGATTGAGTTTAGTTTCTTCTGGGCATGAGAGCATTGGAGAATTAACGTGTCCTTGTAAAACCTTATTTACAATCAGAGTTGGAAGGGACCCTGAGGATCATCTACTCCAACCCCCTGCAATGCAGGGATATGCAGCGGTCTCTTATGGGGATCGAACCTACAACCTTGCCATTGTTAGCACCGCACTCTAACCAACTGAGCTATCCAGCTAGCAGGCAACTTAGTCACTAGTCCTGCATCAAGTTCTCAAAGATACTAACTGCACCCTAAGGGATACATAAGTTTTAGCCAACCCTATTAATAAAAAAAATATATAAATTAAAAGATTTTTAAAAAAAAAGTTTTCGGAAGATTTTAAAATTGCATGTAAATCTATTTATCTGTCTTCTGTAATTTTACAGCAATTCAGTTCCTCAAGCGTAATCTAAATTAAAAATGTCTTTAAACAAGTTTTGTCACTCTAACTCAAGCTGCTTTTCTACGTCACACTCTGTTTCAAAAGCTGTTTACCTTGTGGGATAGGTGAGAAGGTATACTGGTTTGCTGTTAAGAAACACTCTCCTCCCACACACACACACAAAATCTTGGATGTACAGAAATAGTTGGTTGATCTTTATATCTTTGCCTAGCACTACCTGTCTTGGTGCCTGCCTCCCCACCCCCCGCTTGACTTTTTGTATTTGTAAATAAACATCTGTAAAAAAGCCTTTCCCCCCTGCTTGTCCTTTTGTATTTGTAAATAAGCATCTATTACATAAATCACCAGTATACACTTTACAAGAAAACTGGCTTAGCCAAAGGCTACCTTGAAACTTCAGAGAAGTGGAAAAGGCAAATTGGCATTAAAATTAACATTTTTACGCATGCAGTTCCCAAAGTGCTATAAACAGGTTGCATTTTGAGTAGGTATAATGTTGCATGCACTTAAAAACATGGGACATAATTCGGAAGTCTTTAACTCTAGAAAGATAACAGTAAAACTAATTCACTATGATAAATTGAGGATACCGTTTTTGTTTGTACGTGTGTGTAACTATGTGTGTAGCTGCAGATCATAGAAAGATCATATGTATGAAAGAGGAAGTAAGATCCTGGGTTAAACATATTGATGCTCATATATTTCAGGTTTATTGAACTCAAGTTATGGCAGAGGTTGGACAGAGCATCGCAAGCTGGCTGTAACATGCTTCCGTATTTTTGGATATGGTCAAAAGTCCTTCGAAAGCAAAATATCAGAAGAATCAGTCATTTTCCTTGAGGCCATTGATACCTATAAGGGCAAGCCTTTTGATCTGAAATACTTGATAACAAATGCAGTTTCAAATATTACTAACTTGATTCTTTTTGGAGAACGGTTTACATATGAAGACACTGAATTTCAGCATATGATGGACATATTTAGTGAAAACATTGAACTGGCAGCTAGTTCTTCTGCATTTTTGTACAATGCTTTTCCATGGATCGGTGCCTTGCCCTTTGGAAAGCATCAGCAACTCTTTAAAAATGCATCTGAAGTCTATACTTTTCTACTCCACCTTATTGAGCGTTTCTCACAAAATAGGAAACCTCAGTCACCAAGGCATTTTATAGATGCATATTTTGATGAGATGGACAAAAATAAAAAAGACCCCGAGTCTACATTTACAACAGAAAACTTAATTTTCTCTGCTGGAGAAATAATAATTGCTGGAACAGAAACTACAACAAATGTTCTAAGATGGGCAGTGTTGTTCATGGCTCTTTATCCTAATATTCAAGGTAAGTTATGCCATATGCCGTGATGTGTTTTGCTTTTTGATTAAGAATGTGCATTCCAAGCAGGGTATTAACAGCACTTGTTAAATCTTTACCTGATCTGAATACATTAGGTTGAAACTAGAGTTTGGTCCCACTGGAAGTTGTATCCTTTGAGCAGAGTTTGTTCAGGATGTGTCTGCTGGTGAAAAAGGGGCCTATTTCCCAACTTATCCTTCCCAGTTACTGACTCCATGCTGTTCTAGAGTATTCCGCAAGACTCCAGAGTAGATTTTAACAGGGAAAGTAGGGGAGGGAAACTGCATCATCTATTCAGCTGACTGTATTGGAGTACAGTTGTACCTTGGAAGTCGAACGGAATCCGTTCCAGAAATCTGTTCGACTTCTAAAACGTTCAAAAACCAAAGCCAATCAGAAGCCACGGAAGCCCTGTCGGACATCCAGGTTCCAAAAGAACATTCAAAAACTGGAACAATCACCTCAGGGTCTGTGATGTTCGGGAGCCAAAACATCCGAGTTCCAGGGCATTCACAATCCAAGGTACGACTGCATTTGGTTCAAAGGTCACATCTGACACTATAAAGTATTCTTATACCACTTCAACAGTCATGATTTCCCCCAAAGAATCCTGAAAATTGTAGTTACCCCTCACAGACCTACAGTTCACAGCACCCTTAACAAACTACAATTTCCAGGATTCTCCATGACTAGTGGATGTGGCTAATGTACACAAAATCAGTGGCGCTACAAGTATATTTAAAGGTTTCATAGTTAAATGTAGAATGAACGTTTCTACTTATTTTTGCCAAACCGTTACTCAATAAACTAAAAGCTTTTTCTCCAACAGGGCAAGTTCATAAAGAAATCGATTTAATTATTGGGCCGAACAAAACACCTTGCCTTGAAGAAAAGTGTAAAATGCCATACACTGAGGCAGTACTACATGAAATTTTAAGATTCTGTAACGTAGCTCCACTAGGTATTTTCCATGCGACTTCTAAGGATACAGTTGTACGTGGCTATTCTATCCCTCAAGGCACTACAGTCATTACAAATCTCTACTCTGTACACTTTGATGAAAAGTACTGGAGTAACCCTGAAATGTTTTGTCCTGAGAGGTTTTTGGACAGCTCTGGACAATTTGTCAAGAAAGAAGCATTCATTCCATTTTCACTAGGTAAGTGTACGTACTTCACCAAAAATCTAGAAGCAACAAATTTGTGGCTAGAGCCAAAATGGTTAGCATGCTATATCTACCAACCAAATATTCCAAAGGCTTTGACTTCATAAACTAATTCATTTTAAATTTCAGTTGTTCATCAACTAAACCAACTGTTTTAATACAAAGGTTGTAATGAAACCAAGGCAGTGAAATCGTGAGCTTAGACTCAGGCTGAACTGAGTGTCGTAACAGTTCTTGTCTGATTACTGTGCATGAAACAACCCACTTCCAGTTTAGAAAGATTTTTTAAAATGGTATAAGCTAGTGGAATCTTGGCAACAGCAGCCTTATCAGGCTCTAAAGATTTCACTATCCTGCTTATCTGAGGGGGAAATAACATGTGGATCTTGCACTGTGCTGGTAGGACAGTGTGTTCTTTACAGGAAAGAACTGCTCTCTGGAATGTTTGGACATCAGCCATTGGTTTTCTCATACTTGGGCTTATATGTAGTTTATGCAGAACTGGTTTATGAAAATCATATGTTCAAAAGAATTAAATGATGCAATCAGGTTTTTACCAGATTGGTAGTAAAGTAATTTGATAACCATGTTTTTCCAAATTCCAAATTGTCCCTCTTTCACTGCCTTAATTTTAGAATGGTGTCTAAGCCTTTAACAACATAGATTAATTAATGGCTTACCAGAATAGGATTTGATTTTTAAGAGATGCAGTACTTTATTATCATAATGGCACCTGTACTTTTTGATAAACGACAAAAAACCCTTAGCTCTTTTAAAATACTATTTTCCTTTCTTTATTTTTTCCCTTCAGGGCGAAGGCACTGTTTAGGGGAACAGTTGGCCAGAATGGAAATGTTTTTATTTTTCACCTCATTACTTCAACAATTTCATCTGCATTTTCCTAGTGGTTGGACTCCCAACCTTAAGCCAAAATTAGGCATGACTCTGCAACCCCATCCATACCTTATTTGTGCAGAAAGGCGCTACTGAAGAAACACCTAGTGCCAACAGTTCGAAGTGTGAGGCCTTGGGGCCAGAGGCATGGAAATATCATGAGAAGTAATGTTTTTGTTCCACGCTTTCCTGACTCAAATGCCCAAATCGTTCCCTCTGTTGTTGTTTTTTTAAATGCCTGTTGTCCATCTTAAAAATCCTTCAATGGTGTGTAAGGACATTGAGAGAGATGGTTTTTGAGGGCAAGTGATGGAGAATGAGTAGAAGGTGCTCCACCGTATTCTAATGTGTGGTGAATGGGATACAAGTGTAAGAATGGCCTGCTGGATCAGGCCAATGGCTCATCTAGTCCGGCATCCTGTTCACACAGTGGCCAACCAGATGCCTGTGGGAAACCAGGGAGAAGACGCAAGAGCCGTCTCCTCTCCCATGGCTTCCAGTAACTGATGTTCAGAAGCATTGCTGCCTCCAACTGCAGAGGCAGCAGCCATTGACAGCTCCCTCCTCCATGAATTTGTCAATCCTCTTTTGACGCCATCCAAGTTGATGGTCATCACTGCCTCTGGAAGGAGCAAGTTCCATAGTTTGACTATTCTGTCTTAAATCTTCCAACAGTTATCTTCATTGGGTGTCCACAAGTTCTAGTGTTATGAGAGAGGGAGAAAAACTATAATTTTCCCTCTGTGTAGCAGTTACAGCATGGGATGCGGGTGGCGCTGTGGGTTAAACCACAGAGCCTAGGACTTGCCGATCAGAAGGTTGGCGGTTCGAATCCCCGCAACAGGGTGAGCTCCCATTTCTTGGTCCCTGCTCCTGCCAACCTAGCAGTCTGAAAGCACGTCAAAGTGCAAGTAGATAAATAGGCACCGCTCTGGCGGGAAGGTAAACGGCATTTCCGTGCACTGCTCTGGTTCGCCAGAAGCGGCTTAGTCATGCTGGCCACATGACCTGGAAGCTGTACACCGGCTCCCTCGGTCTATAGAGCGAGATGAGTGCCGCAACCCCAGAGTCGGTCACGACTGGACCTAATGGTCAGGGGTCCCTTTACCTTTACCTTTAGAAGTTATAGCCTAGCAAAGACTTTTCTGTACGTCAAGCTCACCCAATTTTATTTTTTTAAAAAAGGCTTTCAAGCCACTTTTTCACTCCACCATTTCATTAGTACTTGCCCTCCAACTTGTACATAAGGCTGCACAACAGTCGTCCATAGCACAGAATATTCCATGAGTCTGGGATTCTCGTTGGCTCAAAGGAGGACAGTGGGGAAGATGCGTGTACACAAAACCCTATGAAAATGCAACCTGTGTGAGGCACTCCATTCTGAAGCTCTGGCAAAAGCCTTAAGGTGACTTTGCCTACGCTACCTAGTGGCGCCTAGAGCACTGATGCATTACAGATTGTAAATCTCTAGCTATAAGCTGGATAACTTCTGGTTCAGGTATCCTTTCAGCAATTCCTTTAGTGCTGAAACAGTTGCATCATTTTTATTTAAAACACACTGGTTTGGCAATGAAGGGTGGAGTTTAATTATACTAAGGCAGACATGTCCAAAGTCTGTTTCGGGGGCCTAATCCAGCCCCCCGGTGGGTTTAATCTGGCCCCTGTGGCAGTTGATTTCCTCGGGTAAAATCCTAAGAAACCCTCAGTTTCTTTGGGGTAAAATCCTTTAAAAAGCTCAAGAACTTCAATCCTAAAAAGGTCAACAACTTTGGCTGGCTCTTTGGTCGGCCCCCATGGCCCTTCACTTCATCAAATCTGGCCCTCTTTAAAAAAAGTTTGGACACCACTGCACTAAAGGCATGCAGGGGAGAAGACCACTGAAGGCAGCCTTTTAGTAGGAGACACAGGACAGAAGGGAAAAACACACACCAAAGCAACAGAATGCGAGATGAGGAAGTGGAGATTCACTGCATTCCCCACATGCCCTTTTAGGTGTAACCCATCTTAACAGGTGAACATCCATTTAGTCAACATGCAGGTAACTAGTTTAGCCCTAAATGAACCACTACCCTATCTGCTACACTTTTATTTGTATTTCACCCTCCAATATAGGGCAAATAATGCTTGCACTGCCTTTCACATGGCTGTTGAAAATATTACTGAGGCAATAGAAATGAAGTGTTGTATTATATAAGTGCTTTAATTGAGAGCGGGTGTGGTGTAGTCATGGCTGAGAGAGTAAACTAACAGGAAGCTTGTTCCTACAGCCATGAAGAAAATAATGCTGACCTACTTTCGTAGTTGTACAGTTTATTAAGATATTATATGTGATTACAGATGCTGTTGGTACACCCTAAAACGATGCCGTTTGAACTACTGTATCAAGTTGTCCACACTTATAATAGGATTCTTTCCTCTTCTTTTTAAAAAACTTGTAAATACTTTGCAGGTTCAATTTACTTAAGGGTGTCTTGCCACATACATGCTTATTTGCACTTCTTCAAATGCTACCTGAGGTCCTTTCCTCAGTTGTGGGGAGCTGTTCAGTTAGTGTGGCAGCACTTGTGTTTTTAGAGGCCCGCTGAAAGCTTTGTTTTGGCAAAACAACACAGCAATTCAATTATTATTCAATTACCTATATTTGTTTTTATATGGGTGTGTTTTTTTACGTATTTTATCTCTCAATGGTTTTGTGGCATTTTTTAAAAATTATACTGTGGATTTTAGCTGTGAGTTACAATTTTATTGTACACAGCTTAGACCTCCTTAAGTGCCTTTTTAAAAGGTTTTTTAAAGTACCATATATTCTAAATAAATATTTATTTGTAGATTGGCCTGGCCATTAGTCAGTATGGTAACTTTTTGCTTTGCTTATTATATTTGTTATTTTAAGCAGCTGGGTAGCACAGACAGAGGATTTATTTTTTATTTTTTAAAAGAAAGTCACTTTCAGCCTGCAGAGCCTCCAAGGAGAGGGAAACGGAGAGAGATTCCACTGTTAAACAGAGTACATGTTCATACTTAACCCCACCCCACCCTACACCCCCTCACTGAGAAGAGAAAGAACAGAAGCTGCAGACATTTTTATGTATACATCTCTATTAATCTGCAAAATGTCCTTGCTTCCGCAAAAGCCTCCAGGTCTAGTTCATTCAGAACAATAACTATTAAACATATCTGAAAGATGCCATATGTCCAACTTAACAGCTTCTTGGAAGGCAGCCATAGCAGAGAGAGGGCACGAGAACTTGGAATGTTCTTTACTTCACTATTTCTTCCAAAACACAAAATGAAAGCTTTTTATTATGTTCATTGTGACAGTCGGGATTTGAAAAAACCAGGCTCCTGTCCTGGATAAACAAGAACCCTCTACAAAAAGGTGAAATGGACTGGGGGCTAGAACAGGTTGAGCTGCTCAGCTACCTAAGCACTGTGAGAGGAAACAACCGATGAGTCCATTAATTCCTATGAAGAATCTGGTGGCAGGGGGGCATTATGCTATCTTCCCTTCGTTTTGTAAGCAGAATTTCAGAAGCAGTGGCTTCTGGATTTCTGTAGCACAGACTTAGCTTTTAGAAGGCAGGCCTTGTGACAAGAAGAAACATTTTGGCTAGCTTCCATGCATATAGCTTTACTGTGCCAGCACTTTCCCCTGAGCAAGTTGGACCCATTAAAATAATGGATCACATTAATAGAACAAACATTAATGTTCAGATAACTATTCTCATGACCAACGCAAAGAGCCTCTTAGATATAACTGCCCCCCTTCACACACTCGACACGATCATTTATGAAAGGTAATGGAAAGCAAGTCACCATGTTCACAATTTCACATGTTGCTATAAATAAAGTTAAATGTTTATCCCCACATGACTCAGTAAGGACAATATATAATAGCTGACTGCTGGCTTTCTACCAGAAAGAAATGTTGACTCCTTAAAAGTAGGACTGAAGAATTGACCATGTGTATGTAACACAATTAACTGTTCATTGCATCCAAGAGATGTCACCCTCCCCATCCGTCCCACTTGCCATGCCACGTACAATAATTGTGGTTAAAAATGCACCTACAATAATATTGACATTAAAAAAGAAAGGTCTTCTTACATTATGATTGCCTGATGGGCCAAGCTATTCTAAAGTCAAATAGACTGCTTCACACAGTGGTGGGGTCTCCTCCATTAGAGGTTTTTAAGCAGGGCCAATTGGGTGGTGTGTGTGTGTGTGTGTGTGTGTGTGTGTGTGTGTGTGTCAGGACAGTCATTTGGTTCAGGACCTCAAGCTCGAAGGAGGGCTCAAATTTAGACACTTGCTAATTTTTTGGCATTTGATAAGCTTTACAACTTACAACTTCAGACCAAAATGTGACACACTCAGCTAGAAAAGCCGACATTATTTTTGTTAAATTAAAAATAAAATTGTGTCTCCCTGTGTTTTTGGTGCCTTGTTTTGTTCATTGGTATTGTCAGCCTGAGGACCTGGCTGGATGGCCACCTCTCAAGGTCATATTTTCTGCATTGGCAGCTGGTAGGACCAGATGACCTTTGAGGCCCCTTCTAACAGTATGATTCTGTGTCCTCTCTCCACCCCGAGAAGAGTTACAAAGAACATAGCAGTTGTGCCACCAACAGGGATGCATAATGAGATTTCGCACTGAATTGCTTATGCTCAAAGCTGTGCAAGCTTTATTCACTTCAGCAAGACGGATTATGCCTCTGCAGTACTTTGGTGTGAGTCACGCTAGTCATTTACCTACCCTGTACCTAACAATGAGTCATAAGAGAGCAAGGTAATTTTTATTTCATACTATCAATATTTCAGATCAGCAACCTATTCAAACTAGAGTAAAGAAGATTTACAAGCAAACGGGATGGCATTGCCAGAATCTGTAGAACTGTAAAGTGGCTACAAAAAGTGACAAGAGTGGCGATCCATATAACAAACGGCGATGAAAATTGGGAAAACCATTGGCGTCAATATTTTTCCCAAGCAAAAACAAAGGGTTTCGATTTAAGCCCCAACTCCAGTAACTAGTCCAGCTTCTCTTGGTTGGCTTTGATTACCCATGATACATATAGAACCATAGAATTGTAGAGTTGGAAGGGACCATGAGGGTCATCTAGTTCAACCCTCTGCAACGCAGGAATCTTTAACCCAACGTGGGGCTCAAAAACTCAACTGAAATATACTCAGAGTCGCAAAGTGATTTCATGCTCTTTATTCAGCTCATAGTGGTGAGGAGGAATGAATGAATGTCCCCTCACAGTATCTGCTTTATATACATTATTTACACAATGGGCTGCACATGATTGGCTAATTCTGGAATTCTACTGTAAGCCAATCAGGTTGTGGATTCACTTCTATCTGGAGCAGGATTGGGTGGTTCCTGCCAACCAATCATACTGCTGCATTGTTCTAGGACCAATCAGACTGCTGCATTCTGAATCCTATTGTTCTAGGACCAATCAGACTGCTGCCTTTTGGATCCTATTGTTCTAGGACCAATCAGACTGCTACAGTTTGGATCCTATTCAACTCAGTACATAACACCCCTCCCCTCTAAGTTCCAGTCCTGCCCGGGAGGTCGCATTCATAGTCCTCAAGGTATGCCGGCGGCCTACGTGTGCGTTGTGGCCTGGGGTGTTCCCTGGTCCGGGCTCCGGGTTCTGGCTCCGGTGTCCTTTCGGCCTCACGGGTCCTCTCTGTATTTACTGATTCTGCCTCTCCTGCTGGCCCCTCCTGCTCTGTGGGCCTCACTGCCCCGCTGTTCCCTTGGGACTCCTCTGACCTGTCCTCCTCCTGGTTTTCTCCCGGGAATCGTCGCCGTATCTGGTCGCAGTGGCGGCGCCAGCATTGCCCCCCATCCGTTAGCACCTCGTACGACACGGGGCCAGTGACCCTGGTGATTGTGGCGGGTACCCATGCTGGGCCTGCCCCAAAATTCTTTGCGTACACTGGGTCCTGGGCCTCGAAGGTCCGGGGGTTCCTGCCTTCCCCCACCACTACCTCATCCTGAGCTCTATCGGGGTGAAGGCGGTCCAATCTGATTGCAAGGCGCCGACCCATTAGTAGTTCAGCGGGGCTCCGGCCAGTCGTTGAGCTGGGGGTGCTGTGCTGTGCTAGAAGGAATGTGGCAAGGCGGTACTCCCAGTCCCCTTGCGTCATGCGGCGAAGGGTGTCCTTGGTGGTCCGCACCATGCGTTCTGCTTGGCCATTGGTGGCAGGGTGGAACGGCGCCGAACGGATGTGGCGGATGGCGTTCTGCGCTGTGAAGGTTTGGAATTCTCCTGACGTAAATGCAGTCCCGTTGTCTGAGACGAGAGTGTCAGGGAGCCCGTGGGTTGCAAACAGCCTGCGTAGTACCCGGATGGCTGCGGACGTGGAAGTGGACGGTACCAGTGCGACTTCCAGCCATTTGGTGTAGGAGTCCACCACTATGAAGAATGTTTTCCCCTGAAAGGGGCCAGCGAAATCCACATGCAGGCGTGACCATGGTGCTCGGGCGGACTCCCAGGACTGGACTGGGGCCCTTGGGGGATCTGGGCGGGATTCTTGGCAGGCCTGGCAGTGTTTGACCCAGGCCTCTATCTCTCCATCGATCCCCGGCCACCACACATAACTCCTGGCAAGGGCCTTCATTCTTACTACCCCTGGATGTGTCTCGTGTAGGGCTGTGAGGACCCTTTTGCAGAGGGGCTGGGGAACAACGACTCTGCTTCCCCATAACAGGCACCCCTTGTGGGCCGACAGTTCATGTTTGCGGGTTGTGTAGCCGGCGAATTCTGGCCCGGGGCTGCTGCTGGGCCATCCCCTCCACACCCAGTCCAGGACCCGGGAGATGACCCTATCTTTCTTGGAATGGTGTGCAACTTCTTGTGCCTGAATGGGGCGGTCGGGAAGCAGCTCCAGGCTCATAACCTCTTGTGCAGGTGCTGGGTCAGGGCCTGTTTCCGGTAGTGGTAGCCTGCTGAGGGCGTCCGCATGGCCCATCGCCTTCCCAGGTCGGTGAATCAGTGCATACTGGTAGCTGGCAAGGAAAATTGACCACCTGAGGACGCGAGGAGACAGCACTTGGGGGGTCTGCTTTTCGGGGGCAAACAAGCCGAGCAACGGCTTGTGGTCAGTCACCACGGTGAAGGGCCGCCCGTACAAGAAATCATGGAATTTTTTTACTCCCTTTACGATTGCCAGACCCTCCTTGTCGATTTGCGAGTAGTTCCGCTCGGTTGTGTTGAGTGTCTGGGAAAAGTACGCCACCGGTACCTCTCTTCCATCCGGGAGTTGGTGCCCCAGGACAGCTCCAATGCCATAGGGTGAGGCGTCGCATGCTAGCACCACCGGCAGCCTCTCGTCGAAGTGTGCCAAGACCGAGTTTGAGACAAGCAAGTCCTTGACTGCCTGGAATGCGGCCTCCTGGCGCTGGCCCCACACCCAAGGGGCCCGCTTGTCCAGGAGTCTGTGTAGGGGCTCCGCTACCGCCGCCTTGTGGGGAAGGAAGGAATGGTAAAAGTTCAATAGTCCCAAGAAGGCCTGAAGTTCAGTCTTGCTCTTGGGCGCTGGGGCATCACAAATGGCCCGTACCTTGTCCCCAGTCGGGTGGACCCCTTCTGCGTCCACCATAAATCCCAGAAAGTCCACCTGAGGCACTCCTAGTAGACATTTTTCCCGCTTCACCTTGAGACCCGCCGTCTGGAAACGGTGCAGAACGGTGCGGAGGCGGTCCTCAAACTCCTCTGGTGTGGGGCCGGCAATCAACACATCATCGAAGAAGGGGGTGACGCCAGGAATCCCTTTAAGGAGAGAGTCCATTATATTCTGGAATATGCCTGGTGCCACGCTGACACCGAATTGCAGCCGCTTTACCCTGAACGCTCCTCTGTGCGTCACAATCGTCTGTGCCTCTGCTGTGGCCTCATCTACTGGCAGCTGTTGATATGCTTGGGCCAAGTCCAGCTTGCCAAAAATTTTCGACCCAGCCAGGGTGGCAAGGACATGGCTGACCACTGGCACTGGGTATGCGTGGGCCGTGAGGGCCTTGTTTATGGTACATTTGTAGTCTGCGCAGATGCGGACCGAACCATTAGGCTTGACGGGTGTGACGATTGGGGTTTCCCAGGGAGCATTAGGCACCGGCTCCAGCACTCCTTGCTCTACGAGTCGGTCCAATTCCTCGTCTATACGGGGTTTCAAGGCGAACGGGACCCGGCGGGCCTTGAGCCTGACCGGTCGTACTGCGGGGTCAAGCTGTAGCGCAATGGGGGGGCCCGTATACTGTCCCAATTTCCCATCGAAAACCCCTGGAAATTCCTTGCATATGGCGTCCACGTCCACTTGTAAGCTAGTGTGGTTCACCCCGGTGACAGCTAGCCCCAGTGGTCCAAACCATGCCAATCCCAGTAAGCTAATGTAGGGGCCCTTGACCACAAGCAAGTCCAGTTGCCGCGTCCGCCCTCGGTATTGCACCCTGAAGGTCCCCACCCCCATTGTGGGGACCTTACGTTTCTGGAAGTCCCGGAGGGTGAATGGGGCCGGCCTGAGTTTGGGACCCCCAGTGGGACACAGTTTCCTTAAGGTCCTTGCCGAGATTATGGATAGAGTTGAACCCGTGTCAAGCTCCATGCGGCATGGGGCCCCCTCTATCTGTACCTCTACATAAATTTTCTCTACGTTGGGGTGGGGCAACTGGTATACCTGGAAGTCCGTGAGCTCCGTCGAGTTGCCTTGGTGCGTTGGGCCCCGGGACCTGGGGCTCTTGGATTGGTCATCTGATGCCTGGTGTCGGGTGGGCCGAGCCCGACACACCCGGGCGATGTGTCCCGATTTTCTGCACTGCCTGCACTCTGCGTTGCGGAAACGGCAGGTCCTCCTCTCGTGACTCTCCCCGCAGCTTGCGCAGTTCCCTCCTTCTCGTCGAGGCAGCTGTGGTCTGTGCGCTGCTTGAGTGCGCTGCTGTACTCGGTGCACCTCCTCCCTGTCGGATCCTGAGTCGTCGGTGAGGTCTTCATGGTGGACCCTCGGTTGGGATGGCAGGCTCGGCCGTGCCTCTTGGGTCGACCTCTCGGCAGCTTCTGTTGCCAGGGCCTCCTCCAGAGCGACCTGGAACGTTAGGTCCTTCTTAGCGTAGAGGCGCCGTTGCAGCTTCTCATCCTTCAGGCCACCGACGAGGCGGTCACGAAGCATGTTCTCCAGCTCTGAGAAGTTGCAGAACCGGGCGGCTTGGCGGAGAGAGGTCACAAACCCAGTTATGGTTTCCCCAGGGGCTTGCCGCTTTGCGTAGAAGGCATTTCGACGAGCCACCACTGAGGGCTGCGGCGAAAAGTGCCCCTTCAGCTGTTCCATTATTGTTTTGTATGGAACAGTAGCGACGTCTTCAGGCGCAAGGAGAGCCCGGGCGATTTCAAACGTCTCCTCTCCGCAGACGCTGAAGAATATCGCCCTCTTCTTGGCGTCTTCTTCGTCGGTGACCCCTTTGGCTTCTAGGAGGAAGGTGAAACGGGAGGCGTACGCTTCCCAGTCTCCAGATGCTGGGTTGAATGGCGAGAAGCTGCTGTTGGCTGCCATTCTGAGTTCCTTGTGCCCCGGAGCTGAAGCCTGGATACACGGTGCGAGGCAGCGGTGCGGCAGTTGGCGGTGCTGCGGTGCTGTGTGTGGCAGTCAGCTCAGCGGGATCCCACCTTCGTCGCCAGTGAAATATTCAACTCAGTACATAACATCAACCCTGAGATTAAGAGTCTCATGCTCTTCCAACTGAGCTATCCCCCAAGATGTTATGTTCACTAAAAGAACTGAAGTCTGAACATGGATGCCATTTTTCTCTTTCACAGCCAAATTTACCTCCCGACATCAAGTAAAGGGTTTTGAGAAACCAGGCTCTGTTGATGTTAAAAATGCTCTACTCCGAAACTAGCATTATGACATTACTACAGGATCTTAGAGTATGAAATAAGCAGATCCTACTTGACAAGAAGTAATCTATAATAATAATAGTATTAATAAATGTATATGTCGCCCATCTGACTGGCTTCCAACGAATTAAAACACTGTGATATCAAACATGAAAAACTTCCCTAAACAGAAGTAAAAAATTCTTTCCTGTAGCACCTTAAAGACCAACTAAGTTAGTTCTTGGTATAAGCTTTCGTGTGCATGCACACTTCTTCAGATCCCTAAACAGGGCTGCCTTCATATGTTTCCTAAAAGTCGGATAGTTGTTTATTTCCTTGACATCTGATGGGAGGGTGTTCCACAGGGTGAAAAGGCCCTTTATAGCATCCTTTATAACACAGCTTCTGATTAAATCCAAGGCTTTCCCCCCTGGATTTCTACATTGGAACTTCAAGTGTTCTTAGGAGTAATACCAGGCGGTACTCTTGGTACCTTGAGCCACTGAAGAATGGCCAGAGAAGCAGGGCCTTTTCAATGGCAGCACTCTTGTGGTATTTCCTGTCCAGAAAAGCTCACTGAGATCCTTTCCTGCTAGACTGATGAAAACAAAGTTTGTATTTTAAATATAGAATGCTGAATGATTTGGATGCTCTTTTTATTGTTTTTGTATTTTAGCTTTTGCTGTTCATCTTTATTTTTCTTCTTTACCTGGGTTTTCTTATTTAGATGGCTATGCTAAGTGGCTTTTTATATCTTCAATAGCCATATTATTATTATTATTATTATTATTATTATTATTATTATTATTTTATTTAATTTCTATACCGCCCTTCATCTGAAGATCGCAGGGCAGTTTACAATCTAAAAATACAAAATTGCAAATCAAAATAACAAACAAAAATGATGTAAGAGATAAGAGATGAAATAATACTTCAAAACAATTGAGTAGGTATTTGGAACAGGGTGTGTGAAAAAAGATCACTGGTGAGAATGGGAAGTTTTTTGGGGGGGTGCATATTCGAGTGCTATCCATGTAAATTAAAAGAGCGAGTATTGTGTGTTTCCAGTTACTTGATTATCCCTTAAATAGCCATCTATGTGCACATCATCACTTTTCTTTTAAGTTTGGAGCAATCTGGGGAAACTTGGTTGATCGCTCGATGGACGAAGTTCTGTTTCCTTCAAACTGAAGCACATGCTTCTCCAGCCCACAAAATAAAAGGCAAATCAGCCTGGTGATTCTAGTTTGAGATTTTGGTACAATGCACGCAGATTCATCAACTGCAAGACATACCTTGGGATCCACCTTGTTTTTTATGATAATGAAGCAAAGTAAATGTTCTTCCTGATCTCATCTAGCACAGCAAGTGATTCTGAGGATAGCGCTGATCAGCGGGGATGAGTCAAATGTCTGAGTCATTCTGTCTCTTGGCTGAATCCCTAGAACACAGGGAAATCACAAGGTGAGTGGTAGGGGGACTGTCTAAAACATTATATACTGGGCTGTGGAACTGGTGGTTTTTTGTTTTTGTTTTTTAAAGCTTATTCGGCTCAATGGTTCTTGTATTTATTTCTGCATAAGTTAAAGATTCTTCCCTCATGGTGGTTTTTTTTCCTTGAGAAAGATTAGGCAGAGTAAAACCTTGCCTGAGAAATACCTGAATTTGAAATATTATTTCTTATGTGCTCTATTAACAAAGCACAGCAATAGGGGAAATGACTCTCATTTTCATTTTTCATTTTTTATGGCCTGTAATTTTTCTAGATGGTAGGGGGGGAAAGTCCAGGAACAAACACCTTATTTTGCTAACAGATCATCAGAAATAGTTGCACATGTAGCAACCCACACACCCTTCAACGATGCTACCATATTTAAACAGGTCTGGAAGCGAACACTTAGAAATGAATGTGGGTGTACAGCAGTGAGCAGCAGCCAACATTACTACTGTCTCAAAGCACAATTGAGTGGCATCATTGTGCTGAGGAAGTTAGGAGCACACATTTTCGATGGTGAGCTTCAAAAACACTGCTCATTCTGCAAGCGCTCTTCTATCTACATACCACCGTTTTGTGAACATCTTGCTAACATATCCGTAGCTACAGCAGAAATAAATTTTTGGAAAAGACAATGAAATTCCAAAACTTGAAGTTCAAAACAACATAAATTTCAATGTCATTTTCAAAAGCAAATTATCTACATATGTAATCACGTGAGATTCAGTTGATGCCCTTGTGCACTGTGGTACTTACTCTGCAATAACAAAACCCAATGCCTGCTTCAATGGTACCCCTAAACCTTGCATACACAGTGGCATATTTTAGAAATGATCTTTTCACAAGATACGACCAGAATTGGGACAGGTTCTATGTGTTTTGGGGGGCTTCTAATCGTTAACTCATTCGTGGTTGTTGTTGTTTTTAATAAGCAAACAAATAACTTCAATACAGATTTAAAAGAAAACGACTTTCAAAATAAAACGAAATCTGAAGTAAGAACATAAGGAGACCCCTGCTGGATCAGACTGAAGGCCTGTCTAGTGCAGTATTCTGTTTCTGGCAATGGGCACCCAGGGGCCTATGGGAAACCTGCAAGCAGGACTTGAAGACAACGGTACTATTGTTCTTTAAACAATGGGTATTCAGAGGCATGGAAGTAGTGTAGGAGATTCTCTATCACTAGCCCTGTGATCATTCATAGCCTGAGGCAGGTCCTTCTTCAAAGGAAACAAATCTCCCTTCTCTTGATACCTTGCGTCTCCATGGAAGAGATTGATGGATGCACCTTCTCCTCAGAGGTCTTCACAAGAGGGCTTGGCCTCTAATTCTTCCTCATCCTCCACTGTCTGAGAAGGGTTTCCTGCCTCATCGAGTCTGGGCACATCTGGGGGAAAGGAAGGGGACTTCCTCAAGCAGCCTCTTATGCCTAGCCTCCTCCTCCCCTTCAGAGTCCTCATTCCCATCTTCTGGTGCCCTCTGGCAGCCCGCCATTTCCCCAGGTCAACCTGGCACCTGCCACCTGCCAAGCTGCTTCTGCAAAGAGGTCACTTAAAGGGCCTACCTGAGGAATGTGATGAAAAAGAACCAAGGCTCCCTGTGACGATCACACAGGGTCCCCAGATGTTTGATGGTCTATTGACCCCTGTGCCACCACTGTGATTGCTTCCCCGCTGCCACCAACCCGTTTCTCTCGGGTACACACAGAGTCCAGACGGTTGTTAACATTAAATCAAATAAGCAAGTTTATTTTATAAGCATTAACAAGGTTATGGTTTCAGATAATTTTTCTTGTCAGTTTCTTAATCTTAGTTTCTTTACCGGCCTATACCTTCCTAATAACTTCTAACTGATTCTCCCAACTGTCTATCTGACTCCTCCTAACAGTTTCTTTCACATCAAAACTAGACCAACCCACAGACTTATCTTCCCTCTTCCTTCTTCAACTCCCAGCTGACTTCCCAACAACTCCAACTCTAACTCCTCCCCTTGGGTTCCCACTGGCCAATCACTTCACACTCATTTAACCCTTTCCTTATGACCCACCTAGGAGGGCAGACGCCACACTCCCCACCTCTCATAATAAGCAGGGAAAGAGCCTTTAAAAAGCTGAGCTGACAGGTGCCCAAAACAGCAAGCTTCTTGCAACTTGTTCCCCTTCCAAGAGCAGGGGATCCAGTTCCTTTTCCAGCCCGTGTTCCAAGATGGGATCTTCTGTGAAGTTGCCCAGCCTTGCCGATTCTTTGTGAGGAAATGTGAAGAAGGAGTGTAGAGAATAGGCTACGGTAAGTTCAGTTTTAGAGCTACAGGGTTCAGTTTTATTTTTGTATTCTGTTTGGACCTTTGCCAGCTTCTCTCCTACCTTTATTCTGAATAATTTGGCTGTTTGCCAGCCTCAGGGTTTTAGAATCCCCATGTGCCAAAATGGTTGGCATTTGGGCTACTGGGAGTTTAGGATTGGAGCTGTGAGTAACCAGCGTACTCTTCTGAGGTCTGAGAAAGTGTGGGCTGCTGCTACTAAACCACAAAGGTGGAGGTTGAACGGAGGAGAGCTGGGCCGCTTTTAATAAGTTATTGTGTTAATGTGCCTCAGCAGCAACTACAGGAGAGTAAGACCCACTGGGAGCAGTGCAGGTCTGTTGTGCTACATATGTCACCCTCTTCTCACTGCCAACACACTCCTAGGGCTCAGGAGGAACCATGGTATGAAATGAAGTAATAAAATAATAAATAAAATAAAAATTTCCATCTGCAATGTTCAGAAGCTTTTCAGCACTAAGGAACATCCAGAGGTGTCACCCGCATTTTGACTACATGTATTGATTATATTAAAAGCCCTCCTTATAACAAATGTCCAGATATAAAATCTGCTTGAGTATGGTGTACATATTTGGTTATTATTCTAATTAATCTTTTAGCAAGTGAGGCAGCAATGATATTAGAAACCTGCTTCAGAAGAGAGATCAGTCAGCACAAAGTAGTCTTATATATCAAAGTAATGTTAGCATCATTCAGTGAATCGTAAAGTTAAAAAGGCCATCAGCATTTATTAAAGAAAGGTATCTGTGGGATGAAAAGTGACTAAAATCTGAAAGTGTCTTGCTAAATACTGTGAGGTCACCATCTGAACCTGGTAGTTTTTAACGTTTCTGTTTTTGATAAATATGTTATTAAACATGTCTAATGGTGTTTAATAATTGTCCATCTTCCTGAGTGGCACCTGATCCAGTGCTCAGAGTTGCTCTGATCTGATCCAAGGTGATCCAGAGCCAACCTGACCCAGATTCACACTTCAAACCTATTTGAGGCCTGCACAATCATGAGTCCTTCTCCTCCCCGCCAGCTGTTTAATCAGGGGTTTAAACCCTAATTAGAAATGGTCAGTGGCAGGAGATGCTGGTCTCTTCCTCTTTCCTCATTGCCAGACCAACACTGCCCTTGCGACAGTCCCAGATCACTCTGGGTGGACCCACCCTGGGGCTGCCGCAACCTGATCTGACCGACTCCCAGATTGAACCAAATGTGGTTTGATGTCCAAGACTCAGACAGATCCAGCTCACAGCTGTAATATCTAACATTCTAATTTATCAAAAGCTTTTTTATTTGTGTGGGACAAACCTATTCAATCTCAGAAGCATATCCCACTATGTTAACAGAAGAAAGGGCCAGTGGGAAGCATGCCAGGTTGGGTGTAGCTGCTTGAAAGGGACCCTGTGTTTTCTGGATGCTTGAGACCACCCTGAGCATTTTCAAGGAAAGGCTGCTCCCAGTTTGGCTCTGAATGCACAAGGCTCATCCGGGGCTTTGCCCATGCAGCTATCAATCCCCAATCTTCCATCCACCTTTGGAGCTGGGGTGGTGGCAGGGATTGTCACACAAGTGCCAGGGCATGTCTGCCCACCTCTGTAGCTCCAGAGGTGGGATGCAGGCTGGCTTTTTCACACACTAATGAAAGCCTCCAATTTCTTTTTCCAAGCACACACCCTTGATATTTTTTAACCCTCCTGATTCTTTCCTTTTTTGCTTTTTAAGAAAAGGATAAAAATCCTAATGATAGATACAGCCCTCTTGCCATACTCCTAGATAGCAAGTCCAAATGTCCTTTTTATTTATATCATACACTTTATATAGGATTACAGAAAAAGTTTTTGATCATTAATCTCTGTTTTATTGGAGGAGTTTGCACTGTTTTAAAATCTGCCCTTTTCCAGCACAGTGCTCTAGGAATTCATTAAAGCTGACTTTCATTCCGACTGAGCTCAGCTCTGAAAAACAGAAATGATTATAAATGCAGGTTGAGCTATATTAATTGTTATTAGAGGGTGAGCTGGCAATATATTTCAATAGTTTGGAAAGGCTGAGCAAAATCTATCTAGAGTGCAATTCAGTTATCACTTACACTTAAGTGTTCTGACAATTTTTGTCTTCCAATATTAAAGACCTGAAAGTTTATGTTGGTGTTAAGGTCTTATTATTACAAGGTTGGGCTTGCCCTCAGAGAAGGCAGAGAAACATATTCACACTTTGTGGGGCAGGGCGGAATGCAATGGGTCTTGCCCTGATTTTGAAACTGATTAACAGAATTAAGGCAGGATCTGCAGGGCCACTAACGTTAGAGCGTTTTGCTAGTGACTTTTAATAGATGCAGAATTTTAGTAAACATAATTGTTGTTATTTATTAGATTTATATACTGCCCTTCATCATTAGATCTCAGGGTGGTTCACAGAATCTTGTTTGGATATGAAATTTAAGATTTCAAATAGGGCTATTGCCCAGCCAACAGTGAAGTTAGTTGATTGGCAGAGTAATGCAAGCCCCGCCCTCTTGCCCTGGGCTGCAGGGGGTGGGGCTGGATTGGACAGAGCAGCCCTTCTGGCCATTGCCTGCATAGTGCTGTCATCACTCCGATATGTGGATTCCACTTCCAACTGCTGAACAGGTGGGGTAGATGTGGTAGTGGCAGGCTTGCCACCAGCAAAAAGCCACAAAATGGTTTTTTTCCCTGATGGCGGGAAGAGGCTGAGCTGCCCCAGAACCCAGGCCCAATCTGGGCTTGAGCACTGTACCAACTCCAGGCTTTTAGTGACCTGTAATCTGCCCACCCACCCACTGGTGGTTGTTCCAATCCAGGCAGCAAGGATTGCGACCTAAACATATGAGTTTTAATTGAGTAATTGACTCTGCATAGATTTGCTTGTAAGCAAAACCAATTATTTTGAGATAGATATCATATGGTTTGTTTCTAGACACACAGCAGGCAAAGGAACATCAAATCTCGTATTGTGTACTCTGGCTGACAGAAGCTCTCCTGGTTCTCAGGTAGACTTCTCTCCGCTTCGCCTGCTCCTTTTTATGTGAAAGTGCCAAAGCTAGAACCATTTGTATACAAAAGAATGTGCTTTATGGCTGAGCTACTGTCCCTCCCCATCATTTCAGAAGAGTGTTAATGTTTCTTCCAAAAAGAGTACAAGCTAAGTGGGCTTTAATCAGGCACACAGTTCAGGGACTTACTGCCCAATGCAATATGGGCTGTATGTAAAGTGAAACTAAAATGAGCAGACAACAGATAACCTGGGCATGTGACTGGACTTCAATTACTATTGTATTTTCATTATTTTTTAAATCTAATGTGTGGTTACCGCAAGCAGGAATATTTACCGTGTGCTTCTTATTTTGCAAAGTGAAGAACAACAATTGTTTATAGAAAACCATCTTTTAATTCTTCAAAGGTTTACATACAAAGAAAAAGTAGACTCTCTCTTTTTTAAATGAACACCTAGCATTAGCACAATATTGTAAATATAAAATCTGTTGTGTCATGTTTCTAAACATGAATCCTGAGTAAGAGTGGAACATATTTATAATATTATTGACTAAAATAATACAGTCCCTTCATTATCAAAAGTGAGATAGCTTTTGTGTTCTATTACAGAACAATGAAAACAAGGCAACAGGTGTATATTTAGCAAACTAGCCTGGATATTCACTGCAAACCTGAACATTTTCCAAAAAATAAAATAAAATGGCAGGTTGTGCACCACAGTAAAAAGCATCAAATTGATGCAGGTGGGATAAAATTTTAACCACAAAATCCAGAATTTATCTATTCTGGTTGCAGTCATCTAATGGTTAAATCAATCCAAGAAAACTTCATTAATAAAACAATTGCAAATCAAACAGGTGTAAACTGTAATATTCATACTGACAAATAAGAAACAGTGATTTTTGAATCCACATTAAAAATAAAATACAAATTCCAAAACATGTATTGGTATTCAGCCCAATTACCGGTAGGTCCTATAAACAAAATACTTCTGGTGACTTTGTAAAATAAGGCAGCTAACTTTTTTTTCTCAAAAATGGTATATACTACTTTAATATTAAGAAGCTGTTTTCAGCAAGACAGCAAAACAAGGTATTTGACCACCACCTTGGGCATAAGATCTTTGCATCATGGAATGCAATATTCAACCTTTGAATAAAGTTTTCAAATTCCATGTGGTAAAAGTGCATAGGAGTGGGATACTGTTAAGAGAAAATATGTCCTTTCACAGTATTCAAATCTCTCTTACAGTTATGTTCACTGTGTCAGTCTAAAGTCAGCATTATGTGAAATAATACATTATTTCTGGAGCAGTACTGTACATCATTCTGAAGGCTTCTTAAAATGTTTTTTCTGCTCCTTGATGTCGTTCCTCTTCTTCATCTGCTTCTTCAATAACCTGAATTTCATCTGCTTGACATAAGGATGTATTCTCTGACTGTTTACTCTCTTCTGATTTATTTAGTTCTTCTTCTTCAACTACTTTCTTCCATACTTTATGATTTTCATTCAAATGGTGTATCAGCTGACAAAATATTCGCTGCCTGCTTTTTCTTCTCTGTAGTTCTGCAAAAGAGGGAAATGCCACTTTTCAAAAGAGGGCTAAACAAGTATGAAACACTTTCCTTATGCTTAGGAAAGTGGTGATACTGAACCAACCTGAATGGCTATGAATACACCTTTGTCAGGCATTCTAGCTGATTAAACAGGGAGCAGGATGTGCTTAAAGGTTAAAGGAGAATGGTCTGTGTGCTCAGAATGATGATGAAAGACGAGCTTTGTGAGATGGCAGGAAGAAAGGACCTGGGGAGTAATGGAACCTTTTAATTGGAAATGGAAATATGAAGGAATTTGGTGCAATGTTTGAATGAGCAGCACAGATCCAAGGGAATTCTGCTGGTGAAATGGGGCTTTCCCTCTCACCTGCAGCCTCACATGCACCCCCAAGATATGTTCCAGAGGGTCAGGGGACTCTATCAAACAGATTGCTGGTGTTCAGGGAGGAAGAGAAGATGGGGAAAGTTCACTCAAGCAGCTTTGAACGTTACCCTTTATAGATACTTGTAATGGTGATATTTTACTATGATATCAGGATCACACAAGAACAATTTATTTATATGCCTCCCATCTGCTACTCTGGGCAGCTTTCAACAAATGTAAAAAGTTAACTAGATCCAAATCCATTTAAAATTCTGTATGTAGTTTAAGTATTTAGACTTACTTGTGCTTAAATCTTCCATCTCATCGTCTTCACTGTCCAACTCTTCTTCATCATAATCTTCAGAGCTTTCCATATCATCATCTTTTTGATCAATCCACTGGCCTGGAAGCAAGCCAGCTGCATCATAAGAGTTACAGAGAGGACCAACAATATGAGTAATAAAAGATTCTTGAAGTTTTGCAAGTTGAGGAGAACGTCTATCCATAAAAGGGCTAATGGGTAATCCCAGACTTGCCTCTTCATCTCCCTGTAAATTCATAAATACAAACACTTAGAAAAGATTGGGTATCAGTGCAAAGTTTGGTAACTGGAGCACATAAAACAAAAACAAACAGCCAATATTTCAATAAGGAGTTGTGTTACATTTGTTCTAGTCTTATAGAGCATCACAAAGAACATATTATCAGCAGATATTTCCTTATGAAACTACACTGTAATCACACTTTCTAAGCAGCAGTCATGGAATATATAAAGCTGGTTTATGCCACGCCCAGCATGTAAATACAATATTTAAATAAGTATTGCTACAAACTACAGCTGCCATCTGCTGATAGCCAGTAACCATTGGTCATGAAAACAGACTTTTGCATCATGATACAAATGGATACAGTTGCACTTTTCCTACTAAGCTATAGTTATGCCAATAGCCAGTGTTAGAAGCTAAGATATGAAAGCTAGGAGCTAAATGGCACCTTAAACCTTGGTTATGGGCGCAACAATGGAAAGTCTAGGCATGCTGTTTTATAACAATACAAAGCTGAAAATGAATGAACAGCAGCTAAAATATTATGTTCATTTTCCACATGGTTTAGTCCTTCCCCTGCCCATCCCCCTAATAATCTTAAGAGAGTCTCCAGTTTTCAAAGAGTAGCTGGAAGTGCGGAGGCAGAAAAAGGTCCTCCGTTCCTTCCATTCTGCAGTTTTAATCTGAAATCTTAGGTGCAGTACTGAGCCCAGAGCTCAAAACTGCTCTCCCTAATGAAATTCCGTTGCAAAATGTGCCTAAAACAATGGGAGTTTATAACTAAAACATATGAATAGAATTCTTTAAACTGTACAAATCTTTCAAAAATTCTGATTTCCCAGGCCTACCTGCTCATAAAATTCATTGACAATGCCCTCTGTCCATTTCAAGTGCAGATCTCTAACTTTTGCTGGACCATTGATATCTGCAAGCTTGATGCATATCTGACACACTAATAAACGGTCACTCTCATTACTCCATTCTATACCATGACTGTTTACATCATTAGCCTGTTTGGAAGAAAAAACAGTTTTTAGTATTTTGGTTTACTAATGTCCACAGTCTATTTCTTTCAGACTTAGATTCAGTGGACTTGCCATTCATCATATAAGGAAGAGCATTATTTATATTATACATTGTGCAAAACAATCAATACTATTCATGACTCCCAGTTCAATGGGTCTCCCTCTCTAGTAAGTGTATGGAAAATAGCAGCTTTAGGCTGCTGTTGTAGACACACTTGCCTGGGAGAATAATCTTCCCTCATGTACCTACCTGACTGCTTGCTTGATCTGCAGTTCAGTGCCATATAATGTTTGTTCCACATCTATGAGGAATTAATATTTCAGTATGGCATCCATGCTTTGAAATTTCTGGCCTACGAATACTATTGTTATAGTACTGCATGCTTGCTAAAAAAAATTATTTCAGCAAATGCATGCAAATGTAAATTCTGTTAAGCTTATCTGCATATTGTGGATAATTATTATAATTCTGTACATCACTTTAAAAGATTTTTTTGACTCAGTGGTTAAAAAAACTTACTGCATTTTTCCATGTATAAGACACCCCCATGTATAAGATGGTCCCTATTTTGGGGGACTCCAAATTAAGAAAACATCCCCCCAGCACTACCCGTGTATAAGAAGAGCCCCAATTTTAAACCAATTTTTTTTTGGGGGGGGGGGGAACCCTATACACGAAAAAAACACGGTAACTAAATATGTAAAGCTAAGTTTTAATCATTATGGTATATAGCCTGCATGCAGGCATAAACTTGGGCTACAAACCTTGGCATTAAATTCAGCAAGAAAATCGAAATGTTTCTTAAGATCTGTAGCAAGAATTGCTTCAATCACTAAAAATCGCAATCGCTTGAATTGTACATGATCAAGATTAGGCAAAAAGTTATATTCTGGCAGAGATAAGAAGAGGCTCCATGCAGAGGCAGCATGATGATTTTCTAGAACTGATCTGTCGTTGTACAGCACAGCCTGCAAAATTAATACACATCCTTTAAAGATTGACATTTCACAAAAATGTATAGACCAAATAAAATTTCTGACTCCAGAGATAATTCAGAGCAAAATTAATGTATAAGCAGGTCCATGTTTTACAATTAATCTGCTGGCAGTTTGTTGTACCTGAAAATATTGGGAAGAACTGTGGTTGTGATATTTCCTCCAAATGTTTTCAAAATATTTAAACTGTAGCCTTATTAGAGCATTTTAGAAATGCTCCCTTGGAGAAGGAAAAATGGGGATTTTGGGTCAGTTTCAAACTGACTGCACAGAAACCCATTCCTTCCCCCTTCAAAACAGTCAAAGCAATTAACCAAAGGATGGCCCTATAAATCAGTTACCGATATATTTAATCCAGTATTACAAAAGCAAATCTTAGCCGGGTATTTTCAAAAGCTGATATGATGAGGTTTCCTGCCTCAAGCAACAGGAGGAACAATATTACGCACTTGGTAGTGTCCTGGTGCCAACTGGGGAAAATCCCATTCCAGGCAATCAAAAGCTTTCTTGAGCAAAACTATATTGTAAGGTTTATCAGTTTTATTTATGTTATGTATTGCATTTATAACTTTTCTTATGTTTGAATACAATTTTCATTTATGAAGCCTGCTTGGCTATTCAGAATGGAATTTCCCATTACAATGTTTATCTTTTTTGCTATTACATCCAGCTATGTTTTAAAATCCTGTTATAAAAGTGCAGTAAGACTATATAATTGGAACACTGATGAGGTATATGTGTATTACTATTAATCTTGTTTGTTCTGATGTGTTTGGGAATATATGATTTTGCATGATTTCCTTTAGCACAGTACCCATCTATCAAACACATTTAAAAGTCAGCAAATATTAATGCATGTGTCTGCTAAATTTCAGGAATCGAATTGAATACCAGAAACTTTCCAGAAGACCAAACATCCTACCTGAGGAGCATTTGTAGCTACCAGAAAAGCATTTGTACGGCCAGGATGATCATAATCATGCATAGCTGCTGCAATATAAAGAGCCATTAATTCTAAGGCTGGAATATTTGAGGCTAAGCATCCATAATTTTCATCAACCATAGCACAACTCCTGGAGGAAATAAAGGCAACTCGGTCAGCTGAAATATCATCTTCTGTATCTGGGGAAATAACAGACATGAACTTACATTTTAAGAATATTCAGCGATAGCATCTTCATAAATATTTATGTTAAACCCATCAATGAACAGATTTCACTGTGTTGAGTTTAAATTTTAAAAATTAAATTTAAAAAAGCTGTATTTCTTGTATCTGAATGATCCTATGTAATTGCGATGCATCAGAAATAAATACTTCCTTCTAAGACACACATGCAATTCAAGTCCCCCACCCAAAGATATTATGATGCTTTTATTATATAAAGAACACATAATTTTAAAAAAATATTGCCTTACTATTACTATTTCTATTGTGTAAAACTAAGGCTAAACAATTTCCTTTAAGTCATACTGGGTTAAACTTAACAGAACATTTTAAGATGAGTATATATTAATTAAAGTAAGACCTTGAATGTTCAGGACTATTTCATTTTTACATTGGAATAATTAGGAAAAGCTCTAATTAAGTTAAATAGTTTAGCCTTAGGTATTTTTAGTCTGAGACGTTTCATTTCTTAATTAAATAAAGAAATATTAGCCTAATGTATTTTAGTTGCTAGAAACATGCTGACCACTGCAGGAAGATATAGGTCTCATTCTGGATAAGAGATCTAAGTGAAACAGTTTCCTTGGCTAGGAAGCAAAGCATGTCAGCAATTATTCAATCAATTATCCTAAAACCAGACACACAGTGCTTGTAAATGACATAGACTGTTAGTTCTATCTTTCAACCATGAAATCTACAAGTAATAAGAGAAAAAAATAGGAGACATTTCCTCCACTTCAAATATATTCATTTTATATTATGGTGGGGGGGTCTCTGTGGAAGACCAAACGAAGTCACATACCAATGTCTGCTCCAGTTATAGAATCACTATATAGTTGCTGAAATCCAGGAATTGGTCTTGTTGTAAGATACCAAACAGCATGAAGAACATCTGTTGCATGTATTCGATTGTGATCTAAAATAAGATTTTTTTAATTAAATCCAAATGTTATCATAATATAAACTAAACATACCATCTGTAACCTGCTAGCAGTGAAGCACTTAGAACACAGGATGGAAGAGGCAAAAAATGCCTTAGGAATTTAGACTGAACAGCTTCTGTAGATTAAAGGCGATCGCCTATGCAAATCTGAGCCCCATATAATAACTGTGCTAGGGGGGTTTAGCTTTAAATATTTTAAGTGCTGATGGTATGTGATTGCCACCTTTCGTATGGAAAAAGCATGTCAGAATCTTGGCACTCTGAAATGCTTTTTCCTTTGCATATTTCTGATGTGCTCCCCATGACCCTGTTGACTGAAAAATAAGGCCAAGGTATTTAAAGACTTTTAACTTGTTTGATCAACTGATTATCCATATAGCGTGTATGGGCCCTATAGTTTCTTGAAAACACTATGACTTTAGTTTTCTTGTAATTCACAGCCAGCTGTTCTCTGAAAGTTCATACACTTCCTTACTGGTGGGGTAAAAAATCTGGCCCTTTGACAGCATTGCCTGCACACAGGACTTCTTCCTTTTACATAGGGCTTTCAGACATCCTCCCCACCCCACCCCCCATTTGAGGCAACTGGGGCTCCAAATCACCAGATGATTGACAGATTAATGGCCCCATGCACCCTCCTCCAGGGGAGATAAGGATCTGGCCTACTGGCCAGAAAGGTCCCCCATCCTCTAATGACAGTACGGGGGGGGGGGGTGAGTGACAAATGTGTCAACATTCTAAAGGTACTCAAACCCCACAATTATGTGCCAAAAAAAGCTCAGCATGGGGTGTATTAGCTGCTACAAATAAGCTATTTGAGCTATTTCTCAAAGTATCTTCCACACAAGTTTTTCAAGAATATTTCAACAATGTTGCAGACAAGCATAATGGCATGGTAGAGTGAAGGAAGAGTTAAAGAAGCAGGTAGGAGTTGTTTCAAAATTAAAGTTTGTCTGCAATAAGAGAAATAGATATGTGAATATTTAAGGTGGCTGTTGATAATTCTGTCAGAAATCCCCTGGCATTATACCACCAAGAAAACTAAAATTGCTAAAATTCCTTGAATCGGAGGACAATGTTTGAAACTCCCATTGTTCTAGGCACATTTGTGACAGAGAATTTAATTAGGGTGAGCAGTTTTTGAGCTCTGGGCACAGTACTGTGCCTAAGATTTCAGATTAAAACTGCAGAGTGGAAGAAAAGAAGGACATTTTTTCTGCCTCCCCACTTCCAGCTACTCTCTGAAGACTGGAGAAGAGACCCTCTTAAGAATATTAAGGGGGTGGGCAGGGGAAAGTCTAGAACATGTGAAAAATGAACATAATATTTTAGCTGCAGTTCATTCATTTTCAGCTTTGTATTCTTGTTATAAAATAGCGCGGTTGCGCCCATAAGGTGCCATTTAGCTCCTAGCTGTCATATCTTGGTTTCTAACACTGTGGGAGTGGGGAGTTTATTTAGATGGGTTTGAATACTGATGGTGTATGTGAGAAAGAATAAAGAATAAAAATTAAAAGACAGTCCAAGTTATTTAAAAGTTTCAGCATTAAACTTTCTACAAGACTGATTAATATATCCTTGTATTTACGAAGCTAGCAAATGATTTACATGCATACAGTTCATTTTATCCATTTTTGTTATCACATTATTAGCAATTTAAATCTATTTATTGTTATTCTTCCAAAACGTATGAAAAATATTAATAAAAGAAACCCAGCCATCATTATCATAGTATTACATTGCAGCATCAGATATTTGAAAATAGGACTAACATGATAAACTACGCAGTGTGGCTTAAAGGAAAAAAATAATAATCCTAATGTTGTAAGGTATTACTTACAGGGAATGTCTCGATAACCATTTTCTAGTGCCTGAAAGTAGTTCATGAATTGCCGAGTTGGAATTTTGAATATTTCAAATAAACCAGTGTCTTGAAACAATGTGAATGCAACCTGAACACAGAATATAATTATTTTTATTGTAAGGAAAGTTAATGTACAATTATTTATGCTTCCTTTTTTTAGGTTTTACATTTTGTCTTTTAAAAGAAAACTACATTTTTTAAAAATAATAATTAAATATTAGGATCAAATATATAGAATACTAAGAATGTTAGGATGGCACATTATAAATAAACAATGAAGTGGATAAAGCTGTTAGGTCTGCATCCAAAAAGCAGAAGCACTAGCAGAACAGGCTTTCTCACTTACTCCTCAACATAGCAAACCCCTCTGTCCTCCAAAAACTGCTCCTGAGGGTGAAGAGCCTCTCTAGAATATGGGATGTGGTATAGGGAAAAGATCAGTGGTTCACCTTACACAAGCAGATCAAGCTATGGATATCTTAAGTTAAAACCTAATGCAATTTTACTACTAACCAATTATTGAGGTTTCCTAACCAAAGAGGTTTAGTTATTAATTAGTAAAAACCATCTAATTACTGCTCTCTAAAAGAATTCTGTGTATAATTCACAAGAATGTGTGTTATTTATTAGGCTTACATGCAACTATTTATATTTTAAACATTGCGTTGAATCTCCTCTGGCAACTCCCACTCCATTTTCTAAGTTCCTGACTACAGTATGGCACAACATCTACATGAACATTAATAATGTTCACTGCTGACCAGAACTGTGACTAGTAAGTATATGAGGAGGGGAGAACAGCAGAGATTAATCTGTTTGCTCTGCCATCCCCTTGTGTCATTCTGCATCCACTACATCGTTGGTAAAAGTTTCAGAGATGCAGAGTGCTTTTGATCAGCTTGGGCTGGGGGCCTAGCTATGCCCCTATCTGGACGGGCTAGCCTAACATCTGTTATCTATGCTCTGTAACCTCTAGATTAGAGTAGTACAATGCATTATAGGTGCAGCTGCCTTTGAAGACAGCTTGGAAAACTGCTGGTGGTGCAGAATTTTGCTGACTGGAGTAAGATGGTCTGAACAAATAGCACCAATTCTGGCACTACCTGGAGATTGTCTGACTCCAGGTGAACCAACCCACACCCTGCATTCTTCACCCAAGGCCCTCCGAGGTTCCATCTCTGAGGAAAGTGGGGGGCGGGGACACAACATGAGAATGGGCCTTCTCAGTGGTGGCACCCCAGTTTTGGAATGCTTTCCCCAGAGAGGCATGCCTGACACCTTCAGTGTCTGTTTTTAGTTGCTAGGTAAAAACATCTTTATTTGCCCAGGCCTATGGAATTTAATTCTCTGCATATTTTTAGTGGGGGTTTTATTATTGTTTTACACCTATTTTTAAATCTTTGTTTTTGTATGTTCCTTTGATGTAATTTTTTGAAAAAGGTGACAAACAAACAATCTTCACAAGTATAGGAAGCTGAATGTTTACTATACACAGTTCCAGAATGCTCTCTACTTTCCTTTTTAATCAAGACTTAAAAGTAGGGTCGCTACCTTTTAAAATACAGGACAGGTTGAGCAAAACAAAGGACAGGTTGGGGTGGGGATGGGGGGCACACACACTAAGAGTGGCACCACATCCTCCCTCCCCACTTTGGGATATTCCAAAGTTCTCTAAATGCAAAACAACATTTCCTACATTTAACATTTATCCACATGTAAGCTTAGAAAAATAGCATAATTCTATAATAGCACACACACAGCCTAGAAGGTGTTCATGTGTAACAAATGACATATATCTAGGAACAACCAACCTGACTAAGGATTCTTCCAGATTTGTCTCCCATTTTTTCAACAAGATCAAATATCTGGAAATTCCAGTTGTTCATCTTCTCCATTAATGAATCATGGTCTTCTGTTAGAATCAGTTCTAATGAAGGAGCTGTCTCCATCTGTATAAGAAAAGTATAACATATAAAAGTACTAACTTATTATATGCATTTAGTTTTATATTTAAATAAGTCCACAATCTTCTGAGGCTAGTTAATGTAATCACTTTGCATATGATTGGACATTGCTAAACTTGATCAAACTAGGTAAGATAGTGTTTACAAAATAGGATTTATTTAGCAACATGTATATCCTATCTTCCATCATCCAAGGGAGCATACATGTGGTGCCCATATGAACAACCTTCCAGGCACTGACCAAATCCAGACCGGCCTAGATTCAGCAAGGTGGTTGCCTCCTGATACTCTGGGACAAATTTATGTAATCTGAAGCACTGGGTTTTTAAAAACCACAGAATGATTACTTGCTGTGCAGGAGCAACCGCCCAAGATCTCTGGCTCAAAAAAACATTTAACGTCACATCAGAATAATGAACATGAGCCAAATCTGTGGTATCTAAAATAATTTCAGGAATTGCTCTATTATCATAATGCATAAAACTCTGTTAGTCTTACTTTCCCAGCAGAATCCCTAAAATATTCGCTAGTCTGCCCCATTCATTCAAGCAGCTATTCTGACTGCCAAACTGGGCTTTGAGGAGACTTTAGCACAGCACAAAACTGTAGTAACTCTTGAGCACTATTTGGCAGCTAACATCTACTCTTGGCTGTTCAAGAACCTGTGGATCTAGTACTTTATTTTTTTATTTGGCTTCTCTCTTGTTTCGTTTTCTATACCCTCATGCTCATATCCATGATGCAGACACCACTGCCAAATGAGGACTAACTGTCCAGCAGTGATCTTTGCCTATGTTAGCAATGCTAGGGCAAAGACTAATATGTTACAAGAACTAGTACTTCTTTGCAGATACTGATATTTGTGTAAAACAACATCCTTAATTATTTTATGGGAAGATAGCTATCATATACTTAAAAGGAAATTGTACTTCTTGATCATGTTGACTTCTGATATGAGTGTATCTCTATTTCCACTCGCCTCTGCTTAAACTGGAAGGTGAGATGGATGTGGAGCTAAGTCTTCCCTTTTCACTTGCTACACACAATCCTCCCTAATGGGCACAGGTTAGAAAGGGGGGGGGGCTGTACCACAGCAGGCCCAATAGGAACCTCATGAACACAGCTGTCTTCCTGTCACCATCCTGGGTTTCTGCTGGAGCAGAACTGTGGAGAAGGGCCGAAAAAGAAGTATTTGCTCCATCAACAAAACATAAGCAGATAATATACTATTGCTGTAGAAAAGTGCCTATATGGGCATCAATGATATAATATGTGTAGAGTTTGGAAGAGCGCAGAAATCTAACAAAAATTATTGATGATATGAGGAGGAGGAGGAGAGGAAGAGGAAGAGGAAGAGGAAGAGGAAGAGGAAGAAGAAGAAGAAGAAGAAGAAGAAGAAGAAGATGATGATTTTATACCACCCCACCCCACCCCCTAATGGGACTCAAGTCAGCTTACATATGAAAACAAGAATACTTAAAACATAGAAAAATCAATCATTAAATTATAATTAAACACTGGTAGAATTAACACTATACATAATCATAGAATTGTAGAGTTGAAAGGGACCGCACGGGTAATCTAGTCCAACCCCTTACAGTCCAGGAATCTCAACATGCAGTCCCCCATCCAATGTGAAACCATACTGGACCCTGATTAGCAGTTTTATTGCTGCATAAAATATGTTTAAAACAAACCAAGAATTATAATAAAAACAGCAGGTCTCAACCATGATTTTGGTTGTGCCTGGTGATCACTTGGAGAAGTCATATCTCCACATGTTGGGTATTGGAATATAGAAAATAAAAAGCTACTTTATGTTCTGAATCCTATATTTATCATGCTTTTAACCCATGTTTTTACGGAGTTTTCACATTTTGAAAGTTAATTCTAGACATTTTGAAAGTTAATTCTAGTTCAGAATATTGTATGTGAAGCACTGATGTTATAAAACAAATAAAATATACCACGTTGCAATAAAATAGTATGTCTCTATTAAAAACATGAATTGCATCACTACAGTATTACTGCAATGATAACCTTACATTAGTTTGATCCATTTGATGACAGTGATTTTCAGTATCATCCTGCTTTTTCTCTATAAGGTGAGCAGAGTCTTTTGAAATAGTATTATTTGCATCTTCACCTTAAGAAATGTAAACAATACAGTGAGTTTAACATAAGTAAATTTAACAACAAAAATTCATAATGCTTTATTTGAATTTTTTATGGGAAGCAACTCATAGATGGGATCAAATGAATTTTTAAAATTGCTCTTATTAAGTCTCAACCACAGGCCAGCTTCATCAGTTCCTCCCTGAACTCCCAGCTATAGTAGCTATTCCATTAGCCTATAGGAGAGAGTGAGAGAGCCACTCTATGTGCTCTGCGGAAAGACCGGCAACTTTAGGCTCCTGCACTCCTTGGAATACTTCCATTCCAGCTTTTCATTACAAATATTCTATAGCTAAGTTTGCTTTTCTCTTCGTCCTTCCCAATGCCACTCCCTTTAGTTTCATGCTTTTAGATTGTAAGCATGCTACAAGCACTTGGACTGCCATTCTCATATATATATATATATATATATATATATATATCTCATAACAATATATAGCAAACACCATTACACGTCAAACATCCTTGCTTCTGATACAAGAAAACAAGTGCAATAAAAAAGAAAAGAAAGGATATGATATATGAAAATGGGAGAGGGACAACATAACAAAAACTCTGTAATACCATGAATAAATCAAAAGGAAAAATATATTCATTTACTTTGTCATTCCAGAAATGTGAAAATAATGACATTTGTAAGTTGCTCTGGGAACTTCTTTTGGCTAAAGAGCAAGATAAAAATGCTTTGAAGAACATAAAATAGTTGTCTTACTTCAGACATATATAGCTGTATTTTTTAAGTATGGCTAAAGTTGTGACAAAATAGATAAAAATATTTGCATACAATTTTCATATCTGATTGAAGTCAAGTTCTCTATTTCAACAGATCTGGAATATTTACTCTTATTACAAGTTCATTTTTGGGGGGAGGAATAAAACAAAGACTATAAATTATAGGTGTAATTCATAATCCCACCTGATTTTTGACTCTGATGTTCTGTAGCAGATTCAGATAATGAGGATGCAACAGACTTGAATATCTGTCGTCCACAACTTAAGAAAAATAAAACAGTTATTTCTAATTTCTATTTTTGAATACTTTTCTTAAGTCTTGTTTGCAGAAACATCCATTAAACCACTGATAGAATATCACTGAAGCAGCTTTTATACAGTGTTCACAATCATGAGATTTTAGCTATATCCAAGAAGGCTTAGAGGTCCAAGACTCTTTTCTATTATTATTTTTTCAAGTGTCGGTGTCCCACACAGATTCACAGATAGTATATAGGTACAAATGTCTACAAAACAGGAAGATTCATAAAGAGCAGTCATGCCATCTTTTCTCTTACAGCTGGCTGCTTATAGGATCCTCATGGTGGAAAGATTATTTAAGCAGGAGGAAAAACAGCCCAAAAACACAATATATTGAGAGTGGTGAGAGCACAACTCAAGTATTGAGATAAAAGAGTACTTAAGAAGCAGTTAAGAAATAATGGCCCCTCTCAACCTTCTACCAAAGAAATATCCAAGACAGTATATGATAAGAAATTTTATTCTGATGACACATGAATCACTGATTAAATAAAAAGAGAGCATTACCTACTACATGTATAATGTGAAGATGTGCTAAGTTGTTGCTGATAATCTGAAGGACTAACCGTGCATCCCACAGATTTATGCATATTAACACTTGACTTAGTAAGGAAATCAGCAGTATCAGGAAATTCTACAGGTGACCGGTGGTACACACTTGACAGAAATCCATTACTTGATGAGGCCACAGGACTTAGATTTGGAGAAGTTCCTAAAGGAAACAGAGGCATAAAATGTTGGAAGTCATAAATATATCTTAAAGTGCAACTTGTGCATATTTAAGAACAGTGCCTTAAATTTTCCAGAAAATAAAAGATGACTGACAAAAACAAAAATGTATCTTATCTCATAGCTCTTGCAGATAACAGAATCACACATACACTGGAAGTAATATGCTGCAGAATCTCTCCGTTGGCTATTCTCTTCTTATAGGGGTCAAGCAGATGTCTATGAGAAGCCCAAATGCAGGATACGTTTCCTGCTTCTAATCACCAGCAACTGGTATTCAAAGCCTTATCCTCCATGAATCAGACTACTGTAATTCACCTTTAAAGCTGTCCAAGCTGGTGGCCATCACATCTTGCAGTAACAAAGTTTGTAGCTGAATTGTGCACTGTGTAAAATAGCATGTATTTAGTCTGCACTGCATCTTCCGACATTCATTCAATAACCTCTGGTTCTAGCACAGTAAGAGAGAAAACTTACACCAGGCATAATTTATACACCTCTATCATGTCTTCTCTTACTAGCCTTTTTGCTAAACTAAAAATGCGCAAACACTGCAACCTTTTTTCTTAGATGGATTGCTCCAGTTCCTTGATAATTTTGATTGCAGTTTTCTGCACCCTTTCCAGCTCTACAATATAATTTTCGAGGTGTGGTAACCAGAACGGTAAGCAGTATTTCAACTTTGGCTGCTCTATTGATTTGTAGTTGCTTGCTACACAATGTGGGTCAACCCTACTCCAGCCTGGTATGCAATTGGTAACATAGTTTTCTGGATAACTGTCATTATTTGTAATATGCAGGACAGATATTATACAAGTGAGACCTTCAACAAAATGTTGCAGTGTGAAGTCTTCTTGTTCAGAGTTCCAGCCAATCGGCCATGCCCTTTTCTATAGTACTCCATTCCACTCCCTCCTCTCATCCAATGTTCTGCCCTCTCACCTTCCCAACACAATCAGCATTCCATGTTGACTTTGCTGTCGTGGGGGCTGTTTTCCCATTCACAGTTTTTTGCATACTTCTGCAAACCTTGGGGTTTTACCAAGCATGCTGATACCGCCCTCTTGTTCATGAGCAGTGACATTTTGGCTACACAAGAATGGGCAATTGGATAATTTTATCTATTGATATTTATTAAATTTCTATACCACTCTTCATCTGAGGATCACAAGGTGGTTTATAATATTATGAGTTCGCTATTAGTATAGATGATGATATCCAGTGTCTTCAAGTCATTTGCAAAACATGCAATATCATATATGAACAAGCAACTAGATAGATGCTTAATGATAGCATGCTTATGAAAATCTTAACAAAATGAAATAATCTTATGAGATATATAGTGCTGTTATTTTTTAAAAATCATATTGCTCCAGAGACACTTCCACAAATTATCTATCCTAAAATATAATTATAAAGTAGTAATATGCTTTTATCCTACCAGCTCGTCTGGAGCCTGTATTATGAGTCAGGGTCACTGAAGATGATCTTTGTTTTGGTATTGTCAACAGGTTCATGTTGAAAGGCCCATTTGGATAAGATCCTTGGCTAATTGAAAACAGAAAAAAGTATTATTATACTCAATAAAGGGTAGGTACACATATTTTAATCTTCTAATTAAAATGTAAACAATCAAAGCAAAATTAGAGTTAAATGCACCCTGTGCACAAGGATCTCTAGATGCAAGTACGGAATCAACAGCTATAATAAAGAGCACTTAAAATTAGGAGAAAGCCTTCAAAAAATTAGTAATCTTAACTTGCATAAGTCTTCTTTAAAAACATAGTTAAAATTTTGAACAGAAAGATTGCCAAGTATCTAAGATGGCAATCACATAAACCTGAAATGTCAGATACACTGAAGACATTGTCATCCAGCTCTCCAGAGTTTACCCGGAGTGATACTCTGCTCACAGGATGCTCCAACTAGAATAAAGTTTTATCTAACGGATTTAACATGAGCAACACCAGAACTTAATGCCACTTTTAGCAGGTCATCCCAGAAAAATGTGAAATATGACATTAATGTATTTGCATCAGCTTCCTCTTGCTAAAGAAGATTCTTTTAATCTGCAGTAGCACTCTTTCAGAAAAGAAATGGGCAGAACAGTCCAAACGCCTGATCTACTGTTTTGGAAGGAGTTTAGATGGAGCAGAAATGTCATGGAGAGTACTCAGTGGAAACCACCAAGATGGAACACTTTGGGGACAGGATCTACTGGATCCTGAGTCAGCCCTGCTACCTACATGATGGCAACAGGCCTGAATCCAGTAAAAGGCTATTTCCCCCCCTCCCATTTCAACCCTGCACCTTCCTCCCTGGGCAATGCTAGCAGTGCTGCTGTGGATGTAGCACTCCATCAAGCCCCTCCAGTGCCAACCAGGGATTAGAACTACAGTCTAAATTGTTCTTTCAGTTGAAAAATCTTGTGAATAGCTCATTCCATTGCATATTTAACAAGATCTTGATCAATGCTATTGGTGCTTTATTCAAATGTAATGCTACATAGCATTAAGGAAATACTCTTTTAATTTCTATGCTCAGTACTTTTCACCTTTGATAACTGACTATAAACTGACACTTATGTTGCTAAAGCATGCCATCTGCTGTTTGAAAGCTTGAAGATACATACACAGCACAATATTTAATATACATGATGTCTAATCCAGGAAGCATTCAGACCCTGCTATTTTATTTTCTGGGTGGAGAAAGCAATTTTTAAATACATTTTGCATAAACCTCAAACAGCAATTTCCTTCCCTTATTTTTTTATTTATAAAAATATTTATAGACCATCCCTCATATAAAATACCAGGGTGGTGTAGAACAAAATTTGTAAGTGCAAAAAACAAAACAAAAAACCATAAAAATAATACAGAATGATCATAGAAATTATTGGTCCTTCTTTAAAAAACTTAAACCACTGAACAGGCCTGCCAACATATTTTTTACGGTATCTGTATCTTAACTAGATCTACTGGTTAGCCCCTTGATCATCAACCTGTAAAATAATAAAAAAGGTAACACGTCGTGAAAAATCTTGCCGTGAAGTGTGATGGTCTAAGTTTATTTAGGATAAAAAATATTTATACTATCCATTACTTGTTTATAATGAGTCATATGTTGTCTCTTATGTAACTGGAAAATTTAAAACTGATTTAATTTTTTTTATTACTGTCACTAAATAATATGCAGAGTATGACACTGAAGGACATGAGCCCTAAAATGAACAAATGGGTCTTGGAGACTAGAACATCTTATGTTCTGGGGACAACATCAGGTTCTAGCAATGGAGAAGAAAAAAACCAGAAATAAATGACAGCTTTCATTTCTTCCTAAGATCTGTCAAAAATCTGTCCTAACTGGTAGGACAAACATGGCACAGTCCCTCAGCATTTCAAAATCTTCTCTCCCAAGGACAAAACAGTGGGAATACAGCATTTTTCTACCAAAGGTCTTTCAGGCAGCTGTCTTTCTAACAGAGTAGAGTAATGGAGCAGGAGTGCATGTAGTTATGATCTCTTACTGCTGCCTAATTACTTGCAGCAGCCAGGCTTGTTTCTTCTTTCCTGAATCTGTTCAGGAATCTGCCATCATTTCCCAAACTCTCTTCCAGGACTAACATCTCTGAAACAGCAGTTGTCCCATCGTATAGCTACAGTCAAACCTTGGTTGTCGAACAAAATCCATTCCGTAAGCCCTTTCAGCTTCCAAAATGTTTGACAACTGAGGTTTGGCTTCCGATTGGTTGCAGAAGCTTCCTGCACTCAAGTGGAAGCTGTGTCGGACATCTGGCTTCCAAAAAACATTCGAAAACTGGAGCATTTACTTCCGGGTTTTCGGTGTTCAGGAGCCAAAACATTCCAAAACGGAGGTGTTTGGGATCCAAGGTTTGACTGTACTATAAATGGCTACATTTTGCACAAACCACCAGCAGCGTTGGGGAATATAGCCTATCTGCTACAGCTGGCCATAGCTAGAGCCACAGGCAAGCTGCACAAATTATAAACGTAGCTACTTAAGAGTCTAGATTCTGAATGTTCTCTTTGTCTTGAGACTGGGATGAGATACCAAACAAGGTCAGTGGAACAGTCTTTAATTTTTAACTATATGATACCTCAGAAAAGTGGTGCATTTTTAGCTTTTTAGGAGGCGGGAAGACTGTTATAAAGCACTGCAGTGCTCCAAACCTCCTACTTTCTTTGCCAGTGCAAAGAAAAGAACTTCTCCTATACAGTATATTTGGTTCTCAAGGTTAGGAACAAATTATTATCTGCTGTAATATTTGAAAAAACTGTAAAAACTGATCTAGTTACTAACTACAATACAAAACAAGCAGAAAACCAATAAATCTGTGATGATTAATAAACATAGTTCACCTACTGCGCCATAAGACTTTCAAGAGCAAAACAAAAGTAGAGCAGTGTGTTATTGTCAGCCACTCTTGTTATATTACTTTCCTATGTTTCAGCCCAAGAGAGAGATGGATGGGTGGATCTTCTTTCACTATCTCATAAATGGTGACTATACAGAATGTTACGATTTATCTTTCATCGTAATTTCCTTTAGAACCTTAAGTTCAGAATTAGTGGTTGTCATCAAATATTAACTGCATATTCAAGTGCCATACTTCAAATATCCTGGATGAATGAAGCTATACAAGCATACTTTATAAGTTTTAAACATTTGATTGCAGCACTTACGGAAAATTAATTCAATTCAAAATATGTCTGTCCTCCTTCCGATCCCAACTCAACTTTTAATTTCAGCACTTAAGAAATACCTCATAATACTGTGAATTCTATAGTGATAAAATATTTACCTTGAAGAATTATACTCATGATGCAATCTTTTGCCATTATTGCGTTCCCACCTAGAAGATGGTTCCATGGGCAGTGAGACCAAAGTTCCTGAACTCCGCCTTAACTGTGGTGTTGGTAAGCTATTTCGGCTGTTTAGCCCCTGTTGAACAAGTTGATAAAGTTTACATTTTTCTGATAAAACAGCTCTCTTCCACACTTCCGTGGTAATATACACTTTTACTAAGCATTGCTCAGTTTAAATTAAGCGTATTAAGCTATATTATAACTGGCTGAACTGATTTAACTTTAAACAGCTATATAGAAAAATAACAGCTGAATCCTGGATAAGTGTCTAGCTCTTTTGTACCATTTGTATTGCTATCCTATGTTTCCTAAAGGAACGGTTCGCAATAATAATAATAATTCTGTAGTATAATGAACTTTTGGTAGTGAAGCCTCTGATTAGCTGAGCTGGAAGGATACATAATATTGTTCAGTGTCTCAATAAATTATTTTTTTTGTAACCCAGCATCTAAAAGGAATAGAAATTTGTCAGTTTGGATAGAATTAACTATAATTCACACTAGAAGAATAGGAAAATTACCATATGGGGGAAATTGCTTAGAGGTATTCTGATATATATATATATTGACCTTATGCAGTTTACGGTCCCCTCTTTCAGATGAGTCTTCCATTTCTGGACAGGGATAAAAGCCCGGAAAGGGGGTAAACATGTTAGCCTTTGGCCTGCATGAACCTGCAAAAGCACTTATCAAGCTATTGATGTTTCGGAGGGAAGAAATCACATGTGGAGGAAGGACTGGATCATTCAGAAGGTCAGTCATCATGTTGCGAGTCTCATTTAGTACAGAAAAATCAACTCCGGTTACACTGCAAGCATTCTAGAACAGAGAAACATGCTGTTAGCTATCAACAACAAAAGCCTTTTGTTATTGTAAGGTCAATTTATCAAAATATTAAAAGAAATCTTACTGTGGATTTCAGTAAGATGCACATTAAACTGAATGGATTTTTAGATACATAGATATCCACAAATAATGCTCATCTAAGTATTCTGTAATATTAAATTAATTAAAACAGACCATTTGATGTAAGGTCATTTATTTACAATTTAGCAGAAAAATAATTTCAAATTGTACCATTTATTCCTTTCTCCACACATAGATTGAAGGAACGGTGAATTTCTTGCAGTTTCCATGCAATACATGCAGGCTTATTACTTAAAAGAGTTAACAAATCTCCTGCTGTTCTTTGTTGAAATAATACCATATTTTCTGAGCAAAGTACAATATGTTATACCTGGGAAAACATGATACTTCCCTAACCCCAATAAGCTATATGCACTGCTACTCACCATGCGGGAAAATCTTACTATTTATTTTTTAAATTGCATTGTAATAAGCAGCTCCCTCTGAGACTGTGCCTGTGTAAGGCTAACTTCTCCTCCGCCCTCTTCATGCCTCTCCTGGTTCTTGGGAGAGCAGCGGGGAAGAGAGCTTGTCTCAGCAGGACAGGGAGACACCTGTGCCTCTTCAACAGCCACTCTGCTTCTTGGCCTCCCTCCTCTCCTGCTTCAGCTTCTACCTCTGATTCTGGACTGCTCTCTGCCACAGACTCTGCCACAGACTCCCTCTGCTCACTATTACCTTTTCAGCTTCCAACACCTCCCCTTCCCAGGCTTCTCCCTCTTCTCACTCATCACTGTCCCAACACCTGAGCTTTCTTCCCTGGGTGGTTCCCCAGCTGGTTCCTCCCATCATTTCTCTGCATCCAACCAGTCCATGACAATGATACTTGGGTACTGTGCTAAAGGAAATCACCAGTCCCCAGACTCTGAGCCTTCTTTCCTTGGATGCTCCCCAGCTAGTTCTTCCCACCATTCTTCTGTGGCCAACCAGTCTGTGACAAGGGGGTACTACCTCTAGCACTGAACTGTCTGTGCAGTTCTACTTGGAGTATCTCTTTCGCCTTTTCAAACTGTCTAGGAGGAAGAAAGAGCCCAAGCCTGATGGTTCCATAGTGTCTCTCTGGTGCAAAATTGCAAAACTGCATTACAGAGGGAGAGTGAAAAAGAAAGACCAGGAGAAGGCAAGCCAAGCACAACTGTCTCTAGAAAGTCCATCAAACCTAGAGTACAGCTTTCAGAAGTGCATAATACAGAAGTGTTTCCTCCCTATTTCTGAAAAAGAAAGGGGAAGAAGAGAGGCAGCCCCACCACGTAGCCTTTCAAAAAGAGCCATTTTAAAGCCAGGCTCTATGCAGAAGGCAGAGTACATAGTGGTTTCACTTTCTGAAGGGAAAGGCTCAACCTTTCTAAATGCTATGACTGAGTTGGTTAGAGGGACAGAATACAGGGAGGAAACAGAAAGTATAGCAAATACAGAGTGGCTAGCTTGATTTGCATTCTTTCTCCTCTCTTCTTCAACCTAATCCGCACCACAGGAGGCTAGAATAAAGTCAGAAAAACACACTCAAATCCAGCCAGCCTTCAAGATAGCAGAGCAGAGATCATCTCCTTTCCAGAATAAAGAGAAGAAAGCCACAAATAGCTATGGTAGCCAAAAGAGGTAGGGCTCCTCTTTTGTGTAAAAGATGGAATTGGGGTGCATCAGGTGTTAGGAGAGAGGTAGTACCTCTGGTGGGGGACACATTATTCCTTCTGGGATAGTTTGTCCACCTTTGGTCCCCACTCTGCACTCAGCTCTCACCTGTGGCTTCTAAAACCTGCCAGAATGCAAAAGCAGCCACATCCCGGGAAATGGCTTTGACTGGCAGCTAAACCAGGTGAGAGGAGATGATGGTTCTCAAACCCTTGGTGAGATAGGGGCTTCCGCTACATGCAAAGACAGGCTCCGGCAGATTGAGTGGACAAGACCAATAGTGGGTCCAATGGTCAAAAAGGCAGTTTCTGCATGTGCTGTAGAGGAAGAGAGGGGCAGATAAGACCCATCAACCTGGGAAGAAAGCCCATTTAGGAATAGGAAAACTCTGATTCTAAACCTCTGCTGCCTTGTGGGACACCTTTGGAAGAAATGGCTAAGGAGTAAACCCTGCCCAAATTCAGAGTCCCTAGGACGGTTGGGTGGCACATTGTACACCCCATTCCAGCAATTCCTGCAGCCAAACTATTTCCAAATGTCTTGCTCTGCTTTCCTTTGGACCACATCAACAAGGCCTTTTCATCTGAGCAGCCCAGGACCTCCATACACACTGCCCAGGCTTGTGCCCAAGGGAGGTCACTTTGGTGCTGCTAACTCAGAGGTTTTAGTTCACCCCCAGAGGCGCACTCTTGAGACAGATGGATGCAAGAAGAGCAAGAAGAGGGAATTTCAACATTTGTTCTGGGTTGTCCTTCCTCCTATTCCAGGGAGGGAGGAAGAATCAGCCCCATGCTCTATATTGGGGGGGGGGATGAAATTATTTTAAGTAAAGTTCTGCTCTGAAGGATGCACACTGGGATCCTCTCTCTCCCTTCTAAGAAGGTGAGTGTTCACAAAAATGAGTTGTCTGGCTGGTTGCCCAGAGGGAATTTTCATTCACCCCAGGCTCCCAGATGGTTATTTGCTAGCCTGGTCTAAGGCTCTCCAACTCTCTATATTCCTTTTGTTGTTCATTATGTTCTCCTGGATGGAGAAGATGCAGATAGGACTCAATATTCCCTTTTTCTAATGTACGATTATGCCCATTGTAGGCCTGCTTATGTGCATCCCTACATGATCCTGAAACTACTTACTAATTATTGCCTTGACGTTTGCTTCTGGGGAAAACGAAAGATACAGACTGATTTTTCTTTTAAATCTTAGTACAGTACTAGTTCTGCCTCTTTAAACATTTTAAACATTACATAATTATTATTCTGAAACAGCTGGCCTACGTACATCACCTTAATGCCCTGCCTTATGAGAGTGGGATGACAGTTCTTATTTCAACTGTTCTTCAGGTCTCTGATCAGGATCAAAGGTTGCAGCCAAACCCTGGAATTAGGGACTAATTAACAAGTAAGTTTACCTTATTTTGGGCCTATGGTCTAAAATATTCATTCCCATCTTTGTGTTCGAAGCAGGGGGAAAGTAAAATGACACACCAGATATGTGAGTGGATCTCCCAACACACACACACACACACACACACACACACAAACACGGGCTTGGAGACAATTTATTGGATCAATTTATTGGGTGAGAGGAGTATAGTAACTCCTATAACTTAATGTATTTTATTCCTAGTACATTAATTCCTTGTGAGTTAAATGTAATATCTCTATTGGACAGATGAAAAGCCCACCTGCGTCAAATGTTGTGAGAGGCAAGAGAGCATTACCATCTCACACCAGACACTGAATGTAAATAGGCTAGGACAAACCCAGACCTGCCCTGGGAAGCCCAGACTTATCTGGCTATATATCATATATGAATAACCATTTCTAAATCAGTTTATGCCATCACATATATTTTATAGCCAAGTTTCCTACAACATACAGCCAAGTCCTGTGTCAGGGGCCTTTAGTACAATTTGCAGAAGCTCTACTCTACTGCCAAGTTAGAAGAGAGACTTTGATTTCTGAGTCAAAACTACTGTCTTTTTGGCATGGATCTTCTGCACCTCCTTAAAATATAGCTTACCTGCTTATTGCTTGGGCAAGTATATGACAAAAGAACTCTCCTGCTCTTTTTATTTGAATGCAAATCTATGCTGCTTTCATGAAAAGCTGCACCTGCTGAAATCCTGCTCAGCAATTAGAGATGTAGGAACCCTGTTCTCTTTTGCATCTGGTAATCCTAGGGGAGATTATAACTTCTTCCATCCCAGATTAATATCTGCTCTGGATGGGTTTACACGTCCTCTGGAGGAGCAAGCACAAAGCTTAGGGGTATCCATTATTCTCTCTTGAGGCTTGAGTGGCCTCAGTGGCATGGATTACCTTCCATCAACTGCACACCTAGTTGCATGATTATCTGGACTGGAACAGCCTTGCTTTTGTTGTCTATGTTCTGGTAACCTCTATGAGAGATAGCTAATGGATGCCAAGTGCAACTGCCAGCTTCCAGTCTCTAACCACTTAGATCTTTGAGGCTGGATGCTAGGCCTAGGTGAAAAAGGGAAGGACCAACACATTTTCTGGATTGCCAGAAATGTCTGCACATTCTGGAAGAGATAGAGACAGTAACGGTCAATGTACTTAGAAGAAGAATAACAGAAGAAAGAGATAAGAGAGTTTTATGAGGATGAGTGCCTGGAAGAGTTGACATAAATAAATCACATAGCAGATAAAATGAGAATGCAGAGCAAATTCAGAGATGCAGTTCAAGCAGCCTTGCCAGAGAAAGTGCAGGAACTATAGCAGTTCAGTTTAGAGGCTCCAGCTACACCTAAGAACCAATGTGAAACTTTTGAAAGTCAGTGTAAAATCATTGTTTAGAGAATCACCATGCCAGTTTCTTGGTTTGGATGGAGCAGTAAACTATGGCTTGCTCAAGCCAGGAAGTTATTAATTAATTGGAACACATGAGGGGGAAGGGAGGGTGGAGGTATGCTACCCACAGACTTGATTGTGAAATATCATATACTGGTTATATTTAGATATACTGACCTGATAATGAGGTTTATACCACTGCTTTAAGTCCCAGTCCCAAAGGATCATCTGTAAGACAACAAAACTGGAAGTTATAAACAAACAATAAATATTTTGCAAATCGAACACTTGTTACTATCTATCTAAATGACTAGATTAACAGTATAGCATTCAGTTGCTGTAGTTACACTCCAATAAGCATAACCAAGTGAAAAAGGAACTGTACGTAATGCACTTAAGTCTGCTTAGCACAGTTATTGAAACTTAATTATGTGGTAGTAGCAGTATTATTATTATTATTATTCTTGTGAGTTTCCCTATTTAATGTGCCAAACCAAGCTTTCAGGTATTAGAATACGAATTATAGCTATAATTAAGATACTTCTAAACCATCAAAAGATACAGGCCCCAATTTAGCAAGAGGCAGTTACCTTAGGACACTTCCAAGAAGCTGCTGCATGAGGGAGGGAAATCCCCTGCATCCGGCAGCCCTGGGAAGAGAATCCAAGCACTGTGCTCATAAAGTTCCCTCATCTATTTGCCCCTACTGAAGGACACAGTCCAGAATGTCTTCCTCAAACCGGATAAAGGAAAACTACCTAAACCGACCTACACAGCTCCTTTCAAACTTCTGCTGCACGGATTATTTGATTTCATATAATACTTAAATTACTTAAAATTCCAAACTATATTAAAAATTACAGTATAAATTGTTGACAAAAATATCAACATTGGTACACTTGGATTTTTAAAAAATATTTAGTGCTAATAATCACTAGTCAGGTGAAGAGAATATATCTCACTTTAAGATACAAGACATTCCACTGTGATTTAGCCTAGACAAGTTAAGAGACGACTCAAATCCAAATGAAGGAAAACTCTAGTTGAATGTAACTGAACACTGGTGAGGGCTCATCATCATGCCTACCTAGTGGCAGTGAAGGCAGCAAATAAGGCATACTTTGCTGCCTCCAATGCATTCTCATTTGAGTTGTCCAACAGAGCCTTTCCAGGTATTGAGGAACCTTTTATAGTCTGGCCTGAAGGAGATGACAGAACAGATGGTAGCTCCCTGTGAGTTGTTTGCAAAGCTTTTTGAGGATCAAATTGCTTGCATCCACTGGGACCCTGACTCCACTGTTACAGCAGATGAATCTTGAGAGGTGCGCAGAGCACTGTCTAGTCCTGTTATGTTGGATGAGTTTCAATTAGTAAGGCTCAAGGATGTGTTCAGTAATATTCTTTTAACATTTTACAACATTCCACAAGGTGGCACTCAAATCTAAAATCTTAAGAGAAGCATTTTTTAATGCAGAGCAGCAGAGGTAAATTGCAGATTCAATGCACAGTACTGAGTATCATTCACTACTGTAAGATTAGTAAAGGACCCCCCTAGACGGTTAAGTCCAGTCAAAGGCGACCATGGGGTTGCAGTGCTCATCTTGCTTCAGGCTGAGGGAGCCGGCGTTTGTCCACAGACAGCTTTCCGGGTCATGTGGCCAGCATGACTAAACCACTTCTGGCGCAATGGAACACTGTGATGGAAACCAGAGCACATGGAAACACTGTTTACCTTCCCGCCACAGCGGTACCTATTCATTTACTTGCACTGGTGTGCTTTCGAACTGCTAGGTAGGCAGGAGAGGAGAAGAAGAGTTTGGATTTGATATCCCGCTTTATCACTACCCAAAGGAGTCTCAAAGCAGCTAACATTCTCCTTTCCCTTCCTCCCCCACAACACTCTGTGAGGTGAGTGGGGCTGAGAGACTTCAAAGAAGTGTGACTGGCCCAAGGTCACCCAGCAGCTGCATGTGGAGGAGTGGAGACGCGAACCCGGTTCCCCAGATTACGAGTCTACCGCTCTTAACCACTACACCACACTGGCTCTCAGGAGCTGGGACAGAGCAACAGGAGCTCACCCCATTGTGTGGATTCGAACCACCGACCTTCTGATCGGCAAGTCCAAGAGACTGCCTTTGACTGTATGGAAAGCATTTTATTTTTTTGGTTATAGATACTGAGCAAGATACAAATAGGTACAGCGATGTTGCATGCCATTCAGCAAAATTTTTGCTCCTTCTACCTCCTTCATACAAACTAATAATATGGACTCCATGCCAATGAAGATTACACGGGAACAAAGCCCTGAGATATTTTGATGAAGGGTGGTATATAATTCTAATAAATAAATAAATAAATAAATAAATAAAAGCAAGGTCCCTTGTCACCATTATTGTTTGTTGGAATCGACACCAGAGGCATTCAGATCCAATCCACTTCATGTGGCAGCCCTGCAAAAGTCTTGCAGAAGAACATTTAAAGAAAAGATGCTGAGGCTGCTGATGACCTGAGTGAGCTGAAATAGTAATAGGCGGAGTAAAATGCAAACATGCATAGATTAATGAAATACAGGCTTTAAGCCATCAAGCTGACTTTGGAACCTTTTTCCCTAAGGAGAAAGGGTGGAAAGAAAGTGTGTTATGGAGAGCCAGTTTAACTTTATGTAGACCAGTGATTTTGCCTTCCATTGCTGGAGGATGCTACAACCCATTTGAGGACATCTCTCTGACATCAGTGAACTTCATTATCACAGGCACTTGGTACAAGTGTGAAGTTGTAGCACTCTAGATCAGTGAAATGTCAGAGATGAGACCTCAGCCCTCTGTAAGGTCTTCCATGTGTGCTAGATTACTTGGGGAAAGGGGAAGGCTAGCAGCAACCACAAATAATGGGGACTCTCCCACAGACAATTTTTTGGGGGAGGGGACACTGGGAGGCACACCCTGTTTGCACAAATGCAAACACTTGCACAGTGCTTGCACTGACAGAACTCAACAGGGTCACAATTTAAGAAAATAAAATGGTCTGGGAGATAAAAGGGACAATGACAATTACATTATAAACTTCTTTAAACTAAAAAATAAGTCTAAATGCCTACTTCTTAAGTGCTACTGCAAAGGAGGCTGAGCTGGGCAGAGAGCAGAGCTCTCAGGTGTGGTGGTATCTCTGGAGCTCTGCCCAAGAGGTAGATGAATTTCTCACTCTTAGATCCTGGAATGCCTCTCTCTAGCAGTCAAGGTAAAGGTAAAGAGACCCCTGACGGTTAAGTCCAGCCGTGAACGACTCTGGGGTTGCGGCACTCATCTCGCTTTACAGGCCGAGGGAACCGGCGTTTGTCTGCTCCGCAGGCAGTTTTTCTGGGTCATGTGGCTAGCATGGCTAAGCTGCTTCTGGTGCAACAGAACACCAACACCAGAGCAGTGCACAAAAACGCTGTTTACCTTCCCGCTGGGAACCTATTAATCTACTTGCACTTTTTGGTGTGCTTTCGAACTGCTAGGTTGGCAGGAGCTGGAACCGAGTAACGGGAGCTCACCTGGTCGCGGGGATTTGAACTGCCGACCCTTTGATTGGCAAGCCTCAGTGGTTTAGACCACAGCGCCACACGTGTACCACCAACTATTTCCCTATTTTGTTCTCCCTGACCTCTTAGCACACCAATTAGTAGTCATTGGTTCCTAATTTAATTTGTATTCTCTTCTGAATTTCACTGGTGTAGGATATGTATTCTGAATGTTACAGAGGGTCTTTTAAGAAAAGATTTAGTATATACGAGTAGTTATGCATGAGGAGGCATGTGACAGGGAAGAGAGGCAAAAACTTTAAAACTGTTCTATGTATAGTTACTCAAAATGAGGGATGGGGGAAGAATTTGCTTTTTCCACTTTTCACAAAAAGTACAACCCAATCAGATGCTCCCAAACTTCCTTGAAGATTGGAATGCAACTCCCAGTTGGATGGAACACTTTTCTAGATTTTAACACAGTTTTGGTGCACAAATAAATTTTTATTTTACATAAAATATACGCATAAAATGCCTATTTTTGGATTAATGCACTGAAAGCATATTTTATGTTAACTGTACAATCAAAATGCATACAATACAATTAAGGAACTCTTGAGTATTTACAAGAATGAAGTGCGACAGAATTAGGCTGCTCAGTTCATCCCTACTCAAAGGTGACATGTAGTTTAGATGTGTTACTCAATAACTATAATTCCTCAAGGCTGCTGTCTACATACAACTAAATATTTGGAAATGGTTCAGATCTGAAATACTCAACTGAAGATTTGATCAGCATTTGCTCCACTGAGATAAATCACATTCTAAATTAGAGTAAAAATGTCATCTAAAATGTGGTATAGCTGACTTACCGTATTTTTCGCCCTATAGGGCGCACCGGCCCATAGGGCACACTTATTTTTTTGGGGGGGGGGAAATAAAGAAAAAAAATATATCCCCCCCCCCCCCGAGCCCCAAAGAGCAAAGAAGCCATAACAGCGAGCGAGATGGATCCCGCTAGCTGTCTTGGCTTCATTTTTAGCCTTGGGGCTGGGGGTCTGGGAGCGATGGTGAGGTTGTGCTCAACCTCGCCATCACTCCCGGAGCTTGCTGCTATCCGAAGCCTGGGAAGCGCGGCGCTGTAGCCCGCTGTGCACCCCGGGCTTAGGGCAACTCCCTCCGGGCGCCACAGGCTTGCGGATAGCTGCCCTAAGCCGCGCACAGTGCCGCGCTCCCCAGGCTTCGGGCTGCAGGCAGCTATCCGCAAGGCTTCGGAGCCCGCGGGAGTTGCACCGACCCCTCTCGCTCTCCAGGCTTCAGTGAAAGCCTGCATTCGCCCCATAGGACGCACACACATTTCCCCTTCATTTTTGGAGGGGAAAAAGTGTGTCCTATAGGGCGAAAAATACAGTAAGTATGTTTGAAAATAGGTACTAAAACCAGAGACATGAAGTTATGGTGAATGTATCTAGTAAAATAACAGATGGATCATATACATTTTTTCACAAATAAGGCAACACCTGCAAGATAAGAATGAGTTTGTAACATTAACAATGTGGAACCCTAATAATAACCTGATTGTTATTAGCAGATCAAATAAGCTAGCATTTTAATGTAAAATGTATGTGCTATGAAAAACACAAATAAAAGTATTTTGCTACATTATTTTTTCCATCTTCAAGACTAGGAATAGTTTGGGTATTTTATTGATTAAAACATGATTTGTACTTGCTAGCAGCATCTGTTTGACACTGGTTAGGCACTAACTCAGTAAATAAATATTTCCATAGCAACTTAGCACAAAATTAACTAAACAAAGATACTAACACCATAGCAACTTGAAATCAGAAATCTTTTTCAATATTCTTTTGAGAAGAAGAAGAGAGGCAACAAGAAGATTGTTTTATTGTTACCCATATTTTATGAAGAATTTCTACCTTTTAAAGACACAAAGCTTTTAAGCTACTATGAAATATTTCCTTCTCTAGCTTTTATGCCATGCATAGTTGCAAAGGAAAAAGGTACAGTGTTGGGTCTGACAGTTGTCCCGCCATTTCTGCAAAGACAAACTATATGTTGGGCAATTCCAGAAACTGGCTAAAATTATTTTAATTGTCTGACCTATTGTAAGTAAGTAAGACTGGCTGGTGAACTGGTATTTTATGAACTGGAACACTACTTCCATTTGTTCTAGAAACAAAAGGATGGGAATCAATAGCAAAGAAGTAGCATTGTTTTCAGATAAAGTTACCCTGAGATAGAGGAAATAAGCTCAAATGTGTCTATGATGGATTTTAGAAACAGTAAATACCTTCATGCATTGTGTAGACAGGGAAATTGGGGGGGGGGGCTGTAAGGAAAACCTTTATATTTGCAGAAATGAAGGCTCAGCCTTTGTGTTTTTCTCCTTCTCTGGAGGCTTGTTTGCAATCAGAAACTTGCTAAACAGGTGAAAGAGGGTCACTTGAACATCTGCTAACTCCTCCCACATTCCATCTACCAGTTGTAGGCAAGGATGGATGGCTTCCTTCCCTCTGCACATTTTACCGTCTAGCTTGATAAAGAGTTCTGGGAACTCAAAAGCTTACATTTCATTTTGTAACATTTTGGTTGGCCTAATAAAGAAGATACTGCTTCAGTAAGGATTTTGGAATTTCTAACAGAAACGGCTGCCTCCTAGTGCTCAGAAGCAGGAAAGCATACAGACTGATTATAGCTCCTGAAAGGGTTCTAAATGTAACTAAGTGTATGTTAAGTGATTCTGTCACTACCATTAATGAAATGCAGATTCAAAATTCTTTTTAAAAAGCATTGCTGAAACAGTAGTAATGTTTATGTTTACAGATTTTTTAAATTTTTAACAGAAGCAGGTCGTCTAAGCCAAAGAGATGCCAATGGTGCAGTCTGGGAAAGAAGCCAGTCTGGCTCATATACAATGGTATATCCAAAGAAGCATTAATAAATCTCCCAACAATACCCAAATTATGCAAACATTTTAGGTCTGGGGCTCCAGACAGGATCTGGATATTATGACACTATCTGAAGAGACTCTGTATACAAAAATGAACTGGAGACAGATAAAAAGACTGTTCTTCTAGAAATAACACTTATAAAAATAACAGCTGAAGGGGAGTCTCAAGAAAATTGATTAAATAATTAAATAAAATTAGAAACTTAGAAAGCATACATACTTCCTTTTCTCTAACATTCACAGACACAACATATAGATATCACCCTCCCTCCATTACACACATACCACAAACACACCTCTCCTTCTCTTACACAAATCACACATGCATACCTCTCTCAATCAATCAATCAATCAATCGCACACACTACTTTAGGAACTTCACCCCCAATTTAGAAAAGCTCCTCCCTGGGGCACCCACCACAAGGTCCACCTTGCTGGTTAACAATAGTATCCTAAGTGTACAGGATGCTGTTCCTTCCTTCCCCCATTTTTTTTAAAGTAAGCCTCAGAATAGGGAAGAAGAGGTGGCTTGGCAGAGATTCCTGTACTGCATTCGGGAGAGGTCTACCAGAAAAAATGCCCTGGATTTGACAATGTTTACGCATTATGCATTTGACAAAGTCATACATAGATTCAATACCTTGTATACCTATTAACTTAAACGTATATATTTTCTAGACATTTTTTGTTGTTGTTTAGTCGTTTAGTCGTGTACGACTCTTCGTGACCCTATGGACCAGAGCACACCAGGCACTCCTGTCTTCCACTGCCTCCCGCAGCTTGGTCAAACTCATGCTGGTAGCTTCGAGAACACTGTCCAACCATCCTCTGTTGTCCCTTTCTCCTTGTGCCCTCAATCTTTCCCAACATCAGGGTCTTTTCTCCAGGGAGTCTTCTCTTCTCATGAGGTGGCCAAAGTATTGGAGCCTCAGCTTCAGGATCTGTTCTTCCAGTGAGCATTCAGGGCTGATTTCCTTAAGAATGGATAGGTTTGATCATCTTGCAGTCCATGGGACTCTCAAAAGTCTCCTCCAGCTGTTCATCTAAACACTTTGCTTTATGGGACATCACAAGAACCCTGCTGAATCAGACCACAGGTCTATCAAGTTCAGCATCTTGTTTCTAACAGGGCCAGAAAGCCTACAAGCAAGACACAAAACAGTAGCCCTTCCCTCTACACCCAGCAATTGATATTTAGAGGCAGTATTTTTCTGAACCTGGAGGTTCCATTTAGCTACTGCAGCTAATGGCTACCAATAAATTATCTATGGATGATAGGGCTCTGAATGTTAAAACCACAACACTTGGGAGCCTGCATCACTTACTCCATGTGTCAAAGCCTGCATCACTTACTCCAAGTGGCATTGACTAGTAGTCCACCAATACAGAAAAAAAATCAAACATGTTAATTTCCCCTGGAATTGAAAATTTAAAGCAGTCTCCACAGCTGTGTGCTGAAGGCATTTCTCCCATTGCTTGCCCTCTCAATAACAATCTTAAAACCACAGTAATTTTCTGTCACTATCTCACCAAGAGTGAAAACTATTTTCATATTTAAAGTGGACAATTCTATGATTCTCTGACCCATACATTGAAGGAAAAGGTACTGAATGTAAAATTACAAATACCCACAGATGAAAACATAACTGTCAGCGGACAGATTGATTCACACACATTATAAAGCACAAATAAATTATTCATTTCCCAACCTTCTGAGAAGTTGCTTTGCAATAATGTAAAAAAAATCTGGGTGGAAAAAGATTTAATTTCAACCAGACCCTTCTGTAAATTTCATAACTGGTTCCAATAAAAATGTGGAATAACAATATTGGTGGTGATGAGAAGGGAATTTATGGAATGGTACAGAAATAGGAGAGCATGAGAAAGTAGGAGGGTGGCAGAAAAAAGGAAAAGAGAGCTGGGAAACACAGAAAAATATAGAATGACAAACAGCAGTCAATTTAAGGCTGCTATTCTATGAACCTCTCAGGTTGCAATTCTATACCTGGAAGTAAGTCCCACTGAATTTAAAGGTGCTAATTTCTGAGTATATATGTGCAGAATTGCAATGTAAGGAAGTGTGTATTTCATTTAAAATATTATAACTGCTGGTATATTTTTTAAAACAAACAAACATGAAATGTCATGTGTTGAAAAAAAGTAAAGCTACTGAAGAAATCTTTTACAATGACATCAGAGATGAGCTACAATTTAATAAATGAAGACCATGTTTTAACAACAGAGAGCCGATGATGGTCAAATACTGGTTGGCTCACAATTAGAATCCTTAGGATACAGTCCCATGACTCCATGATGAAGAAATCTATTGAGACAGAAGCTTTGTCTGAAATGCTCATGTTACAAAGATTTTTAATGGATAAGTTTTTTTAAAAGGACTACATTCTTTCCTAATGTCATACAATAGCCAATGTGAAACTTGTAATACTTTTGTCTCTTTCCAGATTAATTAGATTTCTGAATTTCTTTACATAACCCTAACAGCTCTACTAAAAAAAACAGAGTCTAAGCATTTACCAGACTCATTTGCTTGATCAGGTGACATTAATCAGCTCTAGACAAATCACAGGACCATGTAAAGAATGAAGTTTCGCATTTCAAAAGGCTATCTGGAACAAGAGGTGAACTGAAACCAGATCTGTAGTAGCTAGCCATTTACTGAATGATGTGGCTTCATAATGATTAAAACCTATTGGAATTAGCTCACTAAGCCTACTGAAAACGCAACTGAAAGCAAGGAAAGACAATGTTTGAAAGACAGCAAGTTTTTTCAGATGTCAAGTTATAATGTATGATATTTCTTTCCTGGTTTCACTCATAACAGTTTTGGTATTTGTCTAAGATTCTTTTTTTTTTTTTAATGTGACAAGCATGTTTAAAAATTCCATACAACTGCAGAAGTGTTTCTGTAGTAAAGGAAGTGGCCTTTTCAGTATCATTATAAAGACAGAACATGGTTTCATCACAAAAAAGCAGCAGCACCATGTAAAGATCAAAGAGCAGTAATGCGGGAGAAGGCTTTCTCTGCAGTGGCCCCAAGTTGTGGAAGGTTCTCCCTTTCGAGGAGCATCTGGCACATCTTTCAATGCTTTTCCACAGCGGATCAAGACACATTTTTTGGTCAGTGTCTTTGAAGGGGGAGGATGAGATCTGGAAGTCTCTGATTGCCCACTCAAAGTGTATCTCAAATTCCTCTTTGTCAGTTTATAGTACAGTAAGCCCGCAACCGTGCACATTTAACTTGTGTGCATTCAGCTTTACACACATGGCAATCAATCAATCAATCAATCAATCAATCAATCGGGGATGGAAAGGGGGCAGGGTTTTGGGGAAAATGACTTTGGCAGTCCTACTTGTCATTGAACCCTATGTGTTTTGACTATACAAGCTTTTGTATATTATAGGTATTTACAATGTGCATGCACTTAGTTATTTGGTGTATTTACTGTGCGCTCTTGAGATTTAATAATGCTTAATTTAAATCAATAAATAAAGTTGAACTAGCAAAAAATGTTTGTTTCCAAAATTCTATTTCATTTAACAATGAGAGACTGAGAGAGAAACATACTCAAATATTATCCCCCCCCCCAAAAAAAGTAGAAAGTGTCACTACTCAGCATGACAAGTTGCAGGAGCAGATCTAGTCAGTCTCCACAGATAATCACCCAAGCTTTCTGGTACACCTCCAGCTGACACCAGCAGTTTCTTAGAAACTTTCAATGCAAAATTTCTATTTGTACAAATGAAAGAAGAGTCAGTTTTATTAAAAAAAATACAAAAACATGAATACTTTAAAAGCTTTTTCCGAAGTAGTTAAACTGTGTTTAAATGTTTCACAGCAACTTTTCTAATCTTAATAATACAAAGAACTAGGTCTCCATTTTCTAAGTCTTTTTTCAAAAATCAAAAAACAAAAACCAGCTTTTTTTTTAGCTCCTCATTTACCATTTATTGAAAAACCAGCAATACTTGTTATAGTGATGAGTCTGAACAACTTCCACATATATACACTTTTCCTCCAAGAAAGACTGGTTCTGTAGAGTGAAGTAACTACTACATCAGCCCAGTAGCCATTAGCCAAGCCAGCTTCAGTAGAACACACCAGAGAGAACCAGCTGTTGAAACTCTCCTATCCCAACACTGATTCAGCAAGGTAAGAAACCTAAGTAGCTTGGGAAACATACATCAAAGTAGCACAAGTGCACCACAGATAGTGGAGGCTTATGGCTACTTCTTCACAAAGCACACAGTTAAAAGTATGAAACTTGCTTCCACAGGAGGTACTGATGTCACCAACTGGGATGGCTTTAAAAGAGGACTGGAGGAAAAGGGTATCCATGGCAACTAGCCACGATAGCTATGCTCTGTCTCCACAGTCAGCACAGTAATGCTTCTAAATACCAGGTGCTGGAAACCAAAGAGCAGTGTGCTCTTGTGCACAGGTCCAGCTTGCGTTTCCTTACAGGTTTCTGGTTGGTCACTGTGAGAACAGGATGCTAGACTAGATAGGCTACTGGCCTGATCTAGCAGACTCATCTTATGGCAAAATTCTATTTTATAGCAGGGACCTTGAATCTGGATCCATCAGTTCCATTATTAATGTAAGCAGAGTGCTTCCTAGATAGGCCATCTTTAGTTTCTTCCATCATTCTGAACATAGGATGTGCTGGTAGAAAAAGAAGCCCTGTTTCTATACTTACTACTTCTGTACCTAAGCAAAACCGATTAGTTTTTCAGTTGTAACATTTGCCCACATGCTACAGTACAGCTGGGTGGTTCAGACAAATTCAAACTTATGCTACATACAACCTTATAAGTTCAAATAAGTAGATATTTATGTCAAGACTGCAATCCTAGACACATTTACTAGGCAATAAGCACCTCGCTACACAGTGGGACATTAATTTTGCATAAAGATATATGTAATTGCACCATCAGACTATGAATTTGCATTTTAAAAATGCAAATATGGACTTTCCCATTTTCATACCACAGCAATGTATAATTTATTTCAACATGAAAAATGTATCAAACTATATGCAAATTAGAACTAGTAGCAATATGTATTTTCAATATAGTATTTTAAACTGCTTTTTAATTTTTTTATGGTTTCAACAAAAAGTCTTAATAATTTATCTAAAAACGGATCAGAAAAAACCTTTTTGTTAATAAAATAATAACTTCGTTTTCATTATCAATGGATATAAAATTCTATTATGTTTTTAATATTTATTTTATTACCATTTCCCACAAAAGCTATATCTTCAGAACTGCAACAGTACCACCAGCCTTTTCTTTGTTACAGTCAAGTTCAGCTTACTACACTATCAAAAATAAAAGCACTGTAAGCTAATTGCTGGGAGGAATGACGCAAACAGTTTCCTAGACAACAGCCCATACTGGAGTGCCAGCCCTAGCATTTCCTCATCTGTTTGCACTCACACCAGCAGTCTGACAGTAAAGTCACTACATCCTGTTTTACTCAAAAGACACTGAAATGCAGAATTTAACCCCTGACTATCATTTTTAAAGTTCTCATAGATTCTTTCATACCAGTATTTTGATGTTCCTATTTATTTTTTCATTACATCAAATTAAAACCTTTCTTCAAAACATAACTAAACAAAACTATGCATATATTTGAAAAGACATCTCTAACCACAAGAACAAGTGTGAAAATATGGAAAAGAAATATCTACTGGGAGACAAAGAAAATTAAATAATTTTAAAGTTAACACAAACCAATAACTACAAATTTGCTCTAAATTATAAATAAAACTTCCTCTAAAGGAAATAATTGCTATTGCTAGAAGAGGGGTCTTTCCCTCACATTGTAATGGCTCATACCCTTAACCTCCTCTTTTCAGTCTTTACCTAGTACCTCTTGCATGCACATCAAAGTTTAATAAATAACAAAATGAGTCACATTTTAGTGAAAATAAGCATAAAAATCAAATATATATGTGATACCCAGCTGATGCCATTTGAAGTCATTAATAAACAGTTTGCCTGCAAGAAATGACTCCAGGTAACCAGAAAGTCAAGCATTCACAAAAGTGTGTTCTTTCTGTTTTGCAAATCAAAACTGACTAACTGGTACTGGAGAGCAAGCAAGTTTTTTAAAAAATAAAGCCCATACATACATACATACCTCACTATCTACAAGAGGTAAGACTTGTTAAACATCTATGAGTGCTAACTGAGTTGTAAGGCAGCAGGGGCTTGAAAAATACACAATATGACACAATATGACACTGAAGAGTAGCAATTTCAGTTGTAGCACTATCCAGTTTCACAGGATTGTAAAATTTACTGATCAGAGTAAGCATAAACCTGCTACCTGCTTTTCACATATGTGCATGTCCTGGTACACTTGGAGAATATATTCTCTCTTCCATGTGGCAGCCCTTGAGAAATTTGCAAATGGCTATCATATCTCCTCTCAGTCTCCTCTTTTCCTGGCTAAACATACCCAGCTCCTTCAACTGCTCCTCATAATACTTGGTTTCCAGACCCTTGATCATCTTGGTTGCCCTCTTCCGCACACGTTCCAGTTTTTCAACATCCTTCCCAAACTGTGGTGCCCAGAATTGGACACAGTATTTCAGGTGTGGTCTTTCCAAAGCAGAATAGAGTGGTACTATTACTTCCCTTGATCTGAACACTTTGCGAGAAGCAAAGCTACAGGGAACCAGGCAGAGGGCCTTCTCGGTAGTGGCGCCCGCCCTATGGAACGCCCTCCCATCAGATGTCAAAGCGATAAACAACTACCTGACATTCATAAGACATCTTAAGGGAAGTTTTTAATGTATGATTTTAGTGTATTTTTGGTTTATGTGGAAGCCGCCCAGAGTGGCTGGGTACAAATAATAAGTTGCAGCCTAGAATAGCCTAGAATTGGCCTTTTTTGCATTAGCCACTCTTAAACTGAGAATGTTCCACTTCTGCCCAACCAAATAATTTTTTTTAGCATTAGCCTTTTTTGCCCCAGGCCACCCTACTCCTGCTCCGTGCTTTCCCTGAGTGCTTCTGCTTGTCTGAAAGGTGTCCTTGACTGTAATAATGTCTTTTGCTTGCCTGGATAGAGGATTAAGTAACTGTATGGGTGGGACAGTGTAGAAACCTATAACGGTTGCAATGCTACAATACAGTCTACGGTATGGAGGAAAGAGTTACATTCATTTATTCACCTATTTTTGCCTCTTGTCCCCTACATATCGCTTGCATGTGGGCTGTGGAAGGCTCCCCATGACGGAATGTGGACCTTGGGTTGAAAAAGAATAGCTTTTTATACAGGATAGCTCTACAAACCAAAATGACATAGGCAATTTTCAGACCACCATTCTTTCAGACAGCAGTAGTGCATATGGGCCTTTATAGCAATGGCTGCTACAGTAAGGATGCAATCCAAGATTCAATATTGAAGTAGGGATATCCCAGGATGCACCGTACCCACTTTTTCTCTAGCTCAAATGAGCCCTAATGGGAGTGAGAAAAACCCAAACTATTAGCTATTCTATGGAATGGGCAAAGAATTCAAACAGAAGAGTCCTGTTGGTTCAGACCAAATCCCTATCTAGTCCACCATACTGTTCTCACAGTGGCCAACCAAATGCTTATGGGAGGCTTGTAAGACAAGCTCCATCAGGCTCTTCCCTCAACTGTCATCTACAGTAGCCATTCCATCAGGCTACAGAAGAGAGAGCTAAGACTGCAAGGCCTCTCCATCTGCTCTACTAAAAGACCAACAACATTTGGCTTCCGTCCTTGAATATTTCCATTCCAGCTGCTCATCAAAAGAATTCTGTAACTCAGAATTAGTGTTTCAATTTGCTTTTTTCTTCCTCCCTGACAAACTCTTTTCCTTTTGTGTTATGTCTTTTAGATTATAAATCTGAGGACAGAGACTGTCATATCACTGACATTTTTCAGCCACTCTAGTAACATTTTTTTTAAAAAAAGAGTGGGATAAAAATGCCATAAATAAATAAATAATTTTCAATCTTTGGGTTAGTGCCATATGGGGCTACTTCTAAAGAGCATTAGCATGCTGCTGAGTCATTGGAGAAGGCAGCATTCTGTTTTCACCTTGCTGACTGTAAAAGACATAAACATTAATTGAGAACATTTCTGCAGGGGCAGAGGAAGGGGTGTGTGGTGGGTGCAGTCCACCCCGGGTGTCACTGCTGAGGGGGATGACAAAATGCCGGGCGGCACTCACCACAGGGCCTGCAGCGTGCCAGAGCCACGCATCTCTCCTGGGAGAGAAGCGGTGGCTTGGGCACACCCAGGCTCCGCACTGCCCAAACAGTCCACCCACTGCCTCCCCCCCCAGCTGTAGGGCAGCTGAGTTGGAGGAGGCAGGCAAACTCTGGAGGCCCCATGGTGTGCCCTGCCCCTATGGGCAGCTTGCCCCGCCCCCGGGGTACGCCGCCCCAGGCGCCTGAGCGGCTTCCACCACTGCTGTATTTTTGTACTACAATTCTGGCTTGTGGGAAACTAATTTGTTTCAGCATGGAGTGAGAAAAGTTTAGTATGGGATTAAAAGTATGGGATTATTTCAAAGGAAAACTGAAAATTGGATAGCACATGCTGCTTTACGTAAACCATAATCCACACACTATTTAAAATGTAAAATACTGTTGCAGTGTTCCATCTAGGACTCCTTTTAGAAAGGTTCAATTAATTTCACGATGATCCAGTTAGCTTGTACAATGCCACAATTCCTTTTTATTGACAACAGAGCAACACCACTCAGCTTCTGGAATTTGAGGGGTGGGGGGCAGAGCAAACATAAGCCCCAGCTACAGAGCAGGAGGGCAGAGGGAAGCAGAAGAGCAGCCACATTGTCTCACATCCTGCTGATTGCACCAGCCATGGCAGAAGATGGAGGTATTTTCTTTTATTCCCACCCCTACTGTCTCACTCCACTTGTATCAGCTACAGGGGAACGGCAAGGGTTTGAACCTACCAGCACCAAAGCCACATGCCCTGTGCTGTAATATCCTGTCAGGGCCTTTTTGGAAGAGAACAGTGGCAATGGGAAGGTTCTGAGGGTTCTGCAGAGCCATCCCCACTGGTGGAGTTCTGACGGAGAGTTACCTCTACCTTATCCTCGTTCCCTCCAATGGCAAGATAAAGGGTTAGGATTGCACTTCAAGTTCTTAGCAAGCAATAAATACAGGCTACGAACAAGAACTGTGTCTTCTATTTAGACAGCAAAAGGCTAGCATTTCAAGTTCAAGATACTTAAACAAATTGTTGTACATCGTGGTAACTAGCATTGGTCCAGGACCTGGGAGACCAGGGTTCAAATCTGCACTCTGCCATGAAGCTCACTGGGTGACCATGAGCACATATATATATATTTATATATGTTTATAAACACATACATATATATATTTATACAGTAGTACCTCAGTTTATGAACTTAATCCGTTCCTGAAGTCAGTTCTTAGATCGAATCCATTCTTAAACTGAGGCGCGCTTTCCCTAATGAAGCCTCCCGCCACCAGTGCCCTTCCACCATTCCGATTCCATTCTTAGACTAAGGTAAAGTTTGCAAACTGGGACACTACTTCTGGTTTTGCGGAGTTCGTAAACCGAATCGTCCGTAAACAGGACTGTTCTTAAACCGAAGCACCACTGTATATGTTTATAAATACATACTTACATATGCAGGCTCCAGTCAAACAAGAGTTTGTGAAGCTACCACCAACCAGATGTATATTGTCCCTGTCTGATGCCTATCCATTGACTAAAGGAAGCTAATCAGTCTTCAGAGAGGAGTTACTGTATTTTTCGCTCCATGAGGCACACCGGACCATAAAGCGCACCTAGTTTTTAGGGGGGGGGGATCAAGGGGGAAAAAATCCCCCGACCCCAGAACAGGTCCGGGAGCGGCGGCAAGGTTGCGAAGCCTTTGGAGCGCAGCGCGAGTTCCCGCTGCACTCCAAAGGCTTCAGGCGGCTATCCCTGAAGCCTGGAGAGCGAGAGGGGTCGGTGCTCACGACCCCTCTCGCTCTCCAGGCTTCAGTGAAAGCAACGCATAGCCTCCGGAGCGTGGAGGGAGCGCTCCCTCTGCACTTTGGAGGCTTCGCGTTGATATCGCTGAAGCCAAGGAGCCTGCATTAGCTCCATAGGACGCACACACATTTTCCCTTCATTTTTGGAGGGGGAAAAGTGCATCCTATAGAGCGAAAAATACAGTAAATATAAACTCTTCTATGGCCCTTGAGGCCTTTTTGGGCATCCCTTGGCAACATTTGATGCCTCCTCCAGCCCTTGCCTGCCTTCCCAAAGTTAGGCACTGGGCTTTGAGGAGGTGTGAGGGCTCTGACAGGGTCCTGGAGTCCTCCCAACTCCTTCCTAAAGCCTAATTAGTGCTTTCCCAGCTTTGGAAAGTAGATGGGAGGGCTCTAGGACCCTGTCAGAGCCTGTCATGACAAAGACCAGTGCAGCTTGGGGATGGCAGGAGGGCTTGGGGGAATTCCAATTTTGGCCTCGCTCCCCCCTGCCCCCCCCCCCCGCACAGTGCACGACAAGGCAGTGTGCAGGCCCATGCTGAAATACACTTGCAGCCTACTTGGTATGAAAAGTTGGACCGCCCTGCTCTAGAATCTTTAACTGAAATGCACTTCATTGCTAAGCGGAAGTTTCCCCAAGCTTAGGTGCGTGAACTGCCTTTCATATCTTTTCTAGCCCTGATTAGCTTTCACATGCCCTGCCTCTGCAATATTGATCAGCTATATTTCTAAAGGGGTGTGGACACCTTGGTAAATGATGGATGATTTTCCTATTAAAGGGTGGGACACAAATCTCCTGGGAAATTAAATTCACTCTCTTCTAGAATACTCTCACTTCCTAATGCTTACCTGAACTACATCTGTAGCTGAAACTGTTCCCAGCCAGGGATAGCCAGCCCAGGCAGCATGAGTCTGACTGTGTATGAAATTTATGAAAAAGGCTTGAACAAAGACTCAAAAAAACACTAGAACTAAGAAAGTATTTTGTATCTTGTCCCTTCTGTATTCTAGATACCAGCAAGGGGGGGGGGGCGGGTGTTAACATTTTTTGAAACAGGTTATTTCCTTTTATACTTGAAAGATCGTATTATTCTGATTTCCTTACAATAAATGTTTATTTAACAGAAATATTGTGGCATTGGTTTAACTCAATGTCTAACCAGACTGTGGATAAGATGTAGATATTCAGAGCCTGCCCTTTATAAAGAAACCACTGTGTCTGCCTAAAAAGGATCCCATCTCCATTGTACAGAAGTTGACAAGGCAGATAATCCCTTCCTTGCCTATAAATTCAGAAGAAAAAGTGCTGCCCGGATGCAAAAATATCTCCAAATTCACGCCTCTCCCTTTCCCCACTTTTCTGTATTGACATATTGACAAGTGTTAGGTGCCCCTTAGCAGCCATGGGGAGTTTGACAGCATTAACCCTCAGTGGCTCCTGATTGGTAAAATTCCCATGACCTGCTAGTCTTTTCCCCTCCTGGTTACACTGGAAGAAGGGAAACAATTTATTGTTATGTCATCTCTCATGGAAATCAGGAGAGGTTCTTGCTACGAGCAAGTACCATGTTGATATTGTGTATTTTATCACTTATTAAATTTGTATAGCGCCCTTCATCTGAAAATCACATGGAAGTGATCACAGGCGAGCCTCCCTGGGGAGAGCATTCCACAAACAGGGAGGCACTGCAAGGAGACACACGAAGAAGGGCCTCAGGTGATGACTGCAGGGTCCAGGTCAGTTCAGGAGGTCCTTCAGGTATTGTGGTCCTGAGCCATTTAAGGCTTTATAGGTCAAAACTAGCGCTTTGAATTGGGCTCCAAAACTAATTGGCAACCAGTGCAGTTGAGCCAGGATTGGTGCAATATGCTCAAACAGTCTTGCCCCAGGGAACAACCTGGCGCTGAATTCTGCACCAGCTGAAATACATTGCAGTAATCTAATCCAGAGGTTACCAGAGAATAGATGACAGAAGTTAGGCTATCCCTGTCAAGACATCAACACAGTGAGGCCCCACCAAGCTGAAGCTGATGGAAGGCACTCCTTGCCAACGAGGCCACTTGCACCTCAAGAGAAAGCGAAGAATCCAGAAGTGCCTCCAAGCTATGTACCTGCTCCTTCAGAGGAAGTGTAACCCCATCAAGAGCAGGCCTCCTCCCATCCCTCTGCTCTAGGGAACCACCCACTAATAGTGCCTCAATCTTATCTGGATTGAGCTTCAGTTTGTTGGCTCTCACTCAATCCATTACTGAGGCAAAACAATGGCCAGATATAAAAGAGTAGAGCTGGGTATCATCAGCTTACAGTGGTACCTCGCAAGACACATGCCTCGGAAGACGAAAAACTCACAAGACGAAAGAGTTTTTCGTTTTTTGAGGTGCTTCGTAAGACGAATTTCCCTATGGGCTTGCTTCGCAAGACGAAACGTCTTGCGAGTTTGTTTCCTTTTGAAGCGGGAACTGGGCTGGCAGGGAGCGAGCGAGGGAGGGAGCGACCTACCTTTTCCAGAGGGATCCTCTTCTGGAGAGGGCACAGAGGAGGCAGGTGGGCTGGGATCCAGCAGATCTGGCTGGGTCTCTGCGCCGCCGCCGCCTCTGTCTCTGCCTCTCTCTCCCCCTCCCCACGTGGCTGCTCCATTTTGCCCTAACTGCGCAAAGGCAGGGGGACCAAGGAGGAGGAGGAGGAGGAGGCATCCACTGCGCTTGGGCCGCCATGAAGGCGCCTTTGCGGGGGTGGGAAGAAGCCGGGAGCAGCTGCCGAGACTGTGGGGAGCCCGGCGGCGTGGCGCAAGGTAACGGGGGGAGCAAGGGAGAGTCCGCGCCGGGCGCTTCGTGCGTCCGCCCTCGGTTCCTGGGCTCGAACTTCCTTTGGCACCTCATGGAGAGAGAGGGAGAGGAGCGGGCTGGGGCTTTGATGTGGGACGCGGTTTGGCTGAGCGAAGACGCGGCAAGGCTTGGCGACAGAGGAAGGGGGGCTGTTTTCGTGGGGAGGTGGGAGGGGGTGTCTTTGCCTCTTCCCAGCAACAGATCCTCCAGGCTGGGGAAACTCCTCCTGCTGGGGAGCGACCCGCTTTGTGCTTTGCCCGCTATCCCATTATAATACAGTACCAGGGTGCATCCGTGCTTCGCAAGACGAAAAAATCCGCAAGACGAAGAAACTCGCAGAACGGATTAATTTCGTCTTGCGAGGCACCACTGTATTGCTCACAACATACTCCAAAACTCGGAATAACCCCACTCAGAGGTTTCATGTAGATATTAAACAGCACAGGAAATAAAAATGAGCCCTGATGAGCACCACACTGAAGGCTCCACAGGGCTGAAGAGCACTCCCCAAGCATCACCATCTGGAAACAATAACACTGGTCAACAACAAAATTGTTGTCTGCGTTTTTTCAGTTGATTTAGGAAGACTCTGATGCGCTGAATCCAAAAATCACATTGGTTTTGCTCAATCAGGTCAAGTTTTTGAGCTATGGAGACATGTCATTTTTTATGTTTTTGTTCACATGTACGCTTGTGTGGAGCATTTTAGAAGAAGTTGGTGTCGAATAATTGTTTTGATTGGAAATGATTATTTTAATGACAAGAAGTATTCAGGTCCGATAGTTCTGGGTGATTATATCGAAAAGGGATCAGTTTGAAGTCATAAAACCTCGAAATCTTCCATAAATTGGTGCGGCAAAGCATAAAGTTGGGGGATCAAAACTAAGTTAATCCTGATCTTCAATCAGCACGTCGTCCTGTAGCTCATTGTGATGAAATTCCAGTGCCTATCTTTGGAGAACTTCCTGACATTAGTGACGAAGATGCCTCCAGTGTTGAAGGACATGAAGAAGAAGAAGTGGTTCTTGAAGATGATGCTCCACATCCATTTTCCCAAAAGGAGTTGAATGATCTAGTTCGCGACCTCAGCTTGTCAAAGGACTCTGCCAAACTGTTGGCAACCAGATTGAAGGAAAAAAACCTCCTCTCTTTCAGAAGCACCTGGATCTGGTCAGTGACCACCTACTCAAGAACTTTCCCCAAGAAGGGGAGACTGGAATAATTACAGCAAATTACAAATGCTACATGTTCTTTTGATGTGAGAGAAGAAGCACAATTCATGAATGAGATGTGCTTCCTGTTTTGCCACGATTAGTGTGACATTAAAAAAGGAACTTGCACTGGGGAGATAAACAAGTAATTTCCTCATCTGAAACTTGCACACCTCTTCCATACAGGTTCCTTTCCAAACATTACACCATTTCTGTATCAGGGAAATGTACACAGTTGCTCTTACCACAGTACATCATGTATCACATCATGTATCTACAGTGGTACCTTGGTTCCAGAATGGCTTAGTTGTTGAACAAATCAGCTCCTGAATGCCGCAAACCCGGAAGTACTGTATTTTTCCATGTATAAGACGATGCTTTTTGCTAAAAAAAAATTAGGCAAAAATTGGGTGTCATCTTATACATGGATAGTGAATGAAGAGGGGGGACGTGTGATTAATGGCAGCAGCAAGCAGGATATTGGCAGCAGCGATTGGGTCGGTGATTGGTGGCTGTGGATGTGGTAACTGGGCAGGTGATTGGCAGCTGTGGCGAGGCGGGAAGGTGATTGGCGGCTGCAACAAGTGGGTGAGTCTGCTGTTAATGGTGGCAAGCGGGCAGACAATTGGCGGCTGCGGACAGATGTGCAATTGGTAGTGGCTGTGGCAAGCGATCAGCAGTGGCAGGCAGGCGGGGAGCGACCGGCAGAAGTGACCTCCCCCACCCTCCCAAAAACCTAAACAACCTAATTTCTTAATTTTGGGTTTTAAAAAAATAAGGGTCGTCTTATACATGGAAAAATACGGTAAGTGTTCCGGTTTGCAAATGTTTTTCGGAAGCCGAACGTGCGACATGGCTTCCGCTTGAGTGCAGGATGCTCCTGCAGCCAATCGGAATCTGCGCCTTGGTTTTCGAACGGTTTTGGGAGTCAAATGAGAACCAAGGTTCCACTGTAGTCTCATACGGCAAACAAATACTTTTTAGTGCAAGCTTCCAGTGTTCAAGAAAATTACAAATAATTTAATGGGCACATTCATGCCCAAATTCGTGTATATAATATGTGTTTGTTTCCATCTTGTTTGATCTGTGCTTTGGAACTGGCACCACAGAATTACACCATAATAATGTACCAATTGTGCAATTTTAAAGTAAGTTTCTAGATCTAAAATTGTACTGAGGGACAGACTGACTTTCTTGCATTTCCACCACACTCCCTCAATGAAAGAATTTGATTTGTTTTGTGTTTTCTGAAAGTGAAAATTCAAGTGCTGTACGTATGAAACAAATTCTTTAAATGCTCAAATAAATTAACTTTTAGACAGCAGCTCCTTGCCCATTTATTTGACAGTAAGCCCCAATGAACTTAATGTGATTTATTCTGTGCAGATACGTACAGGATTAAACACACAGTGTACTGCTTTAAAAAGTAGAATAATAATAATTTATTATTTATACCCTGCCCATCTGGCTGGGTTTCCCCAGCCGCTCTAGGTGGCTTCCAACCAAATATTAAAAACACAATACAGCATTAAACATTAAAAACTTCCCTAAACAGGGCTGCCTTCAGATTTCTTTTAAAAGTAAGATAGTTGTTTATTTCCTTTGACATCTGATGAGAGGGCATTCCACAGGGCAGGCACCACTACTGAGAAGGCCCTATGCCTGGTTCCCTGTAACCTCACTTCTTGCAGTGAGGGAACAAACAGAAGGCCCTCAGGGCTGGACCTCAGTGTCCGGGCTGAATGATGGGAGTGGTATACAGGACCGAGGCCATTTAGGGCTTTAAAGGTCAGCACCAACACTTTAAATTATGCTCAGAAACGTACTCGGAGCCAATGCAGGTCTCTCAGGACCGGTGTTATATGGTCTCGGCTAGAAAGCTAGGAAGAGATATTTGCACCATTAAGATCGATCATATGTATATAATATAATATAATATAATATAATATACTGTATTATTAAATGGATTTTTTAAACTTGCTTGAATCTCCTGCATTATTACCTGCAGAAAGAAGGGAGTGTACTTTTAAAAACTACATAAAATTAGTTTGGTACAAACTTCTGGCATAATAAGGCCATGATCTGAATACTAAGGTAATGGGCTACATTAAGAGTTACTAACTGATATACAACACCTATTAACTCCTTTTGAGCAATATGAATTGGCTTTTTAATGTTTAAAGAAAAAAGCTAAAGAAAAAGGTGTGGAAATTAAAATATTCATGTTCCTCTATTTGCAATGTTTTACGCTAAAAAAGCCCTATATACAAAGGGCATTTACTATTATTTATACTGTATACATTACATTATTTACTATCTTTATTAGTAGGCTACTTCAAACATCTGACTACAAAACTATTTCTGAAGGCCTACTAATAATCCTATGCTCTATAACAAAGATGATACTTTCAGTTAATTTCTACTTTATTTAAAATAAAAATGCAATGTAAATTTCCTTTATCATAGTAAATATGAACAAAAAGTTTTAGAAAACTAAGCAATAAATCTTAGACTGTGTTCAAGAACAGCTTGCTGGAGACACACAGAATTTAAGATTTTAATCAAAAAATACAATCACATTACAATAAAACAAACTAAGCAGCCATACAGTACATTTCTAAGTTCCAGCATATCCATATGCTTTTTCACTTCACACAAAACCTCAGTATAGAAAAGCTTGGTGTCTGAGAACTAGACTGCCAAACCATATATTGTATATGTTTACTCAGAAACCAGTCCTACTGATTTCAATAGGGCTTACTCCCACTACTGTATTTGTGCATAGAATTGCAGCCTTAGGATACACATTAATAATAAGTTTCTTGTTGCAACATAAGATGGAGCCAGTTCAATAGAAACTCCTCAAATGCTTTCTTAATTTGTTACTGGCCAATTTTTGTGTGATAGTCAATTTTTCCAGTTAGGAGGAAATCCCATACTAGCTGTCAACTCTAAAGTTTTTCCAGTATCTGACTATTTCTATTTGGGGTATTCACTTTGCTGACGCATGATAATGTATTATGCACAAGGTAAATTACAGAAGAATAGAAAAAAATGTGCCCACTAAAAATCCCTTCAAGCACAATTCCTGCTGACAAAGATGGCTTGATTCAATCACACATACACACTACATATGCCAGTTGTTTCCTATGACAGTACAGCCAGTAAATGCTGTCTCACTTCAGAGCTGAATTTCAGCTTTTCATACAACAAATGCTACTAGCTTAACATACTGAAACCCTATTCTCTAATGTTGATACAGGATTCGCAGTATTCTTTCCTCAGCCTTGTTTCTTGGCACCACATGAAACCGTTATTAGTCCTCTATGTTTTCAAAGCATAACAGGTTGCCTCTCAAATTCTGTTAAAATGCTCCTTTGTTTTTTTAGCAAGTGAAGCTTGCCCAGTTTGCTGGATTTCGATGGATCAAATGATAAGCAATGCTGCACGAAAAACTGTGAACAAACATCCTCTTCATTGGCAAAAGAATTCTGTTTGCATGTTCACACTTTCCCCCATCCTTCTCCATGGCACTACCTGGCTAATTCCAAAAGCTCCATGGTTGCGTGGAAATTCAGTCTGGAAATTCATACTAACTTTGCAACTGAAAAGTCTTTCTTGCTGTAGAAGTTACTGACCCAAAATACATCACTTCACCATTTTTGCTGTCCTGTTACAAAGTCCTAATAAGGTTTCATTTTTATGTTCCTATGTAACTGAGCATGGAGCATGCAAGTTTTCAAAAGGGGTAGAATATCAGGAAGCAGAACAAATAGTCATGTAGCACCTCAAAAGCCAATAATATCAGGGCATACAAGACTCTTGTTGTTTTTTCTTCAGCAGCTCCCTCTCTGGAAGTTTATACCAGGAGACTGGAGTTCTAAGTACAGACCAAATCGGAATGTTCAGTTTCACCCCGGATTTAAGATAAACCTAAAGCATCAAAATTAGTGGCCTGAGCGCCTAGCAAGCAAACTGCGATCTTCTTTCTCCAGCGTCCCTGGCTGAGGCCAAAGTTTTCTGTAAGAGAAAAGTTACCCTTCACCTCCCTGCCGGAGGAAGGCTTACCTGTTCTCTGGAAATGCAAGGCAACGAGGGTCTCCTGAACATTTTGCAGCTCCCATAGTAACTGGTGGACGTCTCCCCCAAAGACACGCAGCTGGATCTCCTCCGGGGTCGGATCACGGGCACTTTTTCCTCTGCTGCGCCGCTCGGCGACTTGGGGTAAGGAGACTGGCGGTGGTCGTGCGGCGGCGGCGGCTGGTGGTGCGGCTGGGGCTCCCGCCCGGGCGAGCAACAGCAGCAGGAGGCGAAGGCGCAGCGCCGTCCGCCCAGCAGCGCCAACAGGCACCCCGCCACTCCGACGGCGCCGGACAGCAGGGGCCTAAGGGCCGGGGCCAGAGAGCCCAGGCTGGAGAGCGACAGCAGCCACACGAGGGCGGAGAAAGCCAGGAGCAGGAGTCTCCTGCGGTGCCCGAGGCTGCGCTGCGCGAGGGTCAGCCCGGCCACTGTGCTCAGCGTGGCCAGCAGACGGCCCGCCAGCACCTGCAGGTGGCCCGTCGGGGGGTCGGGGGCCGCCTCCTCTCGGCAGGGGAAGAGCAGCGCCGCCAAGTCCCCCGCTTGGCAGCACAGCGGCAGCGCCAGGAGCCACCGGGGGCCGCCGGGCTCGTCCCGGGCCAGGTAGCAGGTGAGGAAGAAGAAAGCGCAGGCGAGGGTGAAGAGCGGGCTCAGGCACTGGCCCAGTCCCGCCAGCGGCAACAGCAGCGCCCCCGGAGCCGCCGCCTTCCTCTCGCCCTCTCCCCAGGCGAGCCAGCACGAGAGCAGCAGCGCCGCCGAAGCGGCAGCCAGGGCGCCCAGCGCCACGGAGAGGGAGCCCCGCCGGCAAGCGGCCCGGAGCAGCGAGACAGAGCCGAGCGGCGGGCTCTGCGGCAGCGGGGTGGCGTGGCCCTTCACGTAGCCGTTCCTCAGGCTGGGCTCCGCGCCGGCCGGGGCAGGAGGAGGCGGGCTGGCAAGTTTGTTGTTATGCCTGTGAGGAGCGAGGGGGGAGCAGGAGGGGGAGGCTTCTTTCTCTTCCCTCATGGTGGTCGCGCAGGAAAAGCGGGGAGGCCGTCAGCTTCTCTTCCCTCCCGGCTTTGCCTCGCTCATCTTCGTCGAAAGAAAGGCACGCGGAGCGAGGCGGCGGCGGCGGCGAGCAGAGCCCAAACGGCGGCGACGGCAGAAGCTGAGAGTCCGGACTCGGAGCATGGTGGGTAAAAGGGGGGAGGAGGGAGAGAGAGAGGGAAAGGTAAAAGTATCTCTTTCTCCCTCGCTCGCTGCGCTCCCTCAGAGAGAACTCGCGGTCGCCTCCCAGAGCTCAACGGCTGCAACGGTCCGTTCGCGCGCGCTTCCACGCTCTTGAGAAATAACGACTTTCAGGAGGGTCCGGTGTGGCGAACGAAGTTTTGCGCCGCCGCCGCGTGAAGTCACGTGGCAGTAGGCGCCGAAAGCACCGACGAAGTAGAAAATCCGCCGCGCCCTCCCCCCCCGCTCAAGGACAGTTGGATCCTAACGGTCGGAGGTGGAGGGCGGCGGGAGGCCGAACAGCGCACGAACTCGGAACATATCGGCAGTAAAGCTGCAGTTTTCGCCCTGCTTACTGGGGAGGAAGCCCCGCTGATTTCCGTAGGACTTGCTTCTGTGTAGCAGGGGCAGCAGGAGGCAAAGTGAGGCGACCGCCTCGAGTGGCAGGTTCCACGGGAGCAGCAGACCCGGGAGGGAATGGCAGGGGTTGCCCTCTGCAGTCTCCTGCTCTATCTGCACCCACCTGGCATGGTTGAGAGTGGGACCCTTCTCCCGCCCTGCCCCATGACGGCCTTTGATTTGCAGTTCAACTGACTGGTGGGGTTGATTTGATTTTCCACCTTGGTTCCTGATTTAGATCTTCACTCAAACCTCTTCTTTCCTGGTCGGGTGGGGGGTGGGCACCACTCTGTGGTTCATCTCAGATGCCAAAAAAGATTTGGGTTGGCCCTGCTGAGTAGAAATGGATAGGCATGTGCAGTGCATCCCACTGAGTTCAGTGGGGCATAGATCCAGGGTAAATGAGTACAGAATTGCAGTTTAAATGTCAGGGATGCAACACTTTTCATCTCAAACCTTCACATTGGGTGCTTCTCTGTTTCACCTTTCTTTTCTAACATGCAACTTTTATTAGCTTAATATTTTTGTCTCTTAAAGTGTTGGCAGTGGAACAAACAGAAGTTCTTACTATGAAAAACAGTTGATTAAAATGGATTTTAGATTAGGCCCCCATTAAAACAGCATTTTAGACACAGCCGGTAAAAGGTCATTTTCACTATTTCATTCCATCTTCAGGTCTAATCTAAAGCCCAATAAATTATCAGGATTCAAGAATGGGTAGGGCTATGCAACAAGTCTAGGGGTCATTCGCCATAAAAATAATTTCCATCTAATTGTAATGATGCATGAACCTTATACATTCCATATGTTATCCTCCCATTTTATGGATTCTGTGCTTTCCCTTGTAGGAAATTAGTGCTATGCATTTCACAGCGCTGTGCAATCACCCTGCACAAGAACCACCAGCTGGGCCTTATCCATTCAGCTTAAGACTTAGGCAAGTTGGTATGTGAGGAGGTGTTTTTTTTAAGGTTTGGGGGTTGCTGGCCATTCATGACTTTAAGCAGAAATGTAAGCTCCTTGAATTGGGCCTAGAAAAATAATTGTTAACCAGTGTAATCATTTTGGAATGGGAATTGTGTGTTCAGACTGCTCCTCAATAGCACTGTGGCTGCCATATTTTGCATTAGTCCGTTTTTCAGGATCAGCACCAAGAACAAGCCCTCAAATGCTGTTATAAGGGGATTGACTTTCTGATGAGGACAGTGAAAGATATATGAATGATGGTGACACCCACCCTCTCTCCAATCTGTGCTGATGCTGGACTGAGTACCCTTGGGTGCAAAGCTGGGTCAAAGGTAAATCACCCAGCCTTAGTAAGGTCTCTGCAAGACATACGAGGCTGGTCCTTTACTGATGTTTTCTTCAGGACTAACCCGGTACTTATCAATAACACTGTCAGAGAACGAGTAACTAACTAATGTGCTGGGGATCAGCTGACGCTGGGTAACGGCTTTATAATAGCTAGCAGAGGCAGATTTAGGGCAGCATGACTGGTTACTCCACATAGGGACCAAGGGGGTGCCTTCCTTTCTTCCCAAAGCTCTGGACTTTAGGAAGGAGGTGTGAGGGCTCCTAGAGTCTTCTTGCCTCCTTCCCAAAGCCTAGTTAGCACTTGACCAACTTTGGGAAGGAGGTGTCAGGGCTCTATGACCTACCAGAGCCTCACAACTCCTTCCCAAAGACCTGCAGGTCCCTTATATGCCTTGGCAGGGGGTAGTTGTTACATTTTGGCCTTGCACAGGGCGCCATATTACTAAGGTAAACTCCAGTAGCTAGAAGATTACTAAGGTCAACCCCTTTTTACAAGATATGAATAGTTTCCCCTAAACCATATCTGCCCATACTCACAGAGATGATAGCTCCTTGTTCCACCCAGCTACTTCCCTTCCCTAGGCACATAAACTAACATGTTCCAAAGATGGGGACTCAAAAGACCATTATCTTAATGCTCTTAATGATATTCCCAATTTGAACAAGATGTTATTTTCACTTCTGCAGGTAAATTGACCCTACCAGGGAGCTCAGCTACACTACCTTCTCACAAAGAAAAAAATGAGACAATGTTAAAAACAAAAACACCCTCAATATCCACCCAGCAACAAATTCCGCAATTCCACCGCTATGAGTATAAAATACAAACTACAAACACTTTAGTAGCACAAGTCATCTTCTCTCATGCTGTAGCTGTAAAATACAGCCAAGTACCATTTAACAGCTGTGTTAAAAGTTGAAATACATAGATTTTTTTAGGTTTTTATGAAGTTCAATGACAGTATTCCTAAAGTACAGAAACAGTGCATAAAAAGTGCCTATATTTCTGCCTGCAAAATAACTCTTCCCCCAAACTGCCCAGGCTTAAAACTTGATTCTGTTGATACACACCCCATTTAGTAAAGCAAACCCAGAATTCCTTCAATTTTAGCAGCCAAGGTCTGCCAAAGCATAGACATAACTCTTCTATTTGGTGTCCATAGTATACTGCAATAAATCCTCTCCTAAACTCACCTCTGTGTGTCAGTCTGAGACTGGACACAGTGCCATTATCCCATTTACGAAAACAATCCTGATCATTTGGTGTCAGTCACCCAAGTCACACATCTAGCTGGCACTCATGATATTCAGCTGAAAATGTCTCCAGAATCAACAGCTATACAAGTGTCTGTTTCAGGAAGGGCACTGTGCCAATCTCTTTATGTAAACTGCCTGGTACACCTAGTACCCAGGCAGCCATGGTGGAAACACATAGAATATAACTGTTTGAAGGCACAAAATCTTTTCGAACCCCTCCTACAAATGCCCATTCCAGAGAGGACACTCTGGCCCCCTTTCCATTTGTAAAGGTAGCTCAGAATATCTTGCCTGGACTATCTTTGAGTGGCCACTATTGGGAAATGTTAGTTTTGATTTATATAACCATTCAATGCTTAATCTCAGCCGGGGGGCGGCTTCCACCAGCTCTATATTCCACCAGATCTATATAGAGCTTCCACCAGCTCTATATTCACTTTGAGTGAGAATGAAAGGCTGCAAATTTAGATGGTGGTGCCTTCAGGCCATTAGCCTTTATGTATATACAGAAGGTATCAGGAGCCAGCAGACAAGTGGTTCTCACCATACTCTGAATTCTCTGCAACCCGCCCCCCTTATCTCTAGCCCTTGCCTGAAGATAGCATGAATCCCAAGGGGATTACTCTTACAAGGTGACCTTTTATTTACACAAACACACAAAACCACCTTTTAAAAGGAACTCTCTTAAAACTTTAATCTAGTCAAAACTGTTAAAAAGAAGTCAGTAGTTAAAAACAGTAGGAACTAATATATTGAACCAGTACAATCTTCATTACAATACATGGCAGGAAAATAATTTTCTTACGGTTGAAGAAAGAACAATGAGAAGACTATGAACACCTCCCAAGTAACAGGATTCCACAACTGATGGACCACTGCTAAAAAGATCGTGGATATATTGTATTGTCTATTTTTTCATCTTTTTAATAGCTTAATGTATATATTTCTATATGTTTTAGCCCATCCTGAACATTTGGGGTGGAATAGGCTTGAAATGTAAGTAAAAATTTAATAATGTTTGCATTATATTTATTATTATTTCACCACTTTTATATACCACTTGATTGTAAAGTGTTTCACAAAAAGAGTAACACAATAAAATTGACGGAATATGCATGTGCATTCAACTGTCTAATGGTATTTGATCACCCAGGAGATTGCAGCTGCAGAGATAAGAAAAGAGTCATTCCGTTGTCTGGAGAGGTCACTTCCTGGTTTGCATGGAGAAGCCGTTTTCAACAGAGCCCATCAATGGAAGCGCACAGTTGTATTGAGGCAGCATCAGGTGTTAAAATTTTGTATCCCTAACAATTTTGCACCCACCCCCTGTGAGCCCACCCTGCCACACTACACCACTGCTTCCAACTCTACAATTATTTGATTCTATGAAACCGTATAATATCTATGAGCTATGAATGGTGGCTTACCGAAGGCTCAGTACTGTAACGCTATTTCTGTTGCAGGTCTGGGACTACAAATGCAGAGGAATTGTCAATCACTAGTAGTCCCCACTAGTGGGGTCTGGTTGCCTTGAGGGGTCTCAAGTTCTACAGGACTGTTGTAGACATTTTACCATTGCCTACATGGAACCATTGTTCCATGGACATAGAAAAAAATCAAATACACTGTTTTCAGAAATGTCTTTACAGCAGTGAAATCTCTAAGAATGTAGGCATCATGCATTATGTACTGTCTGAAGTCAGGAATCTGTCAAAACAATTGCAGAGGAAGGATGTTTCATTGCCAGAAGCTGTCTCGCTGTTGTCAAGCCAGGATCATATTTCTGCTTCCAAAGCAGATGGTCTTGGAGCAGAGGTGACTAAGATGGCGCTGCCAAAGAAAATGTTTGCAGTACATAATGTTGAATTGAATTAACACAAAGCGGTTGCAGCCAATGCATTATTCGGCAGGTTGGCAAACTGTAAATAAATGTGAACGATGTCAACAGGACTCCCAAAACTAAAATTCACTCTGAAAAATATTATGAAATACAATAACTTGGCTGGGTATATTGTACCAAAGTCATTTCCTGTATTGTAAATCAGAAGTTAAGTAGTACCACAGACTTCATACATCTACAGCTATCATCTTATGCATATAGTTGTTTCTTATCAATGGCAGATACATTTTAATCATCATCCAAACAGTCTCCCAGGTGCCTTCTCCAGTGTTTTAAAATGTCATTCTTTAGTGGATGATGGTATACAAAAATTCAGAACTGTAGCCAGATAAGCTAGGATGATTAATTTTCTATACTTAACACTTTGTCCACAGTTATATTTGCTGGGCAACATGAGAGTGGGGAGAGGGCTGTTGCACTCATGCCATGCTTGTGTGCATCCCATAGGCATCTGAGAACAGGATGCTGAACTAGATAGCCCTTTAGTCTGATCCATTGCAGCTTGTTTTAAATTCCCAAGGCAGATAGGAAAACACTGACTTTACTGCAGTCTTTGTAAAAATGTTTTTTTCATGGCCCATGCTCTTCTGCTATTTGCACTACACCTTGGCTTGGATCCTACAAACATTTCTGCTTACCATTTTCATTTATTTGAAGTGCATTGATGTGTTTCAGAGAACTGCTACAAGGAACTGAGCTATGCATACTCCACTGTAGAAGCATAACTGAAATACCGATGGACCTCATAAATATATATCTTGGGGGGAAAATAGAATTATTGATCATGATCCAGGCATGCTTCCATGCTAAAAAAGTCTTTTGTGGATGTATTTCCATAAGAGCCTGCTGAATGAAGCCAATGGCCCATCTAGTCCAGCATCCTGTTCTCATAGTGGCCAACCAGAAGCTGCTGGGAAACCACAAGCAGAATTTAAGCACAAGACCTTTATCTAGCTATCTGAGCTAGATTTGCAAAATGAGCTCTGAAAAGCTGCTCTGCTCCCATTCCTTTCACAGTAACATGATCTGAAGAAATCAGGCGAGGTTTTTCACAGCAGGGTGGTTGCTCAATTAAAATCGGCAACACTTTTTCTGAGCATTAGTTCAATTTTCATAATAGGTAGATGTTTCAAAGTGAAAACCAATACCATAATTATACAAGAAACACAAAAATGAAGCCATAAGATAGTTTGAGAAATGCTTATTGGTATTTCAGTAATAAGTATATTCTTGGAAACAATATAAAGTTCTAAGAAATGGCTTTTCACATTTCATGCAATGGCAAGTTTTCAACTTACTGTAGAGTAAAATCTAGATGTATTAAATCATTTGGGTTTTTTGAATGTGACATACTGTGCATACTTTATCATTATGTAAGTTTAACTGCAACCTTTTCAAAGTTTGTTTTTGTAAATTAGTCCAATCCTATGCATGTTTTTATTGATGGGTCTTGAATCTGAACCTGTTTTCTTCTGAGTTTAAGACAAAGTAAAAGCATATTATTGCTTTCATCAGTGCAGTCCTATTCCTGATTACCTAGCAGAAAGACCCATTGAGTTCAAGAAGGCTTAAGGTAAGAATGTATAGGATTGCCCCCTAACTCCCTTTTCCGTTGAAAAGGTTGCAATCCTATACATATCTAGATATAAGCATCACTGAACCTAGTGGGCCTTCTGCTGCAAGGCTACAGCCTAGATTAATTGATTTCACACTTATTTCCAAGTTAAACCACAGAGGGTTGGGCTTTATAGTTCTGATCACCTGATGCTGACAAGCCTGTTCAGGTCTAATGCATATTGTGATAAATCACAGAAGGACTCCAAGGCAGAGGGGGAGAGAGATCTTGGCAGCAATAACATTTTAAAAGTGAAAAAGGACTTTAATGTTATTTGACTTTTTAAATGGTTGCTAAAGAACAACATGAAAAGAACATTATTTACATTTTGATCTTTGCAAAGGTCAAATGTTCTATTACAGAGTTACCAAATGAAAAGAGCTGAGGAAACAAATTTAAGAATGAAAGCAACTCTTTGTTTCACAGCAGCTAGACCATCTGCTGGGCTTCCTTAGATGGCTTTTGGTACAGAGGATGCAGTTTGGGTGGTTGCTGCTTGACAACTAAAGAGAAAAATGGATGAGTAAACACAACTGGCAAACAAGATATGAAAGACAGAAAAGATTATTTGCTGAACAAGGCTGCCAACTCTGAGAGTGCATATACAAAGGCATAATGAAAATAATAGATTAAATAAATAACAATTGAAGCAGTGGTTCCCATCTAGTGTAGTAGGGAATTACAAGGGTAAAAAGACACAAGCCTCACATATACTGTAGCAAAAGGGACTCCAGACAAATTTGTATTAATGATAAGTTTCCATATCAGAACTATTTTTTATGTTGGCAGTCAAATATATTGTAAACCGCCTTATGATCCTCGGATGAAGGGAAGTATGGGAATTTAATAAACAAAACAAATATAGCAATGAGCTAATAATATATTTGATCACAACAGCCAAAAATGTAGCAAAACCTCCTTATACAAGGCAAAAATGTATATTATACTTAGGGACATAGCCTGTGACAATTAGGAACTGGTACTATTCTGTGAAGATGAGCAAGAATAATTTCAAAAGTCTTTAAAGACTCTTTAAGTAGGGTGGCCAGGTGCCTTCTATATCTTTAATACTTGTGCAGAAGAGAGGATTTCAGCAAGTGTAACTTGCATAACAAGGTACCTTTTCTACTCAGACTATTTATTTATTTATTTTAAATGATATTTATTAAGAATTTTAGAATTACAAAAAAAAGAAAAAAGAAAAAGAGAGAGAAAAAACAAAGGAAAAGCAAACCACAATCGAACAATACAAATTGATCAAAATCAAAATCAAAAAATAACACAACACAATCAAAAGACAAAAATATGCCACAAACATTTAAAAACAAATCCAATATTCTCAAATCCTTAACTGTCATTACCTTCTTTCTTTGACCTCCTCACTCCTCCCTTTTTTTGTATCCTAGTTGTTAATTGTCACAGCAAATCCTTTCCATATTTCATAATATTCTGTCATTACATTACCTTAATCTATTTTAATCTTATCTTACTATAAAAGACCTTAAAACTTAAAACTTAGATCTTATTTATACCAATTTCTCATAACCATAATATTCTTACATAATTCTTTAAACATTTTTGCTAAAGCCAAATAATTTCGTTCCATCATTTTTCTAACGTTCATCAATTTTATAAAACAATCCTAATAAAAAAAAAAATTTCCCCTTCCAATCTTCATCCAGCGTCTCTTCCTCCTGGTTTTGTCAGTCCTTTCTATCCCATCAATCTAGCGCATTAACCTGGTAATCTTATGTCCGAGGCCCTTAAGTCCCTTCCATGTCCCATCCGCGGTTCTTCTTCATATTTATACCTGTACTTTACTTTGTCTCCTGCTCCCTTCACTCGTGGTTTCTCTTCAGATCGTATAAATCTTTCGCCTTTTACTCAGACTATTTAAAAGGGCAGGAATCCTGTCCTCTTTCAACAGGTCTCCTACCCTGAAGTGATGAGATAGTACCTTTCATACGTGAGAGCACAGAAAAAAAGAATTATGTGCCCATTCTTCCTCATACCCCCAAAAGAATGAATATGTGCTACGGCAAAAAGGAAGGATATAACAGATGCATGTATCTTTCTTCACAAGAAGACCTTGAGAAGGGTGCGCACACAGGAGGTGGGGATGAGGGATGTGCACAGTCACCCCAGGGCCCATTTTTCTCTCATTAGATATGATTCAGACCTTTATTGATAAGATAGTAGTAGTAGAAAAATCTTGATGTCCTGGTTTTCGGGTGTAAAAATGTTGGGTGAATTTTGGTGAATCAGGATGTAACAATCATCCATCCTTACAGATGATCAATACAGGCCAACAGCATGATTTATTCACTACACTGGCATACTACTTAGAATGAGGCATGCCCAAGCTCCATTAATATGCTGTGCAACTTCTTTCTGGGAAGTTACTTCAGTGTAGCAACAGAAGGGGTAACTGAGATGCATACAGCAGAATTAAAGCATGATGTCCTGTATGTGACCTTGATGTAATTTCGGTGCCAGGCAAAGGCCTCGATATTTTCCCCGGGCTGCTTAAGCTTCTGTAAATTGCTTTGACTTGAACTTGTTGCCCCATCTCATTTGTTTTGGCCCCACCCATCAACGAAGTGCACTTGCCCTCCTGCAAGGTTGGCCTAATGCAGGTACCCCCATCGGCCCTCCAGATGTTTTGGTGCCCCCATCGGCCCTCCAGATGTTTTGGATTAGTTCCCATCATCCCTGACCACTGGTGCTGTTAGCTAGGGATGATGGGAGTTGTAGTCCCAACACATCTGGAGGGCCACGTTTGGGAGTGCCTGGCCTAATGCCTTGCTCTGGACTCTCTGTGCTGCCAAGAGTGCCACCTGATTGCCTCTATAATTCCACAGCTTTTTATGTATACCAGTCTTTACCAACTTGGTGCCCTCCATACATTTTGGATTACAATTCCCACCAACTCTCCCAGCTCTGTCAATCTAGATTGCAGTCTCACACTAATTTACCTGGGACTGGCGCTGTGGGTTAAACCACAGAGCCTAGCACTTGCTGATCAGAAGGTTGGCGGTTCAAATCCCCACGACGGGTTGAGGTCCCGTTGCTGGTTCCCTGCTCCTGCCCACCTAGCAGTTCGAAAGCACATCAAAGTGCAAGTAGATAAATAGATACCGCTTTGTCGGGAAGGTAAACGGCGTTTCCGTGCGCTGCTCTGGTTCGCCAGAAGCGGCTTAGTCATGCTGGCCACATGACCCGGAAGCTGTACGCTGGCTCCCTTGGCCAATAAAGCGAGATGAGCGCTGCAGCCCCAGAGTCGGTCACGACTGGACCTAATGGTCAGGGGACCTTTTACCTAAATCTCATTAAATTCAAGGGGACTTACTTTTGAGGAGAATCATATAGTATTGCATTGTTAATATTTTAAAAGGGGGAAAACAACAACAGGTAAAGGATGGGGCAGGTCGCTATTTTTATTATTACGCTTTCATTAAGTGTGTACACCGCTCTTCATCTGAAGAGCTCAAGGCGGCTCACAGCGCGAAGCGGCGAGTGTCCAGTGCGCACGCGCCGACCTTTTGCTGTTCCAGGGGGAGGAGCCGTCCTGGCGAGGCGCCTTTGGATCGGGGGTTCGGCGATCGGCTGCGATTCCTCGCCAGAGACGGAAGGAAGTCCCGAAGCCCGCACTCGACGCTCGCCGAGCTATCGATCTCCTCTTTTTCCAAAGCTACCCTCGCCGGTGCAGCCGCTCGTGGTGGTGTTCGGGAAGCAGCCGACATGGTGAGACGGGTGGGGATCGGGGGCTGGAGGGAGGGAGGGAGGACGGAGAGCCAGAAGGAGCCCGGGGAGAGATCGCGGGGAGGCTGCGTCTCCCTCGTCCGAGTAGGTGGGTGAGTCAGCACATCGGAGTGGTGGTTGTGTCTGGGCCCAGGTTGTGCCTCTTCTCCTGCCGCCTTCAGGAGCCTGAAGCCTCCCAGCGCTGCCTCCGCATCTCTTTGGCTGATCCCTCCGCCTTCTCCCTAAATCAAACTTTCCTGCATTCCCAAATCTTCTTTTTCGCGCCTCCGAGCCCCTTCCGCAAGAAAGGGGCAGCAGCAGCATCAATCCCTCCCGCACCGTTTGTTCAGATTTTTTTTCCATAAAAGAAGAAAATAATCCACCTTTCTCTAAAATGCAGGGACTATTATGGCTGCCCCAACACCTCAACCCGATAATAATCTCAAATTCTCTCCTCCTTAACCGAAAGCGAAACTCCTTTCTCATCCCTTCGAAATCGCAGGCTTGTCAGGCAAGATAAAATGTCTGACAAGAAACTGGTTGCCGTCCAGTTTTTCTGTATAACCTCCAGAGGAAGCATATGTCCAGTTTGCACAAAGAGCGAATCATTCACCATTGCTCAATGATGCAGCATTTTATTCTGCTTCATGACTCCATTGTTCTCCTCTGTATGACTTCGGGGTAGCGGGGGAGGACTTTTCTCAGGGTGAAAGTTGAACAGGTATGTATGTGGCTGTATCAAATATTTTAGAGCCCCGGTGGTGCCAGTCTCCAGTTTTACTTCTTCCGGGTATTCTATGAGCAAGAGACATGTACTTCAGCATAACTTCTTGAATTAAATACAGGCCTTCATGTAGCCCTCACACGCACCTTCATATAATCAAATTTAAATTTGCAGATTTCTTGTTTAGAACACATCTTAGAATTTTCTTGATCCCCACTAAAATAGCAGAAAAGTGTTCTGCTAAAATTTCATTCATGTAGGAGTTTCGAATTTGGTTTAAAAATGCCAAAGTGCTTCAATGTCTTGTAAACCCTGAATGCAGCCCTTCAAAGAGAAGTGAAACCATTTGATTCAACATAGCTGGTGTGGGGCAGTTAATGCTGTAGAAAGCTGTTATTCTGCAATTGTCTAGTAGTGTGTTGATTCATGCTTTGATCAGCCAAAAAAGGCATGATGTTGCTCTTACTGTAATCAAAAGTAAAACCTTGATTTTAAGGAAGCAGGATTGTAGTGTTAGACTTCGGACTTGTTTCTGTGCAGCATGTTCAGTATTGGGTTGCTAATCACGAATCATTTCTTTAAAGCTCCTCACCTTAAAAATGTTCTTTCTTACCCCTAATCCATGATAACATGATTAGGCCATGTGCCTATGCTACTTACTGCACTGTTTGCAATACTTTTGAGTAATTCTAATCTCTCCCTTTCCCATACCTTACCTTATTTCTCCCTTCCTCCCTATGCCTAGCTTTGCATTCTGAGCTTAGCAAACCTTAATAATTGTGAAGTGCCACATTTAAACAAACAAAGCTTCTTCAGTCTTATCTTGAAAGTAAAATTTGTCCCTGCTTGTATATTTCTGTGGCTACTGGCTGTACCATCACTGCCATAGGTAATATGTCTTTGAAGAGTTTCTGGGCATCGCAAGTGGGCAGAGTGCTGTTGCACTCAGGTGTTGCTTGTGTGCTTCCCGTAGGCATCAGGTTGGCTGTTCTTATGTTTTACTTTAAAATGATTTAAAGCATAATGTTGTACCTTTGCAGCTGATAATGCTACTCATGTTAATAGATTCTATTTTGTGCACTTTAGTTTCGCAACCAGTATGACAATGATGTCACCGTTTGGAGCCCTCAGGTATTATTATTAATTAATTAATTAATTATATTATTTTTCTCAACTCATTGCAGTGGTTTGTACCTAATTTTAATAGCCTAAGGAATACGCTAGTAAACAGTTTTCCATACAAGTTTGATTGATTGCCTAGACATTGTGGAAAGTGCATTTTTTTTAAAGGGAAAGTTGTAGGAACTAGTGTGTACACAGTTATACCAATTCCTGTTTTGTGTGTATGCATGTGCTGTTTGTGAATAAACAACAGAGATCCTTGCCAAATGGATGGTAATTCTTCAGGTATTTTATATTTTACTTGGTGTGAAAAGTATTTAGGGTTGCTTGGTCAGAACATAATTGTATCAATGTGCCAAACACTGTCTTGTGAAGCCATTAATTCCACTTGAACATAAAAAGGCATTTGTTATATTCCATTGGTTGGTAAACTATGGAATTATAAAAGGCATATATATATTTGGAATGAAATGTATCTGGCAGCCCAAAGTAAAAAGACTTCCTGGGAAGGCTGTGGTGCTGAGAGAGAATGCACATACAAGCCAAGTTGCAGCGCTTCACTATGCTAGTTCAGAAGTTCCTTGTTACTGTAACTTGGTGTGTATTTTTTCTCTCTCTATCTCTTTCACCTTCCTAGTTGCAATGGTGCCAGAAGGTTGCTCATTGCAGTATGCAATATGATCAATGTACTTCTGGAGTCAGTACATTTTAAAAGAGGAACATTTTAATCTGTGTTTTCTTCTTTAGGGGCGAATTCACCAAATTGAATATGCAATGGAGGCTGTGAAGCAAGGCTCTGCAACTGTTGGACTAAAATCAAAGAACCATGCTGTTTTAGTTGCTTTAAAGGTAAACATTAGGGTAAAGCTTGGAGTCAATCCCTCACCCCCTTTAAAATGAGAAGAGGATGCATGCAATTCTTTCCTACTATAATAATATGTCAGTGGTAAGGGGGACTATTGTATTGGGCAAGAATCTCTGGAAGTGTGGGTTTGAATCCCACCGCTGCCAAGCATCCTTGTAGCTGGTAGAGCTCAGTTGGTAGAGCAAGAGACTCTTAATTTCATGGTCGTGGGTTTGAGCCCCACGTTGGGGAAAAGATTCCTGCATTGCAGAGGGTTGGACTAGATGACTCTTGTGGTCCTGTCCAACTCTACAATGCTATGATTCTATAATATATCTGAACTCCTCTATTATACAATTGTAAGCCTAACTACCATGAAGTAAAGTACTGCATTCTAAATGCTCTGGAAATAATAGAACATAATGGTGCTTTTTCCTTTCTAAATACACTACCTGCCATTAATCATTGCTGAGCTGCTGCCAGATAGACAGTACAAGCAGCGATGGTTTTAGGCGTGTCTGATATGTGCATGACTGCGCCAAACCTGGAAGTGACTCGAAAATGTCACAAAAGTGAGGCGGGGGCAGAATGGTGTGTTTGCAGACTTTTTCAGTCATGCTTTAAATATACATGATTTCACTTAAATGTGCTGTGCCTCACAATGTAACCCCAACATAAATGGGGAGTTGCCTATACTGAGCTACCTAGAAGAGTGGTTCCCAGTTGGCGAAGTACTGCAGACCCCGTTTTTCAAAAGCCAAGCCATGGACCCACTACTTTTGAAAATTTTGATATGTCTATGGTAATTTTTGTTATGTGAATGGTGCAACAGACCCCCTGGGTGGGTTATGCAGACCTGGGGTCCGTGGACCACCAATTGGGAACTACTGGTCTGGACCAATCATCTGGCAGTGTACCGCATCTTCATGTGTTCATAAGAAGGGATGGATAAAAGACTCTCCATTCAGTTGTTACTATAACCATACTTGTCATTGTCAAAATGTTTGTGTGACTCACAACTATTTTTTCTGTGTTTAGAGGGCACAGTCTGAGCTGGCAGCTCATCAGAAAAAAATCTTATATGTTGACAACCATATCGGTATTTCAATTGCTGGGCTTACTGCTGATGCAAGACTTCTATGGTAATTTTGCAAATTGGTTTATTTCATATATAGGGCACAGAGATAAAATTACACATATTTTAGTGCATTTCAAATATTTATATGCCTCCTTTTAAGAGTACATGAAATTGCATGTAAACCCCAGTGGTAGCATTGACTGGAATTAAAGCAAACTTATAAACACATTGTCTGGGATTCAGCTAAGAGGTAGCCAGTATTGTGAGGGTGCGGGGGAAGGGGCTGAGATGGGCGGAACAGTGACTTGCTAGGCAATGTTGTGCATGTCTACTCAGAAGTAAGTGCCATTGAGTCCAGTGGCGTTTGTTCCCAAGTAAGTGAATATAGGATTGCAGCCTGAATAAACACAATTTCTTATTATTCTATGAATGTCCCAAAGTGATTTGCAGCATAACTAACATGAAAACCTTGTATAAAACACAGTGGCTAAACATACTCTGTCCAGTAACTTCTTGGCAGAGGTGAGATTTGAGCACTGCTTGCTGCTGTGACCCCCAAGCAATATAATTCTAGCTGAACAGCTTGCCTAAGCTGGTGCCCTCTAGATGGGGCTAGTGCATGGCACTCCAGTAATATAACAAGGATCAAAGCTACACCTAGAATGAAACCTGTGCATAACAAGCCATCTACTGGTGTATTTTTGTTTCTCTCTTTGAATCCTGCAGCAATTTCATGCGCCAGGAGTGTCTGGATTCTAGATTTGTATTTGACAGACCTCTTCCAGTGTCTCGACTAGTATCTCTGATTGGAAGCAGTATCCTTTTGTTGTGATTGTTATTGTGAGACGCTCATAGTTGTCAAGATTATGCTCTGCTCTTGACCAATGTTCTTACTACTTCAATAAGTGTATTGACTTGTGTAAGAACTAAACTAGTGCAGGTCATTGGAGACCCTTTGCTTTAATATTAAAGGTGCTGGATCCACTGATCCCTGGAAAATTTCAGCCACAGATGGTAGTGGTAAAAACCAAATGATAAAGTTGAAGAGTTGTATTCAACAGTATTACTCAGCTGATGGTAAGGCTTCTATCACCAAAACTGGGAGGGAAGTAATTTTCTGCAGCTCCAGCCCACCCATCACCCCCAAATTCTGCTCTAGAGGATTGGGAGGTCCTCCAGAGCAGATTAGGGAGGGAGAATATATTTGAAAATTGATTATCTTCTGCTATCAAAGGTCTTAATATTCACTGAGTGACACCCTTGAGTATAACTCAGAATGTTTGAATGGTTCTGCACGTTCATGTTACTTGAGCAGTAAGTGATAACTTTTGTGTAGTTGCCACAATAAATCAAGTGCATATATCTTAAATATTTGTGTTGAGTATTCACAGACATTTGGTTTAGTGAGGGGCTTCTCTGCTCAGCTGTTTTGTGGGCTGTGTTCAATTGAAATGTGTGTTGCTGATGGTTTTAATAACTTTCATTTTAAATACTATCTGATTTTAGCATTACTTGTCTTTCTATTCTCTCTATTTGTAAGCCTTAGGGCCCCCTTGAGGGTGGAAAAGTGGGATAGAAATGTTTTTATAACTGAAATATACATGCCGTTTGAGACACATTCCTCAGCTTGTCCAAGAAACGCAGATACCAACACAACGGTATGGCAGAAGGCCATATGGTGTCGGACTTCTCATTGCAGGCTATGATGTAAGGCTGCTTTTCATACTTGTCTATCACATATTCCTTGGATGATACATTATTCTAAAGTATAATGAGAGTTTACCATGCTAGAAGCATGATAATATATTGGCAACATGGCAGTAAACAGTGGGTTGTCTCCAAGGGCTGGCCTCCTGTGAGCACAAGACCTTTTGATCTAGTGGAGGTGTCCACTAAGGGGAAGAGATTTTTGCTGATTGCCCCACTCCCCCCCCCCCCCCCATTCTATACTGTCACAGGCCAAAACCTCCAGAATAGGTTTTGGGGAGATGGAGGAGGGGGAATAGGCAAAATCCACTTCTCCACCGCTTGTGGAATGCTCTCCCCAGGGATGTTCGCCTGGCGCCTTCATTATACACCTTTAGGCACCAGGTGAAAACATTTCTCTTTAACCAGGTCTTTGGCCGGTTGACATTCAATGTGTTGTGGAAGGGAGGATTATTGGTTTACTTTTGTTCTTGTTTTTATTCTGCTATTTATACAGTTTTACCTTGGATCCTGAATGCCTCGGTACTCGGACGTTTTGGCTCCCGAACGCCACAAACCTGGAAGTGAGTGCTCCGGTTTGTGAACGTTCTTTGGAACCTGAACGTCTAACGGTGCTTCTGAACACTATGGTTTTCAACTGTTTTGGAAGTCAAACAGACTTCCGGAACAGATTCCGTTTGACTTTCAAGGTATGACTGTATTGTAATTTTATGTTGTGAACCACCCTGTGATCTAAGGTATAGGGTGGTATACAAATTTATTTAAGAAGAAGAAGAAGAAGACTCCACTTATGCAGTAACAATACAAGGAGAATCAGTTGTATTTCATCCTATATGCAAGGCATGAAACATATGGTATAGTATTAGCACCATATTATTTTATGCCTTTGGTCAGGAAACCTGAAAATTGAAAATTGTTTATGTACCCATATATGTTAAATACAGATTTTTATATGTTGCATTCTTCTGAAATAAAATAGAATGGAAATATCTTTATGCTATTTCATGGTAAATAAATAACATCCCTTTGTTTTACTAGGATATGGGTCCCCATATCTTCCAGACCTGTCCTTCTGCAAATTATTTTGACTGCAAAGCAATGTCCATTGGAGCTAGGTCCCAGTCAGCTCGAACTTACTTGGAGCGACACATGACCGAATTTGCTGACTGTAAGTGTTTGGTCTCCTCTAGCTGATTTGTAGTACAGTCAAACCTTGGTTCCCGAATGCCTCTGTTACTGTACGTTTTGACTCCTGAACACCGAAAACCTGGAAGTGTTTCAGTTTTCGAACATTTTTCAGAAGCTGAACGGGCTTCTGGAATGGATTAAGTTCGACAACCGAGGTTTGACTGTATGATGTTTCGCACATATTGCTCTACCCCTTTCTCCCATGTACATGTTGTGTTCCTGGTTTATTGCTGAGCGGACTTTGACTGGTAATCACAGGCATGGGGAGGGAGAGAGTGCTTTGAAACTTTCCCTTCCCCGCAGGAGAAATACAGTGGTACCTCTGGTTGCAAACGGGATGCGTTCCAGAGGTCCGGCCGCATCCCGAGGAATTCACAACCGGAGGACTGCTCCTGCGCATGCACGCAGTTTAGCACTTCTGCACATGCAGCAAAACCCGGAAAAATACTTCCAGGTTTGCCGCATTCGCATCCCGAAGATTACGTATCCAGAAGGATACATAAGTGGAGGTATGACTGTACTGAGCTTCTGAACTGGTCATAACTGAAAACGTATTTTACAGGTAATCTGAATGAGCTAGTTAAGCATGGACTACGTGCCTTGAGAGAGACTCTTCCTGCAGAACAGGATCTGACTACTAAGGCAAGTGCTGGAACCTTTTTTTATTTGTGGTCTGTTCTATGATTTTGGAGCGTAACACTAGCAAAGCACAATACTGAAGGGGGATGAATCCTATCATTTGTGTAAGTGGAAGCCAAAATTCACAACGGAAGAGTTGTACGTAGTGAAGATTATTCAGGTAAAAAGATACAAAATAACCCTTTTACCAGTGCACCCAGAACTCCTGAACTGTATCATTAGCTTAAGCAACTCTGCTACATTTGAACAGCACTTGCATGCATCACTTTTATACATGTTTGTGCAAACACTGGAAATGTGCTTACCTACTTATAAATAGCAGATGATAGCCAAGTAAGTCATTTGCCAGTGATTCAAGTGGGTCTGCTCTGAATATGGCTAATATTGGATATTGACCAGCACTAGCAAGGAGACACTTGTATGCACAATAACACTAGTTCTGATTATCTGGATAGCTTGAATAACAGCAGGCCTGTGTGAAATTCTGGGGTTTGGGGCCGAAGTAATAAAGGCAATGTTTGAGCTGCTGCAGGAATTCTTGGATGAGCAGGTTTTTCTGGACCTATTCCAGTCAAATACATACGTATGTGATCAAAGGCTTATGTATACTGCGGAATGTCCTGTATGTACCTGCCACTTTTGTATCTACTCCATGGTGGTGTTCCATATCCTGTCATTTTACTGATTTGTGAGGCCACAAGGGTACAGGACTGCTCCTTCATAGCAATTAATACATTGTGAGATGCTTTGCCAGCTAAGGAGTACCTTGCTTCACCTATGCTGGCTTTTCATCATGATTAAAATCAGGCATCCCCAAACCCAGCCTTCCAGCTGTTTTGGGACTACAACTCCCATCATCCCTAGCTAACAGGACCAGTGGTCAGGGATGATGGGAATTGTAGTCCCAAAACAGCTGGAGGGCCGAGTATGGGGATGCCTGATTAAAATGAACAGGAGGTGTTGCTTGGTGTCTATCATGGAGGTGGCTAATCTTTTGCTTTAACGGGCAGGATTTACCTAACCAGCCTCATCAGCAGAAGCCCTACACAAAGACTTCTGCACGGGCACAATATTGGGAAAGAATGGTCTAAATCCTCCTGACTTCCCTTTGAACAGATGTACATAATCTGTGCTGCAGAAAGACAGTGGCGCCTTTCTTAGTTTTACAATTATCATTTAACAGAATGTTTCCATTGGGATTGTTGGTAAAGATATGGAGTTCACTATTTATGATGATGATGATGTAGCACCATTCCTAGAAGGACTTGAAGAAAGACCCCAGAGAAAGGTACGCAAATTTAATACAACACGCTGAATTTACTTACACAGTAACATTTTGTAAAATACCTGATTTTAGTGTTCTGTAAGCTATGGTTTTGCTACATTTTGTGAAACCCCTTCTGTGGAAAGCTGTCCCCAGTGTAATTCTCTTGACATCTGCTTTTTGTCCTTTAGGCACTAGAAAAAGGCATTATTTTAAATTAACAAGCCTGGTCCAATATTTAACCTCTGGAGAAATGAGACTCCTATACTTTGCTAACGTTTAACTGTCTTAATTGTCTTAATTATATTTGTAATTGTTAATAGGTAATTATTTTATTGGTCCTGCAGGAGACATCTACTAATGAAAGGCAACAACTTTTGCTGATTTCTCCTCCCCATCTACCACCCCAGCAGCCCTCAAAATCTGTTCTGAACAGATTCTAACTCTCTAGAATACATTTTCTGATGGCTGCAGGAGGGGGAATCAACAAAAATAGCCCCCTCAGATGCCATGGCACTAAAGATAAGCTGGATATCACAAAGTATTTTTAAGGAAGTTGTCCTGTAAATGGGGACAATGAGAGGACACTTAATAGGCTCCAGTATGAAATTATTTGGTACAACCATTATTGGGTTTTTCAGTCACAGAATCATGTTTATCTAAAAAGTTTTTTATGTTGGACACTCTTATTTATATTGGAACTTTAGAACCATTTTTAAATAAGAGGAACAAATTACAGTTAAAGCAGGCATGTATAGTATGACTGCTGTCAGGCTTGGGAACTAAATGGGAATTATATTAAAGTTGCAAAGATTTGATTAATAAAGATATATCATGGCCTAATTTGATTTTGATTCTATGCAATTATTTAGTGCAGAATTGTGGAATATTGAAAATCAGAATTGACTTGGCCTCTAAAATTAAATATTGGTGGGGTTTTATATTTGTAAGATTTTGTTCTATAATTTGCTACCAGTGACAATTAAAACTGACGTAGTTTTAATTACATTTAATATTTTTATTTTACCTTTTCAAGACTGCTCAACCTGCTGAAGAAACTGCAGAAAAGGCTGAAGAACCAATGGAGCACTAATCATTGTGCATGCACTTCAGACACAGGAATGCCAGAGCATGCATTTGTATTCTGTTAACATAACTCTGAGATAAATGCATATTGTAGTGATACATTCTAGTGAGTTGGTCTACAAAAATGTATTGCCAAAAATCCTAAACTGGCAGCAAAGAATTAATAACTGACCACTGCTCTTGAGATGTCATTTTCTAGAAACTACGGAATATTGTTTTATATGAAAAAGCTTGTTTTCCTGTCATAAAGGCGTTGATTAAATAAACCTGTTTCTTGAAACAACTTGCTCTGGTTTTTATTTTTTAATTCATTAAATCAGGAAAAGCAAAATCATTATCACTGCTTCTTGAGGGAGAAAGTTCCATAGTTCAACTATGCACTGTGTGAAGAAGTACTTTCTTTTATCTGTCCTGAATTGTCTAACATTCAGTTTCATTGGATGGCCCTGAGTTCTAGTGTTATGAGGCGGGGAAGGACTTTTTTCTATCCTCTATCTACATGCCTGAGACCTGCGGGTATAGGTAAAGGTAAAGGGACCCCTGACCATTAGGTCCAGTTGTGGCCGACTCTGGGGTTGCGGCGCTCATCTCGCTTTATTGGCCGAGGGAGCCGGCGTACAGCTTCTGGGTCATGTGGCCAGCATGACTAAGCCACTTCTGGCGAACCAGAGCAGTGCACGGAAACGCCGTTTACCTTCCCGCCGGAGCGGAACCTATTTATCTACTTGCACTTTGATGTGCTTTCGAACTGCTAGGTTGGCAGGAGCAGGGACCGAGCAACGGGAGCTCACCCCGTCACGGGGATTTGAACTGCCGACCTTCTGATCGGCAAGTCCTAGGCTCTGTGGTTTAACCCACAGCGCCACCTGCGTCCCTTTTTGCGGGTATAGGGCGGTATATGAACTCAATAAATAATAATAATAATAATACTATGCATAATCACCTCAATACTGCAACCTTTCCTCAGAGGAGTTGCAACACCCCCTTGATCGTTTTCGTTGCCCTTTCTGACCTTTGAGATGTGATCAGAACCAGGGGTTGGCAACCTAAGGCCCATGCACCACAAGCGGCCCATGGGGGTCATTTAACAAGCCCATGGACCTCTCCCACCCACTCAGGGACCCCGCCGCCCTTTTGGTTAGCTCCTATGCGCCGTGCTAAACTGGCACGGAGCAGAGTGGGGACCGCCTTCCGTGTCGCTGGCTGGCTTTCCATTGGCTGCAGGAAGCTCCTGCAACCAATGGGAAGCTGCGTGTGCCTCCTGTGTGCCGGAAGGAGCGCTGGAAATAGTGTTTGCGCATGTGTGCATGTGCGCACTCTGGCCCACTGCAGCATCTGCGGGACCGTGAAGCGGCCCAAGTCATAAAAACTTTTCCAACCCCTGAAACACAGTATATATACCAAATGCAGTCACACCATAGATTTGAATAATTGCATTATGATATTGGCAGTTTATTGTCAAATCCTTTCCTAATGATCCCTAGCTTGGAATTTGCCTTCTTCACAGCTGCCACACGCTGGGCCATTCATGGAGCTATTTGCTTTGACTCCCAAGTTCTTACTGCTTGTCAGTCACCACCAGTTCAGACTCCATGAGCATGTATAAGAAATTAAGATTGTGTTTGACGCACATCACTTTAAATTTGTTTACACTGAATTTCACTTGTCCATTTACTGCCCAGTCACTTAGTTCAGAGGTCTTTTTGGAGCTTTTCACAATCTCTTTTAACAGCTCTGAACAGTATCATCGGGAAACTTGACCACACTACTCACCCTTAACTCTAGATAATTTATGAACCATTCTATGATTCTACAAAATAAAAAGTACAGGTTTTGAATAGGATACTAGATGTGTGTCTGTCTGGAAGTAATCCTACTGAATTGAATGTGGTTTACGCTAGAAAGCATTTTAGGATTGCAACCTAAGGCCATTGTCAGGAATTCTTTTCAGTTCAAGGCAACACCCCCTCCCTGAGCCAGTATGCCTGTGTTGGATGGGGCAACTGATGTGAATTTTGCCTTTGTACCCTAGCCTAGTTTCCACACCCTCACACAACCTGTCAGGCAAGCAAGAAGCACAGTCAGAGTTCAGGGACCCATTCCAGCTACCACAAACAAGGCTGAGCAAAGACTGATAAGGGGTGTTCCTTGGGGTGAAGGATACACGCAGGGCCGGATTTAGGTCTGATGAGGCCCTAAGCTACTGAAGGTAATGGGGTCCTTTAGATGTCCAGCTGTCCTTTGTCAACAACAAATTGCCACTGTTTTTTGTGTTGAATATATGCTATATGATAATTTATGGACCTAATAGGTATCTAAAGCCATTTGCACATAACAAATAGGAGCCTACACAACACAACCCAGTGTTGCTGTATGTGGGTTTTATTTTATTTGTTTTTTATCTTATATTTTGGAAATGTACATCCAGTCCCCCCCTTTAATCCCCCCCCCAAGAGAGTGGGACTCTAAGTTATAGCTTGTTTAGCTTATACGTAAATCCGGCACTGGTACACGGCCTGGGAAAGAGGCCCACGGCCGAGATGGAGAGGGGCTGCATTTGACCCCTGGTCCTGAAGTTCCCCATCCGTGGCTTAGAAAGAAACGGGCGCCTGAAACCCGAAAGCCCTATCGCGGGGCCACTGAATGCCACGCAGTGTAACGGCCCCTCCGCCACTAGGGCGGACGGCGCCCACGTCCTGCTCCCAGGAGCGGGTGAGGAAGCAGCCTCGGCCTTCGCAAGCTGAACTCCAACCCGGACACGGCGACCCGCTGTGAGGCGGAAGAGGCCGCGCTTCAGCTCCCCGCCTCCGGCGAACGCGCGTTTCGGCAAGCGGCGGAGGAGGCGTGTCCCGTCCGGGCCGCCGTACTATCGATGTGGCCCTGCGCGCCGAGTGCTTCCACGTCAGCTGCAGGAGGCAGCGGCGCCGCCGGGAGGAGCCAGGAAGGCGGGGAGGACCCGCTACGGCCCGCTACCGAAGCGACGAGACGGCGGCCGCGCAGCCTCAGCGCCCGTTTTCCGAGGCCGCAGCGGGGACCGCCAGCGAGGGGAAGCGACCCGGAGCCGCGGGAGGTTAGTAGTAGCGGGGCAGCCGAGCGGGCGGGGAAAGGGATGCCGGGGAGGCGCCGAGCGTCGGGGCCCGCCGAGTTTCCTGAGGGGCTTCAGCGTCGTCGTGAGGCGGAGAAGGACCTTCCCTGCCGTCTCCAGCCTCCCGCTGGAAGAACGTGCGCCCTCACGGAAGGCTCGGGCGCCAAATCCCTCGACTGGGCCTAATGCCGAGCCAAGATGGGGGAGGCAGAAGGGCGCCTCTTTGTCACTCGGGGGTCGGTCAGGAGCCTCAGGTCGGGAGTCCGGCTCTGCCTTCCCAGGGCGGAGGAGCCGGCGGTGGGATTTCCCCCTGGATTAAACGGGCGCAAGAGGGGCGCCTCGTTGCTGCTGGGTCGGTGGGCAGCGAGTGGTTTGGAAACACCCGGGTTCAGTTCTTTGCCAGGTAGCTTAGTCCGGAGATTAAAAAAGAAAAAAAACCGGGGGAACGGGAGAAGTTGGAAGTTTGATTTCAACTTAAAAAAAGAGAATCTTGGCCCCGAAAGCTGTTTCGTTGGCTCTGGTGTGCACAGGCGTCCTTCTTTGAGTGACTTAAGAAGTCAGGCATAGGCAAACTCGGCCCTTCAGATGTTTTGGGACTCCCATCATCCCTAGCTAACAGGGCCAGTGGTCAGGGATGATAGGAGTTGTAGTCTCAAAACATCTGGAGGGGAGAGTTTGCCTGTGCCTGGATCAGATCAAGGACCTGCCCCTAGTCCAACATCCTGTTTCTCCTGGTGTCCAACTAGGTGCCTCTAGGAAGCCCACAAACAGGACATGAGGGCACCAGCCCTCTCCCGTTGTGGTTTGCCAGGAGCTGGCATTGAGCGGCATGCTGCCCTTGAACATGGAGGTTGCATTTGTTAGCCATGGGTGAGAACTACTGATTCACCTATCCATGTACATGTATGTAGTTGTGAGTTTCATAGAAGAGGGTCTGTGTTTTTTGGTTAAAAATATGAGGACAATTTTCTACAATATCACTTGTGTGTGTTTGTTTTTAACTATCTGACCCAGTGATTTCATTTGTGGGAGTGATTTGTTTTTTCACCAATTGGTCACTCTAAGAAGAAGTCCTTTCCTTTTAAAATTCTGAATCCACTACCAATCAATTTCACTGAGTGAGTCTTTGTTATAGGAGAAGGCATAAAAATAGAAAAGTTTCCATTCTTTTTATGCCATGCATAATCTTATAAATCTCTGTTATATGCCACCGTATTAATTTCTTTTGTTTTTAAGTTTAAACCTAATCTTGTAGAGAAATTACTTAAATTCCCTGATAGCCTTGTTTCCCCTTTTCTGCACCTTTTCTAGCTCTGTGAGGACCACTTTTCAAGTGGGTGGGAACTGAACACAGTATTCTGGAGATGACTACACTGTGGATTTATTGCACAGATCACTTCGTCATCAGTTTCTTACCTAATAATCCCTAGCATGGAATTCTCCCTTACTGATGTGGTGCACATAATCAATGTTTTCATTAGCGATTCACCATGATTTCAAGCTCCCCTGTCTGGTTGCTTCCCATCAATGTATGCTGTATTGGTGTATATGTGAATCTAGATTTTTTCACCTCCTAATGTATATCACCTTAAATCTATTTACACTAAATCTCATTTGCCATCTTGTGCAAATGCATTCACTGCATTTGGAGAAGTTCTTTTGCTACACCTCAAAACTTGTTTGAGCTACCACCATGTGGAATCATTTGGTGTCAACTGCAAACTTGGCTACTTTTCCTGCTAGCCCTGGTCTCCAGATCGTTTATGAACAAATATCACAATACAGAACCTTGGGTGTTTTCATACTGCATTTCATTTTGAGAACAATCTGTACCTATCCTGCACTTCCTATTTTTGAAGGAGTTACCCATCCGCAAGGGTACCTTTTCTCCAATTCCATGACTGCTAAGTTTATGAGCTTTTAGTGATGGACTTTGTCAAAAGGTTGTTTCCCCACTGGCTATAACTTGGGGTTTGGCATTTGACTGCTCAATGAATAATGTCTCAGTGCTCATGAACCCATCAAAGGTTAAGCATGAATTTTATTCTAGCACTGAAATTTATAAAGCACTTGGTACTTTATTTTGCTGATACAGTGTCCACTTATTTTAGTGACTATACAGCCAACTGTGTTTTCTTAGGCCCTTATTGTGTATGTATTCTTTACTAGAAGGGTTTATATTAATGTAGTTAAGCATCTGGAATGTCTAAATAACAATTGAGAACTGGATAACTGGATACTGTATATTGATACTGCTTTTTTAAAAAACACTTTCTACTCTGTTGCATTTTGTTCTGTTCTGTTCTGTTGCATTTTGACTGCAATCTCATACACACCTGGAAGTACAGCCCTCTGAATCTAATGGGGCAGTATTACTGCTGAATAGACATATATGGGACTGAAGCTTTAGTACATGTGAGCGTTCTGTTGAGGTTATTCTAGACTTGTAAATCAGCCCACAAAAGTTACTAGCCTCAGCTGTATGGCATTCCTGGATGACTGTGGCCAGCAGGAGAGTTGTTAAATACAAGCAGGCATAGGCAAACACGGCCCTCCAGATGCGTTGGGACTACAACTCCCATCATCCCTAGCTAACAGGACCAGTGGTCGTGGATGATGGGAGTTGTAGTCCCAAAACATCTGGAGGGCCGAGTTTGCCTATGCCTGAATACAAGGCTGCACTGTTCCCCTTGAAATATGCAAATATTTGCACATTTGTTGCATTATTTTCAATACAGTACATTGTCCTGCAGGCCTCAGTACAGTAGACAAAATGCAGACTTGAAGATATTTGTGGGAATTTTTTATGGCAACTTATGGACTACAGTAGAAGCATACTAATCAATTACCGTATTTTTTGCTCTATAAGACTCACCTTTTCCATCCTAAAAAGTAAGGGGAAATGTGTGTGCATCTTATGGAGCGAATGCAGGCTGCGTAGCTATCCCAGAAGCCAGAACAGCAAGAGGGATTGCTGCTTTCACTGCGCAGCAATCCCTCTTGCTGTTCTGGCTTCTGAGATTCAGAATTTTTTTTTTCTTGTTTTCCTCCTCCAAAAACTATGTGCGTCTTGTGGTCTGGTGCGTCTTATAGAGCGAAAAATATGGTAACTTCATTATTGGAATTCTTTTCCAGAGTTTGTGAGACATCTTTAAAAAAATTTCTTGTATTAAGAGAACTTTGATAAAGAGACAAAATGACGGCTGCAGAAAATGTGTGCTATACATTAATCATTGTTCCTATGGACTCGGAGCCACCCTCTGAAATGAGCTTAAAGAATGACTTGGGTAAGTTATGCTTTTTGGACCATACTTTTATAGTTGTATGTACATTTATTTCAAATATTCTATTGCCTGTTGTGCTGTCGTGGCAATCAGAGAAATGTTAGGAAAGAAAAAAATGAAATGAAAATATTTTAAACATTAAATGCTGTAGAACAGCCTTTAAAAAGTGAAACAAACTAATTTAAGCATATAGTAGCAGCTAAAATGGTTAACAGACCACACATCAGTGTGAGGAAATACATAAGGTCTCATGGCAAAACATGGGAGGTGGAGTAAACATGTTGCAGAGTAAACAGTGATGAATGATGAGTTAAATTTCAGTTCTTCTGCACTCTGTTGCAGCTCTACTGAAAAAGTGGAGTGCAGCAAAAGTGCAGGCATTGCTGAGTAAGTGTGTGTGTGTGTGTGTTCTATTGCATGCAACTCTTGTGCGTTACAGCCACTGCATAGAGGAGCCACCATATGGGAACTTTTCAAGCATTCTTTTGTGTGGTGGTTGTATGTAAGAATTTTGCCTAAATTGAATTGTGAGTAATGTGAGGCACGTGTAAACCCAATAGTGTCTACCCAGAAATGCTTCCCCTTCCCCTTTACTTGTGTGTTCTTTTGGTTGGAGTAGTACACAATTAAATAGCCGTCAACAAATTGTTGCCTTCCAGGTATTTTGGATTCTAGCTCTAGTCAGCACCAGCCGGCATGGGTCATATTGGCTGGGGCTTACATCTGGGGGGCACCAGGTTGGCAAAGGCTACGGTTTACTATGCCAAAGTGTAGAAGCCTCCTCTGTAGTGTTTATCACGTAACAAAATGTAGCAGTAGCAGGATAAAGAACAAGAAATTCAGAATGATAGTATGTAATGCAACAACATTTTAAAAAATGTTCTTCTATCATAGTTTGTGGTTAATGTAACTTACGCAGCTTCTTTTGTCTAACAGAAAAAGGAGATGTGAAATCTAAGACAGAGGCCTTGAAGAAAGTAATCATAATGATTTTAAATGGTGAAAAGCTGCCAGGACTTTTGATGACTATTATTCGGTTTGTGCTGCCACTTCAGGACCACACCATCAAAAAACTGCTTTTAGTATTTTGGGAGATTGTTCCCAAGACCACTCCAGATGGTAGACTGTTGCAAGAAATGATCCTTGTTTGTGATGCCTACAGAAAGGTTAATCTTTTATTTATTCTACTTGTAGCATAGAATCGTAATATGTAATCAACGCAATTTGTAATCAACCATCCTAATGCTATAGCATATATCCAAAAATCCTGCTTTGTAAGTGGAATATGTTTTTGTCTTGTTCTTTTGGACCAAGATGTGGTTTTATTGTAAAAATGACTTTCAGTTTTGGATTATTTTTGCCTTTGTCCAGATTTAGTTGATTTTTATTTTGTTCAGATTTAGTAGACTTAGTTGATGTAAGGAGACCAGAATGCAATTGTACTTTGTTTCCAAATAAATATATCATCTTGATTTTGATGTTTCAGGATCTTCAACATCCAAACGAGTTCATCAGAGGATCCACTCTCCGTTTCCTTTGCAAGCTTAAAGAAGCAGAATTGCTGGAACCATTGATGCCAGCTATTCGTGCATGTCTGGAACATCGTCATAGCTATGTGCGCAGGAATGCAGTCCTTGCAATCTACACTATTTACAGGTAAATTTTGCAAATTTACTAAAGTCCCAGCTGTCAGACTAGGAACATAGCTATGCTGTATCTTGGGGGGGGGGGCGGGGAGGTGACAACCTAAAATGATGCTCATCATATTTCCCCCTTCTTAATGCATTAAAGCTATTTAGTAATTATATAATGCTCAAATAAAATTAAGCTTGATTATCACCTGTTAAAAACACCGACTTAAAATCTTATTTCAATAAATGCTTGAAGAATTCATAATTCGTATCTGTTGTGGTTTTTATATTATTGCGGATTTTACATCCCAATTCAGTTGCTACTTCTAGCAGAGAAATATTTCTAAATACTTTTTGGTTTGGTTTATTTTGCCTTTACTAAACTGTTCACACATGCTGCATGGGAGTGTTACTTATGAAAGGACTTTATCAGTTTTGTGTGCGCTGAAATTAAATCAAGTATGGAAAGCAGTCCTGTTTCTTTGACCCTAATGGATGAAATCCAGTGTTGCACCAATGAATGCAGTGTGATCTCTCCTCCTCCCTGTAGCTCTCAGCAGATTTTGGAGGAACACAGGAGGGAGGAGAGGAAGGGAAAGTAATGTTTGCATGAGTGGAAGTCCATTGCACAAGCAGGATGCCACAGTTGTCTTCCAATCTGTCCAGAAGCCCCTTTACAAGTACACACAGACCTGCAGAGCTAGGGGTATAGCACACTGGGTTCTGGTGAAAAACAGTTAATGACCATAATTTTGATAGCTTTTTATGCGGAATACTTGTGAGCCAGTCTATCATTCAAATTAATTAAGAAATGGCATTGAGCCATTGTGAGAAATTGGGAGCATTTAACTTCATTTTCAGAAATACTTATTTTAAGTTTACTTTTTGGTCCAAGCTAATGTAAACCAGGCTAAAATAAAATCATGAGACTTAACAGAACTGTTCATAGCTTGTTAAATAAACTGAGGCTGCAATCCATGGAACTCCTTTCTATGTGGCTTTTTTCTTTGCAGCATATTATAGTTTTGAAACTCTTCAAATTGGTTTGTCAAGCAGTGCATAAGGAAAGGTTTGAAGCCATCATGATTGTTAGGAGTTTGGTGTGTAGCCCATGAATTGCAGCTAAGTTATAATTACAATGTTACAGATTTACCCTGTTAGTAGTCTTCTCTATTTACAAGCTTTCAGGAAAGGCAAATACCATATTTTCCGCACCATAGGGCGCACCTGACCATAGGGCGCACCTAGTTTTCAGAGGGGGAAATCAAGGAAAAAAATACGATTCCCCCCCCCCCCCAAGCTCTGGGAGCAGTGGACAGGCTGCAGGCAGCCTGTGCGATTCTCGCAGACCTTCTTCCTGCTCTTGCGGGAGGTGGGGGAATTCCCCCACCGCCCGCAGAAGCCCTGCGCTCTTTAAAGGGGCTGCGCGGCTTCTGCTGGCTTTTCTAGGAGGTGGGGAAATTCCCCCACCTCCCGCAAAACCGGCAGAAGCCGCACGCACTTTAAAAGGGCTGCACGGCTTCTCCTGGCTTTCCTGGGAGGTGGGGGAATTCCCTCACCTCCCGCAGAAGCCGCAGAAGCCCTTTAAAGAGATTGCGGGTTCTCCTGGCTTTCCTGGGACGTGGGGGAATTCCCCCACCTCCCACAAAACTGGCAGAAGTCGCGCGCTCTTTAAAAGGGCTGCACAGCTTCTCCTGGCTTTCCTGGGAGGTGGGGGAATTCCCTCACCTCTCGCAAAAGCCCGCAGAAGCCGCGCAACCCCTTTAAAGAGACCGTGGCTTCTCCTGGCCAGTCAGTCCCTTCTCCCTCCTGTGGAAAAGCCCGCAAGAGCGCACAGAGCTTGTGTGCGGCTCTTGCAGGCTTTTCCCGCCTGCCTCCCCCCCTGCATTCGCTCCATAGGACGCACACACATTTTCCCTTGCTTTTTAGGAGGGAAAAAGTGCGTCCTATGGTGCGAAAAATACAGTAATTGTAACCCTGCAGAAATGGCATTGGATAAAACAACTGAAAGAACTTTACCTCTTTTGCTGTTTTTTGAATATAAAGATTGAGCACAGAACAATTGTTCTTTAACTTTTCTTCAAAAGGCTACATCTACATTTGGTATTAATCCAATTGCATTATTGAGCATTACATTTGTAATCTTAATCTCTGTTCTTTTAAAAGAAACTTTGAGCATCTTATACCTGATGCCCCTGAACTGATCCATGATTTTCTTGTGAATGAGAAAGATGCAAGTTGCAAAAGAAATGCCTTCATGATGCTTATTCATGCTGATCAGGTAAAAATAATTGTCCCCCCATTCTTCTTGGTTTTGAATTATGTTTAATAATAATAATAATAATTTATTTGTACCCTGTCCATCTGGCTGGGTTTCTCCAGCCACTCTGGGCGGCTTCCAACAAAATATTAAAATACAATAGTCCATCAAACATTAAAAGCTTCCCTAAACAGGGCTGCCTCCAGATGTCTTCTAAAAGTCTGGTAGTTGTTTGGTGGGAGGGTGTTCCATAGGGCGGGTGCCACTACCGAGAAGGCCCTCTTCCTGGTTCCCTGTAACTTGGCTTCTTGCAGCAAGGGAACCTCCAGAAGGCCCTCAGTGCTGGACCTCGGTGTCTGGGTAGAATGATGGGGGTGGAGACGCTCCTTCAGGTATACTGGACTGAGGCCGTTTAGGGCTTTAAAGGTCAGCACCAACACTTTGAATTTGTGTTTTAATTTAAGAGGCATATCCCTACCTTGCCTTCACTCATCCAGCTCTATCACCCCAAGCTGTCTAAATGTTTCCTGCTTCATCAAACAACTGCACCCTTTCTCCCTTCCTGCCCCTTATGCTTGGAAACATCTCCCAGAATGCCTTTTGTGATGCCATTTCTCTCTTTTTATTCAAATTCCTCTTCAAAACACAGGTTTTCAATGATCCCTTTGGCACTGTCTCCTACTCCCAGTATGCCTAAGTATGTGTAACTTTAATATACGCATTATCTTCCAGGCCTGCCCACCTCCATTTCCTTCTGTTGTCTCCATTTTGTCTTTTTCTAGATTGTAAGCCTCTTGAGCCTATTATTTTATTAAAGTGTCATCCATATACAAAGATGGCAACATATGACTAAAAATAAAACTACCTGCTGTAATTTGGAGTGTCCCTGGTAAACTGAAAGGATATAAAATGTAAAAATGAATATATACTACTAGGATTATAATGAGAAATGGCAAAACTCAAATGTGAAAATTATTTTGTTTATTTCTGAAGGATCGTGCTTTGGATTACTTGAGTACCTGTATTGACCAAGTCCAGACATTTGGTGATATTCTACAACTTGTTATTGTGGAACTGATCTATAAGGTACAGGAAATAAATAATTTTCAACTTTCATTGGGAAAGAAATTGTTTCTAAAAAAAATTAAATGAGCCTCAGCTCGTTTGTTGCAAACACTGGGAAATAGAAGTTAAGGACTAACAAATGTGTTAGTAACTGAGAGTTGTCTCCAGCTAGCTTTTGCTCTGAGTAGATCCATTGAAACTAATGAATCTAAGTTAGTTATGCCCATTCATTTTAGTAGGTCTACAATAGACCTTTACAACCTTTACAGTTTTGTGTGCCAGATTCCACATCATCAGATGGAAAGATGATAGGCTGGATGCAAGTGCAATCAGAAGGCACTTGCACTGACACAATAGGATTCTGTGATTTCTGATAAAACTCATTTCCATCTGTAGTCACCCAGGTTGAATATGATTGTCTCCCAACTCACAGAAGCGATTTTTGGAAGCTGTAGCAAGGAGGAGAGGACAAAAAAGCAATGTTCCAAAATCAGAGTTATTGTAGTTTATCAGATTCAAACTGGTGTATTTTTAGAAACAAATGTTGTTTGAATAAGACTTCTGTATCAGTGATATTCTTCATTTTGGTACTGCTAATGTTTGTATGGTTAGTACGTTCGTTAAGGTTTTCCCCGGTGTTTGACAACCAGCTGTAGTGTAGTAATAAGAGAACTAAGCAGTTGGGGGGGGGGGTGTTTTTAAAAAAAGAGATAATCCATTCCTCCTTCAGCAAGAGAACATTGCTTCTGCATCTTTCATTTCCAAATCTAGGTTTGCCATGCTAATCCATCAGAAAGAGCTCGGTTTATTCGTTGTATCTACAATTTACTGCAATCGTCGAGCCCTGCAGTAAAATATGAAGCAGCAGGAACATTAGTTACACTTTCCAGTGCACCAACAGCAATCAAGGTACTGCATCGTATTGTGACGCATCAAAACATTTTTTTAAGTGTCTTGGACATCAGTATGCATTTGGTACTAAGGCATTTTAAGGCTTGTGAATTGGAACAGCAGGTAAAGTTTAGGAGTGTCTCACCAAGGTACTGCTTTGTTCATTGATTATTGGCACATGAATATGAACATCGGATGAACCATTATCCAATTTATAATTTAAAGAAAGCATTTTGAGCATACTGTGTGATCAGAGACAAAGTGACCATTTTGCAATTCCATGATGTTGTACTAAGTCAGGAACAGGCCAAGTTAGAAGGACTTCAAACTGTATGTTGTCCAAAAGTACCATGGTAATAGAACACTCCAGTATCTTATTCTTCAGCTGAGATATAGTATAGCATCGTATTTGCATCCTGCCCACCCCCAGAAATGGATGCAAAGGTTGAGCTGCATTTTGCACTTGAAATATACATACAATTGTTTTCTGAATGTTTACACCATATTTCATCCTGATGCCTAAGATTTAATGGAAAATATAGTGCCACAAATATCCGTGCAAACTACCAGAGAATGTCAAACAGGCAAATCAATTCAAGTGCTCAGAATTATTGTGCAGGCTTGCCCATCTTCCTTAGTTTGTAAAATTTCCTGTTGATTTAGAAAAACTTGTGTTCTTGCACCTAATTTGTTTGTCAACTTCTTTTCCTATATCACGAATTGGAATGTTTTAAGCATTTTCTTTCTTTTTTTTAACTGAAGGCAGCAGCTCAGTGCTATATTGACCTGATTATTAAAGAAAGTGACAACAATGTGAAGCTCATTGTGTTGGACCGCTTGATTGAACTCAAGGATCACCCAGCCCATGAAAGAGTACTGCAGGTAGGCATAGTTTTCCAAAATTCAAAGCTATACAACAAAATGTATGTTGTATGTTAAAACTGTGTTATGCATTTTTGGTTTTTTTATATCTTAATTCTCCCTGTGATCCTTGGATGAAGGGTGGTATAGAGATTAAATAAATAAAGTAAAATAGAAATAAATATAAACAGCACATTGCACAGAAATGAAGTAGCCCACGCCTACAAACAAAGTGTATTTTATTTCAGGATCTAGTAATGGACATACTAAGAGTTCTGAGTACTCCAGACTTGGAAGTGCGCAAGAAGACCTTACAGTTGGCTCTCGATCTTGTATCTTCCAGAAATGTAGAAGAGGTAAAACACATGTTCCTTTCCCCCCACAGCTGAATCCTATACCTGTTAATGTTTGAGTAAAGTCTCTCTTAATTCACTTTAGCTTAATTTTGAGTAACTACATAATACTTTAGCTTTAATTTTTTGACCTTTTTTAAAAAAAATGTAATTGTTGTTTTGTGCTTTGCTTTTGTCTAGCTGGTGATTGTTTTGAAGAAAGAAGTAATTAAAACAAATAATGTGACAGAGCATGAAGATACTGATAAATACAGACAGTTGCTCGTTCGGACATTACATTCCTGTAGCGTTCGGTTCCCTGATATGGCTGCAAATGTCATTCCTGTGGTAAGCAACTCAGTCAACATTTTGCTTCCTGTTACACAAATTTTGTTACACTTAGCTTGCAATAATTGTTTAATATTTAATAGTCGCTTACCTTCTCAGCTACTTTTCTTGTAGCCCTGATTGGTCCCCCCCCCTTTATAAGTTTATTCTTGTTCCCAGTTTGTTGTTTTCTATTAGTTAAAGCACACACTTTATTATAAATTCTCATAATTTTGTTATGTGAGAAGAGGTTCTTATTTTTGTGGAACTGTAGTTGGAAGAACAAACTGTATTACTGCCAGAAAGTAACCAGACAACATTGTGGATGTTTAAACAAGAATTTGTCATCTCTATTTTGAATTATAAAAGCTTCAGAACAACTTTATTGAGTCAGAAAGCACTGAGGTCCCTAGGATTTCTTCTTCTTCTTCTTCTTCTTCTTCTTCTTCTTCTTCTTCTGGCCAAAGTTTACTAAAGTCTTTAGAAAGAATTCAATATTATGCTGTTCTGATAGTTCTGTCAGTGCAAGCAATATGGCTTGCCAGATGGAATTATCCCCCTTTTCTCCCACCATGTTGTTCCAAGGGTTCCCTGACCCCAACCCCTGAGCCAGTTGCCTGGGGGGGAATTGGGGGGGGGGAGCCCATTGCACAAGCAGAAGTCTTTGCACAGGGCTTCTGCTGAAGGGACTCATTTGTTGAATATCACTCCATATGATATGGGCAGCTATTGGCCTCTATGCATGCAAAGCAGCTGTTGAATTGTACCTAACTGCCACCTTGTTCCGTGCACTGTGTCTTACAGAAATAGTTGCGCCTAAAGCACTCTTGCACATGTACAGTCAATCCAAATCCTGTTAACTTCTAGTTCTTGATCTGGCTAATGGGGTGCTGATGTCTTTCAAGTTGTGTGACTTGTTCACTCTCATCCTAGTTGATGGAGTTCCTCAGTGATTATAATGAAGCTGCAGCTGCTGATGTCTTGGAGTTTGTGCGTGAAGCCATCCAGCGTTTTGATAATCTCAGACTACTTATTGTGGAGAAGATGCTGGAAGTGTTCCACTGTATTAAATCTGTCAAGTAAGTTTAACTTACACCTCAAGTAGACACTGCTCACCACCTGGATTTAAAGGTTTTAGGTGCTCTAAGTCAGGGGTTGGCAACCTAAGACCCATGTGCTACAAGCAGCCCACGGGGGTCGTTTAACCGGCCCACGAGCCGCCCGCTCGGCGAGTCCCCACGCACTGCGCTAAACCAACACGGCACGGGGACTCGCTTCTGTGGCACCAGAAATCACGTCTGCGCAGACACTGATGCCGGAAATCGTGGGCATGTGCGCTCGCGATCTGGCCCATAGAGGGATCTCCGCTGGAGTGAAACAGCCCAGGCGAGGTAAACCTTGCCACCCCCTGCTCTAAGTTGTTAAAATAGAAGTGAGTTCAGGAAACCGATGTGGGCACGTATGACTTTGGCTAAAATGCTTAATAAGGATTCATTTTATTGCCTTCAAATTTTTGTGTGCCTCTGAACAGATGTGAAAATAAATCGTATATCTGATAGACTGCCAAAAATGCAGCGTTCTTACTCTCATGTGACTTACTTGTGTTGCCTTTATAAATCTGAAGTTATTGGGCAGTTAAATTAATCTGTTTCCATTACATACATCTACAGCAGCATGTGATTTTTTCTAAATAAATTATTGGGTGGGATTGACATTTGAAGCCATAGCGCTATTGGTTAGAGCATGGTGCTGATAACTCCAAGGTTGCAGGTTTGAATCCCCATATGGGACAGGAGGGTGGACTGGATGATCCTCAGGGTCCCTTCCCACTCTACAATTCTATGACACATAACAAGCCGCATCAGTAGAAGCCTTGTGTGAGGATGTCTGCTAGCACAGCAGGGATTTTCTCCTCCTACTTCCACCACACCTCCCAACCATGGCTTGGAGTGGGGGGCAGGAGAGCCCCCAGAAGAGCCCCCAGGGACAGGGAGTACCATTCTATATGGGAAGCTGCAACGCCTGTGCAGATGGAAATCTGTCCAAAATTTACCTTACTGATGCGGTCGTACCTTGGATCCCAAACACCCTGGAACTCGGACGTTTTGGCTCCCAAACGCTACAAACCTGGAAGTGATTGTTCCAGTTTGTGAACATTCTTTTGGAACCCGAACATCTGACTTCCTGCAGCCAATCAGAAGCCACGATTTGGCCCATTCGCATGTCTTTTGTTTTCCCACTTCCTCTCACCTTCCTGCCTCCTCCATGAGTGGATGCCTACCAGATAAAAGCCCTTGCATTCACAATAGTGCCCCAAAAGACAGGTGATTAGACTTTTGCCTTTGTTAGCAGTTTTACTGTTCCTGCAATATTTTTCTGCCACTGGGAAATAAATCTAGAGTGGTAACTGAAAGAGTGAAGGAGGGAGGAGGATGCTCTTCCACTCGTCTCCTTTACCTTTGGCAGTTCATATATCTGGTAAGCAGATCAGTGGATAGCTGAGCCTCTGCTAAGCAAATACTAATAATTTTTGTAGGCTACTTAATCCTTTTGAGCCGGAATGACTGATGTGCCCATGAAATGTATGAGGGTGCAGTTTGCATCGATTATCTGTATAAAATTGCAAGGCTGATTTATTTATTTATTTGTGCTTTATAGAATTTATCGCGGAGCCCTCTGGATCCTTGGAGAATACTGTAGCACAAAGGAAGATATACAGAGCGTAATGACAGAAGTTCGTAGATCACTGGGAGAGGTAGGTGTCTGTATTGTTAATCAAAACACATTTTTCTGTTTTTATACATTTCAGGGGGGAAATAAGCCTTTGAAAACCACAGGATTTTAAAATTGGTTACATTTGGTGGTTTCTTGAGGATGTGCTGTACAAATGAAAAACAATACCATGCTAATACCAACTTGTAGTTTCTGCTGAACAAGTTAATCAAAGATTAATCGTATTGAAATAATTCATCATTTCATTAATAGTTAATGGAACAGAGAGTACTTTAATAGAAAGAAAGAAAATAATATATGGTGGTGCGTATAGGAGGAGATTGGTTAAGTTTATTTTCTTTGGGGCATCTGAGAGAATATAGCCCCATCTTCCAGGCTGAAGTTTATGCTGTTAATTTTTTTATCAGTCACATTGTTAATCTTTCAGATCCCAATAGTAGAATCTGAAATCAAGAAAGAAGCTGGTGAGATGAAGCCTGAGGAGGAAATTACTGTGGGTCCTGCCCAAAAACTGGTTACTGAAATGGGAACGTATGCTACACAGAGTGCTCTTAGCAGTTCCAGACCTGCCAAAAAAGAAGAAGACAGGTGATTTGGCTTTTGCCTCTGTTAGCAGTGGATGATTTACAACTGGTGCTTTTGTGTGAGTACAGGGGCTTTAGATCTGGCAGGAGGTGTCCACTCACGTAAGATGTGCGGAGCTGATTTTCCCCTGATTTCCCCATTAACGCTACAGCTGCCACCCCCAATTTTTTTAGATGGGAGATGGGGTCCAAGGAACTTTGCGGGGAGAGAGAATTGAAGGAAATCCCCACTACTTCTCTGCTTAGATGGTGCAACAGCAGCAGGAGCATTAGTGGGATTTAAATATTTGTATATATAAACCTATCTTTAAAAATAAATAAATCAATGTTTACACAAGTCTGCCAATGTGATACATTTTATTATACAAAAATGTATACCTTGTTTCTCCCTTCCAGAAAGGAGTTGCTTGTAATGACTTGCCAAAATATGAAAATATGTATAAAACACAGTTGCCAGACTAAAGCTGCCTTAAAGGACAAGAACACAAAGAATCCAAATGATATATAATGCTTCATGCAATTCTTTCTGTTCCTGTAATCTCTCTAATCGTCTCAACTTTCCAGTAATGACGCTTGAACAGACTGCAGCAGTTATTGTCTGTGAATATTGGACAGAAGAGGGCGGTGTGCCTTTATTGCCATATGGTCAGAGCTGAGTATATTGTTTCAAGTTTTTAAGGAACAAAACTCAGAGTACAGAATTCCTTGGAGATTTTTTCTCTCTCTTAGCAAGCAGCCAGGAGTTGGAAAGCACATCATTGGCAGGAGACACTGAGTTCAGACGGGATATCTGCACGTTGGCAGCGAGTCCTGCTGAATCATTAGAGAAGAGAATCTTGTTGCTGTGGCCCAGGGCATAGACACAAAGCAAAGAGTTGTTTGCAGCTTGGGTAAAGCTGCTTACAAAAAAATAACCGCCCTCCCCCCCAAGAAAAACAGCCCACCAAGTACTTACAGTCCCAGCCAGTAACGTGGGGCGGACTTTTTATCCAATATGGAACATTATTGGCCGTTCTGTTCTTCTGTATGGAAGGAAAAATTGAAAATGCATCATTTCATTAAATTAATTAGTAACTTAATAGATGAGTATGTATCAGTCAACCTGCGTGGCTTACTCCCCCCATTCCTGCCCTTTTCTGTGTACTTATGCATTTTGAGGGTTTATTGTGGGTGGGATGATAGGTAGTCTGTTACATCAGGTGCAGCCAGTGTGGTGCCCTCCAGATGTTTTGGACTAAAAGTCACAGTGACTAAAAGACTAAAAGATCAGTGATCATGCTGGCAGGAGCTGCTGGGAGTTGTAGTCCAACATCTTGAGGGCACCACAATAACTTTTCCTTCTTTTTATTGCTTTGTATAAAAAAGTGTTGTAAACATTTAAACATATATAGCTTACAAGCCCACAGGGCACTTTGATTTAGATGTTCAGGCTATCTTTTCTGCTTTTGTCACATAGCCTCCTGATTTCAAAACATTTAGGCACAGTAAGATGAGTTCTTTTGTTTCTGAAGTCTGTCACATAGGCCACATGGCTAAGCAATACGTTGGGTGCTGTTTCTAGATTGCCCTTTTCTCTTTTTTGGTAGGCCTCCACTGAGAGGGTTTTTGCTGGATGGGGATTTCTTTGTCGCAGCCTCCCTCGCCACAACTCTGACCAAGATTGCGTTACGTTATGTGATGCTGGTTCAAGAAAAAAAGAAGCAAAATGTACGTTATATTTCTTTGAATTGTGTTTAAGGGATTCCTGCCTCTGAAACTTGGTGAGAGGACAGCCATCTCTCTTAGATACTTGAAGATCACACCTTTTGGACAGTCTCTTTACACTCAAGGCACCTTCACTGCTTTTACAGCTCGCTTTGTGTGAAGGTGTACTACTTAGTTTCAAGCTAACAAATTGCGGCTGTCAGCTTCAGATATAATCTGTGTCCCCCATTTTTGATTGAGTTTTGCATGTTATTTTTAAGAGGGAGTGTTGAGTTCTTGGAATTCAAAACGAAATGCACATCCTAATATTCTCCTCTTTCCCCCTCCTTCAGTCTTTTGTAGCTGAGGCGATGTTGCTCATGGCTACTATCCTCCATTTGGGAAAGTCATCTCTTCCCAAGAAACCAATAACGGATGATGACGTGGATCGGATTTCTCTCTGCCTGAAGGTCCTCTCAGAATGTTCCCCGCTAATGAATGACATCTTCAACAAGGAGTGCAGGCAGTCCCTTTCTCACATGTTGTCTGCTAAGCTGGAAGAGGAGAAGCTCTCGCAGAAGGTGAGAGCTCAAAATTGCCCGTGTAACAGTAACATTTTGTAGGCCTCTGACTCTTGACAAAAAGCCCAGGTAACAGAGGGTTGTTCCTTGTGTGTATGTTATATCTCAACTCATCCCTATTCCTCTTTACCACAGAAAGAGTCTGAGAAGAGAAGTGTGACAGTTCAGCCAGATGATCCCATTTCCTTTATGCAACTCACTGCTAAAAATGAAATGAGCTCAAAGGAAGATCAGTTTCAGCTGAGTCTTCTAGCAGCTATGGGGAACACACAAAGGAAAGAAGCTGCAGATCCACTGGCATCCAAGCTCAACAAGGTGATGTCAAATATCCGTCTTCCCAGGCGGTCCTTAGGACTGAAGCAAAAGAAATCCTTTCACTTTCCATGCTGTTGTTTTTTAATTATTAAAAAAAGGGCAAGATTCAGCTTTTGACTCCCATAATCGGAAGGCTTCCTCTTGAGCCAACAGTGCTTTCCCCCAGTATACCCTCGGGGCGTTGTCAGGTGAACCTCCAGAATAGGGCACAGCTGAAATGCATGCCCTGGTGGAACAAACAACAAAGTGCAGCACTGAATTAGTCCCATAATTACAATTGACACAGTGCTGGCATACTCTTGTCACTTTCCCCTGCAGCAAACCAATTAGGCAGTTAATGCTTCAGTTACCCTTACATTGGCTTGTGATATTAGAAAACATATTGAAAAGTCTTGTAAGTTGCATTCTTACAGCAGTTAGTCCTGTAGGGATTCTTGCTGCCTTTTTAAACAAGCAGAGGAAAGCCTTGAGAAAAATCTGTGCAACTAGGGGGCCTTGCTGTGGTTGAAGAGAATGAAATTGTCAAGATAAGTTGTTTTTACTGGGCAAAACACAGAAATGACATTAGTTCATTAGAGTGTCTTATTTAACATATCTCCCAAGTGTACAGTTTACAGAAAGATATGGATGCCAGAGAGGGTAGCTGTGTTCTGGTATTAATAATCGGAAATGGTTTGGGATGTGGAAGATCTTAAATCTCCTTATGGACCTAAATGGAAGAGAATAGTGTAAGGGAATAATGCAGTTTTCAGTAGTGATGCTTCATTTTCAATAATGTATGCCAGCTTTTTGTTAAGACGCTAACCGCACAATCCTATACCTCTCTGATCAGAAGTGAGTCACATTGAATTTCAACAGGGCTTCCTCCCATTTAAGTGAGGATAGGATTGCAGCCTAACTCTCTATTTATGTTTGGCAGGTGACTCAGTTGACAGGATTCTCGGATCCAGTCTATGCAGAGGCGTATGTTCATGTCAACCAATATGATATTGTATTGGATGTGCTCGTGGTAAACCAGACCAGTGATACGTTGCAGAATTGCACACTAGAATTAGCTACATTAGGTAAACAATTACAGATATAACAATTATGTAAAATGCTTTACTGGTAATAGTTTTCCCCCTGGATAACTTCTATGCATCCTCTCTTTAAACAGGTGATCTGAAGCTTGTGGAAAAACCATCTCCTCTGACACTTGCTCCACATGATTTTGCCAATATTAAGGCTAATGTGAAAGTCGCTTCCACTGAGAATGGAATAATTTTTGGTAATATCGGTAGGTATTCTGTATTATCTGCTATAGATTTTGGAATATTGTTTGTCTGTCTGTCTCTTCTCTATTCATTTGGACACCTTATAAGATACTGTGACCAAATTTTGCATGATGTTTTCTGAGATCAAGGAACAGATTTTTGTCTTATGTTTGGATACAGCTGAACCCCATTTTGAATCAAGATGGTGGACCTTACCTTTTAAAGCCGCACTGATTGTTTGCTTAGAATTACTGAGCAATACTGGGTACAAGTCTGATAGTATACAGTAACTAAGGAGTCTTAAAAGTGTGTTGCTTTGATTCTATTTTATAAGAATGTGACTGTATTTATTTTACAAACTTAGCTTTAGGAAAACGCTATTTTGAAAGAGATGTCTCCATTCTGAATTGGAAGGAGTATGAGTTTCATTCAACCTTTAAATTTGTTGCAAGTTATGTAATGGTCTCCATTCTCCTAATCTCTCTCTCTTTTAGTGTATGATGTTTCTGGAGCAGCTAGTGACAGAAACTGTGTTGTCCTCAGTGACATCCATATTGACATCATGGATTACATCCAGCCTGCTACTTGTACTGATGCTGAGTTCCGTCAGATGTGGGCAGAATTTGAATGGGAAAACAAAGTGAGCTCTCACTACCCTTTATTTATCCACATTTTAAAATAGAATATTATTAAGAAACCATACAGGTGTGGGTGTGGGAGATATGGTTTGGTTGTTTTTGTCCCTTGGAAGCAGCTTTCTAGGGAACATATGCAGCTATTTGCAGGAGCATAAGAGCCCAAGTATACATGCAGAACACCGCATGCCGGTCTTTGCATCTGAGCTACTGTACTGCTTTCAGAAAAACTACCACTCTGGCTCAGGTGCACCTCCCATGGCAATACACTTTTTCTTGGGCTGAAATTTGTTTCAAATACAGGCTTTTGAGTTGTGCAGGACCCTTTCAGATATACGGCAAATGTGTGCTGTTTTGTTTCGTTTGGTCACATTAAATAGAATAGGGTGTATTATCTAATCCTTCTGAACTTGTTACGAGGTAGAACAGCCCCTGTTTCCATGTTAGATGAACAGCCTTCCACATAGATCTTATCAGCCTTGAGTGAATTTAGCTTCTGTAGGTTCTTGGTACGATGATTGTCCTTGTATTTATTTATTTTTCAAGGTCACTGTGAATACAAATATAATAGATCTGAATGAATATTTGCAACATATATTAAAGTCAACTAATATGAAGTGCCTTACTCCAGAAAAGGTAATACCTTTTGCTAATAAATTATAACTCTGATCTCAAATCACAAATAAAACCACTTTCACTGAATTTAAATCTGTTCTGTTACCCAGATACATTGGCTTGGATCCTAACTTCCCTTCTGTGAATGAATCGGGTTACATTCATGGAGTGGGGCTTTCCCACCTCCCTTTCCATTAGCAGCCCTCTATAATCCCCCCCCCCCGTGGAGAATTTTCTTCCGAGGTTTGGGAGACGTTTGGGTTATGTTGCTAAGAGCTACAAATGAAAGGACATTTGGCACAAATGGAAGAGCAACTTAGGATCCAAGCGATTATATGATTCTCTTTGTCTTTTGGGTTTAGAAACTGAGGGGTTTTTTAAAGTGTAATTTAGCTCCGCATTGAGTCCATGCATTTATTATTATTGAATTATTATAATAATCACCATCTGCCTTGAATCCCTTATGAGGCGCAGGGTGGGTGTAGGTGTGTCTGTAAGTAAATAATGTAGTTTAAGATGCTATGTAGTGATGAGTTAATTTCAAAAAATAAATAAAATGCCCTTGTAAAAGGTGTATAAAATATTGTCTTTCTAGGCACTTTCTGGTTACTGTGGCTTCATGGCAGCCAATCTGTATGCACGGTCCATATTCGGAGAAGATGCCCTTGCAAATGTCAGCATTGAAAAGCCCATTCATCTTGGGCCTGATGCTCCAGTCACCGGACACATAAGAATTCGTGCAAAAAGTCAGGTAATTATATTTTATATGTCTCCTCAAAGAGTCAGCTCCCAAACTGATGTTGCAAGTTTGAAATTTACAAATTAATATTATCTAATTGGTAATCGGGTTAATGTCTTTCCGTGTTAGGATATCTAGGTAGAGCGGGCAACTGAGTCCTGTAATAGAGTTAAAGATGAATTTCCAAGTAAACATTTGAGACATAAATCTCTATTTAGCAGGATGGTGTCTGAAATAGTTGGTTGTAAATTATGCTTTTCCAGGTGTGTGACAAATTCTTGGACCTGTAAATACCATCGCAGTCTACTGGAAAATGTGCTCATGAAACTGAGGCGACTCTCAGAAGTGCAGTGCAAGGAGCACCAGACTTGGCTGACATTCTAGTATGTATCCAGTCCCTTCATGGACATACTAGAATGTCAACAAAGTCCACTTCTAACAATGGCTTCTTGCATTGCACCAGAAGCTATTTTTGATAGAAACTGCATTTTCCGCAGAAAAAAGTTCCGCTGTGTCTCAACTATGTATGGAAGAAGCAGTGTCAGAGACAGAAGTGGCGCTTTTTTGCCTCCAGCACATACTATTTAGTTCTGTGGGGGGATTTGAGTTTGAGCATCTTATCGCTAAGAAATCTCAGAATGAGATGAAATGCTCAAGATTGCATCCAAAACTTAGGCAAGCAGAAGGACACTTATGCAATAAAGTTTCCTCACTGCAGTTCCCCATGCCACTGCCACCTCCCCTCAAAAAAAGAAAAGGGAAAAAAAGAGGTTTCTGCTGGGGAGTTATGAAATGAGGAAGGAATCCAGAAAAAAAGATAAAAGCAGTTTGCAGGAGGATTCACATGCATGTTGCAGGGATGGAGAACCCCTGGCCCTCCAGATGGTCCTGGACACCAATTCATTGTCTGTTCCAGGCAGAATGGCCAATGGTCAGAGCCGATGGGAGCAGTAGTCCAGCATGGAAATCTGCCTTCTACTTTGGCTCAGTATTGTTTACATTGATGGCAGTGGCTCCCCAGGGATTGAGGCAGGAGTCTCTCTGAGCCCCGCTTGGAAATGCTTCAGGGCTGAGGTTTTCTGCATTCAAAGCAGATGCTCTTCCACCAAGCTCTCTTCCTTTTCCAAGGACCACGTCTTCCTGGGGAGCACAGTTTCCCCATCTCTGCCTTAATGCATACAGTGGTATTAAAAGCAGTGATGGAAAACTATCTGCCCACACTGCATGATGAAAATGACCACCACTTTACAATAATCTTTTGTAGTTTGCAAAATATGAGCCAGAATGGGATAGGAAACTTCTTTTCCAGAGCCAAGGGCTGTCTTCCCTTCTCACTTCAGGAGCAGAATAGAATATTGTATCAATATCACAAAGCTCTGCCCATCTCACGCTTCATGATGTTATAATGCCTGACATATAGGAGGGAATCTGCCGAATAATATGGTCCTTACTGGAAGGGAATGGAAATGTGGGTATTTGCTCTCAATCAAAATATAGGAATTGAATTATTACTGGGTATTTCTCCACTAAACTTGCCTTTGAGATCCCCTCCCCCCTCCCCTCCAGTAAAGCTTCTCCATGTAACACATTCCTCCTTTAATTATGACACTCTCTGCTGCTGTCCTGGCAGCATTTAATTTGATGAAAGATTGAAGTAGCCAATGTTGATTTAGGTTTCCCTCTGTATCAAGGGTTGCCTGCAGTATAGCTATTTCAGCATTCTGTTAGAAAACAGACCTAACCTTTGAAACCCTGCTTTGAACTGTGAATGACAGCTATTTCTGGTTGGATATATAAATAGAGAAAATTGTTTCTATTGCATGTTAATAATTAATTTAGACATGTACCCATTAATCTCTCATCTCTTTTGCAGGGAATGGCTCTCAGTCTCGGTGACAAAATCAATCTCTCTCAGAAGAAAACTAATCTATAAATGTAAGATTCTTTTGATTATTTGCAGTTAAATGCTTGGAATTTTGCTTGTTGGATTCAGAACATCTTGTATTCTTCTATATTCTTTGGTTGTAGAAGCTGATCTTCTTGTGCTGAATGCATTCCAGCAAATAATTTGTAGGTTTTACTTATCACTCCAAGATCATTGTTGATAAAACTCTAAATCTACATTTTTTCTCTCTCAAATGTCTAGAAGTAATGTTGTCTTCTCTATGTACTATTTCAAATAAAATAAACAAATTCTCTGCTAGTCTGGCTCTTCTGGTGTGTACTTTAATCTGCATTGTTTTTCTCAGAGATGGGGAATATTTCTTTGACCTGAGAACCATATTCCCTCTCAGTCAACCTGGCCAAGGTATGGCGGATATGTACTATAGCCTCTCAGTTAACTAAAAAGTACTCAGAAGGCAAACATATGCTGGTATCTTTTAGAGTCCTAAGTGGTCCACACTGTGGTGAGCTTTCTTAAGTCAACAACGTACTGTTATCAGATGCATGCAGCGAGCTGAGAAGGAACACATGAAAAGTGTGGGGGGGGGGGGGAATGATCAAGATTGATCCCTACTTAAGGGCAGTTGCTTCCTTCCTTCCTGGGACATGTTGGTTTACTGATGCAATATCAAGCTGTGATCAATGTGGTTATTGGGTGCTGATAACAGAGACAGTAATTTGTGCAGAACATTTTGGGCTCCATATGTTTTGAATTTGAGCAGAAAGAGGATGGAGGGGGCCAGCGCCACACGAGGTGCTAACAAGTCTAATGCAGCAGGTTTTGGGGGCAATGGACTTAGTCCAAGCACTGCACCAGATTATTTGTTTTAATTGATTTAAAAATTGTCTTTTAAAATTGTTGTAGCCTGCTGAAGGGCAGGTAAGAAATTAATAAAAATCACCAACACTCTGCTTCAAAGCATCTTAATCTGGCTAATAGAAGCCTTGTACCCAGCAATGCATTCTAAGAGACAAAAAAATTCAGGGCAGTTTTGAAAGCAGTACTCGAGGCCAAAATGTCAGTGTGAGGTATTTCTTTAGGTTCTTAATTCTAGGTGTACATTCCTTGAAGGTACTTCCTGTGAAGTCTTATCTGGTTCCCATTGGAATCTATGCCTTGTCTCAGTGTTAGGCTCCAATGGCATTTTATCAGATCACTTCCAACATATTACAGTGGTGCCTCGCAAGACGAAATTAATTCGTTCCGCGAGTTTTGTCGTCTTGCGATTTTTTTCGTCTTGCGAAGCACGGTGTCGGGAAAGTTTTGGAAAAGCTTCAAAAATCACCAAAGTCTTTAAAAACCTCAAAAAAGGCTACCACACCGCGTTCTATGAGTTGCTCCTCGAAGTCAAGTCGCAACTGTATTAACGGTGTTAAGAAAAAGGAAACAAACTTGCAAGACATTTCCGTCTTGCGAAGCAAGCCCATAGGGAAAATCGTCTTGCGAAGCAGCTCAAAAAACAAAAAACCCTTTCGTCTAGCAAGTTTTTTGTCTTGCGAGGCATTCGTCTTGCGAGGTACCACTGTAAAAACAAACTGATAAACACTCTCCTGCAAGTGCATACCAGAAATTCGTTGTGTTCCTCCAGATATGCCGGGACATCTCACATTATAGACAAGTGCACCTGGCTTTTTATGCCACCTCCTTCATAAGTGACAGCTCAGAATTTTCCTCCCCCCCCCCCGCCCCAGTACTCTTCCTCACACATATTCTCACTTTGGAATGTTCGTGAGATCTTAAATACTAAAATGCAAATGTTGCCATAGGAACGTTGTCGCTTTTAGAAAGGATAATTATGATGTGTCGGAGTACCAAATAAATCTGTTCTGTCAGCAGGCTGGCATGAGGAGCAGATGAAGGCATTCATCTGTGAGTCAGTAAGGTCCATTTATTTATGGAAACGAATGCATCAACAGTGTGAGATGTGATTTGTAATTTAAGGAAGGAATGAAGAATTGCCTCTGAACTAATCAGTGCCTTGCCACCTGTAGAGATGGGGGGGGGGGGGGGCTCACCAAGTGTTGTCGTTAAGGGTTCTTTCCAGGATCAAATAACATTCCACAATATGCCAGTAAAATAAAGAGAGGTGGAAGAGTAGATAAGATACCTGGGTGTTGTTCATATTGATATTCTCCGTTTCCAAATAATTGACATCACCAGTGGTTATTAATTTTTGTTCTGTAACTTGAGAACAACTGTTCCGACTTGCTTGTTCTTGGTGAACTATACAGAAACTTTGCAAGTCAATTTATGTATTTATTGTTCAACTGCTTTATGTTTACAATCCTCCCCCAGAAAAAAAAAACCCAAGAGGTTGAGTCCAGTGAAATGCTAACCTCTGAGAGCACCAGTTACAGGGTGGAATGCATTTCATGCCTGTCACCCCCAGTTGTTTTATTAAAGATGTCTAAGAATGGAATGGATCGCCGAAGAATTGATGCTTTTGAATTATGGTGCTGGAGGAGACTCTTGAGAGTCCCATGGACTGCAAGAAGATCAAACCTATCCATTCTTAAGGAAATCAGCCCTGAGTGCTCACTGGAAGGACAGATCCTGAAGCTGAGGCTCCAGTACTTTGGCTACCTCATGAGAAGAGAAGACTCCCTAGAAAAGACCCTGATGTTGGGAAAGATTGAGGGCACAAGGAGAAGGGGACGGCAGAGGACGAGATGGTTGGACAGAGTTCTCAAAGCTACTAACATGAGTTTGACCAAACTGGGAGGCAGTGGAAGACAGGAGTGCCAGGCGTGCTCTGGTCCATGGGTTCACGAAGAGTCGGACACGACTAAACGACTACACAACAACAAAGAATGGAATCCTTCCTTTCATTGAGATTTATATGATGGTCCACAACACAAGGTTCACCATGTTGTTGGCCTGCTTCATCAAGAACGAGTCCTGCTGGATGAACCCAAAGGTCCATCTTCTCCAGGAATTTTTTTCCAACAACGGCCAATCAAATGACTCCAGGAAGCTCACAAGGAAGGCATGATGGCAATAACCCATTCTACTTGCTCAATATACTAGAGCTAGCACATTGCATCATACATGGCATGGGGGTCTGTGAGCACAATTGTAATAAAAATATGCATTTGGGGGGCTTTTATCATTTTTGGCAATTTTAAATGGCTTAAGAACATAAAAGCAAGCTACATTTTTATTAGGATTATGTTTACAGCTCTGCATACCCTACATGATGCAATACTAGCTCCAATGAAATTAAAATTTGGGGACTTTTAAAAGAGTGTCCATTATAAATGCCTGATTCCAACAAAGAACCTCACTTGCTAGCATCAAAACACACAAGTTAAGTAACTCTCTGAAGCTTCAGCTCCTAAATGGCATGAGCAGTCATTAACAGAGCTCCAGCTTCCTCTTTTCCTAATGCTCTCATTCATTAATGAATGCTATGGTTCTCTTAATTGTGTTGGTGCTGTCTTGGATCATTATAGGGTTACTCAATTGAATTCTTCCCATGAGCATATCCGAGCTATTGTAGCTCATTCCACAACATGGTCATTACTGGAGGAAGCAGAACGTGTCATTTCTGAGAACAACGTCCCTTAATTTAGATTAATTTTCAGCTATCCAAGGGAAGAGCTTGAATATGTATCTGCTATACTGCACTGATTTTCATCCATTATTCTACAAGGAAGAGAATTAATATATTTTTGTGGGCCTCCCTACCTAAATACCATCATGGGAAAATGATCCCTGCTGACTTACTGAAATGTAGCATGTTTGACATAGCTCAGAGATTCCAGTGACCACAGCAACCTAAATCATGAATAAAGGATCTGTGGCCCTCCACAACTCCCAGCGTTCCTCATTATTGGCCATGCTCTCTGGGGCTGATGGGAGTTGGAGTCTGGAGGGCCATTCATTCTCCAGTAGTGACCTAAATCTTCGCTTCAGAGTCAGGATAGTGGTGTAAATGTTGGGGTGTAAGAAGTTGACGAGGGATGCGGGTGGCGCTGTGGGTTAAACCACAGAGCCTAGGACTTGCTGATCAGAAGGTCGGTGGTTCAAATCCCCGTGACGGGGTGAGCTCCCGTTGCTCGGTCCCTGCTCCTGCCAACCTAGCAGTTCCAAAGCACGTCAAAGTTCAAGTAGATCAATAGGTACCACTCCGGCGGGAAGGTAAACGGCGTTTCCATGCGTTGCTCTGGTTCACCAGAAGCAGCTTAGACATGGTGGCCACATGACCTGGAAGCTGTACACCGGCTCCCTTGGCCAATAAAGCAAGATGAGTGCCGCAACCCCAGAGTCGGCTACGACTGGACCTAATGGTCAGGGATCCCTTTACCTTTACCTTTAAGAAGTTGACGAGCCATAGGGATGCTTGCACATTCCCATCTGCTTTGGATTTGTTAACTCCTGCGCTGTGTTGCCTTTTGCATACTTTCTCCTCGCACACTACAGTCAATTTTTACTATTACCTCTACTTCCACTCATAAACAAGGACAGCTCCGATGCTTGTGGTTGTAGCCCCTAAGGTTCATCCCAAATGCTCTGCCATTTCCTGAGATACCCAACCTATTTCTGCCCATCCACACCTGCCTACTGCGTTTAGAGCTGCTCACACAAGTCTGGGTGATCAACCGGTGTTGGTGGTTTGTGAGATGTCCTCAAGACATCTGGGTGGGACCCTCTACCAAAATATCTAACATTAACAGCTTTTTGATTTCAGTAGTGGAGGGTTTGGCTTTGAGTCATGACATATCATGGGTACTCAAGAGCGAAAAGTCCCTGATCAGTCATTTCGACCACCCTTTCAGTTGCTCCCAGCTTCATAATTTGGTGACATCTAAAAAGAGAAAATGAGGGAGCTCTTATTCAGGGGTCAGCAAACTTTTTCAGCAGGGGGCCGGTCCACTATCCCTCAGAACTTTTGGGGGGCCAGACTATATTTTGAAGAAGAAAAAAATGAACGCATTCCTATGCCCCACAAATAACCCAGAGATGCATTTTAAATAAAAGAACGCATTCTACTCATGTAAAAACACGCTAATTCCTGGACCATCTGCGGGCCGGATTTAGAAGGCGATTGGGCCGGATCCAGCCCCCGGGCCTTAGTTTGCCTACCCATGCTCTTATTGTTTGAAATCACCAAAGTACAGCTCTAGGATTTTCAGTTCCTTTATGTTCATCGGACACTCTTTTGCTCTCTTCTTTTTTCAAATTCAAGATTGAGTAATTATTTTGGTCTAACTAAAAACAGGGAATGTTTTTCACTGCCCCTCCAATGAAGTACCTTCCTGCAATTGAGTGATTTTTTCAGGGGACATCCAAGTGGCAAAGGATTTTACCTACTGGGGCCTTAGTTCAGGGGTAGAACATTTGCTTTGCATGTAGAAGCTCTCAGGTTTGATCAATGGCATCCCCAGGTAGGACTGCAATGTTCCCAGTCTGACTTGATCTAGACCAGGGGTAGTCAACCTTTTTATACCTACCGCTCACTAATGCATCTTTCTTGATGGTAAAATTTCCTTACCACCCACCAGTGCTCGATGGAAGGAGGATTCAGCTTGTGCCATAGAACCCCCTACCACTCACCTAGAATCCTGAAATGCCCACTAGTGGGCGGTAGGGGCCATGTTGACAACCTCCTATCTCGATGGACCAATAGTCTCGCTTGGTATAAGGCTCCTGGGTTGCCAAGACAACTGGACAATGTTGTGCCTTCCCATACTGTGCTGCAAGGGAAGTTTCATAGCCTCTTGTAGTGCCATGTTGGAGAACAGTGAACACATACCCCTCAACTGTCCCGCTTTTGAGTGGAGCATCCTGGAATTATAGAAACCATCCCTGCTTCTGATTGGATCTTGGGATGTCCCATTTTCTATCTCGCAAGAGCGTGGCCCCAGAAGATGCTATCATATGAATCACCTGACTCTCGCAAGGACACAGCCCCAAAAGATGCATGTTTTCAGGGATCACATACTTGCGTGATTCTCACAGGAGTGTGGCCACAAAAGATGCACATTTGGGGGGCGGGTCACACTCTTGTGTGAGTCACATGACTTGTGTGGGAGCACAGCTATGAAAGACGCACGTCCCAATTTTCCTTTGTGGCATGTTGGAGGGTATGGGAACATCATGTGATCACCGCAGCAGCATTAAGACACATCTGTTTTGTCATGTTATACTGAAAGAGACTATTGAACTACGCTCACAGTATAGTACGGGACAACAGGAAAGGTGACTGTTCCTTGTATGACCATGGTTTGGGGGTTCTTCTGCTGTCTTCCTGAAAATTTACCTTTTCCCCCTTTCGTAATTGTTTCAGCATTGCTTATGAATGAATATTATTAAAATAAAAACATGAAGGTTTTCAAATAATGAGACTATGTAGATACTGTACCTTTAAAGCACATTTGAAGCCTCAAAGAATTCTGGGTACTGTAGTTTGCTAAGGGTTGCTGGGAATTGGAACTCTGTGAGGGGTAAACGACAGTGCCCAGAATTATTTGAAAACATTGAGTTCTGGACATTTCTCCTGCACAAAGTCCCATGGGATCCCATTGATTTCAACTAGCCTTCCATATAAGAAATTCCCACTGGTGCTTTAATAATTTTTTATTTTATCTTCTGAAATTTTTATAGCACTTAATCAACAAAATTTAACCTCCAAGCGGTTTACGTAGAATAATCTAAAATATTCATTTAGAAACACTGATGGAAGCAAACATCAGAAATAGACTTCTGAGTTTTCCCAGAAAAGTTGCTTCTGTGGTTACTCACCTTTCCGAGATCTCACCTGATCATGACTCAGAAGCCCAGATTGTAAAAAGTATTTCATTTCATTAGATGAAGCTCCCGGTTTAAACCTTAACAACATTAAGCTCTGGGTTGACATTTATAGGGATTCTGACTCACTAGATGAATTTCCTTTTTAAAAAGGAAAGCATATAAACTGTAAAGCAGTATGGTAAAAACTACCCTGAAGCAGTGATGGCTGACAATGATCAAGGAAAACAAGTAGAGAAGTCTGCTCAATGTGAGCAGTTTGCTTTGTAGGAGCCCCATAGATTTCAGTTGTGTCTTTTGGCAGCTACACAAAACAGATCCAAACAGATTCTGTGAACCTAATTTTTGTTTTATTTTTTAAATGAGAATGTACTGTGATTATAAGCTGCCTTGAACATTTTTTTTAAAAATGCAAAAGCAGCTGGTAAATGCTTTAACTAAATAAGTGTGCAAGCATGCATGCATTTCAGGCTGGAAACAAACGCACCAATTATACAAGACTGACACTCCGGATGAGATTTTAGGTGAAGGGAGATTCAAAATCTCTCAGAATTCCTGCTGCTTATATAATATCAGTTATCTCAGCTGCATTATTGTTAAGATTTGCCTTATTATTTCCATTGGTTTTTATAGAAATTTAAGGTTTGTGGGTGGGACGACGGAAGATGCTCATGAAACTCATGCACTGAAACTGTCTTATATTCCGAGTCAGACCTTTGTTGACACAGACTAGCATGTTTCAGATGAAGGTCTTCCCCAGCCCCAGCTGGGACACAAGGGATTGAACCTGGAATTTCTTGCCAAGAGGGTGTTCTACCACTGAGCTATGGACCTTACTCTCTCCAGGCATAAGGCACAAATAAACAAATCGATAAAGTCTTGTGAACAAAGTACAATGTGAATCTATTCAGTGACATAAACCAGCTCTCTGCTAGTTGAGGAGATGCTCAACTAACTGGTGTTACAAAGGGAAAAGAAAGACCCCAGGAATACCACTCGAGAAGTTGCAGATGTTGTCAACAAAATGTTAGTTTGAAAGGTTAGTGTCCTAGCATCAGAGAGCTGGGAAGGATCAAACCTAGTGATCAAACCTGACCATGTTTTCTCATTATAGGTTCATATGGTCAACATGGCATGATGAGGCAGTGTGGCCAGATAAATTTATAGCACATTGTGAAGATCATTCCTCCCCACTCCACCTCCATTCACTTCCTGCTGCAATTCATAGGATTCATTCTTAATGGAAACAAGTGACCATTTTATAGGGAAATGAGGATGCCAAAAAGCCTAATGCCATGCTTAGGGTTTGCTTAGAAACCTGATACATGGAATGCAGGTGCAGCCTGGAGGGCAGTAAATAAGTAGTTTTTAAGTGGTGGTTCTAGAGGCTGGTGACAGAGCCTTGGCAGAGGTGCCCTGCTAAGCTCTCAGACTGTATGTTCTGAAGGAATTTTCTCTTGATTCTCTCTTGCTCCTCATACTTCCCATGCCTGCTGCTGAATCCTAAACCTCCCTCCACAATATACTGTATTTTTCCATGTATAAGAATCCCCCATGTATATGACGACCCCTATTTTTTTAAACCCAAAATTAAGAAATTAAGTTGTTTAGCTTTTTTGGGGGGAGAGGTCACTTCCGCCAATCGCTCACCCGCCTGCCCGCCACTGCTGATCGCTTGCCACAGCCACTGCTGATCGCACACCTCGCCACAGCCGCCAATTGTCTGCCCTATTGCCGCCACCAACAGCCCACTCACCCACTTGACACAGCCACCAATCACCTGCCCAATTGCCGCAGCCACAGCCAATCGCCAGTAGGCCTTGCCGCAGCCACCAATCACCCACCCAATTGCCGCTGCCAATCTCCTGCTTGCTGCTGCCGTTAATCGCATGTCCCCCCTCTGCATTCACTATCCGTGTATAAGACGACACCCAATTTTGCCCTTTTTTTAAATAGCAAAAAGCATCGTCTTCTACACAGAAAAATACAGTATAGGTGTGCAAATGCAAACGTTTTTACAAAATCACTGAGAGTGCTCTATTTCCTCCCCAGAAAACAGATCCTTCAGAGGATGTGTGGAAGAGTCCGGTGCTTGGGAAAAAGAGAGTGAACTCATCCATAAAGGGGCAACCTTAGCCTTCTCACTGTGCAGATGAAATCCAGCTAAAAGGGAAAAGGGCTAGAAGCTGAAAACAGCAAGGGGTGGATTCTTAGACTGGTGCTCAAAAGTAGTTGCTTATAAGGAACACAGGAAGCTGTCAGACTCTTGATCCTTTGGGCTTGGTCCTTTGTCTACTAAGACTGGGTGCCACTCTCCAGAATTCAAGGATCTCCCCAAGCCCTTCCTAGAGAAGATGGGGATTGAACCTTGAACCTGAAATCTGGAGGCAAGCTGTTTTGCTATGGCCTTTCCCCAATTTTATTGTTGCAACAAAATTGCCCGAAGCGTTTCAATCATGTTTCAGCAATAATCTTCCTTGTGGCCCTGTAAATAACTAATGTAGGTGGGATAGACATGAAAAGGAATGCAAAATATGAAAACAAATCAGTAAATGTCTATACTCTGATCAGAAGATGTACCTGATTCTGCAAAGGTAAAAAACAACAACACAATATCCAGCCACTCTCCTTTGCACAGGCACACCCAATCCACTGGTATCTTTGATATTTCTTGGCATGATGCATCCAGAATGTCACGGGACTTCTCAAGAGTGTCTGTGTGCAATGCACTGTTGTTTGTGTGTGCAAGGGTCATGTTCTTGGTATCGTTATGCCCCTCTTTCCATCCTGGTACCAGAGAAGCATGCATGATGCAGTCAAGGCACTTTTAAAGAGATACAGTGTTTAGGTACTTATCAAACGGAGCTCCTCCATTAATTGTGCCTCCATTTGCAGCCTGAAGCTGAGGCTTCACCCTGCCTTCTGGCAGGGCTGCTCTTGGCAGTGTCTCCTGTGCTTCCCTGTACTTGTGCCTGCCATCTGAAGATGAACTCCATTTAAATTTCATTTTGCAGGGATAAGAGCTCAAGCACGCTCTCCAAATGAAGAGAAATGATCAATTAAAGCAATTACACTAACATATGCCATCTCGTGCTATTTCTGTAACAACACGAACTGGGAGACATTCTGCCAGTTGTGGGGGAGAGATTTAGAAATGGAAGGAAGAATTAATCACGCTGAAAATATTATTTCTGATGAGCAAGCTCTGCAGGGAACTGGGAAGCCACCTCTGCTGTGGGGCTTCATGGGGATAAGAGGGGGTGCAGACAATTGAATCGGGTGGAGTTGAAGCAGCAGCCAGCAGCCAGGTCGATGACACCCTGGGTCTTCTTCGCCGCCTCTATTGCATCTACAGAAAACAGAAGGAGGAGACTCTTTCAGGTGGTTCGCAATTTAGTGGAACCACCTGCTCCATCGGGGCCCAGTACAGGCCACATGATCTCCTGCAATGATTATGCAAAGTTTTTTGCAGATAAAGTTGCTCAGATTCGGGAAGAGTTAGACTCCACCGTGGGAGCAGGGCCGGGGCGGGAGAGTGCAAGAGCATAGCGGTCAACGTTTCCCTTTTTTAAAGGGAAATTCCCTTATTCCGAATAGGATTCCTTGCAAGAAAATGGAAAAGTTGACAGCTATGGTGCTAGAGTCCTGTCTAGTCAAGTTGTGTGGGATCAATTCCAATCTGTTACCTCTGAGGATGTGGACAAGCTGCTTGGACGAGTGAAACCAACCACCTGTCTCATTGATCCTTGCCCATCCTGGCTTATAAAAGCTAGCTGGGAAGGGCTGGGCAATGGGCTTCGCGGGGTGGTGAATGCTTCTCTCTGTGAGGGAGCCTTCCCAGACCCGCTGAAAGAGGCGGTTATCAAATCGCTTCTTAAAAAACTATCTTTAGATGCGGCCAATATGGCCAATTATCACTCAGTGCTGACCTTTAAAGCCGTAAATGGCCTTGGCCCAGTATACCTGAAGGAGCGTCTCCACTCCCATCGTTCAGCCCGGGCACTGAGGTTCAGCACTGAGGGCCTTCTGGTGGTTCCCTCACTGTAACTGAGGTTACAGGGAACAAGGCAGAGGGCCTTCTCAATAGTAGCAACTGCCCTGTGGAACTCCCTCCCACCAGGTGTCAAAGAGAACAAAAACTACCAGACTTTTAGAAGACATCTGAAGGCAGCCCTGTTTAGGGAAGCTTTTAATGTTTGACAGACTATTGTATTTTAATATTTAATATTTTGTTGGAAGATGCCCAGAGTGGCTGGGCAAATCCAGCCAGATGGGTGGGGTATAAATAATAAATTATAATATTATCATTATGAAATGAACCTCAAATGACTAGGGACTGCACTCCAGAAGAACACAGACTCTTTCAGCTTGAAATATCTCATTGGCTTGTATCATCGGAGAGGAATCATCAAAAAATTCCTGCATTGCTAAATGGGATAAGGGATGAAGAGCAACAAATAATGGCTGCATATGGAAAGGAGCTTTGTTTGATACTGGTGTTACAAAACTTTTAGTCTGCAAAACTGTTAGTAATGGAAAACCTACCCCTTTGCATGAATATTTTTCAAATGCTGATGCCAAGAATAAGAGCACAAGAACAATAATGGCGAAAAGAAGCCTCAAATTCCTTATTAAGATATATCAATGGTCTTTTTGTGGGACTCAGCATTAGCTTCATATTTTAGAGTTCAGGGAATCACCTGATTTTCTTGGATTTATCTGTAGCAGGCCTAATTTTAGAAGGAAATATGTAAAGCAGCTGACATTTTTCAACATCATTACCATTACCAAAATCACCATTACACAAGAAGGAAGATTCACAGACTTGTCAACGCCCCATCTTGGGGTAAAATCCTTTCTTGTCTATGACCTGTGGTCCTAGTTTAGATTTCACTTTCTCACATCCTGCCACAGGCCTGGAGGCTACTTTGGATTTCCCCGCACTCTTGTGGCATTCTCACAAGCAAGTCTGGGTTCTCCCACTGGGACCTAGTTCAGGTAGTTGCTACCACCTCTTTCTTTCTTTCTTTCTTTCTTTCTTTCTTTCTTTCTTTCTTTCTTTCTTTCTTTCTTTCTTCTGTGTGTGGATTCCTGGGGGATGGTCCCCACGAAAGCCAATAATAATTCTGGCATAAGCACATGGCCACCTTTCTCCTCCCAACACTTCTCTGTAAATGTATCATGTGTGTGTCACGCTTTGAGGAGTTACACAACTTACAGCCAGAAAGCTTTACACAGCCTAAGGAAAAAGAAGTAAGATTCTTTAGAGTGCAAGCAGTAACTCTTCAGACTTGCTCTGCTTATTGTCCCAGACTTCCCTCCCTTTCAATAGAGATGGACTGGTCCTTTTGTGCCCCATCCATGTTCTTACCCGAGGTGTTGCTGTTGAAAACAGAGTACAGTGGTACCTTGGTTCCTGAATGGCTTAGTTGTCGAACAAATCGTCTCCCAAACGCTGCGAACCCGGAAATAAGTGTTCTGGTTTGTGAACGTTTTTCGGAAGCCGAAGATCCGACGCAGCTTCGCTTGAGTGCAGGAAGCTCCTGCAGCCAATCGGAAGCCGTGCCTTGCTTTTCGAATGGTTTCGGGAGTCGAACAGACTCATGGAACATATTAAGTTCGAGAACCAAGGTACGACTGTACTGGATTACATGGTCTAATCCAGCAGTTCTGTTTGTACTATCTGGTATTCAAATGTGCCCTGCCAACCAGAGGCAATGAGGCATAACGGGATTGGGTCCCTGTTGCCTTGTGCTTCAGCCTCCCAGCAAACCCCAGCAGAAGGAAGGAGGAAGAGGCTGCTGATAAATCTGAGGCTATCAGATTTACTCAGAAGTTCAGAACAACCACGTTGCCCTCCCTCCCTCCCTCCCTCCCTCCCTCCCTCCCTCCCTCAAACTGCTTTGAAGGCTTGTTTTCTACCATTTTTCCCTACCATGCACCCTTTGTGAACATGTCCTTCCACCTGCTGCCTGTCTTGAATTCTTGTCTCTTAGCTTCTTTTGGCTGCCATAGGCTTCATTCCACCTAGAATTTAAGCTGGCCCACGCATCCATGTATGCATCACTTGTCACCTCTTATTTGCTTAGCATTTAGCAACTCTCAACCAATTGCATGTACTCCCTCTACTAAATAATATTAAGTTTGACTTGACATTGGCCAGGGGTGGTCCTACCGCTGGATAGAGTGAGGCAAGCGCCTCAGGTGGCAGCAGCTGACAACCTCCCAGCCATTCTTCTTGAGACCACTGGCCATTCCCCTCTGCTGGAGAGCAAATCTATGTACACCACAGGCCCATCACATACTTCCTGGCTGCCAAGTGCACTGGAAATCCCACTGCTAGTGTTGAAGTAAGATTCAACTGCCTGTCCAGTCATGTAATGGGAGAGGGGGCATCTTGTCCATTGTCCCAGGCTCTTTCATTAGAGGGTTGAGAGACCACAGGCCAAATCCTCACACAGGCATGAAGTTTGACCTTGGCTCAGTCACTGATTCCCATCCTAATGTACCTTACAGGGTTGTTGCAAGGATAACATGTGGTTGTGGAGAACCATGTAGACTATCTTAAGTTCCTTGGAGGATAAAGGTGAGACGGAAATGAAATACAACATGTTAAGACAAGCTGTATTTTTTTTAACCCCAAACCTACGTCTGCTGAATAGCTTGCTACTTTTTTAAAAAAAGCATTTGCCTGGTTTTTATATACAGTGGTGCCCCGCAAGACGAATGCCTCGCAAGACGGAAAACCCGCTAGACGAAAGGGTTTTCCGTTTTGGAGGTGCTTCGCAAAACGAATTTCCTATGTGCTTGCTTCGCAAGACGAAAATGTCTTGCGAGTTCCTGCGGGGTTTTTTTCCTTTTCCCCCCCTTTTCCCCAAGCCGCTAAACCGCTTATCAGCTGATGGCTAAGCCGCTTATCAGCTGATCTTTAAGCCGCTTAACAGCTGATGCTAAGCCGCTTATCAGCTGATCTTTAAGCCGCTTAACAGCTGGTGCTAAGCCGCTTATCAGCTGATCTTTAAGCCGCTTAACAGCTGATGCTAAGCTGCTTATCAGCTGATCTTTAAGCCGGCTAAGCCGCTAATACTGTAGCGCTAAGCCGCTAAACCTCTAATGGGCTTGCTTCGCAAGACGAAAAAACCCGCAAGACGAAGAGACTCGCGGAACGGATTCTTTTCGTCTTGCGAGGCACCACTGTAAAGTCGAACACATGGAGTGTTGTGGGGGAGCAAAACCTGCTTTGCCTCATCACACAGATCCTTTAAGCCAGTATCAGAGTAGGACTGGGGTGGGGAGGGGGGCTTTTTACAGCACTGAAGTACAGTGGTGCCTTGGGTTACAAACGCTTCAGGTTACAGACGCTTCAGGTTACATACTCCGCTAACCCAGAAATAGTGCTTCAGGTTAAGAACTTTGCTTCAGGATAAGAACAGAAATCAGGCTCCGGTGGCGCGGCAGCAGCAGGAGGCCCCATTCAGCTAAAGTGGTGCTTCAGGTTAAGAACAGTTTCAGGTTAAGAACGGACCTCCGGAACGAATTAAGTTCTTAACCTAAGGTACCACTGTATAGTGAGGTTTGTCTCTGAATACCAGTTGCTGGGAATCACACATGGAGAGAGCACTGTTGCACTCATGTCCTACTTGTAGGCTTTCTATAGAATTCTGATTGGCTCTCAAATTTCAGTGGCACCATGTGCAATGCTAAAATTTGGTGCCCCCCATCTCTCACACTCTGTTCTACAGCTGTCAAGGACTGGACTGAGGAGGAATGGTGGAAACCCCACCCCTGCACCTCCCAGAGAAGAGGAAGACAGTATAGATTGACAACAGTGGTTTGCAGAAGGTCATGGCTCTGAGACAGAAGAGGGGCAAAGCTGGGAGAGAATGGGAGAAGAGGAGGGAGGAGCAGCAGGCTGACACGTTATCATTAGAAAGCATTCCAAACCCCGCTTTTCCCAGGACCCGGAGAACAGTGAAAGTAGTGGAGCAGAAAACTAAAAGGCAAATGGCCTTAAGCAGCCACAGGAAGGGTGCTCTTGACAACTGAGAGGGAAGGGGGGGGGGAGATTACTTGGAGCAACGCCATTACCCCAAGAGGCGACATTTCTAAGCTTCTCTCTGTGAACATTGAATAAAAGACATTGGTAAGAGCTTCTTCTTTCTATTACTGGCAGCCTGCCGTGAGGGGGAGGGATCAGATTTCCTGAAGCCTGACAACAGCACTGTTGTGGCATCCCCTGCAACATGGGGCCCAGTGTGGCCAAACAGGCAGCGCTACCCTAAAACTGCCTCTGATTGGCTGGATTCAGCAGGGATGGGAGGGAGCAGATTTTTCTCTCCTCACCTGCATCCTTCTTTGAGATAAAAAGCACCCACACTTCTGTTTGATAGTTAAACAGGTGGGCAGATGCTGAATACACACACATGCCTAGTTGACCTGCTTAGGGTCCCTCCTTTCTGGGGATGGATTTGAAGATCTGAAGTCAGCATGCCAGCATGCCCAGCACAACATTGAACCGTCATTTGTCATTGCCTCAATAAAGTATGGTTTTCATAGAATCATAGAATCATAGAGTTGGAAGAGACCACAAGGGCCATCGAGTCCAACCCCCTGCCAAGCAGGAAACACCATCAGAGCACTCCTGACATATGGTTGTCAAGCCTCTGCTTAAAGACCTCCAAAGAAGGAGACTCCACCACACTCCTTGGCAGCAAATTCCACTGTCGAACAGCTCTTACTGTCAGGAAGTTCTTCCTAATGTTTAGGTGGAATCTTCTTTCTTGTAGTTTGGATCCATTGCTCCGTGTCCGCTTCTCTGGAGCAGCAGAAAACAACCTTTCTCCCTCCTCTATGTGACATCCTTTTATATATTTGAACATGGCTATCATATCACCCCTTAACCTCCTCTTCTCCAGGCTAAACATGCCCAGCTCCCTTAGCCGTTCCTCATAAGGCATCGTTTCCAGGCCTTTGGCCATTTTGGTTGCCCTCCTCTGGACACGTTCCAGTTTGTCAGTGTCCTTCTTGAACTGTGGTGCCCAGAACTGGACACAGTACTCCAGGTGAGGTCTGACCAGAGCAGAATACAGTGGCACTATTACTTCCCTTGATCTAGATGCTATACTCCTATTGATGCAGCCCAGAATTGCATTGGCTTTTTTAGCTGCCGCTGTGGTTTTAGCTCATTGTCAGTTGCTTACAAAAACAAGGATGAAACAGCTTGTATTTTCACAAGCAACTGTTGCTCTCTGCGGAGACCGATATGGATGCCAACCAACCAATAAGTTGCTCTCTTTATAAAATGCCTTTAAAAACTAACCGTGAAAGTGATATAAGGAGTTGTTCATGTCACCAGGCACCACAACATTATTGGCAGTGTATTTATTTATTTTATTTGTAGCTATTAATTTTCAGGGCTCAAGTCACTCCATTTTGAAGACAGAGACAGAAAGTGACATACATATCCATTAAAGAGCTCTCAAAAGAAACCTCCCAGAAATAAATGTATATGGCTACATTTATGGGGAGGTAGACAAAAATAAGATGGTGGGTCAGGGGAGGGAAATGAAGAAGATAAATCAACAACCCCATATGTCAATAACTCTTTGTATCCTGGATCATCTTTGTCCCCAGCATGGTCCTTTGGGGGAAGTTATGCCAGGAAGATCTCCAGCAGGTGTGGTTTTGTCTGGTGGGCTTCTGCCAGAAGGTGATATTTGCTCTGATGAGGCTCTTCTCAGCTGGTGGGAAGATGTGCCACATCTTAACACCTTCCAGCCCACCAGATTTGGGGTTTGGACCAGACCTTAAGAAAATAAATCAGCAAACCACATCCATGACCCCCAGAGAAACTCTGTGGATTATTATCCTACCTGAATATGATAAAGTGTAGTTTCATAAAGGTGTTGAGCCCAGGAATTAAAAAAAAAACCACAGAAAATAAAGACCTGGGGTGTGTTTTTCTAAGTAACCATCAATCACTGAGATACGATCTACTGCTGGAAAAGCTGGCGGTGTCACTAGTATACACTGAAGAATTCATTGCTAATGATGAGTTGATTTCCCATTATTGTGGTAACATCAAAGGTGACAACTGATTCATTTGTTATGCTGCTGACATCAGTGTGTAAAAATTCAGTTGTGCTGCAGACTTACCAGTTGTTGCGCATGCTGTGCTTTGCATGCTGTTGCAGTTACCAAGCCTCTGACATTCCTGTCTAAGCCAGATATGACTCTCCCTGAAGTAACTGAACTTTTAATAAGAGTAATGATTGTGGAGTGGGGGAGAGGGACCCGGGATGCTGTGATGTCTTACAGTGTAACTCCTGGTGCCAGGAGCTTTTTTAAGGAGAAGCCTGCTTTAGCACAAGTATGTGAAAATACAATTTTAAATCATACAGCCCCTAGCACCACACATTAGAAGAGGCAGAAAAATCGTTGTGGCCCATCAAGACCCTCAGCAATTTTCAAGTGGTCCATGAGTGAAAAAGTTTAGAAGCCACTGTGCCAAAGGGTTGTCACCTTATGTGTGGTTTTATGCAGCGGCAGTCCTACCATGAAGGAGAGTGAGATGGTCACTGCAAGTAGCTGATTCTGGGTGTCATGAAACAGCAATGAAATATTATTATTGTATTTTTTACGTTGGGGAGGGAGGGAAAGGTGCTTGTGGAATTTCCTACCTCAGATGCCAAAATAACTCAGCTGGCCTGGTCTTGTAACGGTGTGCTGTGCATTGTTATCACCACAGCAGTTACGCAGTGTCAGGCAAGAAGGGCAGACTAACAGAGCTGTGTGTCCAATTGTGCTTTATGAAATACTAGATCACCAACATAGAGAGGTTTGTGAGAATACATGGAATTACTGTACAGTGCATCAAATGCCCTTTGAATGCTGCAGAAAGGGGCTGTCTTTGGTCTTTTACTCATGTCATAGCACCCTTTGCTAATATTGCATGAAATTCACAGATGGCTGGAAGGGAAAGGGAAAGGGAAAGGAGAAGTGAGGTTCTTGCTTCCCCTTAAGAAGTGCTCTGTACCAGCTGAGATGATCGCACTGGCCATCTGTTCAGGGTCATGGGCTGCAGGAGCACAGCACACTCACCTCTGGGTGCAAGATGGGGAGTCCAAGAGAGAAGCCAAACCCATTTTCAATCAAGGAAGATCTGGAAGCCTGTCTCTGTTGGATTTCAAGAGTAGGTGCCAGAGGGGCAGACAAGTGTGAGGGAACAGCTAGTGAGCTGTGAAGGTTCAGTTGGGGGAGCCAATGGGTGGAGAGGGAATGGGGAATGCTGCACTGGGGGCATGGTGGAGGCAAGCAGCTGGGTGGGAGAGAGGCAGCATGAATGGAAGGGGGTTGCCATACAGTCTGTCTCATTTTGCCACCTGAGACTTCCAGGTTCTGGCAAAGTCTTGCAAGAGGCATGTGAGAGGCAGGGTTCTCACCAGAAGCCACTGCAGCCATTTCTTCTCACTTCTCCAGTGGTGGTGGGGCGCCTGTGGCAATGCTGGAGAACTGGTTGTGGCGACAGCTTCCAGTGAGATCTTGCAAAAGCCCCACAAGGTCTCGCCGGAACCCGGAAGCTGCCCCTTCTCCTTTCTTCTCTGGCAGTAGCAGCGGGCGATCCATTGGGGGGTTGAATCTGCTGTCCCTGTGGATCTTGCAGCCTGAAGCAGACTGCTTCATGTTGCTTCATTCAAAGGCCAGCTCTGTTGCCATAGGTGCATGGTGCCAGAGAGATAGTCACGGTGACTGGCTGGGGGGGGGGGGCATGCCAAGGGCTGTAGTGGTCAAGTGGGCTGGCAGGAATCGGAGCCTGAAGAACTCCTTGGCTATGCGGCTCCAAGCAGTGATGCCCTGGGAGGTCCTGACCCTCCTGCACTGTCAGGACCATCACTGCCACGCTCCTTGAGTTTCGTGACACTGTAGAGCACCCTTAAATCCATTTCTCCCAAGGGGCTCAAACACTTCTTGCGTTTGCGTGGCCGAGGGTTGCAAACGGAATCTTTGCTGACTGACGCGAGGCTCGCCGCCGACTTCAACGCATCCGAAAAACCGGAGTGTTCTCCTTGACCGAAACGATGTGCAAAGCGGTTCTCACAGCAAAACATAGGAGTTCTCTCTTTGCAACAGCAACTTCTAAAAAAAACCCCCGAAATATAAAAAATGCAAGTCCCTTCAGCAAAAAACTCACGGTGGGAATTTGAGGCGCGGGGGAGGCGGAGACTGAGAAAGGGGACGCGCGCGTGTGAGAGCCCCCCCCCCCGCCTGCCTCGGTGTGTAAGCAAGACCGCGCTCGCCAGGCGCCGGCTGCCCCGCTTGGCGAAGGGAGAAGCTCCCGCCCAGCTCATGCATATTCATAAATCTATTTGCATGCCGGCGCCCACCTCCTGACGGCCATTTGTAGCCGGAGCGGGGCTGCTGCCGCTTTCACTCTGCTCGCAGCTGCCGCGCCGAAAAGGAGGAGCCTGCAGCTGGCAGCTGCCCCCGAGCCGCTGCCGCCGCCTGGGCTCCTCGCTCGCGCCTCCCTTGGCCGGAGTCCCCCCTCGCTGGGCCTGTGGCGGTGGCAGCCCCCGGAGCGGCGAGGCGGCGGCCAGCGACCCCCTAGCCCGGGCCGGGAGGTGCCCGCGGCGCCCCTTGCTCGCCTTCGCCTGGCCTGGGCTCCTCCTCGATGGCCGCGGGCTGCCGGGACGGCCCGGGGCAGGAAAAGTACCGTCTGGTGGTGGTGGGCGGCGGCGGAGTGGGCAAGTCCGCGCTCACCATCCAGTTCATCCAGGTGAGGGGCCTGCGAGGGGGGGGGCGGCGGCGCCTCTTGCTGTGCTTCGCCAGGGTGGGGCGGCGGCGGCGGCCCCGTCAGGCGGCCGAAGCCCCCTCCCCTTCCTCCGCGGGGCTGCCTGCAGGGTGGGGGCCCCCTTGGGGCGTGTGGGGAGCCTGCGCGCGCCTGGACGGGAGGCGCTGCTGGGAGGGGCGAAGCTCCTCTCGTCCCTGCCCGGGGAGGCCTGTGGCGCTGCTCGGGGCCAGAGGAGCCTGGACGGGGTGGCTGGGGGCGAAGGGAGGGGTTGCCCGCTGGCTTGGCGGCGACGCTGCTCCTGGGGCCTGGGAGCGCGCACAGCCGGGGGAGGGGTGTGCCGCTGGTCCTGCTCCCCGCGCTGGTCCTGCTCCCCGCGCCAACTTCGACGGGGCGGCCGTGTTCTGCGAGACGTTTTTCGGCCCGTTGCTTCCGCGCGGCTGGGCGATCTCGGACTGGATGTGGGTCCGTCCCCTGGGCGCTGCCGCGTGCGCCTTCCTTGAATAAGTGCCCCCCAAACTCGGCGGGGTTTACTTCCGAGGAAGCCCACCGGCCACCGAGGCTGCTTCCCGTAGCTTCAGGCTCTGTCGGCGCGAAATCTCTGCGCTCGGATGCCTTTCCAGGAATTTGCTTTGCAACAGGTATGTTCCTTTAAGCGCTGTCTGGGAACCGGCCGCGTTGGCAGCCAATGAGCTTTGGCGTGTGTTCAAAGATGTTTTGACTTTTTGCTTACATCATACTTGATGGAACAAAATCCTTCCAAGCAAAGGCGATGCGTTAAGAATCTCTCTTCCTTCTTAATCCCGCTTCTGGCAGGTGACGGGCGCGTTACCTCTGCCCAGGTAACCTCTCCTAAAGAGGTAATGCTTATTGAGCTCTAAAGTACGTATTATTTGCGTAGGAGAGTATCGGCATCTGCTTGAGGGCATATAAGTAGGAAAATACTTTGTGATAAAGTGGAAGCCGCTGCTTAAAAGGAAACGGAGGGAAAAAAGGCCGAACACTTATATAAAAAAAGCCCTTGATGCAATGTTTATTTAAGGTTTTCAGCCTTGATGTAATGTTTGCTTAAGGCTCTGAATGGATGAGGAGATTGACTGCTCTTGTTCCGCGTACCCAAGCCCTGTAGGGCACGAGGACCTTGAATTGAAGTGTGCCTTCCACGTTTATGTGTTGAAGTGGGAGGAAAATGGTCTCTTACCAAAGTAACAATTTCAGGATGTCTTTTGTGTGTATTTTATTTTTATTATTTGTTTCAGAACATTCATATGCTCCTTGGTCGCAGTAAAACCTCAAAGGAGCTTGCAAAATATCTGTGTGCATATGTTGAGGGTAAACTAGGGACAGGAAATAAAATTCTTGTTATATAGGCAGTATAAGGCAGCTGAAGCTATGTTGCAGTAGAAGGGATGGGAAGGAGGGTGGTGGTCTGGTGGTTGTGCACAGAAAAGCTGAGTTTCAGCTAAGGTGACCTGGCATTGTTGGGAATTGTTAATGCTTGGGAAGCATGATTTGTATATGCTTGGAAGAGGTAGTAGAAATATTAGATTCTGTATCGTATTTAGCTCATTTTGCAATAGATGGATATGGAAAAGACAGGTTGATTCTGTGCAGCTTTGCACTTGGAGCACAAAATTTGTGACTATTAGTTCAGAGCAGCCATCAGGCACTTCATACTATTTGCATATGTCTTTCACTGTCTCTAACTCAACTGGCATATTAATGACGAATTCCACAGCCCCTTTGAAAGATAAATTGAAGCCTATTGCTTGCACGGCCGCATTCTGAAGATGGGAAAACTGTTAGATTAGTTCATGGAATGTATAAAATGCACCCCCAAACTTGTCTTTATCTAGGATTTGAAATAATGAACTTCTGTTTAAGCCTGCAAGACTATGCAAATTTTACTGGGTCGATTCCATTGAACACAGTGGTACTTACTTTTGAGTAAGTACACTCAGAATTGAAATGTATCTGACGGTTGCTGTGTTGTGACTCTCTTCTGATTTCATTTTGACTGACGGAGAAAAAAATGGAAGCCAAAGTGCAACCATAAAAGTATCCATTTACAGCCCTGCTTTGAGTTAAAGGGCTGTTTATGGTCATCTACACATAATGTTGGGTTTGTTCATCAGTTTGAATGTCTGCTGTCTTCTACTGCTGTTGCATGGTAGCAAAGACCTGAATAGCTTGCCTTTTCTGAAATGCTGGGTTTAGAATAATTGTAATCCCATTTTGTGCGGCTTATTGGTGGATATTTGCCAGTGGATGGAGATAATTAGTTTATCCCTGCATGGCTGAAGCTACAGTTGACAGATTACCATTCAGACTTTGTATAGTTTCCATAGATAGTACTGTCTGGATGCTGACTATGGCTATATATCCCCCTGTGTAGTTTTACATTCCAGAGGGGTGGGCATGTCAGTCTGCTGTGGCCAAAACAACTTTGGTTTTATGGCACCATTAAGGCTAGCAGGGATGCAAGCTTTTGTGGGCTAGATGCATCACTTGGTTTCCAAAGTTGGTTTTTGACACAGTGAGGCCAAAAGAGTACATAGAATCATACTCCAAAATTTAGTGCAGTAAGCCTCCACTGTTGTGCCATTAAAATATCTAAATCTACATACCTGCATTTAGCAAAGTACATGTGACTTTAGATGAGATCAGAGCAGCTGGATTTAACGATTGACTTTAAATTCCTGATGCTGATGAGCTGATACTGCTCATTAGGTTTCACTCGGGCAACACAGCGTCAAAAGCAATCTGAGTTGCTTTCTAGATAGAAATGAGGAATAAGTGAGCTATTCTGTATCTTATTTTTTTTAATGGTGAGCTAAAATGTGTGTATTGGGTTTCCGAATATGCTCTAATCAACTATGTGAAGATTTCCCGAAAGTTTTGTTCAGGCAGATATCTTAATTGACTTCAAATAACTTTTGCTCACCATAGCCACTTAAAGTACTCTAAACTCAGTTGCTTTGTCTAGGCTTGAGGCAAAATAGAACATTTCTATTCTACTTTTGATGTAACTTGCATAGCACTTAGTGCAAGTTGATGTGTGATTTCATGTTGCTGTGGTACAAGGGGAACATACACAGTGGCAAAATGTTCTACTTTGCTCTTGGGCAATGCTTAGTAAGGCTGCTGCTTTCATTGCATGTGAAACCCTGTGAGTAATGATAAAGGTCTGATATAACGCGCTAGTGAATCCTCAGATGTACTTGCACAACCTTTGCCAGATAACACAGCCCATCTACAGTGGGATTTGGGGGGCTTAACCTAGGTGCTCGGCTGCAGGAGTATCATGGCTTTCATAAAGCCCTGTGCCTTGAAATTGCTTTGCAGTGCATACAGAACTCTCTTCTGAAAGCTGGCTGCTTTGAAAGTACAGCTGTGCTTGCATTGGTGGCAATCTTTGTCCACACTGCATAGTAGTAGCACAACTGTACCTGTCATCGGCAACTGCCTTTTATAGCAATGCATCACTGTGGACTAAAGCTACACAAGCTGAGTGTTGTATTGCGACTACTCAGCCAAGCTTATTTTACAAACGCCTTCACCCTCTGCTGCAGCAATCAAAACTGACTTTCTTAAATGTTGTAAGGTTAGTTAGCCTGGACAGTGGCTTCATAGTAACAGCAGAAAAATCTAGATCATTTTTTTGGGGGGGGGGTGTTCATGGTACCCTTAATCATGCCAAGCATTTCACAATGCATTCATTGTCCAAGTAGCAAGTCTCTTCATAATTGATGCTGTAACCACTATAAACATTCATTTAGTTCTTCTAACTGTAAGCCAGGGTCTCTCCGGGGCTAGATAAAGTTATCACTACTGTACAAACTAACCCCAGTTCCTTTCTGTAGCAAGAGCTGGGAGGGGAGGGAGGAAAGAGACACTGTCATCTTTCTGGCAGGGAAGACAAGAATGAACTAATTGTGTGAAACATCCCAGGAGTGTATAAAACTTGGCACTTGCTGAGCGGTGTCCAGATCCACAGTGTGACCTCTTAACAGTGCAAAGAGTGTCTTGCCATTGGGAGTAGATGTAGCTTGCTGCTGGATTCAGAGGCAGGTGTTGTTTTAGGTTTTAATATATGAAACTTTGCGTCAACTGCAGATTTTCATTGCTGCCATGCCCCTGTGCAGCATTCCACTACGAGTGTATCAGTGCCACATCCTCATCTTCTAGCCTGCCCTGGTCATACTAGACTGAAGTTCTCGTTCTCGTTCATTTTTTGTTATGGATTGAAGCAGCAAGAAGATGAAATGTGAATATATGAAATTCATATAGTCATAGCTGCAACAAACAGCAGCTTCCATTGCTTTATGTATTTATTTATTAAAATAATTGTATTTCACTATTCGTTTAAAAATGTCAGTGGCTTTCAGCAACTGTGCATGGCACCATACAACAACTATATGAGAAGTTAAAATCAGAAATCAGCTAACTGTTGTGGAAAGATTGCCTGCATGAGGCTGATGAAATAGAAAAGTTTTCAGCAGGCATTTAAAACTTGGCTCAGAACGCACCCACTGAATCTCTTTTGGCAGAGTATTCTATAGGACTGGGCTGATGACACCACTAATGGTTTGGTTTCTTGTTGTTGTCAAATGAGCCTTGCCAACTCTTGGAGCAACTAACAATGCTCTTGCAGGATAATCTCAGTGATTGATTACTGCTTAATTGTTGGAGCAGTAAGGAAAAGTACTAGCAGCATCACTTGGCTTAGCTTTATCTGTTTAAAGTTAATATAGCACTTAGTTCATAGCATGCTCTTTCGGCATGCAGGAGATCTCTACACCCTCCAGATTCAACTCACATCATTCCTGACTATTGCTCATACTGGCTGGGAGTTGTAGTTCAAAGCATTTGAAGGGCACCTTGTTGGGGAAGGCTTCTGTAGGCGTAGGTCATTGATCATATTCAGTTCCACAGGTGCAGTAATTGATTGCACTTGAGACTTTGGGCACTCCCACTGGATCTGCATAACATTTCTCATAAGAGGTGCAGCTACTTCTGCAGTAAGTGGTATAGATCCTTTGAACTCTGTAATTTCCAAATTGGTTACACCACTGACATACTGTAAGAAATTAAGCCTGGAATTCAATGCACTCTTACTTGGGAGGCAAGCTTTACTGAGTGAAGTAGGATTTATGTCTGAGTAAATGTGCTTTTCTTCTGAGTTCAAAATACCCCACCCAAAAAGGAAATTGTGCTCTTTGTGGCTGCAAAGATCCTGACTGGAATAAGGGATGAAACTGACCTAAAGCAATGACTTAGAGAAGGAAATCCAGGAAATAGATTTCTCCAAAGGCAAATACTTCCAAGAGAGACAGATATCTGCAATGGGGAGGCAGTTTCCTTCAGAAAAGGCCAGCCAAAATGATAAGGGAGTGGAGCAACCCCACTTTGAGGAAAGGGTGCAGCATTTGGGGCTTTTCAGTTTAGACAGAAGTGTACAGTGGTACCTTGGGTTAAGAACTTAATTCATTCCGGAGGTCCATTCTTAACCTGAAGCACCACTTTAGCTAATGGGGCCTCCTCCTGCCGCTGTGCAGCTGCTGTGCGATTTCTGTTCTCAGCCTGAAGCAAAGTTCTTAACCCGAGGTACTATTTCTGGGTTAGCGGAGTCTGTAACCTGAAGCGTCTGTAACCCGAGGTACCACTGTATAGAATTCTGCATCGCATGAAGAAGCTTTTCTCCCTCTCTCCTAACAGTAGAACTCATGGGGGGCATCCAGTGAAGCTGAATGTCGAAAGATTCAGGGCAGGTAGAAGAAAGTACTTCTTCACACAGCACATAGTTAAACTGTGGAACTCACTTCCACAGGATGCAGTGGTGGCCACCAACATGGATGGCTTTAAAAGAAGACTGGATAAATTCATGGAGGATAAGGCTGTCAGTGGTTACTAGCTATACTTTGGAGGCAGCAATGCTTCTGAATACCATTTGCTGGAAACCACAGCAGGGGAGAGTGCACTTGTGCTCAGGTCCTGCTTGTGCATTTCCACAGGCATCGTGTTGGCCAGGATGCTGGGCCAGATGGACTGTTGGCCTGCATTTATTTCATAGCAATCCCCCCCCCCCGAAGATTTAAAATTGTCCTGCTAGTGCCAATGCAGATAAAGTCCATCTTTATTATGCCCATATTGCAGAAGGTGGGGCTTTGCAGTTGCTGTCCTTACTGCAGAAAGATGTCAAGTCCCACAGGGCCCTAGTCTCTTGTGACAGAGCGTTCCACCAGATTGGAGCCACAGGCGAAAAAGCCCTGGCTCTGGTTGAGGCCAGCCTAACCTCTCTGTGGCCTGGGACCTTCAGGATGTTTTTGTTTAAAGACTGTAAGTTCCTCTGTGGGACATACCAGGAGAGGCGGTCCCGTAGGTACGAGGGTCCTAGGCCGTATAGGGGTTTAAAGGTTAAAACCGGCACCTTAAACCTGATCCTGTACTCCACTGGGAGCCAGTGCAGCTGGTATAGCTCCGGGTGAATGTGATCCCGCAGCGAGGACCCTGTAAGGAGTCTCGCAGTGGCATTCTGCACCCGCTGGAGTGCAGAATGCCTTCTGCAACTTTGCCTTCTACAAAATAACCAAAAGCCATGTCCATATTCACAACAACCCTGAAGTGTAATCCAGCATTACCCTGTCTTGTGTGTGTTCTAGAGAAATGTTGTTGGAGGGGCAGTAACATTGATTGCAGCAGCAGTGCACTTAAGGCTAGGGAAGGAGGGTGCAGGGAGCCTGGGGAACAAACAAACAAACAAAAAATAGCAGGTGGAAATATATAATCTGGATGGTCATGCATAGACAGCAGGTCTGCCTGCTGCGAAACAATGGAGGAATAGACCTGGCAACAACCAGTTTCTCAAGAGGCAGGTCTGCTCACACCTCACTGCCCCACAGTCACCAGGTCTACCAGAAATGGAAGAAGTGTTCTTGGATGAGGCTTCTGTAATAGGCACATTTATTTTCTTGTTTATTTTCTTGGGAATATTTACTTTGGAAAAATTCCTGTGACCACTAGGCGGTATGCAACTAAGACATGCTCTGAGCAGAACCATCAAAAAAACAAGTCGCTTAAGTTTGTTGCTTTCGTAGATTCCGAAGGATCTACTCCTGAGTATGGCTGACTTTGGATATCCCCTGTCAAATCTGCAAGAGCAGAGCGCACCTCCAATTTGATCCAAGGGGAGGAAGTGTTCCTCCATTCCCAGAACAACCTGAATTAAGCACAACTGAGATCAGGGTAGCTATTTCAATCTGAGGGGCTAAGTGCAAAGCTGCCTGAGATGCAATTAGCCACTGGTGTTCTTGAATATCCAAATCCCAGCAAATTGCTTGGAAAAGCAACCTGAATAGACTCTTTGCTTTAGCCTGGGATAAGGTAGGGATAAGTTGCTTTGTGGTGTTGGTTATGTTATAGAATGCATGCAGCTGCTGCAGAGCTTTCCCCCAGCTGTCGTGCACCGGTTTGTCACAATATACCCTGCATTTTCTTCCCACTTAACCCTCTTAACTTTCTGAGTTTCTGTACCCAAAGGAATAGGGGTTAGTGGATCCTCAACTGTTCTTTTTTTTTTTTAAAAAAAGGGGAAACTGCAAACAGTTGCTTGCTTCCTAGTTCATTTAGGCTTAAATTGAACAGTTTGTAGCTATTAATTAGAAGCAATATTCCAAAAGTACACTTGTCTGTGTATACAAAATGTTAGAAATGTGTTGCTTCATGTTTGATTTTTCTTTAAATTGCATGTGTAGAACAGCAGTTAAAGAAAAGTTTTTAAACTTGTTTTGATTTTTTAAAGTTTATGTAACCTGCCCTGAGACCTTGCAGCAAAGGGTGGGAAATAAATAAATAATAAAAGCTCATTGTTGTGCACTCTGCTGATTAGCTCTAGTTAATTTAATATCCCCAGTGAATCTGAATCTCGTCCTCTGTCGTCCCCTTCTCCTTGTGCCCTCAGTCTTTCCCAACATCAGGGTCTTTTCCAGGGAGTCTTCTCTTCTCATGATGTGGCAAACCAACAAATCCTAAATATGTAAAATACCTCTTTTATAAAGCATCTGTTTGTTTTGACACACTATTTTGACCAGAGTCACTGTTACTGGTGTTCCAGCTTAGACTATCCAGATAAGATGCAATTTACTTCTATTTCTGAAGCAGGTGGTAATGTATATTGGGGCTGGGCGATATATTGATATATTGTCCAAAACTGGTTAGAAGTCCATATTGTGATATCAGTTGCATAATTTTTGACCTGGCAATATATCACAAATCATAGTGTGTGTGTGTGTGTGTGTGTGTGTGTGTGTGTAAGCGCGCACTTTGCAAAAATCACGATGTGGGAAAAACCATGAAACCAGTCAATGCCTCTATACAACTCCATTCTTATTTCAGACATTGTGATATATTGGTATATCACGGTGCCACGTGACTAGACTAAAAGCCGAAAGGGGTCAAAATAGTGTGTGTGTCCCCAAACCAGAGGCTCTTCTGGTTAAGCAATAGCCACAAGACATCGTGGATTTCTTGATTAGAGAATGGCAGTTAACACCTACCATACTTTCACACTGTATATTGCCTGATTCCAAGGGATATCCATGTTTCTTGGCTATCACAATCATACTGTTACATCTGTTGCAGAACTGATTCTGGGAGCCTCATATTCCAGATGAACTATCTGGAACACACAGGCTCTGTCTGTGTAGGAGGCTCCAGGTTCTTGGACAGATGGGCTGCATGAGAGCTGTTTCAAGATGGACCCATGTTTAAATAAGGTAGCTTAATATATTCATCAATTTAAGAGCTCCTGGTTTGCCAGCTTCAGTAATGATGTTCAATCAGGAGTGGAATCTGTCTATTGATCTTGCTATGTTTATATATTTCCTTCAAGGAGCACAAGATGCCCTCGTGTCTTGCAGAAGTAGTGACCTCTTCTTTAAGGGGCCTTCTAAAAAGCAGGCAGTTTTGAAACTTTGCATTGTTTTTTGAACAGGTTTGTTGCGATGGGGTAAAGGAAGTGGTTAAAGCTTGTTAAAACTTAGCTAAAAATATCAGTGGAGGTTTTTGGTTGCAATCCATGCCTCTTGAAAGGAAGTTTTAACACCGTGTATCAGAAGGACTGAGTGATTGTCATTTAAACAAACAAAACAGAAGTTTGGATTGCAACTTACGCAGTTAACTGCAACAGCACCAAATAACGATGTGGTAATGCTTGGGGGAGAGTTTGCTAACTAGATAGCACCAGAGGGCTCAGAGTTTGAAAGAGATCCATGTTTACTGCTACAGACTGTGCCACTTGAAAGATCGGAGAATATTTTTCTTGTATGTAGGGGGCGGCACCAGCCTTATATTTACAGCCAGCAAATTATAACAATCATGGAGTGAATTGTGTGTGAGGTAACTTTAAATTGAGGTATTTTCTGCACAGAAGTGGATAATACTCATTTCATACACCCACTCAGGGCTTTTTTTCCAGCCGGAACTTGCTGGAACTCAGGTGGGTGCCACTGCTATTCTAAGAGAGCAAGGGAGGTGTTCGTGGTGAGTTCCGGCACCTCTGCACTCCACCCACTAATTATATTTATGTGTCTTGCTTTTAAGTGAATTTCTTATTGTGTAATGGCAATGAGTTTCAATTGTATTATGTCTCATTGAAATCAGTTATGATGAAGGGTAAATTAGAAATGTTCTAAAGATGAATGGATGAGGTGCAGCCTTATTCCCAGTTGGAGATGGGCAGTGAAGTGGTGGATTGCCGCTGAATTTTCACACTGCTTCTGAGGAACGTGGAGCCTCTATAACTGGGGTCCCCAAACTAAGGCTTGCGGGCCGGATAAGGCCCAAGGGACTCATTTATCTGGTCCGCGGTAACCCCCGCGGCCCGCTGCCACCACCTGCTCTTACCAGCGCTGCGCTGCGCGGCTGCCCGCTTCTGGGTCGGAGGAATACTGGAAATGGCTTGGGCGCATGTGCAAGCATTATTTCTGGTGCACATTGGGTCAGAGGAGGCCTGTGCACATGCACACAAGCTATTTCTGGTGCTCCTCTGACCTGGAAGTGCACTGGAAATAGCGTGTGCACACGCGCTCCCCCGCACAATCGGCGCTGGAAACACCGGCCTGAGGTGTGGTACGTTTGCTGACCTCTGCTCTATAAAGTGTACTGGGAACATTCCCCTTTCCGGCTGCAAAGAGACCTGGAACTCACCAAAGGCAGGAAGGGATGCTTAGAACAATGAGTGGTAGAAATCAAATCTGTTGACTCTTTGTTTTTTTAATGACAACTAAATCCCCTTTGTAGAGCCTATGAGCCTCTGGCAAGTGATGGCTGTAAATTCACGTGCGAACACCACGTTAGCTCTATAAACAGGTATGTGTTGTAATGGGTATTGCCAGTGACATGTCTGTGCATCAATTTCAAAAGTTTGTAGCTATATTAAGATAGTTTCAGTTTTTCAGTATGAAAACACAAATTTTTCTAGCGAGTCAGGGTAGTAAAATGGCACTATATAGTCAGACCACTTCCCTTTGGGGTTAATCTGGTAACTCCCTGGCATGCTGCATTCCATTCATTTTGTAGTTAACTCAAGCATGTCCTTCCACTACTACTTTAAGCTGCAACCCAAGAGGTTTGGAGATCCTGCCTTCTTGAAAAGGGTCTTTTGTTTGTTAGATGGGAATTGATAAAGAGCGATAACAAGAGAATGCCATTTTTGTCTACAGAACTGCACATTGGGTTTTTTGGACGATCCTCACCAGTTTGGGAGGTAAATCTGTAGGGGTGAGGGTTAGAGCTTGGATGAGCAACATAGCTTTAAATAGGTGTCCTGATGAGCTCTCAAAGCTAAGTTTGACTTTGCAGTGATATTTTAAACAGTTTTATGAATTTGAGAAAGCTCGAGCTATTTCAAAACATGTAAGAGTTTGTTATATAACCCTTTCTGAAAGGATACATTGGAATTGATTTTCTGCTAGCAAAGCTTGGAAGCTGTGAAGGGAGTGAGTTGAGCATGCCATCTTTGTGCAAATGGGATAATTTGCACCAAACGACTGAACAAATAACAGAGTGGGAGAGAGCACCCAAAATATGCTTGGCTGCCACTCAACTAAATGGGACCTCAGCGCACATACCTGTGTGCTGGATGGGCCAAGCACTCGATTGTAGACTTCCTTCATACAGATAGCAGTGTTTATCCTTTATGCACAGCCACAGCACTCCTCCAACTACAGGGTGACAGCTGTCAGTGCTTTAATAGTTTGGTTTCATGCCCTATAATTACAGCAAACCTGCTGTTGGAGAGAAGGGAGCAGGAAAAACAATCCTCCTCTTCTTCCCCACTTCTTCATGGTATACTTAAGGAAGATCAAGCTGTCAAGAGGCTTGCCTTCCACTGACCTTTATTAAGCAAGGGGATAATACTCTGTACCTTCTCCCATCTGGAATGTCGCAGTATGGAAGGAGCTGAATTTGCCTCTTGGTTAACAATGTGTTGAAACAGCCTTTTAAAAAGTGCAGTGTGTGTGGAGAGAATCGGTGTGCTTGGATAGCAGTTGCTGTCCTTACTGCGTGTCCTGGATGCATAGGAGTGAGAGATGTGCTACAATGAGTTCCTTATCCTAGACAACAAACCTCTTGCAGGAATTGTCCAGTGGTGATTTGGAAGGTGAAGCAGAAGTGGGTGAGGAAGGTGGAGGGGGCATTGTCGAAAGGGGGAGGGGTAGAGGGTGAAGACTAAACATTGTGACAGCTGCACAAATGGCAGAAATCAACAGGTAAATTTGTACCTTATGGAAAGTACAGCGATGGGGAAAGTTGCTGTTGTTTTTCTGCCTGCTGTGCGATTGTTAAAAAGGCTCAAAAGCATCTACCCCTTTCAAAAATTGGCAACTCTAAAAGTGCTCAAATTGCAACATGTTGCAATGAAGGATTAATTTCTAGCTCTCCATTCCAAATAGGTAATAAGTGGGCTACACACATTAGCGATCTGATTTTGGGTTTGATCATTAAAGAGGCCAATAGGTAAAGCTGGAGTGTGTACACTTTTGGGTAGCTTCTCCAAAAAGACAGCAAAGCTTCACCCAGTGTTGGGTGAAGCAAGGAATGTGACCCTTGCCTTTGGACAACCAACTCCATTCTAGTCATAAGTTTCTACACCCCTCATCCCTTCATCCTTCATCCAGGGAAGAGGCACAACTGTAGTTCAAGAACAGGTTAAACCCAGGCAAAAACACTTAAGGAGGGTGCAGAGCACTTAAGGAGGGGCATGGCATGGGGAGAGTCCTGAGGGCCACAGGTAGAATGGCCTGGAAGGCCACATTCAGTCCAAGAGTCTACTCCCCTGCAATACAGCACTTTCATAGATGCTAACTTTGTGTTCTTTCATTTACCAAAAGCAAAAAAAGTGCCGAACAACTCCTCTCAGAGCTAGTTCTGTGGCACAAGTGCACAGCTGACAGCTCACCAGGTGTCTCAACAGAAATAGTACTTGCTTACACACACACACACACAAAATTTAAACTGATAACTTTTATAGAAAGTGAACATAATAACCAGTGTGCATTTGGGATTCTCTTCTGTTTGATATTCTGTAGAAGCTTCTCTTAAAATACTTCTAAGTAGTTTAATTTGGAGCTCAGAGGCACCAATACCCAGTTGTTTGGCTGCTACAGGCAAGCTTTCATTTGACCAACAAATACATGTTAAGCTTGGGAGCATTTATTATATGTTAAGCATTGCTTCTCCTTTGCTCATGGAAATTGGGCTGCCTGCAATAGCAAACAAATGCATTATCTCCTCCTGTCTCAGTTCCTATGAGTTCTTGCTGTAGAAACCTCTCATGTGCTAACGGTCCACACCGGGTCTGGAAAGTGGTACTCATTCTGGGCAGCAAGCCTAGTCCAACTGGGAAATGATCTCTTTGTAGATTTAATAATTATAGTTTTATATCTGGCTAGGTGCAAGTGTGTATGTATGTATAATTAAAAGATGTATGTGTAATTAAAAGGGGCATTCCTGGAAGTGGTGATCCAGAAGGCAATGCACTATGACAGGCATAGGCAAACTGGGCCCTCCAGATGTCTTGGGACCACAACTCCCATCATCCCTGACCACTGGTCCTGTTAGCTAGGGGTGGTGGGAGTTGTAGTCTCAAAACATCTGGAGGGCCCAGTTTGCCTATGCCTGCACTATGCAGTATGAAATAAGTAGTTGCTAGCAGTTGACTGGCCTTTTATATTTCAAATAAATCCAAAATTTAGAAGCTCCAGATGCCTTGTTTTGTTTTTTTATTACATGATTTGGGTTTATCACTATTATTATAAGCTCCAATATTCAGCAGGGCATTTTTGTGAGATGACTTGGCAACCTTATGACCCTGGAGCTGTATTGAAGTAAAGAGCCCCTTTGAAAGCCATTCTAGTATTCAGAGGCTTGTGTGTCTATGCATTGCATTCTCTTCTCCATTCATTCTTCTACTTTTAGATCCTCAGTAAGGCTTTCACACAGGTTATCTGTAACCTGAGAACAACTCACATGTGGGAACTTACTCATGCAAATAACAAGAAATGAAAATAAGTTGGGGCAGGAGCCCTCAAGGGGAAGTACCTTTCTGGAAAGCCCCCAGCAGTAACTATCTTAATAAACATCTGTTGCTATTAAAGGGGCTGAATTTTCTCCTGATTATCTGACTGATTCCCCTCATGTGCCCTGAACTCTTAAAGTAGGAAAGTCTTTAGTGGAGTTTTGTAATGCAAGCTTCACATCTGGCTTACTCCTGGAGTCTAGACTTAATGGTCTATGGCTCTGAAATCAGTAGGCATGGTGAGCCACTCTCACTTTTTGTAACTACAAACTACTTTACATAGATCTATATTGATTGTGGAGCTGTGGATAAAAACAAAGCTGAGCGGTCAACGTTTATAGTTTTAAACTTTCAAGATAAAATTTCCCTACATGCATCAACACTGAACACCATCCAACCAGCACTAGAACTTTACTTAATATAGTTATGGAGGGGAAGCCCACTCAGCACCAATATTTCCAAAAAATCCCAAGCCCATGGCATGCGCAGTGCTCAAACATCCCTATAGTGGCTACTTGTAGACATCTGGTTCTCCAATACATTTATGGTTCTTGAAAATCTTGTGTGTGTGTATAAGTGTGTAAGTTTTGTTTGTTTTTGAAGTTCCTAGTATTACTCCTTTTATTCTGGAATTTGATAGATAACAGTGGTTACATCTGACTTTCTAGAGCTTTTTCATGCAGATACTTCCAAATTTGATAGGTTTACTCTTTATCTGGAGATTGTCCAGTTGTAACACTTCATTAGCCCAACCAAACATTGTTTATTTGTATTATGTTAACGTTGTAATAACTGTAAAGTGATTGGCTCTGAACTGCAGGTATTTACATTCCCATCTGGAATGGTACCAGACACACTTGGCTAAGGAAGTCTTGAGTTTCTGCTCAGGGAGTAGGGCATTGGTTAATACAAAGCAGTAGTGGGCTCCCGAACTTTAACAGCAGCAATGTGTGTTGTTAACTTCTTGCAGTCTTTTGGAAAAAAGTGGTTAAGGTATTTTTGACTGTTGTGTGGCTTACAGTACATAAAGGTTTTTACACAATTTCTTACTGAGCAGTTGTTCATTCTGTTAATGGCAGCGTATAATTTGTGGCTCAGCATGGGGAGAGGGAACCATTCAGTAAAGAGAATAAAGCTGCTTGTCAACTCTCATTCCCAGTGTATACTTCTAGTCACTATGATGTTAGAGTAATCTCTCTGATTTGTGTATTTATCTCTAGTGTCATCAGACATTGTACTAATACCTTTTGTTAACTTAATCTCAGTGGTTCTGATCATTTTAGCAAAGTCTGATCCAGCAAACAATGACATAGGGAACTAACCACACACTGTTGAGGCAGAGTCTTTATAAATATTAATTTCTCCACTAATGCTTAGTCATTAAAAAACAACAACCTGTTCTCCAGTAATGTAAAGCACAAAAGAAGCAAGGGTCAACAGTAACCAATCTGTTCTGGTTGGAGCATAAAGAGTCAATGATCTTTCTGTCCGATTCATCTATTCTTGGTATCCAATGCACTTGTCCCAATTAGAGCAAGGATTTATGCTTGAGCAATGGAACTTTCCCCCTTATGTTCTCCCTGCCCTCACCAGATCTGCTCTGGAGAGTTGGGGTAACCCCTGTAACAGATTAAGGGGCTGCAAAGTAGGAGAAGAGGGGGAAAGTTCCCTTTCACATGCATAAATCTTTCTTAAATGGAACTCTGACCTGACTGGCATTTTTGAAATTCCATTCAGACTAACAATAATGCTGAAATAAAGGATTATTGAAATAAAGGTCCTGCCACTTGTAGCTGAAAAGCTGTAGCACCACAAGAAAAATGTCAGGTCTGCTTCGTTGGTAGATGTAGAAGCAGCAAGGAGTGACAGAAAGAGCTTTTAAACACTTGCATGAATAAAATATGAGGTGAGGAAGACGGTTGCCGGCTTCTGTTAGCACCCAATTCCCTAAGCATGTGTGAATCTGAATCTTAGCCCACAGAGTGACAGAGTGTTCTTGACTACAGGCATCTCCCCACTTGCTCACGGTCAGCATGTGACATATGTGGGCCCACTGACACACACACCGAAAACAGCGCTGCAGGGGGGGTGGGGCAGAATGGACTGGGGCAGGGTTGGAATCCCCACTTGTGTGTGAACCAGAATGGAGCCCCCACATAAGTGAGGATTCTCCTGTACTTACCCATGCACAAGCATGGTTGCTCACAGTAGATAGAAATTGCTACCATGTTGGCAGAGGTGGATTTAGGGGAGCGCCGCTGTTTTGGTCACACTAGGCATGAAGCCTTCATGCTGCTGCAGGGGATGCCGCAAGCATGATTCAGAATGGAGCACCAGACGTGAGGAGGCGAATTTTGGTGTCGCACTGGGCGCCACTGCAATGTGAGATCCCAAAGTCCACTGATGTGATGAAAGTGATGTGTGCTGGAATGAAATTGGTTCTTGGTCTCTTGATTTCTCCTCCTCCTCTCGTAGGTTGGTGATGCACTTCGAGTTATTGGGCAAAATGCACATGGGCAAGTGGTCTGTTAAAATGTTGTTTCCTAGTGACTTTGTGGACTTAACTTTTGGAATAGCCTTGCAAGTATTTGAAAAATAAAATGCTGGTTCCAGTTGTTTAGATTTAATCAAACACAGAATTATACGCCCATAAATATGTATTGGAAACCAAGGATAAGACATCCATATAAAATGAACTTGAATATGCCCATGTGTGCTCTGGAGCTATTCTCCTTAAGGTAGGTAGACTTGGGCTTAACACTATGCTTCTGATTTGGACATGGAAGCATACCCAGGAAAGTAAAGACATGAGGGGCATTTTGCAGTGCTTGCCTGCCTTTACTGAGAGGATAAGAACAGTCATAGATAGCTGCATGCAGATAGCTGATGTTACAACTAGCCATGGGTTACAATCGTTAGCAGGTGGGGTAAGTGTCTGGGTATTCTTGACCGTATCCCAACCACAGGGGAGCTCATTCCCAATGTTTGCCCCATTGGCTGCGCTCAACCTGCTGCTGCTTCAGTTCTGCAAGGTTTCCCAGTGCTAATTGCAACCGTAAGGATAGTATTAGTTGTTTTCTGTCTACATGAATCGGTTGTACTTTACAAATTGTTCCCTAGATAGTAAAAGCTTTACAAGAATCTCTCTCTGTGTGTGTTTAGAGCTGAGAAATAATTGACCTGTGACTTTGGCAAGGTGTACCATCATGCTTATGAAAGGATGTGGGACGTGAGGCATAGACACTGATTTTGTTTCACTGGTATCCTATTTTTATAAATATTATGAATCTAATCCAGTGTTCTTTTTTTATCCTGAGTTCTATTAGGTGAATTATTATCAATAGCAGGGATGATCTTTATGAGCAACATGTAATTGAATGCATAGTCTCAGGGGAGAAAGTCCATAATGAACCCTAGTCAGAGGATTGATCAATAGTAAGAACCAGCTATTAATCAACTACTTTAATTAGACTTGCTATTCTGAAATGCTTCATTTCTGTACAAGTACCACTGTTTCTGGGACAAAGCATTTTTCTTTTCATTGGGGTTGGAGGGGGAATCTAACAGTGACTTGAAACCAGATGCTATATGGCTATAGACCATGTGATTGGTGGCTCAAATAAATGTGTTCAGGTAGCCTTTGACCTCATATCTTTTGTATGCCCTCACATTATATTTACTTAATGGATTTTGCTGGGCAGAAGATATAAAAGCAATTAGAACCTAGACGCAGCCTTTTATATGTAAGCAATTTGTGACATCTGAATTAGTCTCCCCCCCTTTTTTTGCAGGAGTTACACCTGCCAAAAAACCAGCAGCCTTGTGCTGCTTTTCTATAGTCCCCCACCCCAAAATAGAAGCCTGAGAGCTTCTTGCCATTCTAAAACTTGGGTTAGGGAAACTGGGTCAATATGAGCGGTCTTTGTTCCAGTGTTTAATGACTAGGGTGCCCAAAGCAGTAGCCTTAAATTGATATTTTTTCAATGCACAAAGCCAATTATGGCTTTTTGCTCCTTACAAGTATTTTTAAACTGTTCTTGAAACATGCACAATGTGAGGAATGTGATCTTGAGGTAAGACACAATTGTAGTTGTTGCTGCAGTATGAGCCTGACTTCCTAGAACTCAAGTGCCAATTCAGGGTAGTTTTTCTCTTACCCTCCCTTTATGCTGATCTAAAAAACAAAATGCATACATTGTGAGGCCTCTCTTTTTGGGCAGACAACTCGCTCTTTGAAATACTGTAACTTTGAAGTTGCATTAGAATATCAAAGGCAGCTTGTTGTGCTTACTAATTCTAAAAATACAGTTTCTCCTGCCACTTACGAGGTTTATACTTTAAATGGGGGAATTTCTGCCTGAACAGATACACACCAAATCTTTGCTCTCTGTGTCTTACTGTCTATGTAGCTTTGTCTTCTGTTTTGACTCCAGGAAAATAGGTACTCATGTTTTCTGGTTGCATGCCACCATGGCAGTGACTTTGCATGAATGTGAAACATGTATTGCTTTGTAGGAAAGCTGTTGGGTGGAGAAGTGAACCTTTAAAATATTGAGAATAAAGCATGTGTTTTTTTAACATGGACTTTGATCTGAGTAGGAGAGTTATGGTAATGCAACCACCCATTGTGTTGAAACTGAGGCATCTCCCTAAAGGTCTTAATTGTCCCAAATAGGCAGAATGTTTAAAACCTCATCATTTGTGTGGTTGGTGTAGGATCATTTCTAGTTAAAATGGCCTGAGGATGTGGATAGGATACTTGCAGTGCTGTGCCTGTTCAGTCACCCCACCCTGGTTAGCTTTAATAAGCTAGGATGGACAGGGCTCTAATGTGGTTGGGCGCATCAGTTAGAAGGCCTCAGGTAGATACTGAAACTATAATTCTGGAAATAACTCATTGTAGGTATATGACATTGCTGCCGCCATGAGGGCTGCTCCCTGCTGCAAGGCTCATTTATTATATTGTCCAGTGATATCTCCTTTTTGGTCTGAAGTTCCTGTCCCTATGAATCTTGTACTTGCAAAATCATTGATATTTGCAGGTGTTAGTGTCCTTTTAAATTATATCCCTGCAGGATGGGGACGAATAGCAGGACAACAGTGGATTTTATATGGTTGCTAAGTGACTTATACTTTGAGCTTAGAAGGGTAAATGCTCACCACCAATGGTCTAAATACCATAATGCCCTTGCTACAACTGAGCATATTTTGTTTGAATGCATACACAGACATTTGGATGGCATAGATCAATCTGTATATGCAAATTAGGTTGAATGCATTGGTGTTGATTGTCGTGTGAATGTGAGGATGATTTTGTGTGTGTTTTTCCTTTTGTGCGTGGTTGTGCGTGTGTGTCTCTTGTTGTCTCTTTTTTAAAACATAAATTTTCAATGGGCCTCTCTTAACAACACTTACCACCTATAACAAGGATTCTTTGGGAGAAGCTATGATTGTTTAAACGGGTATGATACCACTTTAAATGTGTAGTGCATATGGGGCCCTAAAGTCACACCTTCTATTGCAGAGAGGTCATTGGTGCCCCCGTGTTTTCACTGTTAATGGGCTGAAGATAGCTAGTCTTCCTTATTTAGTCTGTTGCTTTGTCTTGGGGATTTGCATAAGTAATGAACATGTGTTAACTATTCAATAATTGGATGCTATAACTCAGTAAGGTGTATAGTGTGATTCTGCAAACCTGAAGCCAGTGAGGGTTAAAGATTCTTCTTGAAAAGACAGAAGTAAAATCAGTTAAGGATTTGCAGTTACGTTTGGCCAGGGCTGCGTTTCCCCTTAAAAATCAAGTTTTCCTTGTATGACTCCTTTGGAACTGAGTGCCACTATGGGATGTCAAAGTGGCATCAGTGGTCAGGGTCTCTCTTCAGTTGATTATGTCAGCTGCTTCCCTTTCTGGAGAAAACAGACCTGGCCATGGTTATTCATACTCTTTACTCTACTTACACCCAAATTATATTGTGTACTGTGCCCTAGTTGAGGCTAGTTCGGAAGCTTCAGTTGACTCAGAATATGGCAATGAGATTGTTTTTCTGACGGAAGGCAGACAGTAGTTCTGACCATACCACCCCAATGCTGTTCCAACTGCATTGATTGACAACATGGTACTGGGTCCAGTTCATTGTGGTGGTCATGATGGGGGATTGCTTTGTTCCACATCCACTCTACACGTTTCAGGAGAAGCCCTGTTGATTTGGCTTCTTGTAATCAGAAATGTGATTGGTGGGAGCATGTGAAAACAACACAGTAGCCAGTCTCAGAGAGCCAATGTGGTGTAGTGGTTAGGAGCGGTAGACTCGTAATCTGGTGAACCGGATTTGCATCCCCGCTCCTCCACATGCAGCTGCTGGGTGACCTTGGGCTAGTCACACTTCTCTGAAGTGTCTCAGCCTCACTCACCTCACAGAGTGTTTGTTGTGGGGGAGGAAGGGAAAGGAGATTGTTAGCCGCTTTGAGACTTCTTAGGGTAGTGATAAAGCGGGATATCACATCCAAACTTCTCCTTCTTCTTCTTCTTCTTCTTCTTCTTCTTCTTCTTCTTCTTCTTTCCTCCCCAAAGAGGTTTGTTTGTTTACCTTTCAGCTCTCGTCAACAAGTGGCTAAAGCTAAATTCTAAGAGAGCTTTTGTTCAGAAAGCCATTTCACACTCAGAGGGAATACAGAAAGTTAAAAAGAATATGAAGCTGAGAGAGTGATGATGGCTGCTTTTTGCCAGTTCATACCTGGTTACAAGATTGCAACCTATATTTTGGGGTTTTGCTCTGTTTTTATAAAGCATCTAAAATTGCTAGGTGCTTTACAAAAGCAAACATAGCACGCGCCCTGCTTGTATGCTTATACCATAACAGCTAGCTATTTATTTAATGTATTTATATCGCACCTCTTCAAGGAGACTTGAATCCCAACTTTGTGGAGAAAGTTAAAATAAAAGATATCGGGGAGGTAAGGGGATCCATCAAGGGTTGAGAAGCCAATGAGATGTCCTATAGAGATTCTAAAATGGATGTCACTGGGCATTCCAAAGTAGCTGTGTGGGGTGGGGTGGAAACACAGGTAAGGGATCAACAGCTAGTTGGGTTAGAATATTGGTACCTTGAAAGTTGTGGAGTTCAGGGAGGAGTGTATAGGAAGAAAAGAGCAGATAGATATACAGGAGGAAACTGGAGACATTTCAAGCAAGTACAATAACTTTTAAAGTCAGGGGATCCAGTGAAGAAACTGGTGCAAAGGAATAATATGAGCCGAAAATAGCAAGCAGCCGGATTGAAGTCGGAGTGGAAAGGCTAAGAGAGAAAGAAAACCAACAAGAAGAATGTTCCAATCAGTGCAGGAAACAGAAGAATGAATTAAAATGTTAATAAAGTCAAGTATTCAAGTTCTTTAAAGATTCTGAACTTGGTGAACAAACATCAGTATTATCAAGAACAACTGAAAGTGATGGTAAGGGGTAGGAGGAAAAAGTTCTCAGTTTTGGTAGAGTCAAGCTTTAAGAAAACTCACTAGTTCAGCTGTCATTTTGTCAGCATGTTGTTGAGGCTGAACTTCTGTGATGCTGCTTGGAAGGTCTGCTACAGAGTGGTACACCTCCAGCTTCTCCAGTGTTTCTGTTTTGTCCGCTGGCCATAAAAGCGTACAAAAGTTTCAAAGGCCCCAAATGTTTGAGTTGCCTTATGTTCTGCTAATGACTGCTGAGGGCAAGCCTGTGTATCTGTTTTATACCTGAGTCAGGCTGCTCTATTTGAAGACCTGTCCACAACTTGCAGCGTCTTGCTGAAACTCTGTAGAAGTTACCTTCCTGGGCTCACCTATGAGCAAAGAAGCCAGGACCTTAATGGTTGTCAAAATGGTTGCCTTCATGTTACATGAATTGGAAGAAGAGTGGGAGGTAGGGAACGACTGACAGACAGCCACACCAGGAAAGTCCCTTTGTAATAACTTGAGCTTTGAACTAAATTCTGTGAATAATCCTAACATCTGTTCTGACAGGTTTAGTCAAACAATTTTGATTAAATGACTCATTCACAGCTTGTGGAGTCATGAATATGAAGCTATAGAAAGACTTCATAGTTACAGCCCTTTTGGTCAGAGAGGGACTGTTGCATTGTCATCTTTGTCATGATTGCATTGACCGTTCCCCACTTCCCACCCTCTGTCTGCGAGCTCTTGCCAGGTCTGTTTGTTGCTTCTCTTTCATCTCGGTGAAATGCCTTTTTCCTCCCTTCATTTACAGCTGTCAAGTCGTGTTCCCTCCTGGGGTGGGAGTGCTTCCATATATGATCATCCTTAAAAGTATTTTTATGTGGGGTGGCTGTTGAATTACTTGTTTCCTTGGTATGTGTAGCAATCTTAAAGCACATGATTCAAAGCAAGCTTTTTACTCCCTAACTTGCATTCTGAGTTTAATTTAGAACAACTCGACTCCCTTCAGAGAGGAACCGTAAGCTATACTGCCCTTTCTTGACTGTAGTTTTGGCCTTAGACACTTTCACACCTGAAGCACAGACTACACAGTACTGGTGCTCATTTCTAGGACACATATTTCCTGACTGTAAGGAGGTTTCTTCTCTTGAGAGCCAGAAGTTCCAAGAAGCTGGATGCTGGGCTCTGACTGGACCTTACTTTCACATAGATGTGCAGGCATTGCACCCAGTGTTCATATCATCTGTCTAAATGTGTACACAGGATGATCTGTATGCATGTATAAGTGTTCATATGGGGGTGGTGGTTATTGGATTGTTCTTTTTATTTTGAGTATGTATTTTGTGGTTTTCTATTTCTTTATTTTGTGAAATGCCCTGAGACCTCCAAGTATAGGGCAGTATATAAATTCTATTACTATTACTATCATCATCATCATTATTTATTATTTATTTTGTATTGATGTGGCATTAACAACAGTTTTTTGCCATTTTAAAAAATTAAAAAACATAATAATAATAATAATAATAATAATAATTTATTTATACCCCACCCATCTGGCTGAGTTTCCCCAGCCACTCTGGGTGGCTCCCAATCAGGTGTTAAAAACAATACAGCATTAAATATTAAAAACTTCCCTAAACTTAAATATACAAATATTCAAATATTTTATTCCATTGCATAATTGCTTAAATATACAAATATTTATAATATCAGAAAGTAATACTAATCTCTCATATATATATATATATAGAGAGAGAGAGGATTAATATACTAGGGTCTGTGCCCCTGATTGCATTGTTTATCACTCTGCATAAACTCACCCCCTCACAGCTTACACTCAGCAGTGGTGGTTAGCGAGATGGTATGTGTGTGGCTCTGTTGCTTTCCTGGCTTCTTGGGCTCTATCTTTTTAATGCTTGTGGGTGACTGCAAGCTATGTTGTCTTAAAGCACCTGACAAATGAATGCGAATCCAATGCAAGAGTGATTTCTTCCCATCATTTTGTTTTCACCAGCAGATAGGCTGCCAAATTTTCAAGTACTTAAAACTTTGCTACTGCCAACAAGAATGTATTGGTCTTACCTAGAGAACACCAAAAGGTTGTCAAACTGTAATTTGTACAAAGTGATCCTAGTCACACTGCTGTATCAAAACTTCAGAACTCAAGAGCATCCTGGAACTCGGAGCCTGAGCAGTCAAAGAACCTAATCATGGCAGTGTGTCCATATCTTCCTTTCTTGCTCTCCAGTCCCCTGAGCCTGCTAAAAGTCATTGCTTTAGTCCGGACTTGGTTTCTGCTGGCTCACCTACAATTCCAAGTCAAATCCTGGATATGCAGGACCTTGGTTGTGAAAAGTGAAGAGACAGGTGGTGATAGCGCTTGGAACCAAGCTCAGCATCTTTATGTAACCCACATAGTTGCACTGCACTGTAGAGAAGCAAGACTGCTGCCTATAAGAACCCGCGTGGCTGGTTATAATTCAGCCATTCCTGGGTAGCAGTGATACAAACATTCTGGAATGTAACCCTCTGAAATTTTTTGGTTATCTAAATCGGATTTCTCCACAAATTATTCCAGATTAATGTTGCATTGTCAGTGTGGTGTAGTGGTTAAGAGCGGTAGTCTCGTAATCTGGGGAACCGGTTTGAGTCTCCGCTCCTCCACATGCAGCTGCTGGGTGACCTTGGGCCAGTCACACTTCTTTGAAGTCTCTCAGCCCCACTCACCTCACAGAGTGTTTGTTGTGGGGGAGGAAGGGAAAGGAGAATGTTAGCCGCTTTGAGACTCCTTAAAGGGAGTGAAAGGCGGGATATCAAATCCAAACTCTTTTTCTTCTCTTCTTACATCTATATAGCTAGACTATAATAGTATCACCATTCTTAGTGTAATCCTGGAGCCATTTCTTTCTCACAACCTTGCTGCTCACCCTGGGGGTGGGTATATGATCACATTGTTTATGGCTATATCAGTCCCCAGGAAACTACTTGCCAGGCGTCAGCGAAGGTTGCATTCATTCTCTATGCAGATGGAAACTATACATGAGAAAGAGCATTTGCGGGTGCTATGGGCTTAAAAGTAACTCTGTTTTTTCTTTTCTCTCTGCAGTCCTACTTCGTTACAGATTATGATCCAACAATTGAAGATTCTTACACAAAACAATGTGTGATAGATGAGAGGGCAGCAAGATTGGATAGTAAGTTGTTGTTGATGATGATGATTGACCCTCTACAGAATTTGCACTGGCCTATAGAATGTATGTTTGCTCTCTTGTTGATACAGGTACTAAAACTGATTTTCCTTAACTTTGTATAGAGACTGTAATAACTTTGTGATCTAGCCGTTTACTAGGCCAAGCCTTTCTCCCTTTCTTTTGTGGTACAGTTTTCAACCTCTTAATATAGAAGCTAAAGGCTTAACCAGATGTGGGTATCTGTATATTAAATTGCTGGCTTGCCAACACTAGGCTGTGGTGTAGGGTTAATTTATAAGGTTAAACAGGGCAGGCATGGGATGGGAACAACATCTGCCCCTTCCTGAGCTCTGCTGCTTAAAGGCACATCGCCCCCCTCTCTCACACACTACCTCGCTAGCCTGTAAAATTAACTAGCTTCTTGATTTGCTTAGTCCTAGATACAGCAGGCCAAGAGGAATTTGGAGCTATGCGGGAACAGTACATGCGGACAGGAGAAGGCTTTCTGCTTGTTTTCTCAGTCACAGATAGAGGAAGGTAAGGCAAAAAACAAAATTGCTGCAAAATGTGCATCAATACCTGGATTGTGTAGGGGCAGAGCTAGAATAACACTAAATGGGGTTGTGGCTTGCAACATCCTGAATTAACTGTAGGGTCAGAATCCAGAGTTCTGTCTGCTCAAGAGAATTGCAGACTTGTGTTATTTGAAAAACAGTCCCCCTGCCACATGATAAATCAAACCACTTTTTGGGGGAGTGGGGATGGGGGTGGAACTCAAGAGTTTTTCAAAATCATGTTGGCATTTTAAAGGAAGGTAACACAATTCTAGTGGGTGAATACAAGGTCTTGGGATACCTGCTGGGCTGGTGGGTCTGTATGTGTTATCTTCAGTTTGCATCTCATCTCTGCAGCAAATACTTGTTAGATGGCCTTAGGCAATCCTTAACTGTGAAGCTGTGGATTCTTAGCATGCTGCTGCTGTTTATTTATTATTATTATTATTCCAGCTTTGAAGAAATCTATAAGTTTCAAAGGCAGATTCTTCGAGTAAAAGATCGTGATGAATTCCCTATGATTCTAGTTGGCAACAAAGCAGACCTGGACCATCAGAGACAGGTAACCTATTGGCAATAGTCAGAGTTTGAAAAAGGGCTCTCCCTTTTTCGAGGGAACTTCCATAACTCGGTGGCATAACTTTTGCATGCAAGTCCCCAAGTTCAATCCTTTGCATCTTTGCAGTGGTGGAAAACTCCTGTTTCAAACCTTGGAGAGCCGCTATTAAACAGGGCAGGTTGGAATTGTAGAACATTTTCTCTCTCTTGAGAGCCTCATTCCTTCTGGGATAATTGGCCATGGAACCCAGGCCAGCAATAGTTGGTGGGATCAGAGCCAAACGTTGGCAGAGATGGAACCAAATGCAGTCAGGGCACCCCTTCTCTTCTGCTCTTCCCATTTCACCTCTCATTGACATCAGCATGAAATAAGATTAATGGCCATATAGGATGAGGTTGATGCCATGTGGAATTGGGTTGAAGCCATATGCCTATCTCTAATCTAGACATTCCTGAGCTAGATAAAGTGGTCTGACTTGGTATAAGGCAGTTTTCTTATACCAGTAATTGCAAGAAGATGATTGTGACAATAAATTCCACAGTCAGCTGGATTAGGCCACAGGATATGCTCTCATGAAATTGGTAGGCCAAGCCATTATTGTGAATTATCCCTTTCCATATGACTGATCTGTAGTTTTTTTGGGAGGAGACACTCTGGTGATGAACAAATCCCTTTTGTCAATGACATTTAGCATCAAGCAGCTATAAAGGAGATCTGACAGTACTTGTTTGGAGGAATGGGTGCTAAGATAAGGGCATCTGTAGTGGATACATGCATGTTCCCATAAAGAGGCTTGACACTTAGGAAGTGGCTTAGGAAACTGGTCTTCCTGATTATAATGTTGCACTTTCTACGTTAACTCAGCTTGTTCCCTGAGTAATTGCCATATGAATGATTCAGGTCAAAATCTATGAGGATGAGACAATGATCCATGACATCATTATCAAGGCATGAGTCTCTCTTCAATTATGTTTACAACACTTGCCATACCAACAATTACTCATCCCATGAGAGTGTGCCCAGGAGGACCATCTCTTAATAGCTAGTGTAACCTCCAGTAAAAGGGGGGTTTCCACTCTGAATGCAAGAAGTCAAGTTGTCGCTTTTATGAACAAGTATGTATTCTTATTTCCCATCTGTTTGGATCTTGCAAACTATTCAAGCACTATCTACAACTTGAAAAGTACTTTGAGAGCTGGCACATTATCAAGACTATTCCAGAACCCTAATGACATTATGTGGAAATTCATGCACATCAAGGCAAATTTATTTAGGGAAGCTGCAGTACTGGAATAGTAACTAATGTGGGTCAGGTGGAGTGGCTTGCCATACCTTCCTTTATAATTTATGAATGGTTTTATGTGTTTTCTAATTGCAATAGCTTGTAAGCACACTTTCTGTTGTTTTAACCCCGCCTGGGACCTTATGGAAAAGTGTTGGTAAGAAATCTTTTAAGTATATAGTCCCCGCCCCCTTCCATACCTTCTTAAGGAGAGACGTGTGTGTTACAAATGTCCCCAGCATGAAGCAAGGAGGTCACTTAATTATGTGCTGAGAGAAATGTTGCCTAATAAAGGCACTGCTTTCCCTGTAGGATCCAGTAACTGCAGGATCCAATAGTTCAAATTTTCCTAATAGTTTTAATATTCCAATTTTTTAGCATAGTGACTTGGGCTGCACAAGTAGAGGATAGGCGTTATTGGAGGAAGTGGTGCAAGAACTCAATTTAGACCCAGTGTTCAAGTTTCAGTTCCACAGTGCATTGTCTACTACAGTGGTAAAGGTAAAGGTACCCCTGCCCATACGGGCCAGTCGTGTCCGACTCCAGGGTTGTGCGCCCATCTCACTTAAGAGGCTGGGGGCCAGCGCTGTCCGGAGACACTTCCGGGACCAGCGCAGCACACAGAAACGCCGTTTACCTTCCCGCTTGAAAGCGGTCCCTATTTATCTACTTGCACTTAAGGGTGCTTTCGAACTGCTAGGTGGGCAGGAGCTGGGACCGAAAGACGGGAGCTCACCCCACCGCGGGGATTCAAACCGCCGACCATGCGATTGGCAAGTCCTAGGCACTGAGGTTTTACCCACAGCGCCACCCGCGTCCCACTACAGTGGTACCTTGGGTTAAGAACTTAATTTATTCTGGAGGTCTGTTCTTAACCTGAAACTGTTCTTAACCTGAGGTACCACTTTAGCTAATGGGGTCTCCCACCACCACCACACAATTTCTGTTCTCATTCTGAAGCAAAGTTCTTAACCTAAGGTACTATTTCTGGGCTAGCGGAATCTGTATCCTGAAGCGTCTGTAATCTGAAGCATCTGTAACCCTAGGTACCACTGTACTCATGATGACCTATCAATTACCTCCAGCTTCAGAGGCAGTATGCTACTGGACACCACCTGCTGGGGACCAAAGCCCAGGAGAGAGCCATTATTTTCATGCCCTGCTAATGGTGTTTTTCAAAACAGCTAGTTGGCTGCTATGGAGAAGCAGGATGCTGGGCTAGATGGACCATTGGTCTGATCTGGCCGGGCTCCTCACATTTTTTGTTATCTTCTTAGTCACTGCAGTATTCAGGCTACTGATCTGAGGCCAGTGTTTAGTTGCAACACTTCAGTGTATAAATTCTACATTCAAAGTTTATATGGAAACAATTTGATTCTAAGCCTTCTTAGGCTCTGTCTTCACATTTTTAAACATACAGAGCTTTGGGCTCTAAAATTTAAAAATGTGTTTGTATTCAAATAACATATTGACAAAGACCAGAGTTGAAGAAGCCTTTGCACAGGATTGCCGTGCCGATAATATGCAAAAATTGCTGTAGGTGATGAGAGTATTCATTAGGTAAGTCAGCCAATTGGAAAGCACCAGTAGATTGCTGAATGCGTATCCTATCTCGGCTTGTTTTCAGGTAATGCAAGAGGAAGGTCAACAACTAGCAAGGCAGCTGAAGGTAACATATATGGAAGCATCAGCAAAAATACGACTGAATGTAGACCAAGCTTTTCATGAGCTTGTCAGAGTTATAAGGTAAGCCCATGTATTGTAAATATATTGAAATGCACTTTTACAAAAAGAAAGGAAGAAAGAAATGAAGCACAGCTTCCCTTTGATATTTCTGTATCAAAGGGATACAGTGCCTGAATACTGTAACAAAATGTAAACTACTATGTTTTTGTAACACTAGAATTAATGTGAGTCACATAGGAACACACAGTTTTTCTTTTGGGCAGATGTGTAGCAATTTCCCTTGCATCTTGTTTAAATGTCTCCACCTTGACACTGTTGTCACAGTATGACTGGGTCATTTAACAGTATCATGTAATGGGGAATGTTAATGTTGCCAAGAGTTCCGGCGTGAATTGTCCTATATAATATCTTTACCCCTGTGTTGTTATAGACAATGTATTGTGGAACTGCAACATTGACACTGGGCACTGACTCAGCTTGTTCTTGTACCCTTTTCCTTCAGGACAACACTGTGTTCAGTTCACCTTCTAAAAATCTCCTTAATGAGGATATGTAGTTTTTCTGTTAGCCTGACATTGCCAGGAAAGCGTAAAGTGAGCCCTTCTCTTGTTCATAGTCTATCAGGGTAGATGGAAAGCCTTTCGCCATCTCAAGCTTCCTGTCTTTAATAACAAAAAGACAAGTGTTATAAGCAGGAACACTTGCTGTTTAATGTAAAATATCTTGAAAAGCTACACACATCAGACTCCGTTACTTTAACTTGAGCACATTTTTCGTTCAGTAATACTCCTGTTGGGATGTGTTACCTATGTTGCTGTTTTGAGTTCTAGCAATCAACAACATTATACAATCAAGCTGCACCTACACCAAGTGTGTATTAGGATACTCCAGGGACTTCTATGCCATGGGGCAGCTGTTGCTGTGCATCTGGCCTCTAGAAGGGGTGAAGCCTTCAACCTAGGCTGTTTCTACAGTCCTTTCCAAGCAAGCATTGGCAGAAGACACCATGCTGTGGGACAAGAGGCTAGGATGAGACATTTCAAGTATTGCCAACAGTGAATGCTCCACAAAACCTGATCGGATCTCCACAAAACACATCAGTCTGGGAGCTAAAAGGGTCTCTTTATTCCCTCGAATACCTCGGCTGCTTGCTGCATTGCTGCAGTAATATCACACATATTCCTAAAAGATGAAATCTGCTTTCATCTTCAGACCTATGTATATTAAGAGAAATGGACCATGGTTTGTATTGACAATGCAGCTGTATTTTTTAGCAGAGGAATCTAGGGTCAGTTGAAAAGCAAAGTTAGTGCCCCTTTTATATATGGAATTGCATTGGACTGGAGTTTATTGTTTCTATGGGCATTTTTTGCTTCATTCACAGGAAATTTCAAGAGCAAGAATGCCCTCCTTCCCCAGAGCCGACAAGGAAGGAAAAGGACAAGAAAGGATGTCATTGTGTCATCTTCTAAGAATCCTCTGAACCAAGCTGTCAACTGCCAGATTAATTCTACCTTTCTGCCTACCTTTCTATGTGTCTCGGTGTTTTGTCTAGCCTTATATGTGCATGTCGTATAAATGGTCACCAAAGTAGCCTTAGGCTAAAAGAACAAGGCTGACCCAGTCTAGAAGACATCTTAGTCATCTCAGGGCAGATGTCAAAACACTAAGGCTTCTTTTAATACTTCCCAGTTTCTTTCTCCTCTTGTGTCAAGAAGCTTGCACCTTGTGGAGTTTTATTCACAAAGGGAACAAAACAATATTAAACAAGGTATTGAAGTCAAGCTTAAGCATTGCTGGTATGGGTATTTTTTCCACTTGTGACATCCGTATTAATCACACTTGAGAGGGAATCCTCTGATCAAAATGTAGAGTATTTTTTTAAAAAGTGGATTTGAAGGTTTTACCCTTTAGTAGGTTAGACTTCAAAATTCAGCTTGCCTTACAGGAAGCCAATACACTGAATTTCATTGTCAGTAAAGATTTTTTGTGTGTTTCAGCTCTTGTTTATGCTGCAGCTTTTTCAGTGGTCAACAGTCTACTGTATTTATTTTATGGCTCCAGTAACAGCTACAGGATTTATTATTATTACAACTATGTGGCCAAATACCTGTGCTCACTCTGGACTTGGGCATTTGTTTCAGTTTTAGAAGATTTTACATCATGGTTTGGAATAAATTGTGTCTTCCTTTTGTATTTTCCAGGTAAGGGATTCAAGAAAACGAAACCTGTAGCTGTTTTTTTGTTTTTTGTTTTGATGTAAGATAAAAAAATAAATGAATTTTCTCTTTTCATTGTCAGATGATTAAATGTTTTTTGCTATATACTTTTATACATTATTTTCTTATCAAACTAGTTAACAAGTATTTTTATATGTTTGTAAGCAAATATGCTTTCATGGCATAACGTGTAAATGTAAAGATGAGTATTTAATTCTCACAGTACACTTTTAACTGACAAAATTAATGCAAGATCTGCAGAACTGTGGTAGAACCTCTTTTCTGTTCCAGTTGTATACACCATGTGCCTGCCCGATGTATCTGTTAAACTGTCATGTTTTTCAAATTGCCTTCCATACCCTTTACAAATGACTGACCATTATGTGACTATTAAACTGTACAAACCTTTACATGATTGTTCAGTTGTGAATGCTGTTCAACTTTGAATGACGCAAAATGTAGCCAAATAATTCAGGCTTATTCTGTGACATTAAATACTGGGTTGGATTTGCAGTTTTTGTCACCGCACCAAAAGTATAAAGCAGGTTATTAAACATACCCTTGCATAAGTTCAGGTGCTAGAATTAAATAGGATATATAGTCAGGGCTTTTTTTTCAGCAGGAGCTCAGTTCCGGCACCTCTCAGGTGGGCACCATTTCCATTCTAAGAGAACAAGGAAGAAGTTCATGGTGAGCTCCGGCATCTTTTTTTTCTAGAAAATAGCACGGGATATAGTCATTTATTGGAAGAGAAATTCCACTGTCTATTTCCATTTTCTTTTAAGCACTGGATCAAGGTTTGGAGAGGATAAGAGACCAGTTCCTGAAACAGTAATATGGGCTTACACATTTTCAGGCTAAAATAACTCAAGAGCTGTCTGATTAAAAGATGACAACCCATCCTGGTGTAAAACAGTGCTCTGTTAAATTGTTGCAAGCAGATACTTCATGGCTGTTGAAATGTAACTTGAATGTAGAACACTTTTAAATTGCTTACAGGCAGAGGTTGCATAAAGGGTTCTTTCCAGTTCAGTTGGAGCCTCTGCTACACTCGTAAATCTTATGCAGAAAACCTGTAATCACACCACCAACTCTTTGGGAAAGAGAGTAAGGAACTAGATTTAGCCTCAGCCCCACTCGCCTTTTCCTTGGTCGGAAAAAAGTATTTGGTACACATTCACATGCCAATTACTTTGGAATCTTCTGTTCAGTTTGTTTTAAGAGAAACCCCATTGTGAAACCAGTCTTTCTGTGGTGGTAGAATATGTAATAGTTGTATCAGCCAGCATGTTTCTTAACTTTCAACATATGAGCAGTTTCAAGGCACAAGTTCTGATGAAGATTCAGCCCTCTTCATGTGCAGAGTTAATTATGTCCTTTGTTCCTCTCCCACCCTTCCAAAAGCACAGATTACCTTATCCAGAGCCAGATAAGTTGGGACCAACTTTACAAGCGCTCTTGGCTAATGAGCATGTCACTATGTAAGTAAATCATGAGAGAATTGGCAAGGTAGTGCATGTACATTGTCTTCCCTTATTTGTCTTGAATCTTCATTGAAGAGGATTAGGAACAGATCTTAGGCTCATGTACTCAGTCCTTGATCTTCCCAGACCTTATTTGTGGTCCCTTCACTCACCTGTATTGGTATTTACTTTATTATCTCCTAGGGCCAGAAGATAACTTTCGTAGTTCCCTTCCAACCACCAGTGGGAGGAGAGTAATGCATGAGCCTAAAGCCCACTTCCCAAATCTTCCTGAAGAATCTGAATAGTAATTTTTGAGATTACCTTTTGCTTGCCTGGGCTATAGGTAGGGGTGTGAATGTGAGGGGAAGAGAGAACCTCTAACCTTGTGTGGTTGGAATGTAGCTGTCAACCACTGGTCTGCAACACCTGGAAGGTTGTTCACTAGAAAATGCAGGCCTCAGTTTGGAAAAGATCCATAACGGGAAGAAGCCAAACTCCTTCACCACTTTGGATCAACAACTAGGTACGCACTGCACAAGATGGCTCTGTTTTGTGTTCCTGGGATAGGTAAAAATAAATAAAAATGGTCCCATGAACAGTTGAATCCAGTCAAAGACGACTGGGGTGTGACGCTCATTTCACTTTCAGGCCAAGGGAGCCAGTGTTTGTCCACAGACAGCTTTCCGGGTCATGTGGCCAGTATGACTAAACCACTTCTGGTGCAACGGAGCACCATGACAGAAGCCAGAGAACACGGAAACACTGTTTACCTTCCCCCTGCTGCAGTACCTGTTTTATCTACTTGCACTAGTATGCTTTTGTACTGCTAGGCTGGCAGAAGCTGGGACAGAGCAATGGGAGCTCACTCCGTCGTGGGGATTCAAACCACCTACCTTTGGATTGACAAGCCCAAGAGGCTCAGTGGTTTAGACCACAGCGCCACTGCGTCCCTTAACTTACCTCCTGGGATAGTAACCAACTAAACAGTTGGGTCTGCAACAGGACTTGCCTTTCCTCATCTCCCTGCACCCCACCCCAAATATGGGAGGAAACTCACAACAGATTTAGGGGCACATAGGGTAAGGAGGAGAAGTTATGTTGGATAGCCAAAGGTGCTTAATGCATTTGGAAATTGTCCTGGTTTTTGATATCCACTTGTGGCAACTTATTGTACAAACCCCATTTTCAACCAGCTCTCTTTCTCTCTCTCTCTCCCCCCCCCCCCCTCGTATCAGACCTACGCCTTTTTAGTTATCTGGTGGAAAATGAGATACTTCCAGAGTTGGGAATTGTGTGGGTACATGGGAAAGAAAAAACAATTAGAAGCTTTGGGTTGAATCCTGTCTCCTTTCTCTTGCTTAGCCCTTGATGCAGTACATGCCTTCTGCTGTTCAGGTTGCTCAATGAAGGGCAGAGAGAGAGAGAGACAGATGTCTAGCAGTGCTGCATCCAGTGCCCCTTCAGCTGGCCAGAAAGAGCAACTGGTGTCCCAGTTGTGTGCCTTTCTCAGCAACCACAGAAACTGGCTCTGGCTCCACTCAGTCGCTTCATACAGGATGGGAGAGGATGCAGCCAATATCCCAGCTGTTCATGCAGGGCAACTGCAGCAGCAGCAGCAGCACAATACATAAACTGGATTTGACTGTCTCCTGCATTTAGTCTGAGTTCCCATGTCTGTCTGTCTGTCTGTCTGTCTGTCTGTCTGTCAAGGGGCGAATGACCTCATTTCAGTATGCATGCCCAATAAGAATTGTGAAGATTGAAAGCATTCTATAAAACAAAACAAAACAAAAAGCAAAAACACACAACTATTTCCTGTACACCTGTCTTTATTTTTCAGTTTTGGCATTGGGCCAGAATTCACATCTCTCACTGAAGCACCAGTTGCTGCCCACTCTCTGGTTATTAGTGCAGACCAAAGTTGCAAAATACTTTTGGTATAAATGGCACCAAATGGCTCTGAAGCGGTACACTGATTGTTGGGAATAATAGCAGAAGAGACATCAAGAGGCGTGGGGAATTTGTTCTAGCATCTAACTCCCACCAGCTCTCCAACAAAGGTGTAGACCTGACCATGATTCCATCAACTAGGATAGGACTCAACTTTACTCAGACTATGGCCTGTTGTCTTCTAACTTCACTGCAATCTTTTTTTTTTATGCATGCAAACTTTGCTCATTCAATGCAATAAGCACAACGGCATTCTCTTTCTGGAGTAAGAGCCGCAGCTGTCCTTAACAGCATGGTGTCAACTGTGCACTTCAATTCTAGAGGAGTGAAAGAAGGCAGGGACAGTTTGCTCTAGATGTTAGTCAATCTAGTGCTGTGCTCTGCTAATGCAACACAGTGATGTCTTAGAGAGAGAGAGAGTGTGTGTGTGTGTGTGTGTGTGTGAGAGAGAGAGAGAGAGAGAGAGAGAGATTTCAAATGTCAAAAAATTCAGTGACATTCTAGGGCTTGGACACTGGATTGTATTAGATGCTACAAGATCTTCTTCCTCGTAATGTCTGGTGTGGCACAAATTGTGCCATGATGTTACCACATTGTCATCTGGTGCAAATGTTACCCATTAGTCACTCCCCCATATTAGATTTCAGTATCTGCAAAGTACATATGGATTAGCATTTGTAGTGGCAATCTCAGAATAGCAGCGCATGGTCAGCAGCCCTGGCTGTTCAAAGCAAACGATGGAAACAAAGGATTGGTACAAAATTATTGGATAAGATGTTTGGGAAAGAACCATGCAATACAGAACGATTTGATCAACGCAGCAAAAGATGGCATTTGAGAACTCAATACTAAAACTGACAAGCATGAACAAACCTCAAGAGGCAATAAATAGAATGGCTATTCTCCTCCCCCTCACCCCTGTGTTATCTCAGTTCTTCCATGTGGAAAAGAAGAATTCTTTTTTTGTTTTTTGAAGAATGATTTCTTGTTATTGGAGTGATTGGTCTCAAAATTGTTAGCGTTTCAACATGTTATCAAACTGGCATTCCCCCCCCCCCCCCACTTGCACAAATGGGATCTCTTAACCCCTTTTTGTGTAGCTTTTTTTTGTTCTGTACCCAAATTGTTGAACAGGTGCCTGCGTTTTGAGATTATTATGTAAATTCAAAAGCTTAATCCTTGGGTGTCCTATTAGATCTATTTCCCTTTTATCTTTTTCTTAAGATGAGCTACATCTAAAATGGATTCACTTATCTGACAAATTAATAGATACAGTCAGGGTTTTTATCAGCTGGATCTCAGTTCCTACCACCTCAGGTAGGTGCCATTGCCATTATAAGTGGGCAAGGGAGGCATTCATGGTGAGATTTGGCACCTCTTTTTCTAGGAAAAATAGTACTGGATATACCGTATTGCCCCAAATATAAGCCACACTTTCCAATTTCAGACCGTGAAGAGAATATAAGTGTGGCTTATATTCATGACTTTTTATCATATGCTGTTGAAAGTGGCTGGGGAGCATGCACGCTCCCTAGCTGCTTGGCGGTGCGGGGAGCGGTGTGCCCGCCTCCCAGCTGATTGGCAGTGGGTGGGGGGAGTGTGCGCAGGCCAACCAGCTAGGGAGCACACGCACCGCCAACAAGTTGAGCACCTGCTTCCCGGCACTACTGCCCTGAATAGGGTTGGCTGGCACTGGCTTGGTGGCAACACCTGCAAATAAGCCTTGAATTTTAAGGGTGCGGCTTATATGTGCATGCGGCTTATATTTGGGCCAATACGGTAGCAGGGAAACTTAACAAAATCATCTGAAAAGCAGCAGTCTGCACAACAGAAGCTTAAATGTTAGACTGCAATCAAAAGCTGTATTCTGAGCGGAGGTTTAGATATAAACCTGACAGATTATATATAAATTCTGGTAAATCAATCTTCCTCTCCACAAAGAAACCTCAAACCCTGGTATCGGCACTTGTATGTCAAATAATCTCATATTGGAACTAAATGATGAAAACTCCCTGTGGTTTTTTTTTTTAATTAACATCCCAGGAATGTAGGGACAATGTCTGAAATCTGAAGAATTAAATCATTGACTGAGGAATGTTTTTGTCTTAACTTCTATTTTCCACAGAGAAGCAAAAGCATGTGATTTCCGGAATAAGAGCATAAAGCTATTTTGAATGAACTTTTAAGTATTATGAGAATTCCTGAACTTTCTTAACAGGTGCAGTTGGCCTGTGCCAACAGGTGTGCTTTTTTTAAACCTCCTTTTTTTATTTGCTGTAATGTCAAGCCCTGATGAAATCTAAATTTCCTGTACCCCGAGAATGGCCAGATCACCAACTGTAATTTGAGGCCCATTCAGGGGAGTTGAAAGCTAATAAAGGATTCTGTTTTTTTCAGATAAGCTTCACTGTAAGTAAACAGGCACTAAGGTGTGAAAATGTATCAGCTTGTCAGCTGTGACTGGCAGTCTTGGCAATTGTAGCAAAATATCAGGCTTAAAAACAAGTAAGTTTCACTTGGAGAATATGCAGCCAAGTCCATCCAAGTCGTTTCCCTCTCCACAAGGATGGCATATCAAAGGGGGCACTTTACCACATGAAAAATTGCTGAAGAGACTTAGACTTTATAACAGCAATTACAAGTTTTTTAGGAAGTGAAGTAAACTAGTGGCTGACATGTGAATTCACCCCTGTTATAATGTAATTGTTTCATTTGTTTTCATGGCAAACATGCTTGGATGGCTAACTGCTAAGATGGCTGCCCTTGATACTGTCAATATCATGGGGGACTTTGTCAAAAGCCTTACTGAAATCAAGATACACTATGTTCACAGCATTTCCCTGATCCACCAAGTTTGTAATTCCATTTTAAAAAATCAGATTGGTCTGATATGACTTATTTTTGAGGAAACCCATGCTGGGTCTTAGGAATCACAGCATCCTTTTCTAAATGCTAACAGACCAACTGTTGAATTATCTGTTGTAGGACCTTCCCTGGCATTGATGTCAAGCTCACCGGTCGGTAGTTACCTGGGTCTTTTTTTTGTACCCCTTTTTGAAAATGGGGGCAGCTTTTGCCCGCCTCCAGTCTGTAGGGACCTCACCTGTTCTCCAAGAATTCTCAGTTCTTGGTAGCTTGGCCCAAGTCTAAATAACCTTCCACCACTGCTTTCATATATATAATTTATCATGATTTATGTGCTGCTTAATCATCCAAACTTCTTAAGTGGGTTACACAACACAAAATATGCATTAAAATTAACAGTAGAAGCAATGAATATGGCTCCAACATGGTCCTGCATAGCACAGAAAGCCCAGGCTTTTCCTCTGCATACGTCCTCCTCTCCTGATGCCTGGACATTGGGGGTAGGGAAATTTCTGTGACTCCTGGGGGTCTGTGTGGCCCCACACCTCCTTCCTATGCATATGATGCCCTTTTGAGGCCTTGGCACAATTTGAGTAATTGTGCATAGGTCTGTTCTTTTTTGTTACCTGTGAGGAGAAGCCACTGCTGGCTGTAAGCTTTCCACAGAGCGGGAGATCCTTCCCAGTCAGAGTTGAACCTGGCCTAATCCTATTTATAGGCTCATCTATATCTGCAGCTGAAAGACTCCAGATACAAATATGGGTGAGGAGGAGATTTATGAGGGTCCCATCCAGCCAAGGTTAAATCGCACCTAAACTCAACTTCAGGACAGCCCTCACACACCAAGTCCCTTACTTTTGTTTGCACTTGGCCATTTTCATTGGCGTGAGAACTCGGGAGGTGGATTAGGCCTCAGAGGACACCTTTTATGCAGCCTGATAAAAAGGCTTATAAGAACACAGTAGTCTGGGGATGGCGAGGAAGCAAAGGCTAAAGAATGGGGATTATTTTATTTACATTTGCTTCGAGAGGTCTGCTGCAGGGTGTGATTTGTGGCTCAGATATGGCAATGCCGGAGATTGAGTAGAATGGGCATTGTAAAAGTATTAGGTTCCCTCTATCACAGCCTCCTTTGTCTTCCTGCTTAGATACAGCATTCTTTGCATTGTCGAGTGTGCCAGGAACTCTGACTCAATTGTTTTCTTTAACTGTTGACAGCTGAATCAACAGTTTGTCCAGCAGAGGGGGCCTTGAACATACTGCAGGCAGCAGAATTTTCGCTTAATAATTACATAGTTGAGAACGAGCTTGGATGCGCTTCAAATCTGGCTGAATATTTCTGGTTCCAGCAAGCAAAGAGTGGGAGAGGGGAGGTGCAAGCTGGCAAGGAAGTACAGTACTGTATATAGGCTGTCTGCTAAATACAGTTACATTAAAAGCAAAGCCCTTGTTGCCTGGAAGAGGGAAGGGAGATCCATTTCATCTTTTAAAGGTGCCATTGCTTTTCCTTATTTCTGTTTGGCACTACAGGTTGATATATATTCTTTTCTGCGTCCTCTGTTGCATCTAGAAGCAGTTTTAATCTGGATTTACCTTATTATTTCAGTTACTTTTTGAACGTTTGAAGTACTTTTTCATTGATAATGTCATTGTTTCACTCTTAAACTGTTTTGAGGTTTTATTACGATTGCACAGTATATAAATGTTGGGGGGGGGGGGGAAATCCCTGGCAGTGATGGTGATTAACCCTTATGAGCAGGGTATAAATGATAAAATTATTATTACTATTTGTCAAGAAGTATTATTACATGCCTCTGTGACACTATTAAGATAACCACAAAATTGGGACCAGAAGCTATTCTAAGCAAATACAAGGACACCTAAATTGTGATTAGACCAAATCAACAAATGTTCCAAGCATCCACCTGTATTTTGGGTAACATCCAACATTAGTCATATAGAGTAAGCCCAGTTAGTCTACTTTGATATCACCCTGTATATCTATGGAAGCAACATCACATTACTTTGTTACGGTAAGGCAACTGATGTGAAGAGCATGGTTTTCCAGCCACATCTGCCTTTATCTTCTGTCTCTTGTTAGGAATTCTACCCCAAACCCAAAGCTGCTCAGCAAGGTTCCTTTCTCTAGCCATGATTTCATCAGTCTTTACCTAAGTGGCATGTTTGCTCTACCGGGCAACAGTAATGGAAAGGTTTGTCAGGACGGAGACAAATACAGAGCCATCTGTTAGCCCGGGATGAGGCCTACTGCAGTTCAAGATACAATTAAACATGAGGTTTGGTATTTGCTGTTAGTGAAGCCATCAACAAGGCTTTGTCTTAAAGCAGGGATGAGGTTGGACTTGTAAAAGGGTAAAAGAGTATTGGGATATGATATATAATAACTTCACACTTTTAGAGAAATTCTAGAACCTACTCTAGGTTCTGTTCTGCACTGGGTTTTTCAAAACACACACACGAGAGAGATTTGTTAGTTAAGGGTGTTGATAATTAACATGGATTGATGCTGATGTAGGAAGTAACCATACGTTTGGTCTCTTTTACAGGGTTGTCTGGATCTAATGATACTGGATTGGCATGATGAAGCTACTTCCGAAATGCGAGAAAACAGGCCTTAGAAGTAAGCCACAGTGGGGTTCAACTCCCAATTAGGCATGTTCAGGATTTGCCTGCAAGGTCTCTCATCCTCCTGTTGTGTGATCAAAGCAGGAAAGCAAATTGCACTCTGTGTGTGTGAGGAAGAGAGAAAACCAGCAATCACATTGACTCAGATGTTTGTTACATTGTGCTTGCTTCAGAAAGCTTTGAGTGCTTTATGCCTGTGTGGCAGGTTAGTCTGAGAAACAGTGAGCTGTAAAAGGGAGTAGAGACCCAGACAGTCTCTTATTCAAAACCTACGTTGTGAAACAGGGCTGTAGCTCAATGGAAGGGCATGTGTTTTGCATACAGAAGGTCCCAGGTTCAATCCATAGCTGTCAACGTTTCCCTTTTTTTAAGGGAAATTCCTATTCGGAATAAGGGAATTTCCCTTTAAAAAGGGGAAAAGTTGACAGCTATGGTTCAATCCCCAATAGACAGGGCTCTGAATGTCTCCTACCTGAAAACCTGGAGAGCCACTGCCAGTCAAAGTGGCTAAAACAGAACTAGATTGTCCAGTTGTCTGATCTAGTTTAAGGCAGCTGCCTGCATCCCCAAATGTACACTTGAGAAAAGCAAATACGTGTCTTGGATCATAGTTAAAGGAGCACAGCAGTTGGGTGATTTCACTGTTGCCTTGTCACATACGTGAACTAAGAAGCAGCTCATCTTTTAGCAAAGCTTATTTTTGCAGATTCCCTCTTTTCAAAACAGCCCTCTGCACTCTCCCCCAAAAAACTGCTCGGCAGGCTCAGTGGATTAAAAATGTTAGATTTCCAAGTAGTCCCAGGGGCCGGCGGCTTAAGATAGCGCTCAGAGCAGTGGGGAGTTGGCAGATCTTCATATTTCCTTACTTCTACATCTTTGCATCGTTTTGCAGTTAAGCAAGTTGTAAAGGGGCAACTGGTCCCTTTTGTGCCCTCACCAGCGTGTGCCCTCGTACAACAGACGCCTGAGTTGTAGGGCATAAATTGTCAAAACTGGAAGTAGGCAAGGGAGCTGCAAAACAATGGGATGATTTGATTGTGGGAAAATAGGGACAAGCCCTCTGGATGTTGCTGGACTCCTCTCACACATCACATCTCTCCATCCTCCATCCAGGAAAACAAGAGGCATTATCAAGAGTTCAGGGACCATTTCCAGGCATAGAAAAGCATTTGAGGAGGGTGCCAGTGAGGAGAGCCAGTGGCAAGCGTGGTGGGTTGTAAAGAGAGGTCTGGAGGGATGTTTCATGCTTCCCTTTCTGCTACCATATAACAAACCCTGAAATGCTACACTGCATTTGCGAAAGATTTAGCGGAACACCACTAACACATTCTGGCCTTCTATCCCCCATCCTCTGAAACGAAGCCATTGGCCTAGGTCACATGTCACATTAAACCATAGTTTAAAACAATGATTTAATGAGAACAAGCAATGTGCCGGTGCATGAAAGTCCCCACAGCATCTCTTCCTCACTCTGCTGCCACACTGCAGACAAAGCAAGCCAGAGGCTGGCTTGTCATGTCCTCTGAACCTGGACTTTCGGTTTTCCTCCCCCAAAAACCCTGAAGTGGTCAGCGAGGAATAAACATTGATTTTATGAGTTGCGGTTTGTTTGGAGGAAACAGACCACGAGCCTGGGTTCAAATTATATAAGCCGAACTGTGGCATAGTTCATCCATGGCAGGCAGGAGGAGGAGGAGAGCACCATGGGAACTTTTGAACAGCATGCTGCTAGTTCACAGTAAATCATTGTTTGTTTTAAACTGTTTAGGGAAGTTTTTAATATTTAATGTTGTATTGCTTTTAACACTCGATTGGGAGCCGCCCAGAGTGTCTGGGGAAACTCAGCCAGATGGGCGGGGTATAAATAATAATAATAATAATAATAATAATAATAATAATAATTTTTTATTAAACTATCATCTGATGTAATTTTGAACCAGGTTACTCTCATTTACAGAATTTGCTAGTTGTTGTTGTTGCTGCAGCAGCAGTTATATCAGTTATAACTGCTGCAGCAGTTATATCAAATTCTGTGATCTGAATTCTGTAATTCTTCCTGCCTGCCATCTACATTTGCTTTTGTTTCCACCACTGATCACTAACAATCATACCATTTTTTTTAAAAAAAGGATGATCAGTTGCTTTGGAAAGCACTGTAAGGATTACAAATCAGTTTAATCACCTTCCCAGCACACACCTGTAAATGCTCTGGGGGAGCACATTAAGGAAAACAGGTGAAATTAGCATCCTCGACACTCTCTGCACATTTAGTCCAAATTGTAGTAATTTCAACCCACTTCTTGCAAGCAACTAAGTGTCTTCAGGTAATAGGCAAAGGGGAGGCTAGGCTGCCGCTGTTTCCATTCTCAGATCCAAATTGCATTGTTCTCACCGAACAGAGGTTAGTGCCATTGTGGGGAGAAGCGTTAATGAAACCTGTTTGCACTAGTTGTTTACCAAGCCTGAGGGCTGATTTGAGGCTTCTGCTGTGTGCATCTCAGCTGAATTATTTGCGCTAAATACACCTGAGAATTGTTGCTGGCACAGTGTTATGGTGCTGAAAGCTGCACTGAAGTGAAAACAAATTTTCACACACAATAAATATGGACTAAGTATCAACAATGGAAAACTCACTTTTTGGAGGTGGCTGGTGGCTTAACAAAAGCTTGGCAGCCTTAGTTAGGGAACATGTTTCTATTGCCTTGGATCCTACATGAAGCAGTAAGGACATGATAGCACGGCCCAGTATACCTGAAGGAGCGTCTCCACTCCCATCATTCAGCCTGAACACTGAGGTCCAGAGCCAAGGGCCTTCTGGCGGTTCCCTCATTGTGAGAAGTGAGGTTACAGGGAAACAGGCAGGGGGCCTTCTCGGTAGTGGCACCCACCCTGTGGAACGCCCTCCCATCAGATGTCAAGGAAATAAACAACTATCTGACTTTTAGAAGACATCTGAAGGCAGCCCTGTTTAGGGAAGTTTTTAATGTTTGATGTTTTATTGTGTTTTTAATATTCTGTTGGGAGCTGCCCAGAGTGGCTGGGGAAACCCAGCCAGATGGGCAGGGTATAAATAAATTATTATTATTATTATTATTCCTTAAAATCTGGCATTTGTTGTGGCTTGCGCTTTCATAGCCTACAGCTTACAGCCTACTTAATTCTTGGATGTGGTATCTCTTCTGCAACTTTCTCAGAGAAGCAAGTCACTGAGCATGCTCCCATTGCTTTGGAGAGAAGGGATTAGTTGATATGCCCTCTGCTGGTTTTACAATGTATCCTTCTCCTCTTAATAGTGATGATAACAGCATGGGTTGACGTTGGCCATGATCCATAACCATCTTATAACATACCCATACCCATCTTATAACATACTCGATTTTGATGCACACACCCACAAAGCCAACTTTGATTTGAATTGAGAAAAAGGACAGCCTAGCTAGGACAGTCTCATACCTCCTCCTATTCTGAGCCATGTTGAATAAGATAGCCATTCAGATTCCCCTTGGTTAGTACTGCATGCAAAAGTTATTTATCTGTAGTGCATTGTAACGGGTTTAGGGGTTGCTCGTGCGTAAGTTGCCGCCACTCCTGGCTAGGTTACCTGGTTAACCCTTTCTGACTGAGCAGCCTCCAGCATCGTGACTGTCTCAGTTGCTGGCAGAATCCGTCAGTGGGCGTTTCTTAAACCTTTTCCAGCATAAAAGTTGTTTGACGCCAAGTCTCCTCCTACTCTCCCTGCGCGGAAGTCTTCTGCGCAGGGAGGGTGTGGGCAGCGGAGTACCCGTACTCTCTCCGCTGGTCTCCAGCGAAGAGTCTTGGAGCCTCCTCCCCGATTCCCCCACCTGCCCCCCTTCTCCACTGGTGTTACGCTGATTTCCTTCCCCAGCAGATGGGCTGCCTCTCTCCCTACTGGGACCCCCTCCTGCATCCCTTTGGAGCCTTCCCTCCGCCTCTAGCTCCGATGGCAGTTCCCTGACATGCATAAATAACTATTTTCTTGGCACAGTATTTTGTATCTCTCCTGAGTAAACAGTGAAATATTTTTTGCTGGTGAAATGCGTGAATACGCTCACGTCTTCTCCTGTACTGTGTATGATAGTCATGATACAAAGCTGCATGTGGTCCTAAAATATGCATAAGATCCCTATTTCTGGGGTGAATCCAGAGTAAGAGCAATACATTGGAAGTATATGGGAGGAAAAGGAGGAGGTGGTGGGGTGGTTCACTTAGCATCTGTTCATAACATGGATTTTTAAAATAGATTTGATGAAAGTTCTTTTCTCTTTCAGATACAGTGGTACCTCGGGTTAAGAACTTAATTCGTTCTGGAGGTCCGTTCTTAACCTGAAACTGTTCTTAACCTGAGGTACCACTTTAGCTAATGGGGCCTCCCGATGCCGCCGCGCTGCTGCTGCACAATTTCTGTTCTCATCCTGAAGCAAAGTTCTTAACCTGATGTACTATTTCTGGGTTAGCAGAGTCTGTAACCTGAAGCGTATGTAACCTGAAGCGTCTGTAACCCGAGGTACCACTGTACTTAAAAGAGAGAGAGAGGCATATTTAAGTGTGTGATCAGAAGAGTTCAGATAGAAAAACAGGGCCTTTATTTGAGTTTCTACATTAGATTCTTACAGCTTGCTCTTACATAACAATTCTGTTTCAGCAGATTTATCACTGAGATACTTCAGGCACCTTAAGTATGACATCCATTGTACTGGAAATCTTAGAGATGATTCTAACTGTTGCTTGCATCAACTTCTGATTGTTTTATTTAGCAGCCATTTTCAACAAAGGTGCTGAGACCAATAACAGAAGCTTTAAATTGGCATAGGAGGCTAAAGAGAGCCTTAGGGTGAATTGAAATGATACACAGAACAAAATATTAATGAAGTTCTGCTGATTGACAAGATTTTGTCCTTATTTGGTTTAGAGAGCACTAACACAACCCCCAGTTTGTCACCATGCTATTATCTTGCCTGTTCAGGTCCCCACTGCATCTGAAAATGTTGGCTGGCTACCAATTCAGACAGGCTGCATTTGCAGGTTTTGTTGACACCCTCTATTGCAAAGGTGGCTAATCTTATTTGAGGGTTATTTTTCCTCACAGCCAACCCTACGACATGACGGTGGTTACAGCTGATGGGAGATGACTTCCAATCACTTCTGGGGGGCCTTCCCCATCTCATCTTTGGGAGCAGCAAGTTCATGAAGTCAAGAGGTGGAGGAGGCAGCAAGAATCTCATTGCGCAGGTACCATGGAAACTTCTGCATTCACCAGGTCTCACCTTGTGCAGTGTCCAGGGTCGGATTTAGGTTTGATGAGGCCCTAAGCTACTGAAGGTAATGGGGCCCTTTAGATGTCCAGCTGTCCTTTGCCAGCAACAAATTGTCGCTGTTTTTTGTGTTGAATATATGCTATATGGTAATTTATGGACCTAATAGGTATCTAAAGCCATTTGCACATCATACAATATGTATTTTATCAAAGTAATTGATATAGAAATGAGCAAACCAGTGATCTTTTAGGGAGCAGGCTAGCAGGCCGGGCCCATTACTTACATCATAGGAGCCTACACAACACAAAACACTGTTGCTATGTGTAGGTTTTATTTTATTTGTTTTTTATCTTATAACTTGGAAATGTACAGCCAGGTTTTTTTTTCCTTTTACGTTTTTTGGGGCCCCCATGAGAGTGGGGCCCTAAGCTATAGCTTGTTTAGCTTATATGTAAATCTAGCACTGGCAGTGTCCACTTCTGCCTCTCTTTGTGTTAGCTCATCTAGTCACCTTTGGCTGTAGCTGATGTTCAGGGAGAGAGCCCTGTCTGTGTTCTTTCCAGCCTTTGCCCCTCCGTGTGGGAAAAGCCCAGTCAAAGCAACCAGCAGTGTCTGCACTATTGCAGTCCCTTTCATACTCATATCCAAGACTGCCCAGCCACAGCTTGCGCTCCATGGATGCAGAAAGGAACTCGGTGGTGGCAGCAGGAATGGGCACCTGGGGAAATCCACTTCTCCTCGTTAATTTCAAGCAGCCAGAGTGCAGCAAGCATGACAATAAAACATTTGTTGTCTTCTCTCCTGTTGGTGTGCAACCGCATGGGTGCAGCAAGGAACAAAAATAAAATGAATACAAATAATAATATAATAATTCATAATATTATTGCTAATAATTAACCCTGTAGCACTGAAAAGGCTGCATGCTTTCTTAGGGAACAAGTCCGACAGCACGGCACTGAATGGGACTTGCTTCGGAGGAAACAGGATCATGCCTGTGGGCACTGCTAGACTGTTGCAGACCCATATTGAAATATAGCTGCAATAAATGTCGCAGTGCAACCACCGTTTGAATTCCACTTCTGGCCGATTGCGGAAGAGCAGTGCCTCAGCTGTGATAAAGGGCCCTAGAGTACGAACGGCCAATTATTCTGTTTCATGGATGGCTCACGGTGTTACACACTGAATGGAACAGCCATCCGGCACGTCTCAAAGGAATGACTTCACTTCGGTCACTTTTCAGAATATGTATTCGTGTTCCGTAGAAACTTGTGTTATCACTGCGCTGAACATAATTAAACTGGCAAGGAGGAAGGCAGAAACAATTTCCCAGCATTTTCACACCACCTTAAAGGCTACGCTCACACAAAAGGCTGTGATCTTTGGAGCCAGTGGTCTGTGGATAATATACTAGGACCATCTGTTTTACACATGATAGTGTTAAAAAAACATAGCCCTATACTAAAATAAATAATGAAGTCATGTGTTGTTAAAGCTATCGAGACAGCAGAGTACAAAGTATAAAAGCCTTTCTAGAAGACTCCTTATTTTGCATTTCCCAGTTACTTGAATTTACTGTGTCTCTCCTTTGGAGAAACATTTCCGTGTAATCCATTCAACCAAATTTGTGATTATCTCTCTCTCTCTCTTTGCATTTGATAGGTTAATGGGAATGCACACTGCCAGCACATGGAGATTGTAATGTACAACCTGCCTTGGCAACAAAAGTGATTTTCTAACAAATAAAGGGTGCCCTATAAAAACCAGACTTCCAAAAGGATTTAATGTCTAGTTGCTGAAACACAGCCTCATGCAGTATTCTTAGAATGAGTTGTCTTGTGAAAATTTCATAAATAAGGGACAATGTAGCATTTGAAGTATCTCAAGGGGACATGCTCCCCATTTAAATATTTCTGTTACATTTAAATCAACAAGGAATCTTATAGCACCTGAAACACATTTTATTATGGCAATTCTTTTAGTCTCTACAGATTTGCCTTAATAAATTGATTTCACTGCAGCAGGTTAACACGGCTTCTCCTCTGGAATTCGCTTTGATTGTATCCCACCCACCTTCAAGAAATTCTGTGGCATTCACAACTGAATTCATGCAGGATTTACACCAGCCTTGAGAAGTAAGTTAAGCGATCAGATGAGTTGTCAAAGTCAACCATGACTGGCTGGAGGGATTGCTCTGGTTGGCCCATCTACTAACTCAACACCTGCAGTCTGGGACAACCAGAGACTGATATTTCTAATTGCTGTCTGTAGTCATGTATAGTCTTGCACGCCACCCCAATCTCTGAGTGGTGTGAGTTTCTAGGTGCGTATTCAGGGTTTGTATTTCCTTCGGAAATGAGGCACATCATATGGTCTTTATTATATATGGTTTGTTTACATATACATTTAATACGAGCCTGTGATGGAGGAGTTCACAGTGTCAACCCTAAGAAGGCCTTGATTCTCTCATAGCCACAGCCTTAGATTCCTGCAGAAATCAAGCATGGCTCTCTCTCTCTCTCTCTCTCTCTCTCTTTGCCTTTCCAGCCTACAGCTTTTTGCATATCATTTTTATTAGTTTTACATTAATACTTTCCATTACAATATCTCCTCATATGATATTATATTATACATTTTGGCTTTTTAGGGCCCTGACTTCCTTCAAACTTTCTTATGATTTTCTATCTTTCATTTCAAATTTCTGCATTTTCACTATCTAACCATTGCTTTAAAATAAAAAACATTAAAACATCATACTTCCTTATTCTTATCTGCAGTGGTTTTTGTACCTTTCCTTACAAAGCTTCTTGCAATCCTACCAACGTATTTAATTGAATACAATTGTCTTTCAAATAATCTCCAGATTTAGTCCAGTCCTTGATGAACTTTTGGTCCCTCTGTTCTTGGATTCTTCCCATCATTTTAGCCAGTTCCGCATACTCGATTGTCATTCTTTCTTTGTCGGTAATTCCTCTTGTTTCCACTCCTCAGCCTACAGCTTTTTGCATCTAGCCTCTAGCTCACATCTCTTCAAAAACTCAACTCTGCCTCTGTCTTTCTAACTTACCTGCAAGTGTCCCTGTATAGGGAAGCTTTTTAAGGTTTAAGTTTTTACTATGCTTTTATATGTGATGGAAGCCACCCAGTCAGATGGGTTGGGTACAAATAATTTATTATTATTATTATTATTATTATTATTATTATTATTATTATTATCCTTAGTGGCTTGTCACCCAAGCTATCACCTCCCCTGGAGGCTAGTCTGGCTCTTTCAGGAGAGGCATTTGGCTTTGTGGAGAATCATGAACATGAATGGTCCCATATAAATAATAACAACAAGATCAGGTTTATTTTACATGAAATAAATGCAGTGATTTGACATGTTAAGCATGTGAAGTATTTCCAGTATGCTGTCATTTGGAGCAATGAAAGCAATGTCTCTGGTTGTGGCTCTCATGTTACTGAGTTCAGCATTCTTTGGGCTGGCCAGTTAGTGGCTTAGATTCTTTTTTATAAAAAAAATTAAAGTGCTGCTTGTCAAGCAGCAGAATTAAAAACAAACAGAACCGCCTTTGTGGCTCATTTGCATATATACAGAAAACAGGATTAGAAGTGTGTTTTTTGTCAAAAACAAAACAAACAGAGTGCTCTTCACACAGCTAAACCATTGAACAAGTTACTCTGGGGCTGGTGCTTCATTTCAGCTAATACGCAGAGGACATCATTATTACATGTCCATCTGAAGGTAGCATTTGAAAGATCTAGGGATTATGTTATTGGCCAGAGAAAAGTGATGGGGGGGGGGAAGGAAGATGGAGCTGTATCTGTGGAAACGAGCATAAATAACAAAGAAATGCTGCAGCAGGAGTTACATCTCTCCTATCCATGGCTGCACATTTGTACAAACACTTGAAAGCTCCTCAGCATAATCCTATTGTCTCCCACCGTCATCTTGTATTGCCAGAGAAACAGCTGAAATCATGTTCCAGACATTGGCACAGAACATATGAATCGCAGCTCGGGGAGAATCCCCTGCTCTTGAAAAGACAGTGGTACATTCCTTCAATTGTGAACCTCTACTAAATTGGTTGCTGTGCATTTAATTCTAGTCCCACTGTTCAGTGCTTATAGGTGTTGTACAGCATCTTTCCAGTCGGACAGGATTTTCAGAGGCAGGTGTCTCTGTCTCTCTCCCTCCTTCTTTTTAAAAGGAACTCTTTTCAGCCATTCTTTTGATTAGACAATCGGAGAGGCTGCAGGGAGTAGGAGCAAGCGCTCAGCTGCAAAGAATGGATGGTGTCAGTGGCAACAGGACGATGTCTTACAGTCGGTGGAGTTATGACAGGTACTGTGTTTTGCAGCCTTTGACATCACCTCTCTTTACCAGGTAGACAAAATTAGGCAAGGCGATTCCTAAACTTACTGTTGCCTTCTCATTAGAAAAGCTTCACAGCCTTTGCCCTATTAAAATCAGTGTTTACTTTTGAGGCGTCAGACTGGCACTTTCCTTCATAACCATTTGGTGTTCGCTTGAACTGACAATGTTATCAACTTGCTGTTTGTTTCCCTCCTTATTCCAAATGACAGCCGGCTTCTCCCCACAATTCCTCTGTAATGTTGAAGGTGGGAAAGTTCAGGGAAATGTGCTCGGTTTCTCGTCTTTTGCAGAAATGGTGTCCCCAGAACTGAGCAGAAGGAAAGACCTGTGTGGTTAATTAGTGGCTTAGAAGTGGTGCCATAAAGTTCCATTAGAAATTAGCAGGAGATGTTCTGTAACATGTGGGGTGATGTGTCAGGTAAAGGGAAAATTGGGGCAGATTTTCTGCTGAGAACTCTGCAAAATGTTCACAAAGCATTTAGATGGGGGGGGGAGCTCACTGTGATGCACCTGCTACATCTTGCAACAAGCAGCTATTTTTCTCCCTCTGTCCACCTCCCCATTATTATATCCCCCCAATATAAAATTCACTATCATTAGAGAATTGGTGCAATGGCAGCTCTACAAGTAACCAAACGAAAGGTTTAAGTTCCTTTTCTCTAACTGCATCTAGAACATTGGATTCTTATGTTTGTGTTTGTTGTGCTTGTTGTTCCTTAATAACTGTTGACTGATGAATCACAAAAAGGTAATTTCTGAAAAATCTTAAGTACCGCCCACCAGGCCACAGAAATCCTCCTGTGTGTTCAAGCTGCAGTGTGTGCCTCGTAAGGTAAATGATAGTCACACAGCAACAGGAAGAAAACATTGAACTAACATTGTGTGCTGTTAGAAGAGGTGGAGGAGAGTGTATCAGAGCCAACCGCCTCAGTCTATGTTTTCCATCATGCCCTGTTCTGTGATGCACTTGGTGCCTTTTGATAGATGACAGGTGTGTGACAGCTGAAACACACTACAGGTGACTGAAATAGTTTCTGCCTAGCAATAGAATTTAATTTCACTACTTCATGTCTTCTTGTAATAGGACAGGCTAGTGGGGGAAAGAAAAAAAAAAGGATGGATCTTATATGGACAACACTTTTTTCAGCTCCCATGTTTTGGTTCTATAGGATAGGGCCTCCTCTGCTTTGGTTTCCAGGCGCTGTGTGTGTGTGTGTGTGTTTGACAGGGGTTAAGAAATGTTGTGCAAGTTCATATATTGCTTCATATATCCTGAATGGCTAATACTGTTAAGTTGAGAAATGGTGCAGAGGTGTCTCTTGCTCATTAAATCTGCCCTCACACTTCTGTGCTACTTGACAATTGCAAAATAGATGGATTCTCTCTTGTGTTCAAAGTAGCTTTCTGCCAGTGGCTGTAACTATGGAAGTCATAACATGTTGCATCTTGGATGATCTCTTATAGCAAAATGCATTAACAGAAGATGAATGGCTGCAGGTTCCATGCTTGGTAAAGCATCACTTGGGCTGGCAATTCATATTCTCATGGGGGATACTTTAATTTGCTTATATGCAGGGTCACAAGTTAGTTTTCTCCTATTTATTTGTTTATAAAGTCATCAAGCTGGAGAGAATGATGTATACACCTCAATATATACCATGTGGGGTGGTCTAGGGTGGTCTTCAACTAAACAGTTCTGCTAGCTCAAGGACTTTTAGCTATGCAATAGAACTTCACTACCACCTCCTCTCTCTGCACACCCCCTGCACACCCAGTAAACCTACTTCAGAGCGTTGGGGGACCCCCTAGATATATTTACAGATTGCACAGGCAGAGAAGTGGGTAGAGAAATTCCAATGCATAGCTGATTAGCTGGAGACAGCCCACAAGATATAAAATTGATCGTTTATGATCAACAGTATACTGTCTGTGTTTGATTTGTGCGCAAGCTTTGCCCCAAACACAACAGTCTCATGCAGATTGGAAATGGTCAACTGAATTAATCTTGTCTGGCCTCTGGTGGCTCTATCAAAAATGTTTTCAAGTGTTAAGAAATAGAGACTATGTACCTTCATGTTCTATGATAACATAAATGCATGGATTTCTTTCTAATGACATGAAACCCTTACTGTTTACTAGGGACAAGTTGATTATGGAGCTTACCACTCCTGGCTTCCCAACCTCTGTCTAGATCAGGGGTCAGCAAACTTTTTCAGCAGGGGGCCGGTCCACTGTCCCTCAGACCTTGTGAGGGGCCAGACTATATTTTGGAAAAAAAACTATGAACGAATTCCTATGCCCCACAAATAGAGAAGAGAAGCGGACACAGAGCAATGGATCCAAACTACAAGAAAGAAGATTCCACCTAAACATTAGGAAGAACTTCCTGACAGTAAGAGCTGTTCAGCAGTGGAATTTGCTGCCAAGGAGTGTGGTGGAGTCTCCTTCTTTGGAGGTCTTTAAGCAGAGGCTTGACAACCATATGTCAGGAGTGCTCTGATGGTGTTTCCTGCTTGGCAGGGGGTTGGACTCGATGGCCCTTGTGGTCTCTTCCAACTCTATGATTCTATGATTCTATAAATAACCCAGAGATGCATTTTAAATAAAAGCACACATTCTACTCATGTACAAACACGCTGATTCCTGGACCATCCACGGGCCAGATTTAGAAGGCGAAAGGGCCGGATCCGGCCCCTGGGCCTTAGTTTGCCTACCCATGGCCTGGATCATAGAGTATTACTCAAGTTGGCTGTCTATGATGTGAAGCACGACTGCAGAAAACTTTCTCTATTTTTGATACTCTGTTCAAAAGTAGCACATTACGTGAAGCCAAATAGATATAGTAATACTACTACTACTACTACTAATAATAATAATTTCCCCAGCCACTCTGGGCAGCTCACAACAGAATATTAAAAACACAATAAAACATCAACCATTAAAAACTTCCCAAACAGGGCTGCCTTCAAATGTCTTCTAAAAGTCAGAGAGTTGTTTATTCCCTTGACATCTGAGGGGAGGGCATTCCACAGGGCGGGTGATACTACCGAGAAGGCCCTCTCCCTGGTTCCCTGTAACCTCACTTCTTGCAGTGAAGGAACCGCCAGAAGGCCCTCGGCGCTGGACCTCAGTGCAGAACAATGGGGGTGGAGATGCTCCTTCAGGAATACTGGGCCGAGGCCATTTAGGGCTTTAAAGGTCAGTACCAATACTTTGAATTCTGCTTAGGGACGTACTGGGAGCCTATGTAGGACCGGTGTTATATGGTCTCAGCGGCCATATAACATAATCAAGAGGTAAGGGTGGGGAGGCTGTGTGCTAGCAGAACTGTTTAGCTGGATACTGCCCACAATACCCAAGACTGCCAAGGCCAGAAATTCTACAAGTAGCTTTACCTCTCCCTGGCAGTAGTAAAACTAGAAAAATAAAATAAAAATTTGCCACCTTGTTGTAAAACCTTAATCTGATGCCTGTGAAGGCCGCCTCACTGTCTAATGGTAGGGATCTATTCAAAGTGTCTCAACTTTCGCATTGACAATAGACCTGGCTGAGGCACAGACTTGGACAGCAGCAGCTCCTGAGACTGCCTGCCTCTCTCCCAGTTTGCTAGTGACTTGACACATACCTCTTCACATTTCTAAGCCTGCCATCTCAATTGCTGGCTAATTTTACTTACTCTGTGCTGGCTTATTCTCCAAGACTCTTTCTAGAACTGCTGGAACTTACTTCTCTGCAAATATGCTGCAGGCTGCCACAGAGATAGTTGAAAACTGTGAGGGGCAAGGTGCCTTGGAGGTGATTCAAAATCTTCTCCTCATGACGCCCCAAATCTGAAACTGTTCCTGACTGTTAATAGTTTTGTTTATGATGCTGGTATAAAGGAGATAAAATAACTTATTTCTTGTTTGGACGTTGCTTTTCCTCTCAATTTTCTCAACCACCCTGTCTGTTTTTATTTGCGTCTTATCACAAGTGGTATCCTGAATTTTTTTGGTTTTCTATCAGTAGGTCTAAAGTAAGGCACATCGAAATCAGCTGAAAATGGTTGGAAAGAGAATGGCATAAGCAGTAATAGGGCCAGCCTTTGTGCTCTTCAGAGGTTTGGAATCAGCTTTGCTGATCAAAACTAGAATTGTGATATGATCATAAAAAGGTAATCTGTGATTTTCCAACTTGAATAGACCTGCAATGTAAATGATAGCTAATTGCTAAATCAATACAACTGATCAGACTAGATCAGAATGCTGTGAACATTTTTCCCCTTTAAAAAATATCAAATTTCTTCCTCTACCAGCCAGATTAAATGTAACATTACCAGTGTCAAATTGATGCTGTTGCATTCCTATCACTTTTCTACTGAATAGCGTTTTCATTTGCAATAACCAGGGATGCAATTTTCATTCATATCTTATATCAGTTTCCATCAGATGCTTCCTGTATTCAAAATGTAGTGTTTTGAGTTTTTTTAACTAATTAAATTGGATGGTTTTGTAACGTATTCAAATATACAGGAACTTTTTTTTTAAAGCTATCTTTAGTTTTTAAATTACTTTTTTAGAGAGCCGTGTCACTGAAATCTGTAGGTCTACTTTGTGATTGTGTGCGAGAAGTGAACAAGGCAAGGCTTGAATAACTGGTGCAAAAGTGAAAGCAGCTTTGAAGTGTACATTCTCAAAGGCAGAGATATGTTGTTAGCTTCATTCAGTCATGGCCTTTAGAATTCAAGTCATAGCTTTTCATTCACCAGCAGTAGTGTTGAAAAGGTGAACCTCGATTATTGCCAGCTCATGACAACAACATTTTGTTGCCAAGGGTACGGGAAGCAAAGGAACCATTCATTATCAGCTTGATTCAAATACAAGTTAATAAACTATGGACCATTGCCCAGGATTGCTAATTCCAGCAACAGTAATACTGTTGACTGTTTACTGACGCAAACTGATTTCACACATGCCACTTAAAGCACATTTGAGTTGCTCTCCTGCTGTTGGAGTGCTTGTAACCCAGTGACAGAACACATGCTTTGCGTAAAAAAAGATCCCAGTTTCAACCCCTGCCATCTCCAGGTATAGCTAAGAAAGACTTCTGTTTGAAACTGCAGAGAGTCTCTGCCAGTCAGTACAAACAATACTGAACTGGATGGATGGACAGACTTGGCAAAAGGCAACTCCTTATGTGTGAAATGTAGGATAACCAGCCTGATATAACCAACATTCTTAAGTCTAATTAATGCATGAAGGGGTTAATACCACATAGTAAGCTGTCCTGCCAGGCTTATCTATGTCCACTTCCCTTCAACTTGAGAGGAATCAGGTAATCAAACCTTTGTTCTCCTCCAGATTATGTGAGAAGCTCATCTTCTGAAGACCAGCAGGTATAGGGCGATATATAAATTCAATAAATAATGAAATAATTATAATTATAGAAGAGGTTTGAGCTGGTTGCTCCAGCTTAGCTGCATAGCTCTCACAAGCCACCCTTGAGTTCCTATACCAATGAATTAGGAATTCGACCACTTCGTAGCTAAAGCCCAGGTTTTCCGCCTGTGAAACTTTTCTGAAGCGCATGAACCTGACCTTTGAAGAGTTTGTAAGTAAACCATTTTTCAACTCACCAAATGTGTGATATTTTCCTACATTGGGGGAAGAGGGAAACTTTGGAAAGAAACCTTTTGAACTCACTTTAAAGGGCACATTTTAATGTTTTACAGCCTATATTTCCATGCTTTATTTCCACATAGCATGTTTTGTGATTTTAAATCTCTGCTGAGGTTCTCTGACTTGCTCCAAACTTGGATCTTGGCACCAAGGAATTCTCCTTTATATATTTTATTTCCTGAACCAACATGAAAGATAGAAAGAGACTTTCGCTTTAGAAAATAAAACAAATAGGTGGATCTCAGTAGTGGTTGGTGCCATGGTCTGGTTCATGGGTGATCGAAATCCCGGCTGGGGACGTCGGGACCGAGGGCAAGATGGCGGGGTGGGATTCCAGAAGCCAGGAGTCAGAAAGCCAAGAGTCCGAGGGTCAGAGAGCTGGGAGTCAAGAAGCCATGGGTCCAAGGGTCAGGAAGCAAGGAGTCACGAAGTCATGGGTCCGAGGATCAAGAAGCAAGGAGTCAAACACAGCAAGGCAGGGAACATGTTGCTGTGGCAAAGAGCTGAAGGGAAATGCTGACCTTATATCCCTTCCCAGCTCTTGCCACCAGGTGCTGTGAGTTACCAATCAGCCTCACCTGTGAGGCCGTGCCTTGCCTCTTCAGAACAAACTTAGGAAGTCCTGCAAAGTCCTATTGGTCACAGGGCCTGGCTCCTACATGCACACCTGACAGTTGGTAACTGGTGGGTCAGAAGGCAGGAAGACCAACTGCAGATGGAGCCAGAAACAATGACAGACAGTGTCAATTAATTCTAGTTTTGTCCCCCTCTCCCCTCCTCCTCCCTGAGTTCTTCAGGGGCAATGCTAAGACTAAGAAGGAGGAGGAAACTGACTGCCGGGACCACCCTCTGGACTGGTTGTAAGTAAGAAGGCATAGAGGTGGGAGGTAACTGAGTTTGGCGAATTAGTGCCCCATTTGGCCCAGTGGACCAGCCTTCACTGCTAGAACAAGCCAACTTTGTCCAGGATGCAGAGAGATAGAATGAAATGGTGGAAACAACCACCACACCTGTATCTCTGTCACTTGCACTGGCCAAGGTAGAAGTATAGGCTTTCACTGAATTTTTAAAGGGCTGGATTGGGTCCCACCCTGGAGGCTAAAATGTAAAAAACACCTGCCTGCTAGATCAGACCAGTACCCCATCTAGTCTAGCATCCTGTCCTTACAGGAATATTATTATTCCTTTTGAATAATAATGACAACAATATATTTTTTAATCTAGGCGTTTCCCCCTTGTTGAACTTCCCTTTGCAACGTCTGATGGCAAGTTCTTAACTCTGCCCTTACTAGTCAATAAGACATGTGCAGATTTGTCCCATGCCTAGAAAGCATGGGTCTGAGTGGTTTTGCCTTTGCCCACCACTTTTGCCCAGAAAACCCACTCTCTAGCACTATATTGGAATAAACGGCAATTTGCTAAATTGACATTTGTTCCGATTCAGCGCTAACCTGCAGGTTTTTCCAGGAGAAAGCAGTGTGGCCTTGCACCAGAGTCGGAGCACTATGACCAGCTGCTGTAGAAGTTGCCCAGTATCTAATCAAAATCCTGTGGGAAAAGTACAGAAGTCAGGCTTTGTTTGCTCACCTGAGAGACTGTTTTGCTACTGAATTAAAAAAGGAAAAGGTAACTCATGGTACCTTCATGCTATTACTGTGTTAGTCCTTCTGTACCTCTCTCCAGATTCCTCTGTGATATTTTATCCTTCCCCAATTTCCTTCCTTCATTTCCTCACCCATTTGTCTGCCACTATTTTTCACACAAGAGCCTTTTGATCAGCAGCATAATGCTAACAAAATGCAAGAGTAATTACCCACAGCATTTCAGGTACAGCAATGTCTACTCCAGAGGATGGGTTTTTGAATATATGATACATCCTTCTGCAGATTAGCTTGTTTTGTTCAGGTTTCTCCTACACAGGGAGATGGCACTGAGCAACGGATTGTGCTGTCCTCTGAATTAGATGTGTGCTGTTCCCAAAGTATATTAACTGGAAGCAGGCCAAGGAAATGCAAAATGTACATGACTGTATAGCCATTTCCTGAAACAATATTTCCTTCTGGCAAGGTGCAGATGCTGTCATAGCGAAGCACAGAAAGTACCTGCTTGATTTCCATTGCTTTTCATTTCCTCTTTAAAATAGTATACATTTTTAAACTTAACATGCTAAGTAAGAACGGCTAAGAAACATTTTTTAACCAGAAATGTTTCAGTGAAGTGCTGCTGTGTTTAAATAATTGCAAACTGTTTCTTCTCACCTTTGATTAATGTGACAATTGTAACATCAAAAATAGCTGCAGTTCACCAAACACAAGTCAATGAAAACAGTAATGAAGGTTTGTATAATTCCCACCATCTTCTGAAGTATGGAATGTGGACACATGCGAGAGGGTCTTTTTAGTGGCTACACCAGGGCTCTGAAACATGTTTCCCAAAGGTAGGGGTTGTCAGCCTTTTTGGTTCTGAGATAGTGCTGTGGGAACCAGTCACAAAATGGCTGTCATGGCATAAAACAACCTGTTCAGCAAGTTTATTGTTCTATCCAAAGGCCATAACAAGCTTGTACTAGGCAATAGTATTAATAAAATAACACAGAACATACATTCATTGTATAAAAATCCATAATATATATAAAAGACTTTGCCAAGTTCCTGAGCATTAAAACAGTTTCCATTGTGCATCTCTGACAACTCTGATTCTAATATCATTTTGCCTTTTTAAAATCCAATTTGCCAGCACCCATGATGTAAGAGAGATGTTGACAAATCAATAACATACATTAAAAAACCCAAACCAACATATAATTCAATAACACATTAAAGTAACAAAATAAGGAGGATGGATCTTCTTTTTAAGCAGCTTCACTTCCAGGTGTGATTTTTTTCTCTACTCTCCCTGCTGTTAAGACAGTGCTTCTAATTTATTGAGTCTATTTTCCTTAGATGTCTTAATGATGATGTTTCTTATTTGCTTTTAACAATCTTCTCTACTCGTTTTACTGAGGAATAGATAATAAACCCTCAAGTACTGGAGGTTGCAATCCTATAACACTGTGAGTACATCCCATAGAACTCAGATACTTGAAATGGAATAAAATAAATAACTTGTGACAACCAGGTTGGATGCTTTGGCACAAAGGGAGGAGGCAAGTAAGTGTGAAAGCAACAAGCATCACCAGTACTGGCACATAGACTTGGGCTGAGCATGGCTCAGTGGGGAATGTGCCCTTGCAGCATCTACCACTTCAGGTTGCTGCCTCCCTCTGCCTATTGTTGTTGAGCATAGGAAGTGCATTTTGCCGGACAGCTATGCAGCTTCCATGATACCTTTCGCCAAGCTGAGACAGGGCTTGAGGACACCCATAACAGAGAGCAATGCTTGCTGCTCTTATGTATAGTTTGTCTCTGAGATGCATTTTGACTGAGATTGCTATCCTTGGCGAGTGGGAGCATCGAGACTTTCTAATGAGCTATGTTCATGAAAATAGATGAGAATCTATCTTGTAACAACAATATAACCCTGAAACTTAATCTCCGTTGTTGGAATTGAATGGCTCGAACAGAAATGGTTTTGTAACTCTCCACCTGTCTGATGTGATCAGGAAATCTTACATGGATTCAGGAGTCACATTTTCTGCTTAGTTATCTATGAAAGCATAATGCACTGATATGTAAGAGCTGTTAGCGTGCTTCTTCCCCAACAGCATGCTACGAAGCTGCGGTATATGAATTGCAACAAGCTGTGTGTGTTGCAACCCAGAGACACTTAAGCATTTTGGGTGGCCGATCCTTAGCATTATGAGGCAGCGTGGTGGGGTGTGTGGATAAGCCGCCCATCCTTAAAGCTACCACAGGAAGGCAGAAGATCTGGACTGTGGATTATGCCCAGTGAACCAAACTATTTTCAGGATTCAAAATTTTAAAATGATGATAAGAATATTTTATTTACTTTCACCACAATTTTATTCAAAACTAAAAATAATGAATGAGAAATGAATTTGCAAAGTAAAACAGCTTGGTCCCTGAAATCTGGATCTATATCTATTATTGACTACCAGTGTTAGCAAATGTCAAATTATAAAAATGGGTGCTTCTAGCACACCATATTTTCTCCAAACAAGCACATATATTTTTTATTGGAATTATAATGTAAAATAATTGTTTGAATCAACAAACAGTATTAGAACTGGGAATGCATTTTCACCTCTCTCAGGTTTCCTTCAATTGTCATTTATTTTATGAATTAATTTATTAGCTTGTTATGCATGCTCAGAGCCTCATTCATACTTCATGGTTACAGTGTTGCATCACTGGAACATAATCTGAAATAAGTGAAGCTACTATTTAAAATGGTGATTTGATATGTTGCTGAGCTGACGAACATGATCCCATATTTAAGTACCTCATTGGAAACATATTGAAAGGCAAAGTCTAACTGGCATAATTAGTTCATACAATTCCCATAATGTACATGTTATTTGCTTGTACATAATGTTTGCCATGAAAGCTAATGGAGTTATATTTTGTCTGTCTGTGTCCCCCCCGCTTCTGTCCACAAATATGATAAACCTTGCCCGAGTTTTACAAAAATTATCGGAGCCTGGAAATAGAGATTTGAAATGCTTTTGTGATATTAAAGCAGTTTTATGATTTATATCTACCTGCACTTATGAAAGACAGATGATAATGTTCATGAAGATACGAATTATGTTTCCATGACTTTTTACAACAAACACATCAGACTGAGTTCTCCAAAGATCAGAGGCTTTCCTTAGCATACTTATCACTGTCCCCCAATATACAACCCCCCAATAATTAGAAAACCCTGTACTTGAAAATGGGTAGAAAGAAAATCTCCTGAATCTGGAAAGAGAAAGACTGCTGAACCAATAGCTGAATAAAAGGTTGATAACAGACACCCCCAATGGCGGCCCTGCTATGGCTCCTCTACCACAGGGGATGAGTTAGGGGATTAAGAGTTCAGTTGCCCTTGGGGCAAGTTCCAGATTAGCAGCAAGAAGCATTTGTGCAAGACAGCCTGTTATGCCAGTATCTCTCTGCTTCAAGTATATTGCATCGCTCAGAATCCCTGTTGGAACCCCAGTCTCCCCTGCTTTCGTTGGCGGCAACAACTGCTAAAGTAGGCTGGGGTCTTTTTAAACAAGGAGGCTCCTCTTATGAATGTTGGAGCTAGGCTCAGTCTAAGGATGACTGTTGCTGAAGCAATATTAGAGCTCTCCTCTTAAGGTGTATCCAGCCTGAACCTACGGGGAGCTGTCCAGGGTACCAGCCTTGCATCTATATTACTGAGACAATTGCTCAAAACAGAACACCTTGGGCCAATTTCCCTAAATCTGGCTTGAGTGGAAGTCTGTATAAGCTAATAGCACTTGTATATTTATTACAAGGCTAATACAGTGGTACCTTGGGATGCGAACGGGATCCGTTCTGGAGCCCCGTTCGCATCCTGAACAGAACGTAAGACACGACAGCGCGTCTGTGCGTGTGTGGGTCGCGTTTTGCTGCTTCCACGCATGTGTGTGATGTCATTTTGACCTTTGCACATGCGCGAGTGGCAAAACCTGGAAGTAACACACTCCGTTACTTCCAGGTCGCCATGGAGCACAACCCGAAAGCATTCAACCTGAAGCGTATTCATCCCGAGGTATGACTGTATTAACTGAGAAGGAAGAAAACAAAGAAGGAAATGGGCAGTCCCTTTTTCATAGAGTCTAGGCCCTAGGTGTAGGGATGTGGGTGGCACTGTGGTCTAAACCACAGAGCCTAGGGCTTGCTGATCAGAAGGTCGGTGGTTCAAATCCCTGCGACGGGGTGAGCTCCCGTTGCTCAACCCCTGCTCCTGCCAACCTAGCAGTTCGAAAGTATGTCAAAGTGCAAGTAGATAAATAGGTACCGCTCTGGTGAGAAGGTAAACGGTATTTCTGTGCACTGCTCTGGTTCGCCAGAGTCATGCTGGCCACATGACCAGGAAGCTGTCTGCGGACAAACGTCGGCTCTCTCGGCCAGTAAAGCGAGATGAGCGCAGCAACCCCAGAGTTGTTCGCCACTGGACTTAACGGTCAGGGGTCCCTTTACCTTTAGGGCCTAGATGTATGTATGGAAGCTAAGAGAGGCTTCATCTTTGGCCTTTTTTGTGCCCACACATCTAGAAGGGATAGGTCTTCTTTTGCCCTTTTCCTGTTCCTGTGACTTGGGTATAATAACTACTACTCCTCTGATCCAGATCCACACATATTCCTGCATACGTGATCAACCTAGCAGCCACTAAGCCACAGCAGACGGCCTAGCCTTGGGGTTTGTGTGTGATAGTTTTGCAAGTCCCTGTTCAAAGATTAGCATGGTTTCAGTCATGTTGTAATTGATGCAGCGGATGGAGAGAACGAAGAGACTTCTTGAAAGGGATTAGCTTTTTATAAAACAGTAAAGAACAAGTTAGATGTGTATTCCTGCCCTGGAACGTGGGAGCACATGTGCTCAAATTACCAAACGAAGTGGAGATATATGCAAACGGCATATGAAATGAGGCATTGCTAAAGACATCAGTTCCTATATAACTCTGTTTTTATTTAACTTCTTTCCAAATTGAAGACTTTGGTCTGTTACAAATATTGATGATAAGGAGATTTCAGCCATTGGAACAAGGTTTTTTGTATAACACAGTACGAATATCTTTGGCAAAACGGTAATTTGATCCCTCTCTCACAATCAAATCCCCATAGATCGTCCTTAATGAGAACCTTGCTTTATTGGCCCTCAGGGTGCAATTATGTAAGCATTATTTCTTGTACCAGCGTTACTAAATTACTCATAGTCCGAAAAACATATCTTAAATTTCAAACCTGTGCTGACCTTTGCATTTATCTGCCAACTCTGAAAAATGCCCTCAAATCTTGAGTTGAGAGAGACAAAGAGAGAGATCTCAGTCTCTAGTAGAACCTTGGTAATCATCAAGAGGATTTAAATGTTGCCTTAACAGAACAGGGGTATTTCTATATATATAAATAAACTCATTAAACAAATGTCCTCCCTCCCAGTAGACTGATTATACAGCTCCTATTTATTAGCTGAGTGTTGGGTTTTTTTTTTACAAGCCTGGCTTTGCATCCCCAATGGCCCTTTGCTTGTTTTCTTTTCTTTCCTTTCCATTATGTGTGTGTGTGTGTGTGTACACAAGCACATATATGGATCCTCTTGATAACTGGAAAGTGCATATATAGGGAAGGGGAAAACCTCCTTGCTTGGAGTTGCCAGCAAAAAACAAAAACAAAACTCACCTGGAAAATATAAAAGTTGTTTTTCTTAACCTCATTGTTTCAGATTAGTGAGAACTTCAGTTCAATTGTGTGTGTGTGTGTGTGTGTGTGTTGTTTTCAGAAAGCTCAAATAAATTGCATGTCGATCACTGATAAATCATTTTGTTTAATATGAAGCACCACTGTCTTCCCATCCCCACTTCCAATATGTCACCATGAGCACCCCAAAGTGTGTGTTTGTATGGATGTACAATCTGTCTTTGGGACGCAGGTGGCGCTGTGGGTTAAACCACAGAGCCTAGGACTTGCCGATCAGAAGGTTGGCGGTTCGAATCCCCGCGATGGGGTGAGCTCCCATTGCTCGGTCCCTGCTCCTGCCAACCTAGCAGTTCGAAAGCACGTCAAAGTGCAAGTAGATAAATAGGTACCGCTCCGGCGGGAAGGTAAACGGCGTTTCCGTGCACTGCTCTGGTTCGCCAGAAGCGGCTTAGTTATGCTGGCCACATGATCCGGAAGCTGTACGCCAGCTCCCTTGGCCAATAAAGCGAGATGAGCGCCGCAACCCCGGAGTCGGCCACGACTGGACCTAATGGTCAGGGGTCCCTTTACCTTTACAATCTGTCTTTATAATGAGGACCAAACTAGATGTGATGGGAATGGGCATGTTTATTTGTATTTCATACATTTGCCCCATTCACATCTCAACTAGTATTTGCTAGTCAAAGGGGAAACAGTTAAATGTTTCCCTGAAAGGAGGCATACTCTGGGGCATATTCTTCGGTTCATCTACTCAGTTCACAATAGGGCACTGGCCAGACTTGATAGGCTACACTGCTACACTGTTGCCTGGATAAACTGAGAGGCTGCTCAAAAGAGCATGGCCACCACTCCCTTGTGACTACTCATTGTGGGAAAAGCTTAGGTAGTGGTATGCAAGCTGTCACTCAAGAAAGCTAATTCACCATTCCTGATCTTCTCATCAAGGAACTCCCTGATAAGCCTCCAAGCTACCTCGGGGTTACCCTGAAACAACACTTGAGAATTGCTGGTCTGAATCAGGGATTGGGACCTGAATCTGGTGGGCAGACAGGATCTTTTTCTCCCCACCACTATGGACCATGTTTGGCAGGTGGGTGGAGCCACAACCTGTCAATCACCTGACATCACAGTGACATCAGATGACCTCTTTTTGCACAGTGCTGCGCATGCTGGGCACTCTAAATGGTAAGCAATCTTCAGTGTTCCAATAAGCACATGGGTGCAGCCTTCCAGCAATGCCAGAAACAGAATATCCTGTTTTGTGATGTATTGGCCGAAGGAAGTAGTTTGCTGCTGCTCTTTCAAGTCTGAAGCTTGAGCACTTAGTTGATATGCACCTAAACTGTGGGGCTCTCTCTCTTCCTAGCATTTTTCCCTGCTTGGGGAAATGAAATAGAGGTGTGTGGGGGGGGGAATGGAACTTCATTTTCCAAACTAGTATTAACTGGACTGCCTCCAAAGCATGTCACTCTGACTGGAAAGTGCCTTTTGACAGCATATTTGGCAGGCCTCAGATATGAGCAAGTACTATGGGCTTGATGATTAGTTATTTATGAATCATAGATTTGTTACCAAGGCAACAGCCGTTGGCTCCGACTAGGAAATGTTGATCTTATGCCAGAGCCTTCAAGAAGGATTCAAATGGCTCCCATATACCGCTTCTTAAACCGTAATCTTTGCTCAAGCTGCCAGGGTGCTATAGTGAAAGAATAAAGAAGATAATGGGAAGCAATGAGGGATATATATAAAGACCAGTTTATAACTTGCAGATAAGGGTTGTGAGCATTGTGGAACTATTATTGCAAGAAAATGCTACTCCGAATGCCCTCTAGTGTCCTCCAGGAGAAACTGGAAGCTTCTTGTCATTTCAGAGTTGCTGCTTAGAAGGTTTCTCATAGAGTTTTTACAGAACAATAAATAGCCATGTTTTTAGCACACCATACACAGATGAGTTGTGAGCAAAACAAAAGCTGACTGTCAGGCTCTGATTAGTACACAGTCAAGATAATGTTAGCCTCTTTTGTTTTAGCACTGTGAAACGGTATTTAGAAATAAGAAGGCACTTTAAGCAGGTTAGTTGCTCCATGTGACTAGAATAAGCAGCAGCAGTTTCCGTCTGCATTTAGCTTCTCAGCACACACACATGGTGAAACCTCTGTCCTAGAAATGGCTGCAAGAAAAACCCAGGCTTCTACATAAGTAGAGATGAGGGAAGGAGCATGTGGCCGGCTACCTCAGGGATGGAAGTCTGTGACCCTTCAGATGTTGTGGGACTACAGCTCCCATAAGCACTGACCACTGGCCATGCTGGTTGGGGCTGATGGGGGCTGGAGTCCAGTAACATCTGGTAGGGCCACAGGTTCCTCATCCCTGATCCTTCTAACTGGAGAAGCCAGAGAGTGAACATGGGACCTTCTACATAGCTCAAGAGGGGAATGTGGGTAGTTTTAGATGGCTTTTATCTGAGCTTTTATCCCTTTGTGCTGGTGAGGGTGCTGAATTGACAGCCGCACTGCGTCTGTACACTGGCATGGCCCTGATCTTGCCACACACACCCACACCCACACACCCACACACACACACCAGCCCTATATCTCAAACATCTTTAGACTTTATATATATCTTGGAAGCCACCCAGAGTGGCTGGGGCAACCCAGCCAGATGAGCGGGGTACCAACAACAACAACTATTATTATTATTATTATTATTATTCAGACTTTGACACAGCTATGGTCAACCACATACTAAATCCTTGCACAGATGACAACACAAAGTTTAGGTGCAGTCTTCATAGTCATTCAAAGACTTCAAAAGGTCTGTCTGCATTTTTCAGCTATCACTGTTCAATAGTACATATGCACTTAGTCACATCACTTAGGTGCCAACTCCCTGGGGCCCTGGGTACCCGAGCACCCACAAAATTCCCCATGAAAGGGCCAGGCATCCACAAATTTTGGTGTGAGGGTTATGCACATTGCATGACACCCACAGCCCTGGGCACCCATGTTTGTGTGGGGCCAAGTTGGTACTCCTGCCATGTCACATGTAGAGCACAATGAATGGAAGTGGCTGCAGGTTGGGGGTCAGCCTAAGTAAATGGTATTCCTGTGGTGGAAGGCCCTGGAAGGCTTATACAGCCGTGGTGGAAGTCAGAAGTGAGTGACCAAGGGCTGCCATTTTAATTTCCCACAATGCCTCAAAAATATGGTACGTTAAGGGCATTGTGATAAATCACCTATGGACTCTTTGAGAGACTTCAGTCTTTCAACGTTGAGAAGCACAAGAGTTTTAAAGGTTTTTGTTTTCTAATTTTTTTATTGTTTTTGTTTTCTCTCTCTTCTCTTTCTCCACTTTTTATTTTCTTTCTTTTATCACTTTATTTCTTTATAAATGAAAATCTTTCAACAAAATATCAGTATCTCTCAAAACAACAACAACAACAACAACAAGAGCTCTAGAAGTTTATTTGCTTTCTACAAATGAATTTTGAGAATCCAAGGAATCCTTTCTTAAACAACTGGATGAATTGACAATTCTCAAAACTTTATGTAAACCAAAATCTAAATACCATGTCAGAACTGCTTGCAACATTCCTGCAATCTAATCCTTGGCCAAAGAGGAAATTGATGTAGGGGGAAGCCATGCCTGACTAATGCTGCAGAAGGAATGCTTTGAGTCTAATAGATTGGAAAATTGTTCCTGACCCATCCATCTTTATGTAATGATTACCTGGGCAATGCTGACAAGGTTACTCCCTTCCTGGGTTATCTGTCAAGCAAATACTGGAACTGTAAGCTAATAAGAGCCCTGGGCAGCACCAACTTAATATACCTGACTTTTAAAGTTTGGCAGAAATGAACTATTGTCATGGGCAATTCAAGGGTTTATTTTCCCTTCATGCCTGCCCCCATCTTCTGTATGTGAGATCGCAAACTGGCTGTTGTGCTTCCAGCAATTCACCTCTAACACGAGATTTTACTAAAGATAAAAAATAAAAAAAATGACATCTGTGCTAAACTATAGCTTTCCACACAAAAAAACCAAAACAATGCAAAGATTGTTTAGGGACTCAACTTGAAAGGAACATGTGGTTATATCAGAGGGGAAACTTATGGCAAGAATGAAAGGAAGAATGAATCTCATAAGGATTTTTTAAAAAACATATTTTTTATTAAAGATTTCTTGGTTAACAAAAGTATGTGCCATGTCTCTTTTTTCAAGTTACATTTTCTACAGATCAGTTTCATTTGTTGCTGTTGAAGCTGCAACAACACCAGGAATTCTGTATGTATTTGACCCCTGTATCTCTCTGCCTTTCTCTCAAGATTTGCTTTTTGTAGGTATCTTGATCTTATTTTGGTGGTTGAAATTGGATATATAGGCTCAACAGTGATCCAGATTTTCCCCATAAACATCATGCAGCTTAAGGGGTCACTCCCTCTGAATGAGCAGGTGCATAAATTGGGGGTACTCTTAGATGCATGTCTGTCATTAGAGATCCAAATGACCTCTGTGACTAGGAGTGCAGTTTCCCAGTCTTGTCTGGTATGCCAGCTACAACCATATTTGGCATGGAATACCTTGGCCACTGTAGTCCATGCAGAGGTAGCCTTGAGACTGGATTGCTGCAATGCAATCTCTGCGAGGCTGCACTTGGACCTAGTTCCAAAGCTCTAGCTGGTAAAGAATGCAGTGGCTGGACTGCTGATGGGGGAGGATGGCTGACAGCATCTCTGCTGCGAAAGCATCTGCAATGATAGTCCATAAGCTACCAAGCCACCTTGAAGGTTCTTGTGTTGATATTCAAAGACCAGAACAACTTGGGCTGAAAATACTTTAAGGGCTTTGTGCACCCTTAGATCGCATCCCAATCACTGTGGGATCTGAAGGAGTGCTGTTAGTTGTCCCTGTACTACAGAGAACTGACTGGCCTTAACTGGAAGTTGGTCATTTAGTGTCATTGATCTCCTGCTGTGGCATACTCTTCCAATAGAGATTCAGCAGGTATCCTCAGTTTTAACTTTGAGGCATCTCTTGGCAATTCTTTCGTGCTGATAGGCCTTAGCAGTTGTTTAATTTTTTATTTGTCTGTTGCCTGAATGATTGTCTGCATTTTTATTTTTTATTTTAAATGGTGTTTTATAGTGCACACCGCCTTGATATATTTTATGATAGGGCAGTATAGAAGTGCTTTTATAAATAAACAATATGTAGACTCCAGCCACCGTATTTTAACATTATCCACATTGTTCATTTGATTGAAGCATTTAATTTTAGATCTGTGGTATCCAGGTGAATCTCTAAAGAATAGCTACAATTAGTGCTACAGATTGGTTTTCTCCTATGGTGTTCATTTTAGGGAAATAACTCAGAAAAGACATGGTGGTGACCATGGAAGCAGAAAATAAAAATGGCCTCTCTTCTCACTCCCCACCCCTCTTTGTGGTGACAGATATCTTCCTGCCTGATGACAGAGCTGGCAATAGATAGATAGATAGATAGATAGGCAAATCATTTGAAGGAGTATTCATGAAAGATGCATGTTTTACCCATAGTACCACTTCACATTTCAAATCCCCTTTTTATACACAGCAGCGGCGCCCTGTGCATGTTTTCTCAGAGTAGGGTTGGAGAAGAATTTTGTTTGGTCTTGATTTATCAGTGGAGTCACCTAATTAGCATTCCCCAGACTAAAACACAGACCAGAGCATTATTATCCTTTGGATGTTGCACTTCTCTTAATTTTGTGGTACAATTCATAGCTATTTTAAAATGCACACTTTTGGATAAAATATGTTTAGAAATGGATGCATTGAGATAAAAGATGTATTACTTTGTGATGAAATATGTTGTGTTAGTGTGTATCAGATTAATGCAGAAATGGGTCCTAACAGACTTCAGATAAACCTATGTGAAACTGACATATACTGGAAATAGGCTAAACTTCTCCCCCTGTGAGTCAGAAGCATATCCAATGGAATTTGATGGGGTTTGCCACCAAGAAAGAGTGCCTGAGATTGCAGCCTTAAGTTACTGTATTTCCCCCTCTGCCTAAACAGTTACTGTAATGCTTTGGAAATTTGTGCTAGTTAAGAGCAGTTTCAGACATATCTGCTTGCAAAGCAAATACTGATATTAATCGCATAACATTTCCCTCATTTTCCTCCCTGGCAGCGCTCATTAGTCTTCTGCTACTTGACATCGCTTTAGCAAAAACCTTTGTATGCCAAGCCAGCATCATTTGTTGGAGAGAATGGGATGCATCACAGGATGTAACAAGACACAGCTTACAGTATGTAGTGCAACAGAATATTCTATGAGGAAGGGGAAGGGGTTGTATCACATTTCAATCAGGGCTTTCCGTGGCTGTGCATTTGGAATTCTCAACAGTCTCATATTACAGAAATAAGAATGCAAAAGTATTGTTACGAGTTTGTGGGAGCAAGGTAAAGGGACCCCCGACCATTAGGTCCAGTCATGGCTGACTCTGGGGTTGGAGCACTCATCTCGCTTTATTGGCCGAGGGAGCCAGTGTACAGCTTCCGGGTCATGTGGCCAGCATGACTAAGCCGCTTCTGGCGAGCCAGAGCAGCGCATGGAAACGCCGTTTACCTTCCCGCCGGAGCGATACCTATTTATCTACTTGCACTTTGACGTGCTTTGGAACTGCTAGGTTGGCAGGAGCTGGGACTGAGCAATGGGAGCTCACCCTGTTGCGGGGATTCAAACCGCCGACCATCTGATCGGCAAGTCCTAGGCTCTGTGGTTTAACCCACAATTCCTGGAACCAGTAAATGTTAGAACTTAATCAAGACTTGGAGGGTTAAAACTGGGGCCAGATCTGTGTGTATCAAGTCATGTACTAGACACTTCTAGTTCCCTGAAATCAGGAAGTGCCAAAAGCTAATTAAGCCAGGCTAAGCTTCTTGTGTGAGGTGATAGCCTGGGTGATGAGCCATTAAGAAAACAATGGATGAAAGGAACTCGGTGTGAGAAAGCGAACAGGTGGGGCCCCTCCCTCAACAGATAAAGGTTTAGAGTAGAGAATTGGCAGCAATGTGAGTGAGAAGTTTGGGTTAGGAAGGAGTTATGTGACTGGGAGAAGCAAAGTATCAGGCAAAGCACAATGTCTGATGTCTTTTTGAATCCAGGGCATTGGGTGAATATGCTGTGAACCCCTCCATTGTAGGCTCAGGCTGTATATATGTGTAAATAAGCCATAAATCATCAAGACATCACAGTCTCTGCTGTGCCTCATTTCCAAAAGGAAACATGGACCCTGGGTAATCCACCTGCAACGCTTGGAATCTTGCACCACTCAGAGATCGGGGTGTCATCCAACAGTATCATAAAATTTTATATATGGATATTTTATGGTGTTTTATGATGGTCTCTTCTTGTAATGCCTAATAAAGGTTTGGCGAAGTAAGCAAGCAAGCAAGCAAGCAAGCAAGCAAGCAAGCAAGCAAGCAACAGTATCATTAGGCTACTAATTCAGTCTTGCCCCAGAAAAAAAGAATGCAACATTCAGTATTCTTTTTGTGTCTCTGTTGAGCGCTTTATTGTGGAAGAGCAATGAGAACTGATAACTAAAACAAGATTATGCACCTACTGATGTGTGCAGTGATGAGAAACCATATGTGGCTCTGTATATTAATGTTCATAACTTGCTTGATTCCAGAGTAGGCTTATTGCCTTCACCAAAGTAGAAGATCCAGCCTGCCAGAACTATTGTCTTCCATTCTCTTCATGTGCTTTGTTGATTTCAAATCTATTAAATTCTGTTAAGGAGCTTAGGAACCAAGGAAGCCACTTGGATAACCATTGGCTTATCTAGTTGAGCGGCAATGACTCTCTCCAGCCTTTCAGTCAGGAATCCTTCCCAGCCCTGCCTGGAGATGCTGGATAACCTCACCAGTTCAGTTGGGCAAGGAGTTATCTTTCAAGGCTGGTTTTGTTTTTGCACCTTGTTTCCAGGTTGACAGGATACCATCTATGGTTTTGCTCATCTTTTCAACTGACACCCTATACCCATATTTGATTCAAGTGGGCTCATAACTGTAGCTCAGAGGCACAGGGTCTCTGCATTTGGCCACCTTTTGACAGCCCAAGCGTTTTATTCTTATTACAATCCAGTTTTCACAGTGATTCCTGTGACATCAACCCAACAGATAAGGCAGAAGGTTAGAGAAGAAAAAATCACTGAGAGATAGCTATCCCCTAATGCAATTCTCTGGTTATGTCAACAGTTATGAACCAAAGTGAAGGCTTATCATGGTACCAGTTTGTCTGAGATGGGTTTCTCTAAGACCAGTTGCCTCTCTCCTTGTGGCCCCCAGACAACAGAAAAGCAAGCGACAGCCAATGCCACTTGCTTCTGTCACTGGCCACAAAAAAAGATCAAGAAAAACAAGTTAGATAAAATTGCTATAAACTGTTTTGATGATTCAGAGGTTTAATTTGAAATTAGGCTAGATTTAAGCTCAGTGTCTCTGGTATCTTCTTTGTCTTACACCACGGATGTCAGCTGATATCATGGATGTATGTTCTGTATTATTTTATTAATATGATTGCTACAAATTTGTTATAGCCTTTGGCTAGGGCATTAAACTTACTGATTGATTGATTGATTGATTGATTGATTGACTGACTTTGTCAGTTGCCTATTCCTTCAGACTAGAAATGTCAAAGGGTTGAGCCTGGGTCAATTTGCAGGCAAAATATATGCACCCCTAGTATGCTGTGGGTTCACACTTGCATGCTCCTCTCTGCTGCCAGGCAGTATACATGTGCCATGTCCCTATGGGTTTTTTTTGAGTATGTGTGTTAAAGTATAGTTTTATTATTATTATTATTTAATTTTTAATGATTTTTTAAAATGCATGCTTAAGAGTCCCATGGTATGCAAGAAACCACTCCTGACCTCTTCTCCCGCTGCCCCTTTCAAATTAATCTAAACATACCTGCTTTATTAATTAGAGGAATAACTAGGAATAGGGATGAAGATATTGGCAGAACCATGCTCATTAATTTTCAGGGTTAAATTTGAGCACTTACCTTGGTTTTATGGATAACTATCCAAAGGGTAGGGAAACTACCAGAAGCATCTCAGGGAGAACATCTGAATTCAATTAGAACAGACAATTCATCTAGACAATTAGATGAGCTAGCATTTTAAACGTATCTCTGTTGTAAGAATGCGTTAAAGATCTCTCCCCACAGGTATCTCTTAAATACTAAAGACAGATAAGGAACTGCTTAGTTGCACTATCTTAGAAACAATAACATTCTTTTAGAAGAGCAGGTATACCAATTGCTGTAAAATTAATGAACATTTTAGATTCAGTTCAGAATCCTTTTTCTTCACTCGTTACAGGTTGGTAGATTTATTGCCCTCTAGTGGTACTCATGCATCATATGGAATAGGTTGTGGGGAGATTTGCTGTGTTCTGGTGCTTTATAATGAAGAAATTGACTTTGCTGCTTCCAAGTGTTGTAACAGCAGTTTTCATACCTTTTCCCCTTGCTAGTTGAATAAAATGCCACATAGAGAGGTACATATGTTCTGTTCAGTATAAATGTCAGTGAAAAGAATGGCATTTGCTGGGCAGTATTGGAAGAAAGGGGCGCATGGGATGTTAAGGGAGGGGTAGTACCTCTGGTGGGGGACATGTTGTGTTCCTTCTGGGTGGTTTGTCCACCTTTGCCCCCCATCCAGCCCGCAGTTCTCCCCTGTGGCTCCCAGAAGGTGTCAGCATGCGATAGTGGCCACACCTTGGGAATGGCTTTGACTGGCCGGTAAAACCAGGCGAGGGTAACTGATGGGTCTTCAACCCTCAGCAAATTAGGGGCTTCCCCTGCATGTGAAGTCAGACTCCAGTGGATTGAGCAGACAAATCAACAGTGGGTCCCAAGGTCAAAAAAGGCAGTTTCTGCACATGCTGTCGAGGGAAGTGAGGGGCAGATGGGGCTCGTCACCCTGAGAAGGTAGCTCATCTAGGAGAAGGAATACTTTGATCCTAAACCTTGGATCAAAGGCTTCCTTGCAGGATATCTTCAGGAGAAGAAAAGGCTAAGGCGTCAGGCCTACACAAATCCGGAGTGCAGTCCCTGAGACGGTAGGATGGTGCCTTGTTTACCTCCTCCTGGCAACTCCTGCGGCCACGCTGGTGCCAAATGTATTGCTCTGCTTTCTTTGGACAGATTAGAGAACTGGGCAAAAACAAACAAGATGAATTTTAACAGGGAGAAATGGAAAGTATTGCACTTGGGCAAAAAAAATGAGAGGCACAAATACAAGATGGGTGACACCTGGCTTGAGAGCAGTACATGTGAAAAGGATCTAGGAGTCTTGGTTGACCACAAACTTGACATGAGCCAACAGTGTGACGCGGCAGCTAAAAAAGCCAATGCAATTCTGGGCTGCATCAATAGGAGTATAGCATCTAGATCAAGGGAAGTAATAGTGCCACTGTATTCTGCTCTGGTCAGACCTCACTTGGAGTACTGTGTCCAGTTCTGGGCACCACAGTTCAAGAAGGACACTGACAAACTGGAACGTGTCCAGAGGAGGGCAACCAAAATGGTCAAAGGCCTGGAAACGATGCCTTACGAGGAACGGCTAAGGGAGCTGGGCATGTTTAGCCTGGAGAAGAGGAGGTTAAGGGGTGATATGATAGCCATGTTCAAATATATAAAAGGATGTCACATAGAGGAGGGAGAAAGGTTGTTTTCTGCTGCTCCAGAGAAGCGGACACGGAGCAATGGATCCAAACTACAAGAAAGAAGATTCCACCTAAACATTAGGAAGAACTTCCTGACAGTAAGAGCTGTTCGACAGTGGAATTTGCTGCCAAGGAGTGTGGTGGAGTCTCCTTCTTTGGAGGTCTTTAAGCAGAGGCTTGACAACCATATGTCAGGAGTGCTCTGATGGTGTTTCCTGCTTGGCAGGGGGTTGGACTCGATGGCCCTTGTGGTCTCTTCCAACTCTATGATTCTATGATTCTATGATTCTATGGACCACATCAGTGATGTCAAGAGGAGGGGTCTTGTTGTCTGGGCAGCCCAGGACCTCCATTCACACTGCCCAGGTTTGTACCCCAGGGAGGTCACTTTGGTGCTGCTTATGCAGCAGTTTGACTTCACCCCCAGAGGCACACTCCATTGCCTCTTGAGGGAGACAGATGTCAACTGGATCAAAGGAAATATCCTGGGGGCTCATACCTACAGCTGTGGGCACAATGAAATGACATGCAAGCAGAAGTCACTTTCCTTCCCCATCTCCTGCAGTTCCCCTTCAAAACCTGCTCCTCTGGAGTGGATTTTGAAAGCCTGCAGGAACTGCAGAAGGTGAAGTCTAGATGTGCAAGCAGAAGTCCATTCCACCCCCCTATGTAGCCCCTAAATCTGTTCTAGGAGTTTCCCAAACCTCTGGAGCAGATCTGGGGAGAGCATAGGGCTGCATGCAGGCAGTGGCGAAGCTACCTGCTGCGGCACTGGGAGCAGCAAACATCCACAGGTGTGGCTGGCACACCTCCCAGGGGGTGTGGTGCACTGCTCGTGGGGGCGTGGCACGCGTCGGGGTGTGTGTGTGCAGCAAGTGGTGCGCGTCTGGGGGCGTGTGAGGTGAGTGCTGAGATTCCTGGGGGTGGGGGTGGCCACGATGTCACCCACTCCTGGGATGGCACCCGGGGCAGACTGCCCCCCACCCCCACCTTCATCCGCCAGTGCAGGCATGGGGAGGAGAGAAGCAAGATTTGGTGAGGGCACAGGGCATTTTGCAACCTGAGAACTTTCAAGTTCAGTTTAATAACACAAATAAACACATTTTTGGTTTTCAGTTATGCAAAGAAAATGTTAGAACGTTGACACATTTTGGCAACCCTCCAACGTAAACTGTAGGCAGTCCTATCATTGGTATATATTATCTATATTTCTGCTACCAATTCAATCCTTCCAGTGGTGCTGTGCAAGCTACTTTTCCCTAGCAGCTTCCTATACTGCCCAATGATGTTGAGATCCCGGAACCGTATGGGTGGTCCTATACTGCCTGATCAAGTTACTTGATATTAGCTACTTGAATATTAAAGTTACTAAGCTAACCTTAAAGTGATTAAATATCAAAGTTACTAAATGAATGGAGTACATTAAATGAAGCATTTTCACATGCTTGCTTGTTTCAGCATGGGAACTCTGTATTTTTAAGGATGACCTAAGTGTAATTCAATACTAGGGCAATAATTCTGTTCGTGAACACATGCTAGCACTATAAAACTAGGCCATTGTCTTCCGCACAGATTTTTCTTAACAAGTTACCATGGGAACATCCTGCTGCAACTATGCCAGCCTTGGGTATTTCCATGGAAACTGGAACCATGGTGCCACCGAGTGGAACTGCCATGTCTTTGCAAGAACCTGCAATTATCCTTTGCACTTCTGAGTAGCATGGAAGCAGGGAGATGTAAGATAATTCAGTCGGCAACATTTCTAAGAAACGCTCTGTCAAAGGTTACATCTGCCTCCCTCCCTCTCCACAGTTCCAAATAGGAAAATTATTTCTGTTTTGCACTCTTCCATTTAAACTACACGTACAGAGTTTCCTCTATTCCGGAAAGGAATAGAAAGAAATGTTGTGGATCAGGATTCTCTTCCACTGCAGTATATTCACAGCAAGGATTCAGATGTTGCTAGAGTACAAATCTCATCATTCCTGAACAGTTGGCCTGTTTTGTTGGTTAGTTGGTTTCCCAGAGGTTCTTTATAATTGTAGCTTATAAAGAGTGACACCCATGTCCCTTTAAAGAGTGACACATTACAGTAAATAAACAAATAAAATACTGCAAGATAAAAAGAATGTTCTAAAAACAAATCTGCAGATTTAAAAAGAAGTGTGAAGCAGCATAAAACCTAGGCGCAGAAATGTGAAGTGGCATAAAAGCTTGGGAAAACACGAAGTTTGTGGCTGGCACTAAAATGGCATCAAGGCTGGTACCAGGTGAATCTTGCTGGGGAGGGCATTGCCCAGTTGGGGTGCCACCCATGAGGAGGCTGTTTCCCCTATAGCTCCCTGCTGCACCTCAGATGGCGGGGGGTACTCAAAGAAGAGCCTTTGTATAAATTCTTGATGTACGGGTCCTTCTGGAGGCCAGCAGTCATTCAGGTATCACAGACCAATGCAGAAAAGGGTTTAAAGATGAAAATCAGCACTTTGAATTCAGCCCAGAAATGAACTAGGAGCCAGGTTAGTTGGCAAAGCACAGGTATAAGGTGATTATAAAGTCTTTGAGGTATTTTGCAACCACTTTGAGAGGTTTTTGTTTTTTGCTTTTGTTTTTGTTTACAATCAAGCATTACATTAATATTATGTTCACACTGGCAGTTTGGGAAGGTGTACACACGTCTTCAGCTGCAACCCATCTCTATCCTGTATCTATCCTGTTGTTTCTTAGGAAACTTTTGATATTTTCCCCAAAACCAGCTTTGATCTGAATTGTGTTCTTTTATATTCTGTTGGAAGCTGCCCAGAGTAGCTGGGGCAAGCCAGTCAGATGGGTGGGGTACAAGAAATATAATAATAATAATAATAATAATAATAATAATAATAATAATAATGGCATAGCTGTGTTTTAAGCCAGTAATGTGTACACAGTCTATACATATCAATATTTAGATCCATATCTCTATATATGGTCAAATTACTCAAGTGTCTGTTATACAGTGTTTTTATTCCACCCTTCCAAAAAGTTTCCAGGAGAGTTTGCATTCATGGAAATTTTCCATTCATGGAAGGATCAACTGAGATCAAAGCCAATAAAAATACAACCAAATAGTCAAACAAATTACTTGATAATCTGATAAGGCTGATAGTCTTTACTTTGTTATTCTAAATGCCTATTTTATAGCTTTGTCCTTCCTCTTTTAATTTTCATGTTATGATTTTTCTCTCTGTTTTATATATGCAAAATGAAATGATAATACAACACTTTACCCAAAAAAGTACAACAAAAATATCATTTAAAAAACACAACAGAATCTGAAAGCATCTGTTGCTCCCTCTGTCTCCCTCTTTCTCTCTCTCTGTCGCAAAACAAAGACTAAATTAAATTACCAAGCAAAGCTCCTCAAAGTAAGAAACGCTCCCTGTTGCTTCCCTGGCCTTCAGGAAAACACCTGGCCATGCTCAGAACCAATGTATGCTTCTGATAGGTTGATTTTAACCACACAGGGCTGTTTCTGAGGCAGTCCTGAATCCTCCTATATCTGCTAGAGTGGCTGTGCTGGCCTGACCGTGTAACGATAGATGGAGTAAGAGCTTTCCTACTGGGGCTGACTTTCCAGTAGTGCAGTCAGTCAGATGGTTTTTCTGCTTAGACTAGAGACACATGGAAGGGACCTCTTTGCAGTAGCCATACTTTTGGATTTGGATTGGCTGAGTGGTGCAGAGAGCTGATTGGCCGAAGAACAGATGATTGACAGAAATGCCTCTTTGAGGAGCTATAAAAAGTGTGTGGGACAGGAAAAAGTCTTGAGGTGGGGATTTAAAAATAAAAATGCTTGATGTTTTCAGTGCACAGGCTATGTCCCAGAAACCCCAGTGGACTGGCTTCCACTGGTGGTGCTTTTCCAGAGATTTGTGAGCCTAAGTAAACTTCCAGTTTTATAAGCTTTAGTAAGAAAGAAACCATTTTGATAACTGGCAGCTTTTATCCCCCAAATTATCCCTGGCCTTGCACATTCATGAACTTGTATAAGACTCTTGTTTTTTTTAATTTTGGCCTAGATACTGTTCATTACAAAAAAGCAACATTTGAGCAAATGACTAGGCATGCTAGGGAGGAGGAAAGGGGTGAGAGTATTTGATGTGATATTTTGAGGGAAATGTAATTACTTTGAAACTGTTTCAGAGTCTCAAAGAATACTTCCCATTAGTCACAAGCTGATGATTTCTTTCTTTCCCTGCATTCTGCCAAGTTTATATAGTTCACACCCGCCAAAGCCAAAACAGCTTCAGTGAGAATGGAGTAGTGACTGGAGTGCCTGAAAGATTGGGAAGACCCAGATTCAAATCCCTGCTCAGCCATGAATGTAAGAAGAGCCTGCTGGATCAGACCAAAGGCCCATCTAGTCCAGCATCCTGTTCCCACAGTGGCCAACCAGGTGCCTATGGGAATCCCACAAGCAGATCTGAGGGCAACCTCATTCTTCCCAGAAACTGGTATTGTTGCCAGCACGGGAGGTAGAAAGTAGCCATTGTGACTAGTGGCCATTATTGCCTTATCCTACACAAAGATCACTGAGTGACCTTGAATCTCCCTCCCCCTCTCTGAGTTATTGTGAGGCTAAAATGAGTGGGTGGGAGACCATGTCTACTGCTGCCTAAGATGATCCCTGTGAAATGAAATTTAATAGATAGAAGCAAATAGATTTATCATGGCAGGCCCATTTGAGTATTCCAGCCCCCTCTTAGCCATTATCATTTTTCTTTACAGCCCAAAGTGACAGAAGGACCAGTGAGAGTAAAGATGCAATAAAAGGAAAACTATAGTGTGATGTCCAGCAAATATATGGCCATATTTTGCGCTGTGTTGCTGCTTACTAATGGGCACAGTGAGGGTCAGCCAGTGTTTCCAGAGTCAGTCGAAATAGATGGCTCTTCACTGGCTTTTAATGACCAGGAGATGTTTTAATGGCCAGGAAGTGAATGGGCATAGATGTTTGATGGGTTGCGTCCAAGGCACACTTCCCATGCTCAGGCGGGGGCTCAAGAGAAACACTTGGGAGCTGGTGCAGTGAGGTCAACAGAGGAGACGGAATGCTTAGTTTTGCAGCTGGCTGGCAAGGAACAGCACTTGTGGGGAGGGGGTCAAAAGATGTGTCGTTGCTTTGAGGAAAAATAACCCTGGTTCAAAGACTCAAGGTAGCCTTATTTATTGAGCATCCATCCCGATTTGCTTGCACAAAGCTTAGGTGGGAGTTAGATTGCGTTCATTCTGATTTGCATAACAACGAGCATCTGCCCCGATTTGCTTGTTGGGGACTTCTTGTTAATCATTCATTCATTCCTCAATGCATATTCCTGTCAGTTTCCTAACTATCCCACCAAAAGTCAGTTTCTTTCTTCTTATATTTTAAAGAGGATTTGTTGTGCTAGGCCTCTTTAACTGAACAAACCTACATTTCCTGAGATGTGTTGGAAACCCTCCTGGAAGTGTCTTCAACTCATCCCTTGGTGCTTGCCTGCTTCCCCCTTCTGCTCAGCATGGATATTTGGAGACAGCAACAAAAAAAGCCACAGGAGCTCTCCCTTTCCAGGAAAATGGACTCTGTACTCTGACTCCTGGAACATCCTACCACTTGGGGAAGCATGCTTTTTATATAGAATTTGCTTATGGGAAGAAGCAGAAGTGTTGTGTCTAATGTGCCTCCAGCCGCTGTTTCCTTGCCACGTTTGCAGAACACAACGTTTGACTTTGCAATCAGAGAAAAAGCCATCGATGCAAAACTCTTTATCTGTTGTTTTGTCTGGCATTCCAGCACCACATATGTTTGGCTTCCTCCTCCTAGAGCAACAACGTGTTATTCTATTTCCATTGTAAAAAAACAAACCAAAACCTTTGGACAAATGGCTGAAAAATAGACTCAATTCCCCTCTGATACGATGAATGTTTAGAAAAAGTGATGTTGGGCATCTGTCTTTAAAATAGCTGCTCCCTCCTATGCTCACACGCATTCAGACTTTTACCGTTTCCACCTCTACAATTCCCTCTACAATTAAGCTTCAGGGTGGCAGAGGGGGAGAACACTAGCTTTTTAGAAGCTTGATTGCAGGAGGAAAGTTGATTGTCCTGGAGATTGTAGCTACATTCTCCTCATCAGCGCTCCCCATGAAGATGACTCCCCTCCCTTGTGCCACTTTGGAAAAAAGCATGAGTGAATAGAAGGCTTTTTCCAAACCTAATTGCAGCATGGGATTGTGTGGCGTGGTGTGTTTTCGGCAGGGAAGTCACAGTGCATGCGGAGAGGAGAGCTCCCTGAAAATGGGTCCCTACACTGCAATTAGTCTTGAAAAAAGACTCCTACTGGCTTCCATAGAAAGCTTTTCAGCCCAGACTAATTGCTGATGGAGGGGGTGCCTCTGGCCCACAAGGCTTCTGGCTCAGTCTCAGTCTCCTGTGAGCTTCTGTGATCTCCCAAGAGCTACTCCTGATGGTGAAGGGATCCTCTGGAATAGTATGGGGTATGGGGGCATGAGGGAAATCAGCAGAATTTAGACTACCTTGCCCAGGCAGAAGTGCCATTCTGCCCATGTAAGTCACTTTTGGATCCATAATCAGACACACATTGCTAAAGATGTAAGGAGCATTATTTGCTCTACCTTGTTGGTCATAGACTAGGCTTCCTCAACCTTAGCCCTCCAGATGTTTTGAGATGACAATTCCCAGCATCCCTGACCACTGGTCCTGCTAGCTAGGGATCATGGGAGTTGTAGGCCAAAAACATCTGGAGGGCCGAGGCTGAGGAAGCCTGGCATAGACTAATCCTTGCCGTTGGTGAGACCAGAAACACCAGAGTACTTGTCTGCACAAGGCACATTGAGCACAGAGGTGTCTGAAATCCTGGTCCAGCAGATTTTGATTCCCTTGGAATGAGCAAGTCAAAGGAGCTATACATTGTTTCATGCGATGATAAGGAGGAAACATCACTGACTGGTGACGTCATTTCACTGACCTCTGTCCAGCCTCCTGGACTCCAGCAATGATTCATTATGATTAATTGGCCACCGATCAGTTGATAGGCTATATTGTTGGGGCCCATCATATGGCAACCTCTCTGACTCTTAAGTTCGGTACTGAAGTGCACAGCTAGGAGTGTAGAAGGTGGAAGGCAGGTACCTGATAAGTCCTGTCCAGAGGAGGGAAGGCAGGACTGGAGAGATGCAGATACCTTTTGCATTGATGCCTCAGTGAAGGCAGCAAGGCAGTTGTGCAGAATGCATAGCTGCTGGTGGTGCTACGTTGGCAATGGGGCTCCGTGCAAGTTTACTGCTGGCTCCCCTGAACGAAGAGCAAGGGCAATGGAAAAACAATTTAGTGTATGTGCGTAACCAATTGGACAAGGCAGACCTCTTATACTGGAATTCAATCTGTCCTGTGCTCTGTGTGTCATCTCTGGAGGACAATGAGGCACCAATTTCAGTGTAGACCCAAAACAATTACATGGTAATATAATACGGTAATTGCCATTGTCTTGCTATTCAATTAGGAGCAGAAACACTGTGTAGTCCAATTTGAAGAAACATTAATGTAAACATGATGATAACCGGGAAATTCCTATCTATCCTTTTCAATGTCAAAATGCGAGCTTAAAAGTTCATGCCGCACACTGAAACTGGCTTATTATTATAGCTTTATAAAATAAACCCACACATTCCACTGTTCAAAAGCATGGAAAAATGGTACATATTTTTTCCTTAGGAGGAATTTACTTGCTTTGGTTACATTCATTTACTATGTAAGGGTTTAAAAACAGCCAACTCCTTATATATCACTCTGTCACCTTGGAATTTGACTTTTAGAAGTCAGATAGCATTTGTCATTCTATATATATATATTTTGCCTTTTTTGTTGAAAAGATAAGATACAGACTGAGATTGGGCTTGGTTTATCTGACAACTCCGAGGATTAATTTTGGGTTAGGTTTAGAGCACTATGTGGGATGTGCCTAAAATACACAATCAGTTTTGAAATTGCAGTAAGACTTCTATCACAAGGTTTGCCAACCTTTCTGAGCACAGAGAAACTGTTGTGGGCATCCAGCAATAACACACGTCTGTCCTATAGCCTATAACCATGCATATGATGTCATGAACTACGGGGAAGAGGAAGAGGAGGAGAGGATCTTGGCGAGGGGTGTAGCTGGAACTGGGACATACTGGAGCAAGCTGGGAATGGGGAAGGAGAGGTTGGTGTAGGAAGTAGTCACAGGGTGACAGAGGGATTGGGGGGAGGGTTCAGTGCACAGCAACCAGAGTAGCAGGACCCATCACCAGAGCCAGAGAGGCCCCTGTCTCCATGAACATGCCGGGCTCTGAGGCATGGGGAGCAGCGGGAGTGGTGCTCTAGGAAGCTGAGGCAGACAAAGGCCCATAGCCCAGCTCCCTAGCTGGCCAGGTGGGCCTCACTAGTGACATGATTTCTCAGCTGGAGTAGGCTTGGAGCAGGTGAGGGTCACATGCCTCATCAAGCCCAGGTGCTGCAGTCAGCATGCGAAGTATAAAAGGGAAGCAGAGCTGAGGTGCTGTGTTTGCTCAGCTGCCCGTATTGAAGGATGCTCCAGGATTTCTGTGAGACTGTGCTTCAGGTTGGAATTTGGACATGTGGACTGGAGACTTGCTGCCAGGTAGGCCAGGGGTTCAGGAGGCACATGTGCACACTCACGTTCTCCATCCCTACCTGAAAAAAATGTTAGAAAAATATTTTTGCTTTTCCTCAACCTAATTTGGGGGTGATCTTTCTGGTGAGTGTTGCTGGGGAGCCAAGAGTTAACTTTCCCAAGCCTAATTTCAGCAAGGGGAGGAACTTGTGGTCACCAGTGAAGGTCATTGCTGGTACATGTGTGCTCATCAGCAAGCCATTTGTGGGAGCATCTCAGTCTACTCAGTCAAACCATAACTTGTTTTACATGGTGTTTTGAGATCAGCCTTATCCTCCGTGAATTTGTCTAACCCTCTTTGAAAGCAAACTAAGTTGGTGACCATCCCTGCCTCTTGTGGGAGTGAAATCCATAGTTTAAATACGTGCTGTGTGAAGAAGTGATTTCTTTTGTCTGTCCATAAGAGTATAATAACATTCACCTTTTTGAGGGAACTCTGGCCCAGAGCCAATTTCTTTGCCATTCCTCTGATGCTATTCAAATGAGAACAAGCACCTTGGGAAGCCAGCAGATGGGCTATAGCTGTGAACCTGCCAGAAAGCAAGCTTTGCCAGGCTAAAGGTTTTGACTTTGCATCCTGCCTTTGAAGATGAAAGCACCCAAGGAACATTAGGGACGGAACCTAACACCAGGGGGATGCCATCTTTAAGAGCTGCAGCTTCCAAAATTCCACAGCCAATCACAGATTCATTATTTGGGGTCCTGAGTTACCCAGAGCTGAGCTTTTTAAAGACCAGAGCAATAGGAAGTGGCACAAATATAGCTGGGACCCGGGCCGGATTTAGGTTTGACGAGGCCCTAAGCTACTGAAGGTAATGGGGCCCTTTATATGTCCAGCTGTCCTTTGTCAACAACAAATTGTTGCTGTTTCTTGTGTTGAATATATGCTATATGGTAATTTATGGGCCTAATAGGTATCTAAAGCCATTTGCACATGCAGAATATAGGCATGAATATAGAAATGAGCAAACCAGTGATATTTTAGGGAGCAGGCTAGCAGGTCAGGCCCATTACAGTGGTACCTCGCAAGACGAATGCCTCGCAAGACGGAAAACTCGCAAAACGAAAGGGTTTTTGGTTTTCTGAGTTGCTTCGCAAGACGATTTTCCCTATGGGCTTGCTTCGCAAGACGGAAACGTCTTGCAAGTTTGTTTCCTTTTTCTTAAAACCGTTAATACAGTTGCGACTTGACTTCGAGGAGCAACTCATAGCACGCAGTGTGGTAGCCTTTTTTGAGGTTTTTGAAGACTTTGGTGATTTTTGAAGCTTTTCCAAAACTTTTCCGACACCGTGCTTTACAAGACGGAAAAAACCGCAAGACGAAAAAACTCGCGGAACGAATTAATTTTGTCTTGCGAGGCACCACTGTATTTACATCATAGGAGCCTACACAGTACAAAACACTGTTGCTGTATGTAGGTTTTGTTTTGTTTTTTATCTTATATTTTGAAAATTTACATCCAGGTTTTTTTCCCTTTAATTTTTTTGGGGGCCCCCAAGAGAGTGGGCCCTAAGCTATAGCTTGTTTAGCTTATACGTAAATCCAACACTGCCTGGGACCCATGGAAGGACTAACAATTCAATATGATAGCAGGGTTCCCACCCCAAAAAATACAGAAACAAAAGCAAATGATTACACAAAATATCTTGGGTTATATTGATGCTTTAGGTCTCAGTGACATCTCATTCCAAATCTTCCATGGTTCTTTGAGCTCATGGGACAAATGAGGTACCTCAATCTGCAGAAGAACATGATGTTTTTGTTTAGAGGGCAGTTGCCATGGAAGTCTCAGCATGTATGTCCTCTGATCAAGCACTTTTTGAAAGCAGAACTTTTATATTCTCTCTAGACCTTGTGGCTTTCATTATTGGAATGTGCTTTTTCTATTATTTTTAGCTGTGTTGTTATTTTAACGGTTGTAAATGTTTCAAGTGTAAGTTGGGGGTAAATACAAGTTTTAAATAAAACAAAAGCCCCCAAAGCCTTCCTACTACTACTCTTGTGCAAAGTGGGACTAGGAGGGTCTTCTTCAAACAGACTCCATTCCTCTGGCCGTCACCACCCAATGTCTGTTGGGAACATAGCTGTCAGCTTTTCCCTTTTCTTGTGAGGAATCCTATTCAGAATAAGGGAATTTCTCTTTAAAAAAGGGAAACGTTGACAGCTATGGTTGGGAATATTACTTTGTGTTAGTGTGTGTTGGGTTCCAGCATTTGATAGCCTCTTAGGAAAGCCTCAAGTGACTGCTACCAAAGACTTTTGGCACCCTAAAGCAGCTCAGGAAGTGAAAATGTGGCCTGATGCACCTTTGGAGGGATATCTAAGGGTGTGGGAATCACCTATGTTGAGCCTCTACCTGTTCCAATTCCTCCTTTAATATTTATCCTTCAGTTGTCTCGGGATGTCATGTAAAGTGACTCCTAGTGGTCACCCTAGGCTGATGAGGCCCGAGTCCTTGATCCCAGCTGGAAGTATGGTTAATAAAGTTGTAGTCTACTCTTTATTCAGCTCTGTCTGTTGGCTTTCCAGTTTCTTTTCTACTCCCACTGTAGTCATGAGCCTCCTCACAGCTTCTCCTAGGTAAATGGAGGCTAAGAAGATACAATTTGCAATGGACACATTTTGAGTAGCATGACATGGAACCCTTTCCAAACCCACCAGTTTTTCCTTCCTGCTCCCCCTATCCAATGCTTGCTCTGAACTCCTCAGCTGAAGGCAGGCTTCAGTAGCTTTCAGGGGGGGGGGGGAGAAATTCAATTCACATTTAAAGGCAAACCTACCTCATCTGCACTTTTTGAAAGGATACGTGAGCCGAAGCACAACCATCCTTCAATATTTGCACTTTTTGTGGACTTCTTGCATGGCTTTGCCTTTCCTAGCTCTCTGAATTTCTAGGTTTGCAAATAACAAGGTTGTTCACAAAGTTGCCTGGGGAGCACAGAAGAACTCTGGATTTTTATTTTGAAGCACAGCAACAGAGTATTTCTTTAAAATTAAATGCTTCATTGCTTCTTAAAAGATCCTACCCTGCTCTGCTTTAACAACAATAAAAAAGCATCCCAATATTTTGGATAGCCAGATGTTTCAAGAGCTATTGGAGGGAACAAGCAAGCGTTGACAAGGCTGGTGTGAAGCCACAATGTTTGCAAAAATGTACAAGCAAGAATACACAGTACCGAGCCATCTTTAAATGATTTTAAGGTAAAACAGAACAAGAGTCAACCCCCACAAGTAAGAATTATATAGGGAAGCAACCCCCTTTCCTTCCCCCACAAAAAGCCCCTGGTTCTGTTTGTCTGCCATTTTGCAAGCTTAATCCACTCTGGGGGTGCTCCTGTGCTTGTAAATTTAATTTGCTTTGGTCAAAGGGCTGAAAATTATAACTAGGAAATACAAAAATCTGTTTCATACAAAGATGCTTGGAGCCTGAAACACGGAGAGAAGTGGAGAGAGTGCAGAGCAACTCAGAAACAATTTGAATTTTTAGAAATATGCAAATACAAAAACCAAGATTCTTCCTGCAGGGCATCTTGAGTGTGGTAATGAGCTGTCTTGAGTCAGCTGGTCCCCCCAGACAGCCATTAATCTTCAGGACAGTTCGTTATTGCTTAATTAAAGAAGTACTTGTAGGAACATACTTAATGTTTTTAAAAGCCAGCACTCTTCCTTCAGCAAGTAGTTTATTTACTAGGCTGACTGCAATGAAAATAGGTGCTGTTGTTTATTTATTTTTATTTAAAAAGTTGCAAATTTAGTATTGCAAATTTAGCTGTTGCAATTTAATTATAAGATAAAATGGATAGCCAGTGATTAAATGGGGTGGGGTAATCTGGGCAAAGGATTCCTTTCAGCTTGCCATCCTTCCCCGAGATGATTTATTTATTTATATAGCACCCTCTATATATGTGCCACTTAACAATGAAGAAGTATGGCAGGTCCTTACCCCAAGGGCTTATAGTAAGACACAGGGAGACAACAGAGGAAGTGCAGGAATGGAGACATAGGCAGGCTAGGTAAGAATACATGCACGTGTTTTGGTTTATACAATACCTGCCTAGTATGGTGTGGGGACTAGAGGAACTGGAATGGTAAGTGATGTGGGGGCAGCTTTTCATTCCACCTTCATATTGATCTCAGTGAGATGGGACTAACTGGCTAGGACACAGTTGCAATGGTTCCTGGGGCATTTCGGGGAAACTAAGATGCCTGCAATGTGGCTTAAGATTGCCCATTATAGTGTGCACAGGGAACACAGAACTGCACTTTATGCAGAGTAACTTGGAACCTGGAGCACAGATCAAAGGGCAGAGAGCTCACACAGCAACTCAGGTCAGAATACAGGCAGGAAACATTTAGCACACATCCAACTGACGTGCGGTTGTGTACATGTTCGTCACTGCCGACCTGGAAGTGGCCCCAAAATAGGGCCAAACAGGGTGGGGCAGGTTTATGCACACTCCGCCAATGAGCCTGGGGGTCAGGAACAGAACCTCCCCCATGCAAAATGGTTGCCGCCTGTCTTAAAATATGCACAGAGATAAAGGGAGAATTATGAGGCCATGCACATCCCTAGAACACATAATGGTTTTTCCTTTGATTCTTTCACCAGAAGCAGTCTGTCATCTGAATCACCATGTCAATTTCATTCGACAGGGAGTCAAAACGTTATGATGTAATTCATTGTTCTACCTGAAAATATTACAAGGCTCAGGGGGTTTGCCCCTCTGGAGGTGATGGGCACATGATTAAAATGGAATGAAAAGGAAGCTTCATTCATTTGGCTTATTAAAGGGGGGGGAGACATAATTGGACACATTTAGAAAATGAACAAGTTGCTCTAATATTTGAGAAGTCAAGGCATTCCTGCTTTAGTCTACTGACCGGCTACACTTGATGGACAGTTTCATGATTCTTCATACCAACAATGTAATAACCTTTCCAACAGATTTCCTTTGTCCAAAACAAAGCCAATGTAATCTGAACAATGAGCGGGGCTGAAAAAAAACTGACTCCTTTTCTGAATTGTATACAGTGGTACCTTGGTTTATGAACTTAATCCGTTCTGGAAGTCCGTTCTTAAACCAAGACATGCTTTCCCATAGCAGCGGGGGACTCAATTTACACTCAACAGGAAGCGGAACATGTTCCGCTTCCAAGGCAAAGTTCACAAACCAAAACACCTGCTTCCGGGTTTGCAGCATTCTTAATCCAAGTTCATAAACTAACCTGTTCTTAAACCAAGGTACCACTGTAATCGTATAAGCCTTCTGGGTTTCCTTCATTTATAACTTAATTAGACTCCCATCCTTGCACAAGAAGGTAATGTTGGTATTTTGGGGTTCATATTTTTCTCAGGTGGTGGGTTTTACTAAGTTGTGTTCTCCACACGTTGATAACCCTTTTTGAGGTGGTTTATTCCATATCAGCCACTTTCCCTCATGAAACGTGCGAGGCCTGCGTGGATTTTGCCTCACGCACTACATCACCTAAAAAGCATTGCAGTTGTGTTTCTTTCCACTTCCTTGTTTAATGGAAGGTAGTGGGTGCTGTGTGTAGGAGCTAATGGAATTGCATTTCTCAGAAATACCATGTGATCCATTTTTGCTTCATCCCCCCCTTGGGCATTTACAATTGCAGCTGCCACCAAGATTGGTATGAATTGTTTCAGTTTATATAGGGTATGTGTCAAGACACACTTTGTTTCACACTTCAGGCTCCAAAGTCAGAAGTTTACTAAAAGTGAAGTCATTTGTAAACATAATTTCTTAGGATTTCCTAGATTGCAGGCATAAATGTCTGCTTGAAGTTCATTGATTTTGTCAGAACTGAATGGCTTTCAGATTTAGGCATCCACAGGGCAGGCCATTGCTCTGGGGTAGAATGCATTCTTTGCTTGCAAATGGTCCATGGTTCAATTCTCAGCATCTCCAGGTAGGGCTGGCAAAGACTTCTCTCTGAAACCTGGACAGCCACTGTCAGAGTAGACAATACTGATGAAGCAGCAGTCTGATTCGGTATACAGCAGCTTGCTACATTACTGTCTGTTTCGAATGATTAACCTACTTGAAAAATTCCCTGACTTCATGCCATCCTGTGTTTTTCTTAATGTCTGTTCATTAGCAAGAATGTGCAAAATAAGAGATGGTATAATAATTACAAATAGATAAAGGGCATTTCTCACCACCTCTGCCACATTTCAAATGTTATATCTCTCTTAATTGCATTATATAATCTAGTTTCATACCCTCTCTTCTTTTTACAGCACATTATTGGATGCCCCCCCCGCCGCCGCCTTTAGTAGGGCTGATGTTCATGACTTGCTCCTTATGGATTTTTTCCCCTGTAAAATGCTGACTTGCTAGAACAGTAAGGAAAGATTCTGTCTGATTGCTCGAACATATTGAACAATCTGAATAACAGTGCAATTATAGCTGTTGGGCACAGTTTGAAATGATTTTCTATGAATGATGTGCAAGCATTTGTCAGTTTGCTATTCGTATGAGTCCTTAAAATGCCACAGTCATTAAATTAATTTTCCAAAATGTACAAATATTAAAAGTCACTGGAGCCAAACCAAGACAGTGGCATTCAGGAATGGTTGCTCATACTTTTTCTTTTGGTACAAGTTACAATGAGCATATGGATGCAGAAATCTATGAGATACTAATGCGACATGCTCAGATTAAGTGATACTTTCTCTGTGGTAATTAGTGTGACCTTTACAATAAAAAACATACCTAGGTAGCGAGGTCTCCCTTGATACCATTGATTTCAAGAATGAGCCACACTAGAACCAGGCACAACAACAGCAACATTTTATATACCTGCAGCACTTCTGAATTTGTTTCAGGTTGGTGTCACTGATGGTTAAAGTTACCACACCAACATGTGGCTCCATTGTTTTGGTGGCTATTATGTGCATCATCACTTAGGAACTGCTCATTGTACATAGATCACCCTGATGGAAAGTCTCCACACAGCTCCAGCTGGTGCTGATCTAGAGATTCCCCGTCTGATGGGCAATCCACATGGTGATGAGTTTGCTGCCAGAGTGGGCTTTGCTATGCCCGTAAATTTAACATCTCCGTCTGCATCTCTTCCTCCAAGAGACTCCAAGAGGGATAATTGATGCACCATCATGCCCTTGCTAAGGATCTGCCCAGGGACAGCTTCTCCACATCTGGCACAGATGGGAAACTAGTAGGCCTTTCAATGCAACTCCCACCCACCCCGAGTGGTAAGGGATTACGGGAGTTGTAATCTAGCAACATGTGAGTGGCTGCATGTTCTGCACCCCTAACTTAACTGTATCAGAAGCCAGGCACATCCCGCTGGGATCTTTCCAGTTCTTAGCCGTTGCTTCTACAATGCTGAGTATTACCTGTGCAGACAGCAAGCGTTGCACAATGGTGCTAAAAGCTAAATCCAAGTCACTCTTCTAGAAGACTTTTAGAAGTTCAGTAAGACCCATCATACAAAGACTCTGTCTGGAGGGTCCCACGGCAGCTGTAACATTAAAATTGACTCTGCATATACTTGTATATTATTTTTATGTACCAAAGGGAAGGCATGAGACACACACAGAGAAGAAATAATTACTTGATACTACCTAGTGAACAAGAAGATCAAACCTATCCATTCTTAAGGAAATCAGCCCTGAGTGCTCACTGGAAGGACAGATTATGAAGCTGAGGCTCCAGTACTTTGGCCACCTCATGAGAAGAGAAGACTCCCTGGAAAAGACCCTGATGTTGGGAAAGATGGAGGGCACAAGGAGAAGGGGACGACAGAGGACGAGATGGTTGGACAGTGTTCTCAAAGCTACGAACATGAGTTTGACCAAACTGCGGGAGGCAGTGGAAGACAGGAGTGCCTGGCGTGTTCTGGTCCATGGGTCACGAAGAGTCGGACATGACTAAACGACTAAACAACAACCACCTAGTGAACCTGCAGATCCAACCCCAAAGCAGCCCAAAGTTGCCCCAAACACATACATGCTCTCCTTATGGCTTCCAAGTAAAGTTTATTCTACCAAAGTTGAGGACATGGTGTCTCACAGAGCCCCATATGTGCACTGGGACCATACAATTCAGTACGGTATGCAATTATTCAGCACACATTCAGGTCCTACATCTGGACTTCCCATTGGCATCTGTTTGGCCACTGTGAGAACAGGAAGCTGGATTTGATGAGCCTTTGGCCTAATCTAGCAGGGGGTCTTTATATTCATTGATCTCATCTGCAACCATAGACAAACAATTTGCATTTTGAGCCACATCACAAGGTTTTTATATCACTCCCACCCTACCGGCTGCAGATGCTAAAACACAATTTCAGAATCTATCAAGCCTATGATCTAACATTGTTAATGCAATCGGTGTGCTGGCGAGTAACTTGTTGTCACCTTGTCATAGTGCGAGTGCTCAGTCTGCATTACCATTCCAAAAGCAAAAACATAATCTGGGCTCAGATCACACATCTGATTTTGCTTCCTAATAGCACTCCTTGAATAGCAAAAAATTCATAAATAGGTGTGGGTTTTTTAACTGCCGTATCTTTACGGCTAAACTCTGCCCCTGTCTTAAATCCTGAAGGCCATGAAGATGATCTATTGTAGGCAGCCGCCATATTGTGCATGTTCAATTGATGCACACATTGTTTTTTGACTCAAATGGGGGTGGAATGGGGTGGGGGCACAACAGGCTTTGTTGCAGTGTGTGTGAGGCATTGCCACAAACGGGCAGTGATCTTGCATGAGTGATGTTCTATTTTTGGTAAATACGCACCAATGCAAAGGACAAAGAAGAAGCTTTTGTTTTAAAATGGAATGACTCATTGCACCTCACTACACCATGGGGTTCTTACTTTCAAGGGCTTCATGCACAATGTTTAGTCTTCACTCCCACGAGAACTGGTAAGTAAGGGGCACAGTGACTCAGCAACCAGTAAACATCCTCTTAGTAAGTCTGGGGAAACAGATAAGAATACCAAGATATCAGCCCAAATGGAATGTGTCTAAAAGAGGGGTCCTTTCTCTGAGAGTCAAGCATTTTGTCTATAAAGAAGTGAGCTTGGATTGTAGAACTCTTCAAAGATTTTGAGGGGAAGAATTAAGGCATAACAAAGGCTATATCCTTATAAATCAAGACTGGAGAGAGTAGTGTTGTTTGTACTCAGGTCCTGCTTGCAGGCTCCCCATAGGTATCTGGTTGGTCACTGTGAGAATGGGATGCTGGACTAGACAGGCTCTTTTTATGCTCGTAATTAGACTTTGGCACCTACAAATGTACACATGAAGCTCTTATGTCACACATTACCTTACATACCTGGTGAAGAGAAGTGACCTTCCAAGCTCAACAGTGCACAGAAAATTGATGCGCATGATGGACTGTTCATGTGTTGATTATGGATATTGCCAAATCATCCTGCTCTTTCAGCACAGGCTAGGCTGCCATTATGCATTGCCAAAAAAGTGGAGCTGCATAATTAAAAAAGAGGAAAGAAGATGGGGCATTTTGAGATTTACTTAGATAACACTCCCTGATAGCTATACATTGTCTATTGAACTGAAGAGTCATTTGGTAGTTTAGAGCAAGCCTTCATTGGTTTGTTTTCTCGAATCATAGCACAGTAGAGTTGGAAAGGACCCCAAGGGTCATTTAGTGCAAGCCCTTCTAATGCAGGTATCACTGCTAAAGAATTCTTGACAGATGGCCATCCAACCTCTGTTTGAAAACCTTCAATGAAGTCCATCACCACTGAAGCAGAAAACACAACTTTCATGGCTAGTACATAATACAATCCAAAACCCTCACCATTTATTCAGAACTGGTTCCCATCATCTCCTCTCCTCAATTCTATCTTTCTCTTTCTCACTTTCAATATGAATGTAGCTAATGACTTTTCGAAATGAAACCACTGCAACATTTTTGCTTTGGGCTTTGTTCTTTCCACCTCTTCTTATTCTAAAAACGTAAGAAACAAAACAACAATTTCCTTTTGTGGTTTCTTCAGAGGACAGGGTGGGTTTCATTGTTCTTTATGGCTCTTGTGAGAGGGAGATTGGCAGACATGTTGAGACACAAAAAGGCATCTCTCCACGCCGCAAGAACTGGAGTGTGCAAGCAGCTTCTTATTCAGCTTCAGCTTCTAATGCCGTGTTCAAACAATTACTGCATTTCAGAGAACACAGCAGTTCCGACAACGGAAAAGTCTGCCAGTGATAGCAGGCAGGCACTGGAGAGAGGAAGCCGATAAACTGCGTCTACAATGCAACATGAAAGCAGATGCAGTCTAATCCATTTTGTTTAAAAACCAGGATGTCTTTGAAAGACAGATGTGAGCAAATGTGCATTGTGCCCAAGCATGTGATACCCTCTACTCAGATGCCTATTGTGAATGCAAATGCTTCCAGCAGATGGGCAGAGATTGGTCTCTTCAGTGTACAGTGGTACCTCTGTTTACATACTTAATTCATTCCGGAGGTCCGTTCTTAACCTGAAACTGTTCTTAACCTGAAGCACTACTTTAGCTAAGGGGGCCTCCTGCTGCCGCCGCGCCACCAGAGCACGACTTCTGTTCTCATCCTGAAGCAAAGTTCTTAACCCGAGGTACTAATTCTGGGTTAGCGGAGTCTGTAACCTGAAGCATATGTAACCTGAAGCGTATGTAACCCAAGGTGTCACTGTATGTGTGCTTTCCTTCTGTCAATGTTCACTGGCATTAATATGGATTTAAGGCACTATAAACAGGAAGAAGTTAGATTACCACCTTCTTTCCCCCAGCAATTGAAAAGGTAATCACTAGATCCCACTAAAGCAGTGGTTCTCAAAGTTTTTTCTCTGGGCCTCACTTTCAGAATAACAATTTGCTCACGTCATACTGAATTACTGAGGGAAAATACATTGGAAAATGAAAAGAAACAATAACTAGCAATGCTTGATTTATAACACAGAACACAACTACTTTATACTGTAATATGATCATGGGACATCCAGAAAGCATAAAATGATGCAGCTACATAAGAGCATGAATTATTCCCAAAATATCATATTGATTGTCCTTGAATCTTCCTGACACACTTGCCCTCCTTTCCAGTCCCACCAGTGTGGCACACTACATCCTTTGAGAACCACTGCACTAAAAGGCGATGGGTTAATAGTCCTTAAACTTTATTGCCTTCTTTTCTGGTTTGTTTGCCCCTTGTGGGAAAGCACATTTTTAAAAACTGCAGCCACCTCAAGCCAAGATATTTGAAAAGTTCCCAGGTTCAAAGTGAGAAGGGGTTCTTCTTCAGCATGTGCAGGAAAACTTCAAAGGAACCTCCTGTTCTGACAGCATTTTCCTTTTGTGTGTGTGTGTGTCACTCTCTGAATATGTAAAAGGGACGACTGATGGCACACATGGTCTAGAAAGATAATCGTTTAATGCATATCCAATTACATCACTCTGTGAATGGCCAAAGGGCAATGGGCTGAGTCCAACTAAGTTGTCCTGTTCATGCAAGATCCTCTGCTTGTGCAATGGAACCCCCATGCACCTTGCAAATCTGTTCTGGGTTTCTGAGCACAGATTTTCAGGGAGTATGGGAGTTGCACAGGAAATTCTGTTCTGTAAATTGAAGTTTTTGCATCAATGGGTCAACTTCATTAGCTTTTCAGTGGCTGCTAGCCATGATGACTATGTGCTACCTCCACTGCCAGATACAGTATTCCTCTGAATACCAGTTGCTTGGAATCACAGGTGGGCAGTGTGGTTGTGCTCAGCTCCTGCATCTGTTGGGCCACGGTGAGAACAGGATGCTGGAGCAGATGGGTCACTGGTCTGATGCAGGTGGACACTTCTCATGTTCAATGTTATTACAAATACTTTAAGAAGGGCTCTCTTATCTGTATAACAAGGAGGTTCTTACTGAGGGCACAGTAGATTTCCTCATATCAGAGTGCTGTGTGCAACAGTATCATGACAGTGCTAGTGATGGCATACTGTCACTTACTGTGATCTGAAAAATGGAACCATTCAATTGCATTTGAATGTTAGCTCGCTCTCAAGGAACCCTTTTAAGGGCTCCGGAGCGGGACAGGGTGAGCGGCGCGGTGCTGAGAGTCGACTGCTTCTTCCACGGAGTGAAGCCGCACAGCCGTTATCGGAGAGCGCTGACTTTTTCCTGGGACAATTGGACTTTGAAAGCAACTACAAGTTAATTCGGCACCGAAGCGGGAAGGTATAAACAGGAAGTCTGCCTTCCTTTCTTGTAAATAGATCAAAGCAAAGAGACTGTAAGCGGAAACTTGGAAAGACGTTTGAAAAAAGACTTAAATCTTAACATCTGGAAAGCGGTCTCCCCTCCGGATTGCAGGAGAGGAGGGGGGAAGGTTTGAACTGTATTTATCTGCAAAAAAAAAGGGGGGGAAGGAAGCTAAAATCCGCTGCCTAAAACCTGGGAACGGACTGCCCCCAGATAAGGAATGCCGCTCTGTGGAAAGCCTATCGGTAAGCAGAGGACTTTTGACAGTTAACTCTGCAAAAGAGAATACAGTGTTTCTGAACTTCTCCTGGTTTTAAAGTAACTGATTAAGTGCAACTGAAACTGTTGTTTTTATGTGAATTGGGGGACTTATAAGGACTATTTTCTTTTCTAAAAAAAAAAGTTGCAAGCTTTGGCTGTTACTGTGTCCCCCTAGAGGAGGCTTGACATTGTTACAATAACAACTGGACTAGAGGAATTTTCCATTCCAAAACAAATTTTCAGCTGTGGGATAGACCTTGAATTCCCATGAGAGTGTTATGGCAGATGGAAGAGGAAAGTTAGAGTTGGCGCAGGAAAAAACTACTAGGTCTGGCAGACCCTATCAGACAGATACTGCGTTGCAGCAAAGGGTTTCAACATCTGGACCATCTGGAATACCAGGGGCTGCACCTCCACAGGATAAACCAAAAGTTATGTCGTCCGAAGACGTTTTGGCACAGGCACTTGGAAAAATTAATGAATCTTTGGAAAATTTGGCTAGACAAGTAGCTGAAACAAATAAACAAGTAGCTGAAGCATCAGTTAAAATTGACCAGAATACTACAAGCATTAATAATTTGGGACAGAAGGTGAATACCAATACAGAGTCCATTGAAAAATTACTACAGGAATCTGCTTCGACTCGAAAGATAGTTGAAGAAGCAAAAGATATAGCAACTGCTACTCAAGAGAAGATACCACCGGTATATAAGCAATTGGAGGACCACGGTTTGACATTGTCTATGATTGAATTGAAAGAGAAACAAAGAAATTTAAGAATCAGGGCTGTACCAGAACGTGACAATTTGGCTGATTTTCTTACTCAGGAATTCGCAGATTTCTGGCAACAGGATTTGAGGAAGGAAGAATTCAAGATAGAGAGTGCATTTAGACTTGGAAGAGGAGGAAGGAGGAATAAGGTGAGAGACTGCTTGATTACCCTTCGAACAAAAGAGGAGAGAGACAAAATTTTGAATCTGCATTACCAAAAGACTTTGGAAATTTACGATTCAAGTGTGGAGATATTCAAGGACATCCCAAAACATCTTTTGGACTTAAGGCTCAATTACGGAGATCTGGTTGCCCTGCTGAGAAGAAACAGAATCATCTTTAGGTGGGAATTCCCTCAAGGCCTGTCCTTTAAATATAAGATCAGTCAATGACAAAGATAGGTTTCTGAAGGATCACGGAGAAGATCTACAGAAAGAAGTGGAATCCGGAGAAGAGCCAAAAGCACTGGAAAAAGGAATACTAGACATAGCAAACTTATCCTTTGGATTGCATGGTCCAGAGAAAGAGACACCACTGACAGAACAAGAACAGACACTTGGCGCAGTTGGAGGTAAAGCGAAGTAACCCCATCATGGCTCTGCAACTGTTAAGTTGGAATTGTAATGGTTTGAACTCTCCTCGAAAGAGAAAAAGTGTTTTTCATTTATTAAAAAAGGAACAATTGGACTTGATTTGTTTACAAGAAACACATGTAACAAGGTTACACAGGAAACTACTGATTAATAAGAGATTGGGACAGGAGTTTATATCATCTGACAAAGTCAAAAAAAGAGGAGTTGTGATATATGCAAAGGAGAAATTATCACCGAAATTAACTTTTAAAGATGACCAAGGAAGATTTTTGGCAATTGAAATCCAAGTTCAAGGAGAGAAATTTTTGATAGTAGGAATTTAAGCACCGAATGAGGGGAAATCTGAATTCTTTAAAAAGTTGCACGAGACCTTATTGGACTATTTGGATTACAATCTGATTTTGATGGGGGACATGAATGGAGTAGTTTCTACAAACATGGATAAGGCACAAAGACAGGTAGTTACCAAGGATGGTAGACTACCGAAAACATTTTTTGAGATGATAGACAATTTTGATTTAGTGGACACTTGGAGAACAAAGAACCCCTTGGGAAGAGAGGGAACCTTCTTTTCTGAAGCTAAGATGACATGGACTAGAATTGACCAAATATGGGTAACTAGAGGAATGGCACCAAAGTTAAAGAAAGTGGAAATCTGCCCAAAAACCTGCTCCGACCATAATGCGGTAAGGATGGAGTTGAAATTAACATCAACTGGCTCCTTCAGATGGAGGATGAATGACACCCTATTTAGAGATGAAAAAGTGTACAAAAAGGCCCAAAAAACCTTGAGAGACTATTTTGAAATAAATATGAATACTAATGTAGAAAAAAGAGTAATCTGGGACACAAGTAAAGCTGTTATGAGAGGGTTTCTGATACAACAGAATGCAATAAAGAAGAGAAGTCAAAATGAGAAGAAAGATAAAATTTTGGGGAAAATAAAAGAAAGTGAAAAGAAATTGAGAGCAAAACCAAAGTCGCAGGAGATTTTGAGAGAAATAAAGTTATATCAAGTACAATATATAGAAATGATGAATCAAGAAATAGAATGGAAAATTAAACAAATGAGACAAAAAACATTTGAATCAGCCAACAAATGTGGGAAATTGCTGGCCTGGCAAATGAAAAAAAGACAAAAACTAAATACTATTACAAATTTAGAATGGGCACAAGATTAAATGGGCACAAGATGTTGGTCATAACATAATGATGGCCGACTGGGAACAGTTATGGACCACAGGTATGAAGTTTACGGCATGTAATGCCTTAAGAGAGAATATTATGAAAATGATCTACAGGTGGTACATGACCCCAGTCAAGCTTGCAAAAATCTATCATTTGCCCGATAACAAATGTTGGAAATGTAAAGAAACTGAAGGTACATTCTTTCACCTTTGGTGGACGTGCCCAAGGATTAAGGCTTTCTGGGAAATGATTTATAATGAACTGAAAAAGGTATTTAAATATACCTTCTTGAAGAAACCAGAGGCCTTTCTCCTGGGCATAGTCGGCCAATTGGTGTCAAAGAAGGATAGAACCTTTTTTATGTACGCCACAACAGCAGCAAGAATACTCATTGCAAAGTATTGGAAGACACAAGATCTACCCACTCTGGAAGAATGGCAGATGAAGCTGATGGACTATATGGAACTGGCAGAAATGACTGGCAGAATCCGAGACCAGGGAAAAGAGTCGGTGGAAGAAGATTGGAAGAAGTTCAAAGATTATCTACAGAAATACTGTAAAATTAATGAATGTTAGAATGATGTTGGATAGAAATTAAGTGGTTTCTAGCTGTAATGCTTTAAGGGAATATGAAAAAGGGGTTATTAAGAGGTAAAAATTTAATGTTATTATTTTAAGACCAAAGATTAGGATAAATAAAGAGGGTAAGGATTTGCTGAACCAACAAACTGAACTGGAATACAAAAAAGGGAGGTATGAGGAGGTCCGGGAAACAAGCTAAAGAAAAATAAGCAATGGAAAATCTGAGTGTTTTTAATCATTTTTATTTTGTATGTTTTTTCTTTTTCATTTTTTATTGTAATATTTTAAAAAATCCTAATAAGTATCTTATTAAAAAAAAAAAGAATGTTAGCTCGCTCTCTTAAGGAGGCAGATGGGACATATCCCCTTTGGGAATGTGCTCTGTGGAAGCTCACATTGCTCAGCAAGGAGAAGGCCCTTGGTCCAAGCCTTGGTATCTCCAGGTAGGGCTGGAAAAGACTCCCTCCTGAAAACCCAGAGAGCTATTGCCAATCAGTGCTGACAGTATTGGGCTAGACTTACTGGGCCTAAGCAGCTCTCTATGCTCCATATATTTTCTCTTTGTCGCCACAAAACTCTGTGACATATTATTCACAAATTTATGTGATGGAGAGGGCGAGCAACAGCCATATATGTAGTTCAAGGCTGTGCATGGAACGTAAATCCAGATCTTACTGCTTCTTATATAACACTATTGACAGTGGTGTGTGTGTTTGTGTGGTTTCAAACAACATGTTGGAGCATTTGATGGATTCATTATATCAAATTCATTATATGTATTATATCCTGTCTTTGAAAGGGGGAAAAAATGAACTCTTTCTTTTCTAAAGACAATGGCATTTTAAAATGAGAATATGACTTTGTGAACATCTACAGGTGATCACACCCTTTTTTTTTTTTTTTTTTTTTGAAGGAAGTATGTATTGACTGGTGCTTAAATAATTTGACAAAGGGATTTAAAAATAACATCTTCCCTCTTCTATGCTGAGGATCAGGCCAATTTTGGAAACAATGTCCTGGGATCTTTAAATGACACTAGAACATGTATTTTGTTTCCTTGTTGGAAAAACCTGCTCAAACTACTGATGCCTAGTGCCTGATTATAGTGGCTGAGGTTGCAATCCTATGCACTTAGCTGGGAGTGAGCACCATTAATCTCACTGTGAATTGCTGATGATTCATGATAGCCATTTTGCCTATAATGCCCAAAGTGCTTGAAAGAGCCTGAGAAAAGTATCACTGTACTTTAGGATAACTCCATAAGTGCTGCTGTGTATTCTGAGTCAGTGCCCATTGCTGAGTTAGCCCAATTTACCTCATCACAAACCGCTGGATGGAAATGCTAACCATTTCCTGTGATGTCTTTTCAAAGTATGGGAAGAATTCAGAATTGCTAAAGCAATTTAACTGAGAAGTGAACTGCCAAGTTCAAACATCATTTATTTGCCTTCCCTCAAATCTGAAATTTTCCTCCGTTGTCTCCACTGAAAGGGCTCCCTTTTGATTTCCTTCAGAGTCTCTGATGGGCAGCTGGAGTGATGAACTAGATGGTTACTCTCTGCTAGGAGTGTTGGGGAACTGCATGAGCTATATATCAACAGCTCCTCAGGGCCTATTTGAAGAATTTTCTGTCCAATTTACCACCTGCTAAAACACTGGACTTGTGCCAGGATCTTGAAGTTAATCTAAGTTAGAGACTTCTAGGAAGCTAAGCTGAAAGTTGTTTTATTGTCACTGTGGTGTACCAAAAATCTTCTTTATTTCCCAATCCAAGGGCTCCCATGGACCACCACAACCATGCAAAGTCCTAACTCCACTCGTTATAGGTCATACAAAGGTTCCATATTACTAAAACTGTTTCCCACTGGTTCATTTGTTTAAAACATTTTGTATATCACCTTTCATCAAAATTGTATTTAGACTGGCCTTTTTCCCCCAGCTGGAACTCGCTGGACTCAGTTCTGGTGCCTCTCAGGTGGGTGCCATTGCTGTTATAAGAGAATGAGGGTGGTGTTCATGATGAGTTCCAGCACCTCTTTTTCTAGAAAACTAGCAATGGATCCATACTTGCATTCAGCACTGTAGGAAAGAGCCGGGGGTTGGGGGGGGAGTCAATTTATCTTTATTCCTCTTTCTCCTTGCAGCCCAATGTGCCTCCCCCCAAAGCTGCTGGATAAAGTTGGGGTGGGCCCTGGAATAGCATGGCAGGTGGTGCTGGGGTCTGCAGAGGGAGGAGGAACTTGAGGAAAATCACCTCCATGCCCCCTTCCACCATGAAGAAGCATGAGTCCATCCAACCCGATTAATTATTTTTAAAACAATCAAAGCACGTAATAAAAGCACTGATTAAACAGAGCTATGAGCATTGTAGTGCCAATGTGGTGCCTTCCAGATGCTTGCAGAAGTGGTTGGACAACAACTCCCACCATCCCTGTCCATTGGTCATGGTCATGCTCTTTAGGGCTGATGGGAGTTGTAGTCCCAACAACATATGGAGAATGCCACAATGGTACTCTTGTAATAGCTTCCCCCTCCCCCCGAGTCTATAAGAGAGCAGTGTGTCTCCCTAGGAAGGACATTCCATTTGCCAGATGCCACAGCCAAAAGGGTCCTCTAACTGGTTTTCACTCGAGAGAACAGAGAGAAGAGCCTCAGTTGATGATCTGAAGGTATGGATAGGATGATATGGGAGAGGAAACTCCTTCAGGTAGCTAGGTCCCCAGCCATGTAGGGCTTCAAAAGTAAATCTTAGCAGACTGAATTGTCTTCAGAAGTGGACAGGCTTTTTAAAGACAGGCAGCGCATGATCTAAATAAGTTGACACAGTCAAAATCCTGGCACATCAACTGAAGCTTCCAGACCATCTTCAGAGGCAGCCCCACACAGAACACATTATACTAATCCAGTTAGGAAGTTACCAGGGCATGGTCTCATAATATGATCTGAAGGCACATGAAGCCACTATTGTGCTGCAACTAAGCAGGCCTGGATCTGGTCAGCACCTGAAGCCAGAGCTCTGGCCATGGAAGAAAGGGGGCAACTCTAACTAGCCCACACATCACAGTCCCCAGGCAAAAAAACAGTGCAATCCTTCTCATTCCCCACTGTGACCAATGTATCTTTCATTTCTTTTTTGTTAGGTACATGGAGCTTTCTTTTAAAAAAAAGAAAGAAAAAAAGAAGGAAGGAAGGTGGGACATAAATTTGAAGCAATTGCAAATGTATAAATAGCAACAAGATGTGGAGAGCTTCCTTCTTTATGTGATAGATCCCAAGCCACTTACATATTTATTTAGATATCAGTGCCATGATTTCATTAAACTAGCTTCTGCAGGAAATGTAAAAGAAGGGAAATCTCAGGAAGATGAATGTTACCAAGCTTTTCCACTGGATTTGATTACTTTGTTTCAGTTAAGTAATTCTAAAAGGCTGCTGAAAGCGTACAATATCCCTTTTTTATGTAAACAGATTGTTGTTAGTACTTCAACATGCAATATTTCAAGTGTAATGAGCCAAATCTGCTAAATAGTGGATTTAACCATGAAATGGGCCGCATTGTTTTCATTCTTCGAAAAGCAAGTGTAGTGAAAGGATCATCATTCACACATTATTTTATAAGGCCAAGATACTGTAGATTTAAGCTGAAATGAAACCTCATTACATTACATTGTGTACTACACAAACATTTCAAGCAGTGTACAGTGTGACTCCATCAAGACAACTGCTCATTAAACAAAAAATATAAACAGAAAAGTTAAATATCTAACTTCTTAATATCACTCTTTTAAGGATTTGAAGGTATACGAAGGATTTGGTTCAATAGCAGCCCTATCCTGCGCATTCTCCCAGAAGTAGGTGCCATTGAGCTCAGTGGAACTTAGAACACCCCTTTAGGGTTGTAAACAGATTGTACACTTACTAGAGACTAAACCTCATTGAACTCAGCTGAGCTTGCTTCAGAGTAAAGAAATGTAAGCTTTCACTATTTATTGACTAAAGTCTATATTTTGCCTGAAGTCAGAGCTAGCAAGGGGTGGGGCATGCAGAGGTTACTGCCGCAATGTAGCCAAGTACATAATCTAATCGAGCATTTTAAAATCTAATTGATTTTAATATTCTCATGGATGTTTTGGCTGGATTGTGACTGGTATTAATAACATATGTATATATCACTATTCATTAAAAAAAAAAAGATTTGGTTTAGATCAATAGTACATAAAACCACTTAGGAAGAACCCTATAAAATGTTCTAATAAAAAATCAGCTAATAATGTTAATAATAATGTGCTGCTGAGATAGATAAGGCAATAGAAAGAAATGAAATGAAATGCTAGTATTTACCTGCCCTGTGGGAGGAGGAAATGAGGAATGGCCTGTAACTTAGAAGAGGGCCATGGATACTGAGTTCATAGTACTATGACCAGACTAATTGTAACTACCACACAGAACCTGGTGCCTTGTAAAGACCAGGAGACAGTGCCTGCTTGTCCAAGGGACCCAAGTCATTTACCAGGACCTTGATGGGGCCAAAATAACTCCTCTTTCATGTAGATCCTTCTTTTCTAGTGTTCTCCTGAACGTTTTTTTTAGTGCAGTTTGCAAGCAGAAAAATCTTCCCCTGTCTTAGTAGTCCCCCAAGAAGGTCCTTACTAGCCCCCATAAGAATAAACATAGCTTACAGGCAAGGGAACAAAGAAGGATAGAGGCAAGGTGGGGGCATAGTTACAATCTTGTGGAAGAAAAAAATAAGCTGGTACTCGTGCTCTGCAATGGGGACAATGTGTCTTGGAGCAAAGTGACATGGATCAGCCCACTGGAAACATCCCCCTGAGCTGATCCAGAGTAGCACAGTCCTTCCACCAAGGACTGAATATGTTGGGAACCCAAGCTATTGCTTAACCTTGTCCTTAGCATCCTTTATCAAAGTAATCTTTTCAGGGATGGTCTAGGCTTGTACCTTTCATGACAAAGACATGAGTGGAGAAGCTCCTGAGACATCCTGACATTATATAATTAACTGCCATGCCACACTTGAGAGCCCAGCCAAAGTGGTGTTTCCCTTTTTGTGTGATGATCTTGTGCTTTGGGAAGTTCAAAGAAGTTGAACCTGCAAGTGCTAAATAAATGCAAAAGGAAACCTACACATCCTAATTATTCATAGTTTATTAGCAAAGTGCTCTCACTCAGCTGAAAGGAGCCAGGCTTGTTATTTCCTCCAAACAGCCAAAGAATTCTTAATTAATTTATGTAGGTTGGAGATGACTGCTCTTTGGGAACCATTTCCCTCGAGAGGTTATAGATGTGGTTTTGCATGCAGTTTGGTACTGAATACTGGAATTAGCTATATCAGGGGCATCACCCTGCTTGTGATGGGCAGGTGCTGGGATTGTCGTTAACACACGCACTAAGATGCTCTCTCTCTCCACCATCACAATCCTCAGTCACCATGGTTCAGAGAAAAGCCAAATCACAAACATGGTCTTAGGGCAGGTATAACGTTCCAGCTGCACTGAGCAGTAAGGTACGCGGTGCAAGTCTGGGGACCAATAACTGCAGGTGAAACTTCATCCTTTGAGGTGTATCCTTACTCAGAAAGAAGCATTTAAAATAGTCTATCAGTATTGGGTGGAATCCAGTTTGTGCCCTTATACTTTTGATTCAGCAGATGCCTATTAATGGAAGAGGAGGGGGAGGATATATATATATATATATATATATATATATATATATATATTTGCTTATTCTTCCCCTGTGGTTTTCCCACCTTGTTCTGGAGGCTTCCCCAACCCTAAGGTTACCAGATTTTTTTCAATGAATCCGGGGACACTTTTCAACTTCAATGGATTTTGTATGGGGACTGATTTGTAAATCTGGGGACTGTCCCTGGGAAACGGGGACGTCTGGTAACCTTACCCAACACCCTGGAGCTGATTTAGGAGGGGGTCATTGGGAAATGCAGAGGGGAGGAAGAATTAGCAAAAAAAAAGGGAGAGCCCTCCCCCCTTTTTTTCTCTAGAGTCAGCATTTGCTGGATCAAAAGTTATTATAGAATTGCAAAAGCACCAACTGGATTCTACCTAAAGATTTGTTTCATTTTGTTAAGAAAAGTGCATCTGTACACCTCATTGTTTGTGGTTACGGAGACTACATGGGGAGGGGGAGGTGAAGATCAGAAAGGCAGCTAACGCAAAAAACAAACAAACCCTGGTACATGTAATTGTCTCATTTAACTTGCAGCAGTGGAGACTGAAGGGCTGGTAGTTCCAAAGATAAGATGGGTACACCACCGACCATCCTTTCAGTGCATTATTCAAGTACTGTACTATATTCAGTAGCTTTAATACTTGCCTGCACAGACCATTTCTATCTAATACAAAACAACAGTCAATGAACACTATACTAACAAGCCACCCCCATTTGTATAATAATAATACTAATTAGTGATAAGAAACTATGCTACTGTGCAAGCAAAACACGCTATGAGAAGCAGGCTGACAAATGCCCAATTCTTGTGCCTAAAATGAGATTAAATAGAAGACACACCTTAAGTTTTGGTATGAATTCAACATAATGTAGCTTAACAGATGCAGGGCTCAGTGTCTGTGTCATACACACTTTGGAGTATTTTGGATTTGCTTCATGATCTCACTCTGCTTAAATGTGGGACTGAAATGGAAATAGGGGAAATAATTAGTGCGCATGAGATGGGAATTTTAATTAGGTTGCTCATAAAGCCCCAATTAGCAGAGGACAGGTAAGTTGTATGGGAAATGCTCAAAGCCACAGTGATCAGAGGCTCTCGCAAGCCTTGGCAGATTAGTTGTGCACAATGACATTCATGCTAGCTGAAAAATAACAAAGAAAGCAAAAGGCTGCAGTAAGAGGGAATATGAATGAGAAACAAAAAACACTCTGCTTAACACTTTTGATTTTGGAGTATTAACAGATATTTATTGTCTGCCAGGGAGATTGCTGTGTTACAGGACTAGGCTATTTAATTTTTAATTAAAAGGAAATATATGTCAGCCTTTTATATTAAATCCTTTTAAAATTATTCTGACCGAAGAGACTATCTTCTGATGCTTTCTTGTTACTTAGGCTCGATTGATAGATGGATTTTGTTTTTAACAAGTGCAGGGGTTTGGCACATAGGAGGGGTGGTATTCATTGTATCAATCATGAAATCTGGACAGTTCACTTTTAATGTAGGAAACGCTAGAAGGCTTAGGCAACCAATTAGCATCCTAATTGAAACAGCCCTTGATAAAAATGGTTTTCAAGAAGGGTTGGGAATTGGACCCTTAGCTATAAAATTGCTTTTGACCCATTTTTCAAAACAGTGATTTAAAATAAGGCCAACTACCTGTGCGCTTGACCCTTGCCTGTCTTGACTGCTCAAGGTAGCATGAGGTGGTCTGGAACAACTGGTAAGCAGACTGACTGATATGTCCCTAGACGAATGCAAAATTCCAGAAAGCCTTAAGCAGGTTGATACTAGACCTTTATTGATGAATCCTTTAGGATAGTGGTTCCTAATTAGTTAAGTACTGTGGACCACCCCCTCCCCCCGTTTTTCAAAAACCAAGCCATGGACCCTCTACTTTTGAAAATTTTGATATTTCTATGGTAGTTATTGTTATGTGAATGCTGCCACGGAAGCCCTGGGATCCGCAGACCACCAATTTAGAACCACTGCTTTAGGAAACAAACCACACTTTACCTGCTGCTCATTCTTTTTGTATCTTTAAAGGTTATTAGGCTTGGTTGTTCTTTGTTTTTAAGATGAAACCTTTTTTTTTTTTTTAAAGATTATATTACTGTGTGTACGCCAGTGGTGGTACATGCACATGCCCATTTGATTGAATCCCAAAGTAGTCTGTTGCTGCTAAATAAATGTTATTTGTTTAGCTATTTATTTATTTAAGCGGTGTCTAAAAAAGGAAGGAAGAAAAAGAAACAAAGAACACCCCCCCAGGCATATTCAAATTGTTTGTTGTGGAAAAATTAACAAGAATGCTAAGCTAGAAAAGCCTGAGTGAGAGGGGAGAAAAGGGTTTTCAACATATTCTAAAAGCCCACAATTGCAAGAGCCTGGCATAATTCAAGATAGAGAACTGGTGCAGCAACATTGAAGGCCCTGTTGCAGGCAAAAAATTGTGGCAGGCCAGAAATATATGAGTTGTGATGTGGATGCTTATGTTTTAGCTGTTCATTTGCTACATCCTTTGTCTTTGCTCTGTTTTTCATGAGGTTATTCTGTCCAGGTGTGAATGATTTTCTTCTATTTGGAACAAGATTTTGGTGCTCTAATGTGCTGGACTGCAGTTGAGAAAACGACACAAAAATGTAATGACCGCTCCCCGCTTAAAACAGGGGGCGACCTTTGCGTGGACGCGCGCAGCCCTGGATCTGGAGTGGCCCCATCAGCATAGGCTTGGCTTTGCCTTCCCTCAGGTGGGATACCTGGAGGTCTCCGCCTACCTCAGTCAGTTGTCCAATCCCACCTGGGGGAAGCGTTGCCAAGGAGACCAGGCCAGGTAGGGGAGGGATTACCTGCCCACACAATAGAGGGAGGATCTTACCTGGGAATCCTCACTTGGCTCCAGAGCTTCTCCCACCCTACCCACCCTCAGTTAATGTCTTCTTTGCAGGTTAACTTTTCTTCATAGGTTTTACAGGTAACTTTTCTTCACAGGGATGCGGGCGCTGCTATGTTAAGGTCGCTGTTAAAGGGCCGGAAAGGAATTTCCCTGCATTGGCAGGTTTCGCCTTTCCCGTATCAAAACGTCACAACTTTGGCGGTATCAGGCCTTGGGCGGAATCCTTTAGTCCATCTTCCTCTTTGCGGCGGCGATACCAGGGTTCCCCGTTAAAGGGGTTTCTGAAGGGAGGCTTTGACCGTACGCCGAAAGGTCGTCATTGCTCTCCCCTGCGGCGGCGGCGTAACAGGGGCTGCTATCTCTGCTTGAACATATGTTCTCCAGAGCCGGCCCATCCCCTCCCCCACTGGATAACCCTGAAGCTCCCTAGGTCCCCGGCTGGGGACTGGGGAGGGAGAATGCCCAATGCCTGAGCCAAGGTCTACCCACATTTGAAATTTAATAAAGTTGTGGCCAATTTAATCCCATAGCACGTTGTCTTGAGTCGTTATTCCACATGACCGGGGGGGGGGACCGCTCGGGATCTGGGGACTCCGCCTGTCCGCGCAAAGAACTGCCTGCATAGTTACCAGCAATCCTGTAGGGAGTGAATTACACATACTTCCTGAATTTGTCAATTGTTGATGTTGATAGTTACTCCAAGCAATGTGAGAATCAAATCAATGACAAATGAACAAGTCTGTGGTTCTGTTATCTGAAGTGAGTACTGTACATTGTTGCACAAAGACATTGTTATTGTGGTGCAGGTCAGGGAGAATTAAATACAACCCAACTTTCTGGGGAGACGCTATGGGAAACCCACAAAGACTATCACCAGGCTAGTATGCGATGAATCTGAAAGAAAATGATACAAGGGCAGACACATTTAATTGTGTCTACATTGATGTTTGTAGTAACACTGTAAGCTCTTAAGACCAAGACGATAAAGCCTGGCCTCTTTCTAAACTTCCAGATAACAGCCCTACAACTCCTATTTCCTTCTGAATGCTAGGCTGTGGCAGACAGAAATAAAATTCTGTGTTGCATTGTCTGTCTTAACATTGCCCTATTCTGAGAATTATTTGAGGTACAGTGGTACCTCGGGTTACATACGCTTCAGATTACATACACTTCAGGTTACAGACTCCGCTAACCCAGAAATAGTACCTCGGGTTAAGAACTTTGCTTCAGGATGAGAACAGAAGTCGTGCTCCGGCGGCATGACAGCAGCGGGAGTCCCCATTAGCTAAAGTGGTGCTTCAGGTTAAGAACAGTTTCAGGTTAAGAACAGACCTCCAGGATGAATTAAGTTCTTAACCTGAGGTACCACTCTATTTAAAATCAGAAGACCATAGGATCCATGATGGTATCAGTGGGATGTGAAAGTGCCTTAAAATTTAACAGATTGCTTGAAGAATTTGTTTGCAAACATGAAATAAAATCTCTCTCTCTCCCTCTCTCTGGACTTTTGGGCCATTTGAATTGGTGCAAGTGTTTGCATTGTTTTAATACTGGGAGAGTGTTTTATGTACAAAAGGAACAGTATCACGCAGCCAGGATGAGTGGCTTTTTCTGGCAGCAGAGTTTGTTGTACTAGAGGGACAAGAATCAAAAGTGTTCACAGAACAAAGTGCTAGTCGATAGTGGGAGAGAGAAAGAAGACTGGTAGTACCTCTTACAGGCATTTCTGGTATGGTAACTGTTGAAGTCTGCCTTTTAATCCTCATTACCATCTTCTCTTCTTACCCTTTCTGTTATATGGCTGCATTTGGATTCACCGCCACTCCATTTGCACAACAGAACTTCCCCTTCGCCTCCTACAGTGTTATGTATTTCTATATCATAAACTGCCCTGTGATCCTCAGATAGTAAAAATAGAAATATCCTCAAAATCTGCTCCAGAGGATGAGTCCCACTACATGACCAGAATGCTGCTCACACAGCAATGTCCAGGTTGTAGCTGGTAAACATGCAGCCATGCCTGTTTTTTCTGACATTAACTGTAAGAACACCCATGCTGGATAAGTGTGAAAGGAACACAGTATTAGAAAAAGGCACAGAAGCACTAGCATTATAAAAAGGAAAATTAACAACATATTTTCTAAGTCTGAATGCGTTCTTAATGGGGTTGCAAATGTTTTCCCCTTGAAGCAATTAACATGGAAATGAGCAATAAACGTCCACTAGATTTCTGAAAGCGGCTTTGACATGTTGTGAAAGCTCAAAACTAATGCAGAGATTAACAGGAGAAGCAGAACAAACTGTCACGTGAAGGCAGCCATAGTTGATTGGGAAGTCTTGCACAACAATCCCCAAAGATCTGACTTTTTGAGATAAGGGAAGGGGGAGAGGGGAAATGCACCGGAAAGCATGGGAGAACATTCCTTTTGACACATCACCATCTAACCTCCCCACAAACAAATCAGAATGGATACTCATGAAGCAGCCCATGCCTGCTCTTACTCTGAACGAATCTGGATGAATGTTCACGAAGGAAAGGGTCACACCTCAGCGGTACAGCATGCAGAAGGTCCCTGGTTCAACCCACAGCATCTCCAGGTAGAGACAGGAGAGACCATTCCAGACCCTCCAAGTGTCCCTATTATGCAGGGACGATGTCCCTGATTTAGAGAAGCCATCCCGATTTCTGATTTGATCCTAGAATGTCCTGCTTTTCCTTGATATGTCCCTGTTTTCATTGGAGAAATGTTAGAGGGTGTGGAGTTATCCGACCCCCGAGCTGTCTGAAGGCAATCCTGTAAAGGGAAGTTTCTTAAATGTTTAATGTTGTATGGTGTTTTTATAAATGTTGGAGACTGCCCAGAGTGGCTGGGGCAGCTCAGTAAGGTGTGTGGGGTATAAAGATGCTCGGGTTGCGAACGTGATCTGTGCCGGAGGCATGTTTGCAACCCACAGCATTCGCAACCCGCAGCACCGTGTCTGCGCACGCGCGGGTCCTGATTCAGCACTTCTGTGCATGTGCAAAGTATGATATAGCGCTTCTGTGCATGAGTGAGCACCAAAACCTGGAAGTAACCTGTTCTGGTACTTCCGGGTTTGGCACGGTGCGCAACCTGAAACCGCGTCTGTAACCCAGGGTATGACTCTAGTAGAATTATCATTAAGGAATGGGACGTCGCTATTTTCTTCAGAGAAATGTTGGAGGGTAATGCTATTCCTGCGTCTGAAACACTGCAAATCCACTGCCTGCACGTGAGGACAATCCTGAGCTAGATGGACAGATTGCCTGACTCGGTAGAAAACCAGCTTCCTACGTCGTCCTGTGGCGCCTCAAAGATGAACGCCTTATTGGTTGTGGTGTGTTTGTTTATTTACATAGCTGTCAACTTTTCCCTTTTCTTGCGAGGAATCCTATTCGGAATAAGGGAATTTCCCTTAACAAAGGAAAACGTTGACAACTATGGTTTATTTATCTACAGTATTTATTTTGGTGGGGCCTCAGGAGAGCATTGCGAATCCCGAAAACGCCACAAATTCTTTATCCCTTAGCCTCCGCCTCGCGCGCGCCGTTTCCAAGCCCCCCCCCGCCGGCCCCCTCCTCCTCGTCTCCGGCCCGCTCTTTCCATCCCCCCCCCCTTCTAAGATGCGCGCGCCTACACTGGCCTCGGAAGCCTCCTGGCGAGAGGGCGCGCGCGGCGCGCAGGACCCCTTCAGGGCCACGGCGACGGCCGAGGCGGGGAACTCCGGCAGGCCGGAGGGAGGGCGCTGACGATTGGCCGGCGCGAGGGCGAAGGAGGGAGGGAAGGAGGGAGGCGTTTTGGAGGCGGCCGGCCCGGCTGCCGCCGCCGCGTCCAGGGAGCATGCAATGCAGTGCAGTGTAGCGCAGTGGCCGCGCCTGGGCGCTGCTGGGGCAAGGCGGGCGTCTCTTTTCGGCTCTGTGTACAAACGCGCGGGCTGACCCTGATTGGCTGAAGGAAGGCAACAACGGCCGGGACGCGGGCTCGGGGGTCGCCAGAGTCGCCGCGGCTTCTCCCGCCTCCTGCTCCTCCTCGCGTGTGTCTCGTGAGCCACTCGCCGACCAGCCGCTGCTGAAAGGGACTGTGGCTAGGGGCGCCTCCCGCTCCCTCAGCCGCTGCCGCTGCGCGCGACCCTCGCGCGGAAAATGCTGCCTCCGCTCTTCGGAGCCCCGCTTGGATAATTCCTCCCCATGTACTTGACCTCGCCGCCGCCGCCGCCGCCGCCGCCGCCGCTCCTTAGGCCGGGTAAAGGATGCTGCCCTGGCCGGTGGGAGGCTGTGACCAGGGGATCCGCGCCCGCCCGCTCGCCTCCCGTCCCGGCCCTGGGGACTGCTGTCCCTGCCTCGGCTGCTAGCTCCTTCGGCGAGCGATGACTTCGAAGCACCAGGCGGACTGGATCCCTTACAGGTAGGGCGCCAGGGCGGGGGCTCTGCTGCGGGCGCCCCCTTCACCAAAGTGGGCAGGAGAGGGGAAAGAGGTCCAGCAGGGGAGCAGCCCCGTCTGCAGCAAAGTTGTTGCCCTTTCAAAGAAAAGAAAAGGAAGGGAAGGAAATTGAGGGGTGCTCTGCCTTGTTTTCACGAACCAGGTTAGCCCACGATCATTTTGGGGAGTGGAGGACGGCAGATCGTGTTGTTTAGGGAGGTTGCTATGAAGGAAGCGCCTCATTGTAGGATAACAGGCTTCCTGAATGAATGAAAGTCGCGCACAGCCATTCTGTTTTACAATCTTGGTATTTTGCAGGCATGAGCGCTGTGCTTGTGAAATCTCTTCCTTTGAAAACATGAGATCCAGATAGGCAAAACTATGTCGAAGACAATTGCTCACCCCCTTCTTGGATTAGGGGGTGTGCTAATAAAACTTCTTTTTAAGACCAAAACAGCAGGTGAGCTGCATTGCTGTCTTTGTATGATAGCAACACTGATTTTTCTTTTTGGTAGTGTTTCAGGTTTATGATAAGTAACTCAAATTCTAGGGTGGGCAAGGGCATTCCTTCCTCTATTCTTCTGTTGCCCTGGTTTCTCTCAAGTTATTAACAGGAGTGACTTATGTACTGGGGTAGAGTGATATCTCAGACTTATCCATTGAAATCCACTCTTTATGTTTTGTTCTGGTCTTCAAATTTAGCTGGGTGCTTTAAGGACATATTTATAAATTTTAAACTGTTGCAATATTCCCAACAGCTGTGAAAATACTTTTTATTTTTCGTAACTCTTCAGTATGAAATCTTATTTGTTTTGGTACACGTGGAACACTTACAGCTATAAAGACAGCCTTGACTTTAATGCAAAATCCTTCTTCATCATTTGCTGTGAAATGCAGGTGCCAGCTCCTGTTTTGTACCTGGAGTTCACTTCTGCTCTGTTAATAGTGCCTTCTTGACGAGATTTCACTAGAGGCTCATTCCTACTCTTAAATCGCTTCCATGTGCAATTGCATGAAACCTGTATGTACTTTCACAAGTGATTAATGCACAGGTGCCTTTCGTGCCATGTGTATCATCGGCAGTAAGCCACTGCAATTCATGGCTCTCCACAAATTGCACATGGGTTACATGACATTACCTATTATGTGGAAGTGATCTCTGTTCACTGCAGAGTGAAACTAGCTTCCAAGTACAGTGGTACCTCGGGTTACAGACGCTTCAGGTTACAGACGCTTCAGGTTACAGACTCCGCTAACCCAGAAATAGTACCTCGGGTTAAGAACTTTGCTTCAGGATGAGAACAGAAATTGCACGGCGGCGGCAGCGGGAAGCCCCATTAGCTAAAGTAGTACCTCGGGTTAAGAATACTTTCAGGTTAAGAATGGACCTCCAGAACGAATTAAGTTCTTAACCCGAGGTACCACTGTATAGGGCAAAGAACAAGGAACTTAGCTGTCCACGCAGGGCATTTTGTCTTGTATGAAGCAGCCCTTACTGGATGAATAGAAGCACAGATCATGAACCTATTAAATAAAAAGGTGAAGTTGGAGAAGGAATTGGGGAAATTTTGCTGAGAGATAGGCAGCCAGAGTTTTACATCTTTGCTTGATTTTGTTTTTAAAGTCTGTTTTTGCAACTTCGGTGCATAAATTGATTGGGGGAGGGGATAGTGCGGTAGTTTCTTGCATAAGGCATCTCAAATATTTCTCCTCCCCTTCCTCTTGCCCTCCTCTTGTCTATCCATTTCCCCTTACAGAATACACACAGTGTGGACTGTGCAGCAGCTTGGCAGTCAGTGTTAGCTGCTCTCCCATATTCTCCTGCTGCTGCTCTTGCTGCCATGGAGAAGAGCAGGGATCGCCATGGCAGCACCAGCTGCTGTTGCCTGTCATTGGCTCCTTGGTTGCCATAAGCTACCAAAGCCTCTTTCTGGGGAAGTTTGTGCGTCAAACTGTGGGGGGCATTGCCTGTCACTCTGGGCTAGATCCCCTGTTCCTCTTGCCTGCTAATGAAGCAGGGAAAGTAACAGGGCTTTAGGGGAGGTATAGACAAGGAGCAGAGTGGCAAGGGCTTGAAGATCTTTGTTTGTGCCGGGAATCCAGTAGTAGTTTGAAGTTGATAAAAGTTGAGAGTACAGTTTTGATGGACACAGGATTATGTTGGTAGCTTAGTTTAGAAGGTTAAGTTTATATTTGCTTCATTGCAGCATTGCATTTGATTTCCTGTGAAGTGGGATTTCTAGGTTTGTCTGAACACTTTGGTTATAGGAGGGACATACACCATTTGTAAACCTCTGTAATATTTTTAATGACTTTGTGGCAGGGGTCAGCAAACTTTTTCAGCAGGGGGCTGGTCCACTGTCCCTCAGACCTTGTCGGGGGCCAGACTATATTTTGAAAAAATAATAATGAACGAATTCCTATACCCCACAAATAACCCAGAGATGCATTTTAAATAAAAGCACACATTCTACTCATGTAAAAACACACTGATTCCTGGACTGTCCACGGGCCAGATTTAGAAGGTGATTGGGACACATCTGGCCCCCAGGCTTTTGTTTGCCTACCCATGCTTTTTGGCTTATAAATAAAATGGTATTTTGTCTCTCTTTTTTGTAATGAAAGAAAATTTGTAATTAGATAACTCCTTGGGCTGTCGATGTTTGTTTTTAAAACACATACTTGCCAGATGCGTCATGTGGCCATAGTTCTTATGTACTGTTCTGCATGTTCTGATAAGTTTTCAATTGGACTACTGTAATGCACTATTTGTGGGGCTGCCCATGAAGGCAGTATAGAAACTTCATTTGGTCCAGAATACAATGGTCAGGTTGGTGATTGGTAATAGCTGACAGGAGCATTGTCCCACCAATGCTGCAGAAGTTCCACTGGTTGCCAGTTTATTTTAAGGTTAATGTCTGACTTCTGGATCTTATATAGTTCCGTACAGCCTGGGTCAAGGATTCTCCTCTCATGTTCACACTGAGGCCTGATAATCATAGAATCATGGAATTGTAGAGTTGGAAGGGACATCCGGGATTATCTACTCTAAGCACCTGCAGTACAGGAATATTTCGCCTAACGTACGGCTTGAACCCACGACCCTGAGATTGAGTCTCATGCTCTGCCAACTGATAAATCTTTGCTGCAGGCATCGCCTCCTTCAGAGGCTTGATTGTCTTCCACAATCAATAGTCAGTTCTCTGCTGCCACCCTTAAGCTATGAAATTTTTAATGTAAAGCTGCAAATCACTGCCCACTTACCTATGCATAAGTCCCACTGAACTTAATTTTGCTTACCTTTGTGCAATCATATCTATAGGGCTGCACGTCACAGCTTTCCTTCCTAAACAGCTTTTCCTTTCCAAATGTGGGAATGTGGTTTAGACTACACTCCCTGCTGTTCAGATAATGCTGTTAATTTATTATGTATTTTTCCCCTTGGGTTTTTTAAAATGGCGTTGCCGTTTATTTGTTATTAAAATTGTTTTTTGTTATGGGAACTCATTAGAGTTGAAGAGCAGATTACAAAGTAACAGAGCCTGCAATCCAGTACACACACTTGAAAGTTAGTCCTACTGAACTCAGTGAAGCTTACTTCAAAGTAATAAGCTTTGTATGAGCAGGCTTGTAATATGAAAACACATTTTTTGCACCGATGGCAGGAAAACATACTGAAAATTAAAATTGTCCTGAGGGTAACTTGTGTGCATTTCTCCATTTTTCTTTGCTATACTAGGTCTTGTGTGTTTCGTTTAACTTTTTAAAATTAAAAAATACACATTAATGATGTGCATGTTTAATTGAAGGCTGAATCATAACTTTTCTGAACATGCTTTGTATTTTAGTAAAACGTTTCTGTTTGCACAGCAACTTAGAGAAAGTATTTCCCCTCAAGTACTGCACAATTTTATGGGAAACCTTACAGCCATTTTAGTGTTTCCTACAGGGAGAGGATGAACTTTAAATGCATGACAGACAAATTGGTTCACAGCATGTAGTAAAAATAAGCAGGGGGTGGCGAAATCAAAGATTGTAACATGCTATTTGTTGTTGCTTTTTGTGAAAAAGGAAATGCATATTGATATAACACACAAGACCCAGGGCATGGGCTGAAGGCTCAGGATGGAACAGCCTTGCTGAAGTGAATGAGGTTTGGGTCTAGGAAACTCTCTCTGTATGCCACCTTGAGCTCCTTGGGGGAAAGGCAGGATGTAAACAAACATTCCTGCTAACTGGTAGTTGAAAAGTTGTTACAGAATGTCTAAGAATGCAACACCACCACTGACTCTTGGAAAGCATTTTTGTGTGTATGCAGATCAGGCAGAGAACAAAGAACTCCAATTGCTTTCTCTCTGTCCTTCTAAAGATTTGCCGAAAGATAAGCAGTTGTGGTGGGAATAACAGCTATGCCATCACTCAGGCAACCTATCAACTGATGCCAAGGTTTTGCATGGGGCTTTGTAATATTGTGCAAGGGAGGCAGTGCTTCATCTTCATTTCCCCGTGAAAAGTAATCCTTTTGTCTTCTCTGCGCTGTGCACATCAAAGAAATGGAGCCTTAAATGAACGTTCTTATTATTTGCCTCTCTTTGATCTCTGTCACTGTCTCTCCTTTTTAAAATGCACATACCTTACAGCATAGTAGCCTGCAGTGACTTAAAACTAACGCAATGGGTTCTTCTGAGTGCTTATTTTATGTTATTATACTCTCAGTCCCAAACTGCCTTCACCAATGAAACGTTGACTTTCTTTTTCCATTCTAGTGGATTAAAGGCTGAATTATAGCGGATGCAAACTGTTTATAGGTTTTGATGATTAAGTGGTATATAAATCCTGTTAAATATATATACATATATTTAAAAACAGTTGATGCCTTTAGATGGCTGTGATGAAAAGAAATGCACAGTCAGGGATGGAGTAGGGTAGTTGAGGTCCATGAAGAGCATCTTCTTCCCTCTCTGTGCCTTACCTGAAGTGGCATTTGAAACTGGGTAATTGCAAAAGTGGTCCAAGATTTGCCATTGGGGTCTGCTGCTCAAAGAAAATCAGTTTCCATTCCCAAGCTTCGCAGGTGTGCCTAAATGAGGTTCTTTAACTCTAAACCAACATATGCGCTGCAGTAAGTACTGAAAATTCAGGATGTGTCCATGGAAGCACTGTCTTCTGAAATACTTCCTCTGTTAAAAGCCTGCACTGATCCATTAGTGTTGTGGGTGGGCAGGTAACCCACCTGGATAACACTCCCTTAATATATAAAGTCTGTGGTGAATGGATGGTTTCTCTAAGACAATTCAGTCCCCAAAATAAGTGCTCTGCACTTAATACTACATTAGAATTCCTGCTTGCACAGCAGGAATTACTTCATTTAACAGCTCTTCAAAGTGTCTGTTGACTGCTTTTGACTGCTTGTGTGATGTATATTGATACTCGTAATCTGAGGTCTTCGGAAGCTTAAGACACTAGCACAAGCTCATTGGAGAGGTTGGCATTCTCTGGAGTTTGCATATTAGCTTTGTTTTGACAGCGCATCAAACATGCCTTGAATGAAGCAGCACGGTTGCAGTGCTGACTGTGCAGAACTCCTGCTACAAGAGCACTGAAGAGATAATTCCCTCTGTGGTATCATCATGTCTCAGTAGATCTGGTGCATTTGATTATTTGTACACATATGGGAAATGGTTTGCACTGTTGAAAATTAGGCTTATATAAAACTCATTGCTGGTGGCAGCTAAGAACAGAAACGTAAAGTGTCATCCTCTGTGTGCGCACAGTATGGGGAAAATAACATGATTGCCTCTCTAAATTTTCAGCAAGGCCTATATAATCTGATTAGCAACATTTAGCATGCTTCATAACAGCAGATGGCGGTGTGTAAAGTAACCTAAATATGCAATACCCAAACCATATTATGACGTAGGGGAGGAAAATACATGGATCCTATCTTCAGTGCTCTAGAATAGCTTTACTTGCTTAAACAGGACATATTTGATTAAAAAAAGGAGCAACATAGCTCAGAAAGGGACTTACAGCAGTCTGTTACCTGTTGGTTTGATGTGGCAATGCTACAACTACATCTGAAGTAGCACAGAACATGTGTGTGTGTGTGTTATGGCTGCACTTTTGCTGAGTAAAATATTGCTCAAAATGTATCTCTGTCTAGCCTCCATCCATTCTGACCTTATGGGGGGGAAATAAAATCCACCCAAATCCCTATTAGTGTTGGAATCAGAATCATGGTTATAATTATGAAACTGAGATTAAAAATATGCATACTGAAATTAACAATATACCTATGCAACTTTTAGACTGAATTCAAAGTCTCTGGTTCAGATCTCGCCTTTGCTATCCACTCATTTTTGTGACTTTAGACAAGGCACTCCCTCTAAGCTCCAGCATTTCCCTACCCTATTTGGAATATGGGATAATGGGAGATAATAATATAGTATTGCCTTATAGGGTTGTGTAATGATATCAACTAGATACAACATGTATATGAAGCTTTTGGCAGCTGTCAACAGGAAATTTGGAGTGAAGTGTGTCAATCTGCAGGTGACAACCAGCTCGATCTCTCTGTTCCATGTGCATCAGAATAGGCAGTAGAGGTGTAAGATGGGCTGGATGTGGGCCAAGAAAATGAAACCGAATCCTGAAAAGACAGGTATTAGTTGTCCTAAGTTCTCACATCTGGGAGGTGGGAAGGCGAGCTGCCCTGAATGTGGTTGCAGTCTCCTGGAAGGAGCAGGTTCTCAGTTTAGGGGGCACTCCTAGATTCAACACTGTCACTGGAGGCTCCGGTGGCTTCAGGGGCTAGGAATGCCTTTTCTCCACCTACAGCCCTTTTGGACAGAGATGACTTGACCACTGCATTCTGGGTTGTTTAAAACTGTTTCTAATACTGTGTTTTAATGTTTTAACCCATTCTGGGACCTTAGGGCAAAGGATGGGTTATAATTAATAATAGATAATAATATAATAATATAATATAATATAATATAATATAATATAATATAATATAATATAATATAATATAGATAAATAATAATAATAAATAGATATTGCATATGATATACATGAACACTTGGAAATGCTATACAAAATTTTTATTAAAAGAGTGACTTAGTATGGAAGGTGAAATTGGAGACACACTTTCCCCAATGCCTGGCTGTCCCATGTCTCCCCTTGGCATTCTCCATCTTTCCATCTTGTCACCCCGCCCCATATTACTGCAAACATATACCCTCTTACCCAGATTAAAGCCTGCAAGTAAAGCAGAGTGTTTCCCCAACCTGCAGAGAAAGAGGATTGGAGCTGAAAGTCCAAGGTGAAATGTGGGTGTGTTGTGCTCACATGTAAGCAAGCACAATATGTGACAGTGTGGAACATGTTTATTGCTACATGGTTCAGAAGCAGAGGTCAGTTGCTGTAACTTAGAGTTTCCATGTTTTTTTGGCAAATCAGTAAATCTGAAACTTTACGGAATGTTATCACAAGAAATGTTATTGGATCTTATTGAATCTTGGGTTGTTTTTTTTTTTTTTTTTTTTAAAAAAACCCCAAAACAAACACTTGGTCTTCCACCCTGTTTCTCCTATCTTTAAAAATTTATTTCCTGCATCATTCTTCACCCCTCCACTGAATTATCTAATGCTAATTAGCCTCAAACAGTGACTGATCCAGTTGGTCTATAGCCATATGCCCTACCATAAGGTTACCAGATTTCCCCCCAATGAATCCGGGGACACTTCATTGAAATCATTCGGAATGATAGGATTTTGTCAGGGGACTGATTTGTAAATCTGGGGACTGTCCCCAGGAAACGGGGATGTCTGGTAACCTTACCCTATCATCTCATGTAGGGCTGTCCAAAACAGCACATCAACTGCAAGCTTTTAGGACATCAGATGATGTGGTCAGGACTGTGTGCTCAAAGGAAGATGTGTGGGCAAGCAGAGATGGTCTTCATCTACATGTATGTAGAAGGTTAGCTTGCTTCTGAAAAGATGTGGGCCATCTCTTTTGCAATTGCATACTTAGCTAATATTTAACAGATTTGTATTTTTAATCTGGGATTATATTATATGAATATCTTGCTGCCTTCTGGAGAGAATTTATATATATAGATATATATGTAATGGGGTTGCTCGTGCGTAAGCAGGTGCCTATCTCCCCGGCTGGGTGCAAACACCTGGCTGGGTTGCCAAAGTGAACCTTTTCTGTCCGGACAGCCACTCACCCGTGGCTGACTCAGTTGCTGGCAGAATCCGTCAGTGGGCGTTTCTTAAACTTCTTCCAGCAAAGAAGCTCTTTGACGTCTAGTCTCCTCCTACTCTCTCTGCGCGAAAGCCTTCTGCGCAAGGAGGGCGTAGGCAACGGAGGACCCCTACTCTCCCCGCTGGTCCCAGGCAAGGAGTCATGGGTCCGCCTCGCCGCTTCCCCCATCTGCCCCCCTTCTCCACTGGTGCTACGCTGATTCTCTTCCCCAGAAGATGGGCTGCTTTTCCTGATCCCTGGACGCTCTCTGGAATCCCTCTGGCTTTTGCTCTCTCCCTCCGGCACTGATGGCAGTTCCCTGACATATAGATATATAGATATATATAATTGCTGTTATTGTTTGGAATGCTGTTTATGTTTGACACACACAGTGTTTCCGACAGACAACCTAACTTTCCTTGTATGCTATTTATAGCTTCAGATTACAAATAGGGAAGCCACCTATTGATTGATAGACAAATCAATTGAAAACGTTGGCGCTGGTAATTTATTCCACTGAGTGCAATCCTATTTATTAATGTTGACTTGGAATTAAGTTCCACTGTTTTCAACAGGCAAATCTTCCATTATGTGAGTCTATGAGAGTTATTGGAAATCAAATTTTTTTGTCCGCATACTTTACTGAAGATAATTATAATGATGTAGGGAGCACCTGGGGAAACTGTTGCCCTCCAGATTTTGCTGAACTGCAGTTACCACTATCTCTGACCATCAGAGATGCTGGCTAGAGATGATGAGAGTCATGAGTAGAACCACATCTAGAGCGCCACAGCTTTCCCCTTCCCTGGATGAATAGTTCTTATAAGAATTATTTCCACATGAACTGGGAATCGGTGTGAGGTGTGTAGTATGAGTAAGGGGGCTTTGGTGAGGTCAGGGGGGGGGAGAAGTGGAGGAGTTGGAAAGTGGAGCGAGAAGGGGCACTTTCCCTAGTTCCCCAAACACCTCATTTTTTTGTATATTCTCACTGATAATAGAGCAGAGACTTTCCACTGGTATATTCATTCTTGTACACATTACTTGGCTGGAAAATTAGGTACAGTCACCTTTCAGGTCAAACTTAATTGAATTCCCCTGCCCCCACAGGTCAGTGCATAAAATAGGAATTGCCTCCGGCTTGACCCTCGTGAACACTGCTTTGTAGGATCCAGAGCGGTTTGTGTGCCTTTAAGGATACTGCTGCTGAAACCCCCAAATTTGCGCTGATCAGAAATATTTATTCTGCTCTGCAGTGATACTGTGTCAGAACTTCAAGCTAGAGTGCAAAAAGAGAAAAGCGCCCTGGTGGAAGAGGCTGTTCAACCACCAGCAGCCGTCAGTCGCTGAATGTGCGTTACTGTTTTAGACTGTCAGTTTAGGAGCCTGTGAAAAGCTGCTAATCTGTCTGGCCTGTTGCCCTCGCTAAGTTTCCCAGTGGATGGAGATCAGGCTTTTCATCTCTTGTCATTCCAAAGTGAAAATATGACATTGCATAGCTTTAACACTATTTTAACAATGAAACATATCACAGATGGGTTTCTGGGCTGCAGCTGGTGCCCATCTTGCCTAGCCATAGTTACTCTCCTTTGTGCTTGGGGACGCTGTTGCATAGCACAGTGGACGGCTCAGTGCCTTGTATGATCTCATTCTGTCCCAGAACAGTAAAACTTAGAAAATCGCAATAACAACTGTGACTGTTTGCTGTTACATTCTCTCACCTTTGTACAAGTTGACTGTCCTGGGAAGTGAGAGTGTAACAAAGCAGCCACAACAAGGAAAGCAAAAACAGGGAATAAGGCTGATTACAGTGTCTTGTTAAGTTCATGATGTCTGAATTATCATTTCTGGCGCAGTCGTAAGCCCAGAACACCCCTTCTGCAGAATGCATAACCTCAACTGACACAGACTTTATGATTATGCCATGCCATTACACCATGTGTGTCATGGCAGGAGCATTTGCCTTATTCATGAAGAAGTCTTGGAATGTGCAGCCATGTGTAATGATTTGCGAAACAGCCAAACAATTAGGCCACAGATTTCAATTACAAATAGCAGGAAATCTTATTTTGGCTACACAAACAGTACAATATGGGAAAATAAACATAGCATTTAGAGTCAGCTTCCCACAGTGCCAAGAACAGCATAATTATATCTGGTGGTATTATAAATAATCTGTGGGGTTCTCTTCTCTTCCATCGCCAGCAAAAATGACACTAAATTATAATTTCCATAAATGTACCGAGTGGTTTCAGTGGCTTCATGAGCTGAAGCATCCTTCCTACTTAAGCTTGTTCAAGCCTGATTGTTAGGTATCTTCAGAGGTTTACATGGTGAAGAGGTTCTTCTGTATCTTTGCTATGTGCATTACATATAATGCTGCACATGATGTGCTCTCACCTGCAGGGGTCTGAGCACTCCAACTGAGACTTCCTTGTGCTGCAGGATGTGCCAATGAGGCTGCATTAACTGGCTACAGAGGACTTCCAATAGGATGTTGGTTGGGGAGCCCACCTTATTTCCAGTGTTCAAAACTCCCATCGTTCTAAGTGCATTTTTGACAGGGAATTTCATTGGTGTGAGCAGTTTCTGAGCACTGGGTTCAGTAATGCGCCTAAGATTTTGGATTCAAACTGCAGAGTGGAAGGAAAGGAGGACCTTTTTCTGCCTCCCCACTTCTAGCTACTCTTTGAAGACTGGAGAAGAGACCCTCTTAAGGATACTAGGGGGGTGGGCAGGGGAAGGACTAGACCATGTGAAAAATGAACATAATATTTTAGCTGCAGTTCATTCATTTTCAGCTTTGTATTCTTGTTATAAAAAAGTGCACCTAGATATTCCATTGTTGCACCCATAACCTAGATTTAAGGTGCCATTTAGCACCTAGCTTTCATTTCTCAGTTTCTAAAACTGCTTATTTCACAGTCCCCCACCAGCAGATGCCAGGATACCTTTCTAAATGCCATGGCCCAACAGTACCAGAAGTTCACCCCCTTTCCTCTGTTCAAAGTAGAACTTTCCTGGATCATGGTTGAAGGCTTTCCCTTGGCTCTGAGGGCTCTAGATTGTACTTGTATGTGGCTCCAGAAGAGACCTCTTCTGGTCACATGACATGATGCCTGGGATCATCCATGACTCCCAGGTACTTGAGGCATCAAACCTGTCAACCCCAGAAGGTTCCTGGTTGGGGTAGAGACTGAGTAGCTGGGGAATACCATGAGGTCACTGATAAACTTTCTGTTTTTTCTTCCTTAGCTGACAGGTGGTGCTCACTGATTATATTCATTGTGACTCCATGTCCACTGACTTTGGATACTTCTTTTGATCTGCTTATGTATAACTTCATGTTTATAGGGCAGGCTCGCAGAATTACTTTTGGTGGGCTTTTGCCACAGAACAAATTAGGACGGATTGCAAAGCAAGGTTTTGTTTTATAGAAAACACTTCTCTATTACTATTGCAACTAAAGACCCATTTTCCTTTCTGTTCTTTTAAAATGGGTTGTAGCTCCAACATTGCACAGGAGAGGGGTTTTAGTTCATAGTTTAAACTGCAAGCTTTCCAAACACATATAGAACATTTTTGTTTGTTCTACTGCACATTGCCTTTTGCCCTGTCCAGGAAATCAGCAGTCCATGCTACTGCAATTTATGTTTCATTTCCTTCTCCCATATGCTAATTGAAAGCATTCCACATGAATGAGCTATCAAGCTAAGAAGTATACTTAAATGTAGGATGTATATGTAGTCGCTTTCATTCCCTGTGTTGTTTATTTGAATATAATTGTTCTTTCTTTTGCCTATGGGCATTAAGACAGATGAGATGGAATGAGGGCCATTGCATTAACAGATTAATAAAATAGGAAGCTGAGCAAAGGGATTTTTGTTGATCCTTTCAGCACCCTAAGAATAGAGACCACAGTAGAGCAATTTCCAGCCATATTCATCTTTGGTAACAAAAGCAGCAAAGACTCTTGAGGCACCTTTAATTCTAACAAATTCATTATGGTGCTGTAATCATGCAAAGTGGACTGTGGCCTACAAAAGCCTGTGGTATAATGAATTTATTTGACATTAAAGTGCCGCAAGATTTTTTGTTCTTACAATAAACTGAAGTATATATTTTAGATCTCGTATAATAGAATTTAGCAATCATACATTTTCATAGGAATGTAAGAAGCTGATTTACATGGCGTGAACTCATGAATTCAGCTAGCTCTGTGTTGTCTGCAGTGCTTGGGAGTGACTCTCCAGGGTTTCAGACAGCATCCCCCACCCCAAGCCCCACCTAAAGATGCCAAGGATAGCACATAGGGCCTTTACATGCAAATGAGATGTTCTACCACTGAGTGGTGGCTCCTCCCCTATAGAAAATATTATAATGTTTTTCATGTGTTCAGCCTGGTTCTATAAGGGCTAAGTTACTTGCATCATAAACATCGAAGATAAGTATGTGTAACCTGCAAAGATCTAGCTTTTGAAATTACTAGCAAGTACTTTTTATGAATAAGGGATAACTTAGTTGCCTCCCAGGATTGACAGCTGAGGTTGAGAAGCAACCTTGAGGTGGTTTTATCCTTGAGCCATTTGAATGAACTTGAGCTTTACTGAAAACTGGCAAGATTGGAGCCCCTGCCACCTGTTGTGCACTCTTTGCAAATGGAATTGAATCGGAAGGTGGAGAGCCATGATTTCCTGGTTGGTTTCGTTTAACCCTGTTTTTTATGGTTGCGTTAAGTGTGTTGAGATATATTGAATGCTGCTATTCATTCTTGACACTGTTATTGATATCCATAATTGTTTTTGCTATAGTATACTTCAAGTTGTATCTATTATGACTCACATTGTGTAAGCTGCTTTTAGGCATAGTCTGGTGGGGAAATAGTATGTGAATGAATGACTCTTGCATCTGTGAGTGCACTTTCCATACTGCTTCTTTAAACACTAATATCTATTCCTGGTGTAATGCATGCTCATTTGAGAAAATATTGTACAGCAGTTTAAATTGTGAACATCCTTCAAATGACATACACCCTAAATATCATTAAGAACAAACCAACCTCACTTGGCCATGTAAATAGGCATGCTGCAGTAGTGAATCCTGCCCCAGAGTAATTAATGAGAAACACTTAGTTTCACTCCAAGAGGATTGTATTCCTCAATATTCAGAAAGTAGTCTGGGAACAATTGAACTTTCTCTATGTAGTAATTTTAAATGTCTGGCTTAATTGTCTGAAACAAAGGCTGTCCATCTCAGTAACTGGGACAACAGAAACTCTAGGCAATTTTGTTCTATTTGTAGATGTTGAGTCTTGGTTACTTTATTAGATTATATTTCCTTAATTAGCTAGCTCCTATAAATCTTCTGAACATAGCAGTGAGAAGAGCTATCAGTGGTTATTAAACTCATTTACTTCTGTTTTCATTCAAGTGAATTTGCAAAATAGTCTGAAATGGAAACAAAATGACAATTGAATAGGAAGGATATGGTATATGGTATATTATTACATTGTGGAGTTTTGTCCTTTTTCCTGAATTAAATTTGGATATTTCTAAGAATGGAAGAAAGAGGTATTTACAGTGGTACCTTGGGTTACAGATGCTTCAGGTTACAGACTCTGCTAACCCAGAAATAGTACCTCAGGTTAAGAACTTTGCTTCAGGATGAGAACAGAAATTGCACGGCAGCCGCGGCGGGAGGCCCCATTAGCTAAAGTGGTACCTCAGGTGAAGAACAGTTTCAGGTTAAGAACGGACCTCCAGAATGAATTAAGTTCTTAACCCAAGGTACCACTGTATTGAGTTGTAGATTATTTGGGGAAACTACTAGGAAAAAACCTGTGTTTTTAGATTCATTGGTGCATGTTTACCAGACTTACATGCTTTAATTTTCAATTTGTGACGTACATGCTCAGCAAACTACAGTGGAGAATAAAATGTGGCTTTGTAGTAAGTTTAATGGAATGATGGCATAAAACTAGTTGAAATGCTCTTTGGACAATCTAATATCTGGTTAACATGTAGTCTCGAGGGCTGTCACTTGATTTAGAAAAGCTTACCCAATTAATCATCTGAGTTTTAGTCAATTAATGTACCAGTAATTAATCAATTAAACCTGCAGAAAGCATGCATTCTGAGAGTGTGTGTAAATATTTACGAGAAATGATAAATGTAATATTATTTCTCTCCAGTGTTTGTTATTCAGAGATGTCTCACACACCTGCTACAGTGCTAACTTTAAAGTTGCCTGCCGCCCAACTTTTTCCTGCTGCCTCCTCTCTTTACTCCAGTTTCAGGTGTTGAAGAATGGAGATCATGGTGGGAATGGCCTTTGCTACTGATGACGCCAGTGATGACTGCCACTCCCTTTGTAGATGAGGCATCTGGTATGAGACTGGTGGCAAGCCAGCACTTTTTCCGGTGGCATCTGCCACCACAAATTCCACTAGCTGTATTGAACTCACTCAGAACACTATCCGATTCCACCACAGAACCATGCTAAATTTTGCATACTGCATTACCGGGCGGGGATCACCCATGAAGTCCTGTTCCAGCCCAACGGCAGCACTCTCATGGATATTGAAGAACTATTGTCCTCCACCATGCCAGAGACTAGCTTGGTCAAGGATGCTGTTGGGCAACAGAATGATCAATAGGCCAGCAGAACCCTCAATCTCTCTCTCTCTGGCCCAATACAGGTACAGAGTTTTTTAAGCCCACTCCAAGGATTTCTGGTACATGAGACAGTATTTCAATGGACAACACCCTCCTTCATCCTCCAGTCTAGCCTGGTGCTGTACTGACTACCCAGGTGCACACAGCTGAGATAGGTCAGGCCCACCCAGGTCACTTATCCAATTCTTGGATATATTGACACTAGGTAGGGTTCATTCCTTTTTAATATTATTGTCATCCTGAAAGACACATCTCTTCAAAAAAACACAACACCTGTTTACAAAAAATGGCAGGAATTTCTGAACAAAATACATGTTTCGATAAATAACTTCCAGCTGCCCACAAAGCCATGTAGCATCTCTCCTTTGTTACATCTTTGTATAATTTAAATCATTTCTACTGCCTCCGTTGTAAGCAACCAGAGCAATTATTGTTATCTGCAGGAAAAAATAGATTTAGACAGAACAATGGAAGTCATGGGAATATGGGGGGGGGGGATAGATACTTCATAGAACTAATGATGCTGTTGTGATGCACTGCTAACTCAGGAAGTAAAGAAAGGTGCTGTATTGTTGAATGCTGGTTTCTAGCTCAGGATGTCGAGAGTCTCCAAAGAAAGAAAAAGTGGTTTTTTGTGTGTGTCTGTGTGTTTGGATCAGTCTCCAAAAATGGCTTCTCATATCCTACCTCATATGTTTGTAAAGTTCTCTGTTTTAGTTTTTTATAATTCAAGGTCAACATCTTGAATATTATTTAGAAGATAATAGGAATCCAGAGCAGACACTAGCTGCTGCCTACCCCTATCATCTAGTGCTTAACAATACAATAAATGGCATAATGGGTTTTTGGAATTCATGTGGTGTGTTTTTTCTTCCTGTACAAAACACTGCTGGAATAATGCTGGCAGGCCTAGTCAGTTCAATTACCTGTTTTAGAAAAGCCATATGGTTATTGTGATTATTTTGTATTGTTTTGCAGTATTTTATGCTGTGCATTGCCTTGATATTTATGCGAGTGGGCGGTATAAAGGAATTAAATGCAAATAAATACGACTACAATGAAATTAACACAATGACTTTTTTAAATACAGGTGTGTGATTACAAATGAATGAATACTATGTACCGTATGTAGTAATTAGTATTAAAAAGGAAGCAATGAATTGATGGTGAGTTTGTTTTTCAGCAATACCAAAGGGATTTAGTCTGACAGCAGAACCCCAAATACACCCTGATTTAAATGCAATGTGATGTACAAATTGCAAAGTATTAAACTTCATGCAAATCACAATCCTAATTAAGATTTACACAGTGTTAATACTTCTGGTGGCAAGACAGGGCATGGTTCTTAGAACATTCCACTCTACTTATCACTTCCATATTATTATGGAATTCCACAAACATCAGGCCATACTTCTGACAATTTGAATTCCCCCCAGATTTGTATTGTGTAAAAGAAACTTGGTGAGATGTGGGCAGGTGCTACCTGGGAGCATAGCACAAATTGGAACTGTATTCCAGAATGGGGTTTTAAAATAGAACATAAAAGATTATTATTAGTTCATAAAATGAATGTATTCTTAAAGTAACAATTGACTTGCAGTTTTAGTGAGATAAAGACCAAAGTTAAAATTAAAGGGGATTTTTTGGTCTTGAAGTCGGATTCCCAGTATATTGACACTGAGAAAGAGCAGCAGTGATATGAGAAGAGGAGCATTTGTGTTGAGTCTGAATTCCATTAATGTGGGAGAGAATTTGGAAGGAAAAGCAAATGTATGTTCTAGTTCAGTGTATGTTTCACAATCACTCTGGAACAAATTTAAAACAAAGCTGATTTAAGCTTTGTGTGTTTATTTCTGGAAGGCTCTATGATTAAAACATTGGTTTTCTGTTTGGATGCTTGCAAAACATATATCTGTAACTTCCTGTTTAGATACAGATATATGCTCCTGTCAGAGAGGATGGGATGAGAAAGAGTGTTTCAAGTCTGCCTAAAGCCATGCCATCTGTCCTTGAAGACACATTCCTTAAAGTGTTTGGGGACAGACTGTGGTCACTCAGTGCAAAGGTTATATCATTCTGAACATGTTCCGAATTACTTCTATGTACAGTATTATTGTTTCATATGTCCTGTGATTTAACTCAAGGATTGAAAAGAGATTTCTTTTGCTGAGCTCTGGCAACCACAAATTAGAACCTGCTCTAACAAACAGTGGCTGTTCAAAATAATAACATTTTTCTCCTTTGCAGGAGAAGCCTCTAAAACCTGACACTGTACATCAGAAGCAATGTTGAAAATGCCCCAACTGGGAGTAAAATAAATGAATTCACATTACAGTATATAAAAAAAATTGCTTCCTCCATCTCAGCAATGCACAAACTTTATAGACAGAAGATTTGTGAGACTGTCAAAAGATAATATCTTAATCTAGCCCTAAACAGAAAAAAACATGTATTCTGTTTGAAGCTGTATTCTAAAAGCAGGCTTCAACAAACAGAGTACAATCCTATGATGTATCACTCTACAAATGTGTTGTGGCACTGCTCTAGTCCTTATTGTACTTCCATTGAGCTTTGATCATTTAAGTAGGTTTGGGTATGTATAGTTAGCACATTCGTTCTGTCTTTGTTGTTCTCAGGCTTCGCAACATTATCTGAATAAGAATTGGTGTAACCCAAGAAGCACAGCTGCTTCTATGTGATGTTCATTCACATTACCATTCCCTCACTTCCCTTATATCTGGTTTGTGGGTAACCATGCAGGGCTTTGGACTATGTAAACTTCAGGCACAACTGTGGTGTACCTAGTTTGTGAAAACTTCTCACTCTTTCCCCATTCTGGTGTCAAGGAATCGCTTCACATTCCTGTCCAGATGTTATGGAATCTTCACAATCCAGATGAGGAGAATCCAGCCCAAAGCAGTTTGATCGATACCTTCTGTTTCTAGCTAAATAGGTGACATTCACTGTAGCATCAGTAGGCACCCACATGTTCAACAGGGCTTTTTTTCTTCTCCCTCTACAGCTATCCACATACCCTTCATTTGCGCTGGGTGATCCTCTGGGGTGAGGCATGCGGGGGGGGGGGGGGAGCTGCAAATGGGAAAAGAGGAGAGATGACAGTCCTGAAGCCCCATTTTTCAAGCAGATTTCCATTGTGCAAGTGAGCAGACATTACTGAATGCCATCTGGTATCCCCATTTGAGTGGGAATCACTTCCAGGTGTGTTTCTTGCCACATAGAGTTTTGGGATACAATATCTTCCCCCTGTTGAAGAGTTCTGCTATCCAAGTGGCAGCTGTGAAATGTGTGTCATTTTAGCTTGTAGAAGAACCTAGAAAATGGTTTTCTGCCTATAGTATTTTTAAAAAACGTGTGTGTTTTTTTAAAAAAATATTTACAATCCCCCTCATGGCTTTTTGTATTTTTATTTTTGGATTTCTAATTTTCTTTTTCATTATTATTAAAAACATTTCTAGACTGCTCTTTATCCATGCAGATACCAGGCTGGTGCACAATAGGCATGGATGAAATTAAACATTCCACAAAGAATGTTTGTAGTACAGTACAAGTAAAATAAAGCAGCAGGGCGGGGGGACCAATTAGTTGCAACTAAAAATAATTAGAGCATTCTAAAATGCCAACTTTAAAATGCCTGGGCAAATAGATAAGTTTTGAGCTGACAGGGAAATTCTACATGCTTATGGACCAAACTAGAAGTGATGTTTATAACAATTTACTGATGTATTCTCAGAAAGAAAGAAAAAACAGCCACAGGTGTGCATGTTGTTTTAACACTTAGCCCCTATTTCAAACTGGGTGCCTCTTCTCCTGCTATTTGACTTAGTAGGGAAGCTTCCATGAAGGAAAATAAGGCTGCAACCTTAACTTGGGCTTCTGAGTAGAGATGGTTAGGACTGCACTTAAGCCTATCCATGACTATTACTCATGATGGGTATATATTACCTCCAAGTGCAGAGGCGACCTGCCTCTGAACATTCCAGTTGCTTGGGATCATGAGTAGGAGAGTTCTGTTGTGCTCATGCCTTACTTGCAGGCATCTGGCTAGACCTCTGGTCTGATCCCAAAGGGTTGTTCCTGTGTTCTGAAGAGCTAAAGCCAGGATGGAAGCAATAACTAAACTCATCTATTCTTTTCATATGCATTTATTGCTGTTGCTTTTTATCCTTGAGAGCTATATTGCCAGCTATGCAAATGTAAAGGATCTGTACTGAAGCTGTTCAATATAGACTAGCCTTTGGCTCATTTGACCCTGGAGAAAGCACTCAAATGTTCTTTCAGGAATAATCCATTTTCACAGATTTGATAATCCTCCACTTCTTGCTGTGTATATTGGATCGGTCATCTAACTCTTGTCCGTGAGCCAAGGATTTAGTTCTTTGTTTTTAGTCTGTTGTATTCCACATGCTCTTAGGAATGCTTTCATTTGTTTTTTGGGTGTACTGCATTCACTTTTTCCTGTGTCCATGGCACTCTCTCTAAATCTGTGGTGGAGACTTGGGGAACTTGCAGCCCACATTATCAGGTGTTTTCAGCCTTTGCTGTTTTCCCACCTTCTTTTTGCAGCCATTGAAACCTGGTTTTAGACCAGCTTGGCAGTGAACCCCTCATGTCGTTCTCCTCCTGCAGGTGAGAGTGGGAAGAAAAAATGTATGCCTTTTCTCTAAGCCCGCAAATGTCCTGTACCCTAGCTTTTGCTATTGCTTTTCTACTCAGTAGTTATGTGTCCCTGCAGGAGCGATTTCCCTTGATGGAAAATGCTAATTACAAATCAATAAATTTATGAGGAAAGAGGCTGGAATAATCGTGTGTATCTTTGGGGGTTTGCCATTAATTTTTGTATCTCCTCAGAATTGATAAAGCAAGTTACTTTGATGCAAGGCCCTTAACGTTGAACAAATCTTTCCATTCATTGGCAGCGCTTTCTGTGAGAAAAGCAAAGATGAGCTGGCATGTTGACATTTCGGTCCTGTTTGCTGCACAGCTCTCAGAAAGGAGTGCTGCTAAAGGCCAGAGTTTTTGCTTGTTCAAATGTTAGTACCAGGAATGGTGAAGGAAGAGAGACAGCTGCTCCCCACTCCTGCTTTACAAGTCCAAAATTCTGTATATTAATCCCAGCTGACAAATGCTGAATACATACCAAACAAGACTTTGGTATTTATAGAATGTATATAACAATTCAAGGAACAGGCCCTGCAGTCAGCATTTCAAGCAGCCAACTAATGAGATTGTTGACAGCTCACTCTGATTTTTTGAAATTGTTCTGTGTGTATGCTTCTTAGGGAAGTGAACCTCTGTGGAATAAATTGCACTGGCATACTGTGCTCAAATGATAGTGCTCTGCTAAACCATAAAGAAGCATGTAATGCCAGCATTATAACAGTGTTTTGTTTTCTACAGATTGTAGTTCAGTTTTGTCATGACTTGGGCTAGTAAACCGTTAAATCTCATGCTGTCCTATTCCAATCCGCTGCACTCTCGACAGATTTTCAGCACACGACTTTTTTCTTCTTCATTATATTTAACCCAGGATGTAGTTACCATGTGTGGCTTTGTTAAACTGTAGTTACTCCTTGGTAGTGGTACCCAGGCTTCCTCAACCTTGGCCCTCCAGATGTTTTTGGCCTACAACTCCCATGATCCCTAGCTAGCAGGACCAGTGGTCAGGGATGATGGGAATTGTAGTCTAAAAAAACTTCTGGAGGGCTGATGTTGAGGAAGCCTGCAGTAACCCCTGTACATAGAACTGCAGCTGGCATTGCCATCTGTCAACCCAGAACTCTTGTTGTCTGTCTCTTTAAAATCTCTATGGTAACAAGAAAGCACAATAGTTGCTGGGCTTCCTGTCCTGTGTTTTTCACTGGTCCCTTTGCCTTTCCTCCTCCTGTGCTTGTGGTAGTAAGTAGGACTTCAGTTTTGCCCCATAGCAGATGGAGGCGGTGGCAAGATGAAGGGGCCAGTGGGGAAATGAGGTGGAAGGCACAGTGGTTGAATCTTCTCCTCAAAGACTGCCTCTCCCCATGTGAGAGAGCAGCACTAGGCCCCTGCCAGGTAGCCTAGTTGGCTCATTGGATCTACACAAGACAATACACACCAGATCTTCTGACACACAATGTCACATTCCTATGGATATTGCTTGCTGCAATGTGGGAGGCCAGTGTGTGAATCTGTCCTAAAGTTTAGAGTGTATTCTGTTCTCCTCAAAATACAAATGCGGCAAGTTGCTTAGAAGGGGTTGGCATGCAACACTTGCTGTTTAAGAAATGGCAATAGCGCTTCCATCTCTGTGTGGTGCTGCATATAATTGTGAGGATTCTGTGGTTGCCCTCCTCCTTTTGCACTCCCGCCTTTTATCCTTATCCCATTGGATTGTCCTTTTCCTTGCACACAGAGTAAACCTAGCCTCTGTCACAGAGCTGGCATAAGTGATGCTGAACTCCTAGCACAGAGGGGTTTGGCCTGTAACACAATTTGAACATGCCGTATGTCAGCTCAGTCATTGTCTCTTCAGGCTGCTAAGAGTATTTCAAAGTAAAGCACCACAATAAAATAAAAAAAAGCAAGAGTGAAACTGTTTTTCATTTCTTACAGCAATTTCAGGCATCTGTCTGAACCTTACTACAGCAGTATGTTGACATTTGAGTGACCTTGTGTTTCTCTCTAGGAGATGGAAGCCCAAGATGAATAGTTGCCCTTCCAAAGTTATTTCTGTCATATTCAGAATAAACACTTCTAAACAGCTCTTGAGGCTTTCCTTCTAGAAAATACTCTGATTAGAGGATCTGTCAAATAAGGGACATAGCAACTACTATTGCCTGCTTGAGTAGCACCCTCAACATACTCTCAGACAAATTTTTGCGAACAAAGAGGAAGCTTCAGGGGGACAGCTGCTAACATTTTATTTATTTGTTTGTTTATTGTATTTCATTTTCCTTCAAGGAGCTCAAAGCTCTTCCCCCCTCCTCATTTTATCCTCACTAAGCCCTCCAAGGTAGGTTAGGATTAGACGCAGCAACTGGCCTGCGGTCGCCCAGTGAACTTTATGGTTTGAGTGGAGATTTGAAGTTTGATCTTCCAGGTCCTAGTCCAACGCTCTGGCGACTACCTCACACTGCCCCCATTCCGCCATGCACCTCAATATCTCATCCAGTTCCCCCCACATGATTGTCTTTTTTGACTGTCCACATTTTGCCTCATGATGTTTCTGGATACCAGGGGTGCTCTGTGCCCCACAGCTTCTTCTGCTTCCATGGCAGGTGGCATTTGTGATATTCTTCCAGCCCTACAAATGATGGGGAAGATCAGTGTTGGGCACTTTGTTCCAAAGGAGCCACTGTCCCTGTCAGTGAGGGCACAGCAGAATCTTCCTTTTATAACTGTACGCAGGTCTGCTCTACTTAATGTGACGTTGGTTTGGATTGTATAACAGCTCCTTGTTGTCTTAGCTTCTTTTTGCTTGCTGCATGAACTCAGCTGCCATGTGGAATGATCTGAAGCAGCCTCCAGATGGTGTCTGTAGTACGTGCCTTGGTCTCAGTTTCATATATCAGTATGAAATTCACCTGTGGGGGGATTTTAAAATAAGCTCAATACACCATCAGTTCCTCATGTTTTCATAAGGCAGTGGCAGCTCCAGGGCTTTGCAAATGAAAAGGCTGTGTGGGAAACTTGATGAAGGATATGCCTTTGCGTCTCATATACTGAAACGCCACCTACATCTTGAAGTACGAAAATGTTTTTTTTAATTAATTTTTTTAATTAAAAAAAACATTTTTTAAGGGTTTGTTGAACCTTCTTAAGAATGTGAAACTTGGAAAAGTGCAGTGGGTTTAGCCTGTAACATACTGGTAGTTTAAACATTTACAGTGGTACCTCGGGTTAAGTACTTAATTCGTTCCAGAGGTCTGTTCTTAACCTGAAACTGTTCTTAACCTGAGGTACCACTTTAGCTAATGGGGCCTCCTGCTGCCACTGTGCCGCTGCTGCATGATTTCTGTTCTCATCCTGAAGCAAAGTTCTTAACCTGAGGTACTATTTCTGGGTTAGCGGAGTCTGTAACCTGAAGCATATGTAACCCGAGGTACCACTGTATTGCCATATTTTTTCTTAAGAGGGAATTCCTGACAAAAAATATTTTGACTGAAGCAAAACCAGCAAGTGTTAACTCATTTACTGTGGTACCTCAGGTTAAGTACTTAATTCGTTCCGGAGGTCCATTCTTAACCTGAAACTGTTCTTAACCTAAAGCACCACTTTAGCTAATGGACCCTCCCGCTGCCACTGCGCCACCGGAGCACAATTTCTGTTCTCATCCTGAAGCAAAGTTCTTAACCTGAGGTAATATTTCTGGGTTAGCGGAGTCTGTAACCTGAAGCGTATGTAACCCGAAGCATATGCAACCCGAGGTATCACTGTACTGTGAAAAATGTTAGCAAAACAACATATTTTAAATGTGCACCTAAGAGCCCATTAAAGTTTGTTCTTGATCATTGAAGTTGTGCTGTCAATTCCCATTGACGGTAGTGGGTTTGAATTAGGCATTAAAACCTCAAGGAGGCCGACACTCAGGTTGGCCAACTCTCTTCAGGTGTTCTCTGGAGCTGCATTGGAGTAAAAAAGGGGTTAAGAGATGTCAAAATGAGGTGGCTGCAAGCCTCTGCAATATACTTGCTATAGGTAAAAGTCACTGCTCCCTTTCCATTTATGTGCTTAATGGACATCTCAGGTTGGATTTGAATGTATGTACCTTGAATTGGACCATAAAGAAGGCTGATCGCCAAAGAATTGATGCTTTTGAATTATGGTGCTGGAGGAGATTCTTGAGGGTCCCATGGACTGCAAGAAGATCAAACGTATCCATTCTTAAGGAAATCAGCCCTGAGTGCTCACTGGAAGGACAGATTGTGAAGCTGAGACTCCAATACTATGGCCACCTCATGAGAAGAGAAGACTCCTTTGAAAAGACCCTGATGCTGGGAAAGATGGAGGGCACAAGGAGAAGGGGACGACAGAGGACAAGATGGTTGGACAGTGTTCTCGAAGCTACAAACATGAGTCTGACCAAACTGCGGGAGGCAGTGGAAGACAGGAGTGCCTGGCGTGCTCTGGTCCATGGGGTCATGAAGAGTCGGACACGACTAAACGACTAAACAACAACAACACCTTGAATTGTATGTGGTATAAATATAACTTGCACTCCCTTTATATACATAAGCTAGAGGCCCTAGGGGCAAATATTCCATATATTAATGCAACCACCTGGTTCCTAGTCAAGTTAGACATCCACAAGGTAGAATGAAAAACAGGCCCTGCATGTTTGATTCTACATGCAATATTGTGATTTTTAGCAGAATTGTGTTGCAGAATTAGTTCAAGGGATCTTATTTGACATTGCATGCAAAGTGTGTATGTGTAATACATTCATTTTCCTCTACTGGAAGCTATTTGTAGCATCCCTAATATAGCTAAGTAATTTGCATTATGAATAAAATGCCTATTCAGTGAGTGGATTCTTATGACAGAGAAGCATGTAGTAGCCGCAGAAGCTTATTGCATAATGTTCACAACTATCTCCAGCTTCCGACTAACCAGCCAACCCCCAGACTGCAGACCTCCCACAGCTGCTTGGGAAACTGGAGAAGCAAGGAGCTGGTAGCAACAAGCATAATTGTGTGGCCAGGCTCTGGACTGCTGCTTCCCCATGTCATTATGGGCACTACACAGTAAGCTTTTGAGTGGGTACCACATGACTCTGCCTGATCTGCTGAAGAGGACAAAACATGCCTTGCCTGAAGGAAATTTTGACTCGTCGCAGATGATGACCTAATTACAAAGCCATCTTAAACGCCAGTTAACTCACCTTTGAAAAAAAGAAATAGAGATAATCAACGGCACTTTGGGTGAAATGGAAAGGTGAAATCTGAGTTTCAGTGTAAGGAGTTTTAGGTTATACTGACTAAAGACTTTTAGGCTATATCAGTTTGTAAATGGACAGAAAGTGGTTCCTTGTCTTCAGTGGTTTCTGGAAGTTTGTAACGGAAACAACAGCATTGCATAATTTCCATCACTTCTGATGTCACAGTATTATACGTGATGTTAGATGTAGCTCCCAATAAAGCAATGTGATACTGTTTAAAATGTGACCTCAACTGTCTTCTTCACCTTTTACAAGCCACCAGTTGTAGATTATTTGCACTGTTCAGTGTGGGAAGAGAGGGGGCGATGGGGATAGAAATGCATCTCACCAATTTTTGTCCCATTCGTGTCAGGCATATATTTTGCTGGGTGACTCCTTAGCGGACCCTGCAGCCTGGATCATCTCTCAGTGTATGTACGTTGCATTGGCGGACTTTTGTTTTTCGCCTTTCATTGTTTGTCATTGTTGGGCCCCCCCTGTGGTACCCTCTTGGCTCAGCACCTCCTGCGGGCGAGCCAATCATCTCCCCTAAATCTGCCTCCGGTAGGTTGCCACATTGCTGAGGGAGGATCTGTGTCAGCTCTATTGACCAGACCCTCACTTCAGCGCTGATAAACTCTCTCTTCTCAGAACTAGCTTTGTGGAGGTTTTCTGGAGATAGAAACCTGTATTTTTAAAATGACAAGCATCCCTTCAGTGACTAATTTGACCCACCAGCCTCTGAATCCCAATCTCTGCATCAAGGAGTCCAGGAAAATGAAATCAAGGGGCCATTAGTCACTAGCTCAAGGCGGAATGGCTGTCCCTTTGACAATAATAGTGGGGTACTGGCTTCCCTGCAGAGAGTGACCTACTAAAATAATAGAAATGTACTTAAGGCCCAGTTCTGACCTCATTTTTGCCACTGTTGCTCCTACAGGATACAAACATTATGTGAGTCCATAATTTTTTACAGGAAATCGTTTGGGAACTGATCAGCTACTTAGCAGTGGAGATTTGCTGTTTGAGAAATGTAGTATATCAGCACTAAATAAGGTTATCTAAGCTGCTGCAGAAGATCTCTTGTGACCAGGATAGCAATAGCTTATAAATCTGGTGGTTGTGTAAATATATCAGAGCCCTCTGGCAGGCAGGTTTGAGGTTAATTCAATTCATTACCAGTCATTCTATCCCTTTGCACTCCCAGCTTGTCATATTGAATGTCAGAGAGAAAGAAGTCCCATTAATCATGCAACCCCTGTCTGCAGCAAAGCTTTGCATTGCACAACTGTGGGATGTACCAACCCTTTCAACAAGATAATGGCTCTCTGGGCCAAACCAGACATGAAGTAGGAGAATCGTGAATAAGATCTCACATGTAGTTAACAGCTGATCTGCCATACAGTTATTTACTCTTGTAAAGTTTGTGATTTGATTTTTCGCACCATTCTCTGGATTTAGCTTTGAAATGGCTAGATGGGATTCATTCACTAAGTTGTGTTATTTCTTACATTTTGTTAAGACTTATCTGTTTCAGAAGGCCTTGAGTGAACTGTCATCTGATGGGCTTTAGCTCTGTGCTAGCGCTTTTAATATATTGCTGTTTGGCGGATTCTGGAACACCTTTTCTTTGCTTTGAAATTGCACGTTTTTAAAAAAATGGCTCAGTTTGGACATTCTCTCTGTGTGTATGGTGGGATACGTGTGAAAGATTGCCCATTGCAACCATGCCTACAGTGCTATCATTCCCTGACTCTGACACCTTTACACTCACATTTTTTTTTATTTATTAAATTTTTGCCCTGCCCTGCCTCCCCCAAGTTGCTCAGGGTGGCAGATTTTTATACAATTTAAAAACAAAAAACAAAGCAAAAACATTTTAAAACAGATCAAAACGTTCTGATAACACTTACAATTAAAAACATATTTCCATCCAATGATCTCAGTGTTTCCATAAACGGTATTCTTAAGCCACCGAATGTTTAAAAACAAGAATGTTTTTAATTTCCCTCATAAAGTTAATAATGATGGGAGACAAGCACACCTCACTAGAGAGGGCATTCCACACCTGGGGGAACACCACTGAAAAGGCCCTGTTTTGCTGTGGTTATTACATTAACTTGATCCAAGTGATCCAAAATATTGCAGAGCAAGGGTTTGCATATATAGTCACCAGGATGTCAATAGTGACCATAAATCTCTTTCCGGCAGCAACCCTCCTCTGGTTGCCCACAATGAAATGAGAGATCCTTCATCTTTCCTGAGTATTCCTTACACTCCAGAGGATTTCGAGATATGGGGGGGGGGGGCAGGCGGCAGGAATAAGCAACAGAGAGAAGCTCTGGTAGACACACACAGAACTTGGTGGTAGGGAGAGGTCATTTGGCTACTATGTGCCAGGTTTTAGAGACACTTGGATTATTGCTGCTTCTGAGTGTCTTTAGGGAAGGGATGGTCAAAATTTGTGACAGCTACAAAGAATGGTTGTGTAATGCCAACAAAAAATTGTGGAACCCTGTTGCAGAGTGTTGGTACAAAATTCCTGTGAACTACTACAGTGCTACCTCGGTTTATGAATTTAATCCATTCTTAAACCGAAACAGTTCTTAAACTGAGGCGTGCTTTCCCTAACGAGGCCTCCCGCCACGGGTGCTTTTCCACCATTTGGATTCTGTTCTTAGACCGAGGTAAAGTTCTCAAACCAAGACACTATTTCCAGTTTTGCAGAATTTGTAAACCAAATCGTTCTTAAACTGGACTGTTCTCAAACAGAGGCACCACTGTATAGATAACTATAGAACAGCAAGTTTTTCTTCTGTGGTTAGATGAATAAATTCTGCTTTTATTTATTTATTTATCTTGGCAGCGTTTTAGATGATGAGAGCAGCAATCTCCGACAACAAAAACTTGACAGACAGGTGAGTTTGTAAAAATTTCATTGCACTTCATTGGTTATTTCATGTTGATAGCTGGAGCTTGCTTAACTGGATTTCTTAAGTATAAGACAAACTTCCTCTTACTGATATTCACAACTGGTAACTTTTAGGTTTTTTCCATAGCATAAATCAGTGCTGACCAATAAGCCACCCGGCTCTTTAAAACTAGGTGTGTAGTTTTGCTGTGGATATGGACAAATGACTCATAAATATGCACTATCTACCATCATAATATAAACATGGAAACATCTGGAATGAGAGATCCATACAGCTGGAAAATACACTCCCCTTCTGGTTATAAAATCTGCTAAGGAACTGAGAACGGAAATACGGTAATTGTTTAATGCTCAGCGAAGATCACTGTTACCCTGGGCTGCGATGTTGATACTAGCTTTCAAATTTGTCTTTGATACAAAATAATATTTGGAATCTAAATTGGAAAATCAGATATCCCACCCTCTCATTTTGGGCCCAGTCAGCATTTTCACATGTTCCATAATCAGGCCACAGTGCTCCATTCTCCAGGTTATGGGTGTGATGTATGAAATTACTTTCAGCCACCCCTGAACAAGCATGGGTCACTTACATGGTCTGATGCAAGTAGTTATTAGTATGTTTTCCAGAATCATCACTAGCAATTGGCTGCAGCCCGCTTGCTTTGTGCTTCTCAGGGCTGGGGTGTGTGGATTGATCTGATGGATCATGCAATTGTTGCAGAATCTCTGTGCTAGATTAGTTGTAGCATTGGGAAAGACTTTTATGCATTTCACAGTGCAATTCTCCCTGTGCCTATTCAGACATAAATTCCATTGATTCAGTGGCTAGGGAGTTGCAGCACATAGAGCTTAGATCATAATTATAATCACCATAATACAGCAATAATTTTAGTTCCTATACTTTATTGCTTTCCCAATATTTAGTATAAGCGATTTTAAATCTCAAATCTGACTATCAGTAGAGGAGTCAAATATCTCTGCTCTTATCACCGTAGGTATTTTTGCTTTTTTAAGTTTTAAAAGAGCCTCTCCATAAAGAATTGCTTGCGTATCTCCATTGTACATAATAGTAGCAAAATAAATGGTTTGATACAGAATTGTGGTAGGAGGTTGACGTCCAATTTAATATTGTTTGGTTCAAAGCATCTTGCTGAGACACCCAGAAATCAGTCCATAGGCCCACTGGTTCCTATTTAATTTAATGAGGAGCTCTCTCTGTGTGTCACTGTGTGTTTTCCCAGCGCGCATTACTTGAGCAGAAGCAGAAGAAAAAACGTCAGGAGCCACTGATGGTTCAGTCCAATGTGGACAGCCGGACAAGGGCGCGCAGAATGAAACAGTCAGAAGAACAAGCACCATTGGTTGAATCTTACCTCAACAGCAACAGCAGCACCATTTATAATGGTATGTGTCCTAATTTACTGCAAAATGTCGAGGGCAGGGAAAAGATCAAGAGATGCATTCGAGAATATGCTGACAAGAATTTTAGGGAAAAAAGTAATATAAACTGGTCTAAACATAGGCATCAGAATTGAATATTTGTTCCTTTTTACACAGCGGCTCAGTCTCCCCATAACTCTTACTTCAATAATCCATCAAATAGTATTTTGATTATTATTCTCCCAATGGAAAGGGTTTGGGGGGGTTAGCTCTGTCAATCTCTGTCAGAGATTGACAGAGCTACTGAGCCATCTATCTTCCTTCTGAAATTATTCAATCATTCACCATTTGTGGGAGGTGTTCCATTCACAGTTGCAGAATGCACTGCTGTTGTTTTAGCAATGAATTTCTCATGGTTTTAAGCAAAAACTAAAACTACTACTTTTCATAAAACGGAAGAGGACAACTTGTCAACAGAATGTACATTTCCTTTCCATGTTCTGTAGAAAGTTGACTGCACATAAAACTTTCAGGCTTTTTGTCCACTTTCATAATCACTAACTGCCCTCACTCCCCAGTTAAACTTTTAAATATAAAAATAAAAATGCACCATCGGTAGTTGAATGTCTGACTGAATAAATCTTACTTCTTGGTATACGGTTGCTGTCCTCAGCCTTTCAATCTTGGCAAAGAATGGTAAATATACATATTTTAGTAAACATTATGTGCAACACTGCAATATCATGCAGCCCAAATGACCTTATTAATGTGAGCATACAGTTCCTTTGCTCACAGATTCATTTTATATGCATGCTCATTACATTTTAGTTTATAATTATGCCATCATTTGCTTCAACTGCAGTAAGTCTGAAACAACCCTTCTCCCCTTCCCACCATATTAAAATCTCAATCCCCTTAAGTATGTATTTCATTGCAAAATATTACAGGGAAAATGTTATTTTTTTACAATAGCCTTTTAGAAAATTGCATTGATGTTCACTTTTCCCCTTTAGCATTCCTCAAAAGTGTTTTTGTTTTTTTAAATTCAAAATTAAAGAAGCATTTGAATTTCATTAGCCGTTTTTAACAGCAATTTAAATGTACACAGTGTCTGAATATTAAATGCATTTGACTTAGTCTCAGCAGCCTTTTCTTCAGTTACATTTATAAACTGGAAACCACACTGTGAATAGAACTTCTGTTTGGATTAATGATTTGCATTTTGTGGCCCAGCACATGTTGGTATGCATGTGCACAGAGGAGAGAAGCAATAGGTTGCATCCAGCACTGCCATCATTGGCATAACCTCTCCATCCTCTTATCTCTCCTACGGTCCCCTGCACATGCCAAAAGATGCTCTGTAATGTTGAGGGACCGGATTTTGGCATTTAGGGGGTTGCAGGCAGAGGAGAGGAAGGTGGAATCCTGTTGCGTGTGTGGTAGTCTGATCATGCAGAGTGGGATGCAACCCATTTTTCCTATGGAAAATGTGTTGGCTCAAAATACATTCAGTTCCTGTCTGCTTCTTCCTTCCTTTTATATAACTTGTAAAAAAATCATCAAAAAATTAAATGTATTTCAGATGAAAAGTTTTGGCTGTACATTGTTTAATTTTGAGCCCCATTTTACTTTGAGCCATAAATGACGTCAGTTTTCCACCAAGTGGCAAGTTTCAAGTTACCAGTTCAGTGGATGTTTGTGCACCTTCTATTAATGAGTATTAGTTAACACTTAAAATGTTTTAAATGTTTTTATTCACACAAGCAGGGGGAATCTAACAGTTTTTGACATGATATATATATATGAAACAGTGTTTTAATTTACATTTCAAGATATCAGAAAATTTCAGTTTTGTTAACCTATAATCGAAAGCATCGGTTGATACAGGAAATTAAATGTTTTCTATTAAAGAAAACCTACCTTTTTGTTTCAGTTCATCCTCCTTTAACAAAAGTACAGTTGAAACTTAATAGCTTTCTACTTTTTCAGTAGAACAAAAGGACCTGGGTACAAATCTAACATGAGATAAAATTGTTCCAGAAAAGCTTCACATAGGGAGGAAAAACCTAAGGTTACAGGAGAAAGATAAAGAAAAAAAATGTTCTGTCTTTATCAAAGGACACCAGCATAGGAAAATGTCAAGTCAAAACATTGTTAACAACCAGCCAGGTTTTATCAGTACTGTGGGATGATAATGCTTCAACATTGGTTCTTGGTTCTTGGTACCTTGGTTCTCAAACTTAATCGGTTCTGGAAGTCTGTTCCGAAACCAATGCGTTCCAAAACCAAGGTGCACTTTCCCATAGAAAGTAATACAAAATGGATTACTCTGTTCCAGACTTTTAACAACAACCCCTAAAACAGCAATTTAACATGAATTTTACTATCTAACAAGACCGTTGATCCAATAATCAATGCTCTGTACTATAAAATAAATAAGACAGTATAGTAGATGATAAAAAGTAAAATTATTTTTTTTTTCTAACCTGCACTGATGATAGTCATTGTTTGAATGGGAGGCTTTTATCTATTTCCACAGTCACACAATCAGTCAATCAATCAATCAATCAATCAATCATAAAACAAGCCAGGGTCACAAAAATGAAAAAGCCACACAAACTAAAACCCAAAAAATAGCAAAAACAAAAGCACCTGCAATCAGAAACGGAAGGCTTTAATTACAACTGGGGGGCTTTAATTACGATTGGGAAGGCTTTAATTACGATTGGGGGGGGCTTAAATTTGCTGGGCAAGGGTAAAACGAGATGAAAAAAGCCTTAATTACTATGTGGGGGACTCAAATTTGCTGCGCGACAGTGAAAATGGAAGCTCAGGAGCATGTTCGACTTCCGAGAAAAAGTTTGAAAACCGGAACACCTACTTCCGGGTTTGCAGCGTTCAGGTTCCGGGTTGTTCGGGAACTAAGCTGTTCGAAAACCGAGGTACCACTGTAGTAAGATTCATCTAAAAATCAGGAAAGGAATCAAGTGAATTAAAATAATATTTCACGCTATTTACCAAAAGGAAAAGAAACTGCTCTTCCTTGTCATTCAAGGCCTATTTAAATCAGCCTCCCAGACTGATGTTTAGCATGGTACATAGGGCTAGGTATTCTATGTGCCAGCAGAAATCTCTTCAGGGTAAAACACAGGCCTCTCCTTTGCACCTTGTGGTTTCGCAAAGGCAGAGCTTCAGTTCCATGACAGTCATTTGTAGCAGGTAAGATTTGGAATATGTATGAGTTCACCCGTGTAGACTTCTCTTCAGAGAAGGCTAATTGGCTAATTTACACTCTGTATAAATGCCATCTGTATTTCATTTCATTTTGTGTTCTGGATGGAGCGTTCTGTACTCTCTATTGCTTCCACATTGATAGGTGACTAGAAGCCTCATGCCACCATTGCAGCCATGTGTACACTTGATCTTTGGCCACTTCCTCGACAGAGAAGTGCACCCTGGGACAACCCCAGATGCTGCTCTCCTAACATAATGGAGCCGCAAAGCCAGAGGCAGGCAGGGTTGGTTGCAGGCATATATTCCTCGTGGTCTTCTCTTTCAGCAGGCTGATGAAGCACAAGAAGTCCTGCACTCTGTGATTTCCAGAGGGCAGGGTTAGAACTAATGGATGGAAATGGCAAGGAAGCAGATTTCGGCTAACTAGCAGGAGAAACTTCCACAGTATGAGCTATCTGGCAATGGATGAGGCTGCCTTGGGAGATAGTGGGCTGTTCTTTACTGGAGACTTTTAAACAGTGGTGGCCACCTGCCAGGGATGCTGTTGTTGCACCCTACGTTGCAAATCTTGCGCTGAGTAGAGGGTTGGTTTAGAAGACCACCTGGCTTCCTTCTAAGCTTGACATTCTACTGAGCATGGCTGAAGCATTCCCAAGAATGAATTGCTGAGGTAGCAAAAAGGAATTGAGCACAAGGTGGGATTGCAGTGAGTTTTTGTGTTTGACTCTTATTACAGGGAAATAAACACAAACATGGAGCAGCCACCTACTATGGTTCTTTCCAGGAGCTCAGGAATTCTGCTCAGTTCTGCCCACCTGTCAAATTTGACCTGCGAGGCTGATCCTAATAAGGAGCAAAAAAGGTTCTCCGTCCCTGCCATAGTTTATTGTTCTACTCTTAAGTGTCAATTTATTCTGCTGAAATTATAGGGTACTCTCTGTTTATCTTTTTGAAAATCTCATTTGGCTGCTTTTATAGCAAATAATTCAGTTTTATGTGGATTCAAGACATCAATATTTGCTGGAGGGACATGTGGTGGGGCAGCTTCATGACCCTGCCCCACCTCATGTGGTGCTATGGACAGTATGGATCAGTCCTCAAACCTAAAGTCATATGGATTGCTAAGCTCTGCCTCAACAAAATTCGACATGCGTATTAAAACTGAAATTCAGGCTTTGACAAGTGCAGAGAAAGTGCCACCTTTGGAACTAATTCTCAAGCTGCAGCCCACAGTATTTATTTATTTTGCTTCTGGCTATTCCTAGTTAGTTGAGCAAACTGCTGAAATAAGAAGTGCCAGACAGTTTCTGTGTTTCTTTAAAAATGCAGTTTAGGGACACATGCAAATCAACTCATGCTTTAGACACCTTTAATACACATTTTTATAATTTTTGCGAGGCCTCAAAACTCCTCAGTGGAGCACTAACAGAGCCTTCTAGTGCTCAGTGGAGCACTAACAGAGCCTTCTTGTCCCTTTTCAAAAAAATTGGATAGTCCCAAATGCATTTCAACACAGCTGGACATTGTTGGAGGGATGTCCAGAACAGGCATAGGCAAACTCGGCCCTCCAGATGTTTTGGGACTACAGTTACCATCATCCCGTCCACTTGTCCTGTTAGCTAGGGATGATGGGAGTTGTCCCAAAACAGCTGCAGGGCAAGTTTGCCTATGCCTGGTCCAGACTATGTGTGTGATTCCAAGAAAGAATTGACGACGACGACGACGACGACGACGATGATGATATCCGGATGTGAAATGGATCAACTATTGAAAGTCATCTTGCAGGAAACACCAGGCAAAACAATAGATGTGGATACACACAAATCTATGTGTTTGAGTGACCTGAAAACCTAATCATTCATTGCTAATAGATGCTGCAATCCACACCAGATCACCAAGCTTATAGGATGCCATGAACCACCAATGGGGAACCTGTGGTCCTCCAGATGTTGCTCGACTCCAACTCCCATCATCTGACCATTGAGCATGCTGGCAGGGGCTGATGGAAGCTGGAACCCAGCCACAGCTGATTGACCACAGCTTCCTCATCCCTGCCATAGAGGAAATCCTGATATGACCATCCTTCACCTTTTTCTTTGTCAAGGAGCAGCGGTTCCTGGAACTCTTCCTGTTACCATTACTGGTCATTGTTGAAGCTTTAGAACTTCCCAAATATAATTAAATGGCTTTATATGAATGCCAAGTCTTTTACTCAAGGCTGCTTGCCATTTGAATCTTATTTCTTTAAAAGGACCCTCTTTTGGCAGCTTGAACATCTGAGCACTTATCCTAAACTCTAAAAAAAGCAGAATGTTAAATCAAAGATGGAACTAGTGTGGAGTTCGTTTTAATGGTGTGCAGAAGCTCTGACTTATGAAAGGAGTATTGCAATTTAGGCTGCCATATTATGCACATTTACTTGGAAGTAAAGCCCCATTGAATTCAGTGGGATTTGCTTCCAAGTGTACGTACTTGTAATTGCATTGTTAGTGAGCTCTGGAGTTACATAACATTACCACTTTTTTCTTTTCTGTACTTTTATGAAGGTGTGTGCATGGAGTGGGGATTGGAGGATCAGAAGGAGCAGCCTGCCAACTTCTGTTTTTTACTTTGTTGTAGAAATATTTGTTTGTATGTATTTCAAATAAGTAAACTGACAATATGAAACTACAGTGATTGTTTGCCTCACAGGTTCATGCAGGTCTAATGATTAGGCCTGCAATCCTTTGCACATTTACTTAGGAATTAGTTTCATTGAACATAGTGAGATTTGCTTATTAGCAGGCATGCATAGATTGAATTGCAAAGAAGCTGAATGGGTTACGCCAGCACAAAAGCTTCTGTGCTTAATTTTGTTACATTTTGAGTTGATGGTCTCTCATTTTTTTCTGTTTTCCTCTTTGAGAATTTGCAAAACATGTTTAGATAAAGCAGAGGAGAAGTGAGACAAGAAGACCAGATACTAGCCAGTAAATTTACTTGCTGCTGGGGACTTTTATTTGATGCTTGAAAGGGCAGGCTGGTGCCCCCTCAATAAAAATAAGTTGACTTGTAGGTAAATGCTGCTGCTTGCAATTTGAAGTGGCAAATTTGACGGAGACAGTGTCCCTTGCAGCATCCCTCCAGATATTATTAGGAACATTGCAGGAATGTTAGTACATTTTTAATAAGGTGCTGTTTTCCCCCAGAAGAAATCTTAGAAATGGAGCCTTAACTGATGATATCACAGGGGACCATGTGCACATGGCACTCTCAGTTCTTCTGATGTCCTTGGACATAGCAGTCAAGGCTGGTTCACCCAGGCAAAATGTAACACAGAAAGGGATTGCCATTTATTTTACTAGCAGCCTAAAGGTAAAGACGGTAATATACTGTATTTTTAAAATATCGTTATAAACCTGCAGTCTTCTACCCTATACTGTCTTCTTTCTCTGGAACTGACTTGATATATATATAAATACTTTTACAATCTGCCTGCTTGCTTGCTCACTTCTTGTGGCTTCATAGGTTTCTCATTTCTTCTCTCCTCTGTTTTTCTCTTTATGTTTCTTTTTGGTTGGGGTGTCTGGATTCTCTCAAGCAGTACAGGAGCCTGAGCAAGAGGACGTAAAGGTGGTAGCAGAGTCACAAGCTCCAAAGTCAACTAAAAAAGCCAAGGCAGCCACAGGAGGCTGCCAAACTGGCAACATCAGAAAGGAGAAAAAGGGGAAGCACAAAGGTTAGCTGCATGCTGCTGATTATTAAATAAGAATGAGACAAGTCACCATATGTTTATACAATGGCAAGGGGTGATTTTTTTCCCTTTCATATTTTTTCATTCAAGCTACACATTGTCCGAAACCTATATTATATATATGTATAAGCATTCAATAGATGGAGTTTGCATTGTCCAGTTGAGATATCAAGTGCACCAAAGTACTGATATTTCCACTCCTTTAATTGGTGGTGTTAAGGATTTAATGCTTACCACTTTCCCAGAAAGCCTCAGAGCAAGCTACAACATGTATAAACCAAAGTGCAAGATTCCAGTAACAAAGCAATAATATAACAAGTCCCTGGTGAATGCTGCCCACAAAATCGTGGCTTAACACCAGTGACTCAAATCCAAATTAGAAATGTTTTCAAGACTTTTGAAATGATACACATATCCACTCTCTCTGCTGAGTCTCCAAAGAGATGTTTTAAATTTATTAGCTACTTGCCACATATAAAGAGTGTAATTATTCATTATTTATGTATTTTTAATAAAAAAAATTATAGCCTCTCTGGGTGGGAAACAATAAAAGCATATGAAAACAGAGTGCGTTCACAATGAGCAAAATTAACAAAATCCATCAGATGCAGCAGATCAGCCCCAAATCACAGCCACCCATTAAAATTTATCCAAAACTTAGGCAAACAACTGTATTTTAAGCTAGTGTCTAAATAATAACAAAGTCAGTGCCTGCTGAATGTCAATAGGGCTGTTCCTCTGGCTTGTTCTAATGGCATGTTTTTGCCCATTCCATCTAGCATGGAAAGCCTAGATACAGCTGTATCCAAGTGCTTGTATTTATTGATTTATTTCATCGATTGCATTTTTGGGAACATATTTTCCTATTCCACATAATAAAGGCCAGAGTTTGCTAGTAGATATTTGGGTTCACCTTTGTGGATATGGGGGTGGACTGTCAAGAGGCTTTCAGCCTGGGCTGCTTGACTGCATCGCCATTGAACCTGTTTCTCCTTGTGCTGCATGTTGTGCATGAAGACATGGATGTGAAGCTCCACTCTGCCAGTCATCGCAGCAGGATTCCACATGTGTCTGTGTGTGAATGAAGAGCAAAGGATCTGCTTGTTTTCTGAGCACAGTTGGCGCTTGTGACAAACAGAACAGGACATGTGACAGACCCCACTGATCTGGGTGATGCACGTGCCCAGCATTCATTGTCACAACCTTGGCAATCCCAAGGGCCAAGTTAGATGTGACGTTTGTCACACAGGTAGCCCATGCATAGTTGATTTTCAAATAACAAATAGCTTGTGTGGTTAGCAAACTGAATCAGACCTGCTGTGTTGGGAAGAGGTGGGCTTCCCCTCTTTGTCTCCGTCAGAATCCCCCACCAGCCTCCACAAGGTGAATACTTAGGTGTTGGTTAGTCATTCTAATAGGGACCATGGCAAAGTGTTGACTCCTACCCCTCAGTATACTACAGTCCTGATTTAGCTCTCTCACACACCCAGAGTCAGGTGTCAGCAAACTTTTTCAGCAGGGGGCTGGTCCACTGTCCCTTAGACCTTGTGGGGGGCTGGACGATATTTTGAAGAGGAAAAAAACCAAACAAATTCCTATGCCCCACAAATAACCCAGAGACGCATTTTAAATAAAAGTACACATTCTACTAACGTAAAAACACTCTGATTCCCGGGCCAGATTTAGAAAGCGATTGGGCCAGATCCGGGCCCCAGGCCTTAGTTTGCCTGTCCATGCCCTGAGTTAAAGAAAATTCAACAACAGAAGGGCAAAATAAAAAAATTCCTTCCTGTAGCACCTTAAAGACCAACTAAGTTAGTTCTTGGTATACCAAGAACTAACTTAGTTGGTCTTTAAGGTGCTACAGGAAGGAATTTTTTTATTTCGACTATGGCAGACCAACACGGCTACCCATCTGTAGAAGGGCAAAATGAATGACAAATGCCCTCTACTTTGCCCTTTAGTCAGTGTACACCCAAGGTTCCCATACTGCTGGCCCTTTTTTCAACTGTGCTATCCATGCTGCTCTGCTAAGCCCTTGGTCTGGAATTTGTATCTATAAGGGGCTGTTTGTACACCTCAGCCTTGAAAAATTGTGCATCAGGAATGCAGACTTGCGAAGTGCTGTCTTCCGTAGTGTGCCAGAAGGCAGAGATACCCTGTATAGGCAGTACACCTGCTTTTCCAAAATCTTCCGATTATCTGGAAATCTACCTAGTTTATGCAGAGGAATGAGATTATACTTGGCATGGTTTAGGAAACAAGCACTCACTTGATTTCTGAATTTGAAAAGGCTATTCATTTTAGCTGAAGCGCTGGTGTATTCTCTAACTCTATATACAATCGTCCATACAAAATGCTGATTGAATGATTTTTGTGTATCTCGGTCATGAAAGGCCCCTCTTACAAATCTCTCGGGACAGAGCCAAGTGCTGCAGGTGCTCTCCAGTGTGGCTTTTTCTCTCACTGCAGTGGCAGTTCTGGGTCAAAATGGCTGTAGTCCTAATTAATTAAATCTAGACCCAATTAATTAGCTTTTTAAAAAAACTATATTGTCTGTGAAAGTAGTGTTTACCTCAACTGGACTGGATTTAAGGTTTTGGTTAAAAAATAATACCACGCTTAATGAGGAAGAACTGTGAATGCCTAGTCTGTATTTCTCAAAGAAATTTAGAGACAAATGTTTGTGATTTTTGTTTAAAACAACAAGCCGTGCTTTTAAGGATGAGCAGATTAGAAACTATGTGTTGTTTTGAACGTATTTATTTTCATTAAGCTTATGTATTAATATTAATGAATGTATATACTGTAACTAACATTTTTGGTTTTGGTAAAATATTTAGGACTTTCCCCCCAACTTGCACTCTGTTTTTTGACAGTGAGATTTTCAGGCAGCGAGATATTTTGGGGGTGGGTGGGGGTGGGGGGGAGTAGGATGCAAAGGAGTAGGATAAAAAATTTCATATCCAATCATTTTGGACTTGGCTCCTTGGGCATATTCCTCTGCCAACCCTGACCAATGTTCTTCACCAGAGTAGCACCCATCTGCTCAAGAGCATCAAACTACACATCAGACTAATAATTCATGTTCCTGGTTTTTAAAATTTCACAGTCTAATATCAGGAAAAGGTGGAGAAGGGAAAAACAACAACTATACAAACATTTTCTGGAGATTTTTCTTCACACATTTTGGGGATAGGACTAGCATTTTAGTTTTATTATATATCAGTTGTGTGTTAGTGTCTCAGTTGCTCCAGTTGATTGGAGGGCTTCTATCTGCATGGAAGTAGGTCTCTATCCATAATCAAATGAGGTTGCATGTGCATAGGCAAATAATAATAATAATAATATTAATAAAAATACATTTTATTTATACCCCGCCCTCCCTGGCCAGAGCTGGGCTCAGGGCGGCTAACACCAATAAAATCACAGTAAAAACATAATAGGGGGGAAAGAGAGGTGAGGAGAAAAACCAATTTAAAATACAGGTTAAAATGCAATTTAAAATAGCCGATAAATCAAGACCATAAGGGGAGGGAAACATAAGGGTCAGACCGAGTCCAAACCAAAGGCCAGGCAGAACAGCTCTGTCTTGCAGGCCCTGCGGAAAGATGTCAAGTCCCGCAGGGCCCTAGTCTCTTGTGACAGAGTGTTCCACCACGTCGGGGCCAGTGCTGAAAAGGCCTTGGCCCTATTTGAAACCAATCCAACCTCCTTGAGGCTCAGGACCTCCAAAGTGTTGTTATTTGTGGACCTTAAGGTCCTCCGCGAGGCATACCAAGAGAGGCGGTCCCGTAGGTACATGGGCCCTAGGTCATGTGTCTTGCATCTTTGTGGACCGGCCAGCATCAGGTGCTCTGTGCAGAGAGCTAACGTTGTGCTGTTTGCTCAGTTATTTCCCCCCACCACAATCCTTATTATCCCCACAAGTCACCTGATTAGTAGACTTCATTTGTTTTAAAAGGGCTCTTGCTTGTGCAGCTCCAAACGTGCTATAGTGAGACCTCCCCTCCACAGTTAAAATGTCACCCCCCCACAACTGTTAACTAGGATCTAAGAGAATGGGAATTTCCCTTCCATGATTTTGCTTTTGGTATCCATTTACTTATTTATGGTCACAGTTCACTTTGATAACTTACAGATACAGTAGGAATGCGTAGTTTGGGAGTTCAGTAACTGGTAGAATTCTAATGGCTGAGAGGTTGCACAAAAATCACAAAATTTATTTTGTATATCATATGTAGTGTATCCCCTATTTGGCGGGACCCTGCGGTGTGCTGTTAGAATTCAGCTGTACTCGGAAACAGCATGTTCCGAAAGGGTTTTCATGCATTTAGATGATGTAAGAGTCTCATTTCATAGTAAGGCCAATCTCGTTGGGCTAAAAGTAGACCAGGTTTTATGAATGATCAGCTAATTTTCTGAGCTGTAAACTATTGAATTATACATGAGCAGTACTCATAGTCTCTCTTGTAATAACTGAATGCAGAACCTTAAATGTAAAAACTGATGGTTTTCTGAGTGGCTGAGTGGCTGATGACATTGCATTCAGGACAATGTGATAAAGATGAACACCAGGGAAATATTAGGCATAACGAAGCTGCACTTTCATAAAATGAGAGAGAAATGGTTAGTTACTGGATGCAGCTAATTGTTTGTGTAGGGTCATTGCATTCCCTGTGTACTTACAGGCCAATAAAGAGCTATTGCTTTGGTGCAGTGCATAAAAGCTCTCATTAGAATAAGGATAGGTTATCCAGCCCTCACAATGCACATTAATAGAAACCCTGCTTTCTTCTTCTATTTTCATAGGCAGGAAAATAATAATTGCAATAATTTTCAAGCACAAACATTACCTTGTCTCAGCTATATGATTATAACGCCATCCTTGCTAGATCGCTGATTAAAGATATGCTTTGGAGTCCTGTAAATTCAGTTAGTTGTGGCCATGGATGTAAGATGACACATTAAAATTGTCCTTTTGACCTCAGAGCAATTTAGCTGTAGTGATTATGATTTCTGAAATTAGTTCTATTTCAAACTCAGTCAGTCGTGAGCATGCTACTTTGGAAAGAACAGGGAATTACAAAATCCAGACAACAAGAAAACTTGTTAACTCCTTAAGCAGCTGTAAACTCCTTAAAATGCACACTTGAAATCCCAAGAGTGGTGTTCCAGAATTGTAACTGAGCAGATTTCAATTCCAGTACAGTAGTTTCCCTCTACTATGGCAAATGGACATGTTCTTATTATTTTAAACAACTAAGATGGGGGCAAGCTTTATGGTACCCCAACTTCAAGGGCACATCCAGACCAGAACAAATTCGTTAATTCCCTCTGACATTTATGCCTTACCTCAGAAACATGCAGAAATTAATTAGAATGACTGTTGCCAGGTTGCCTCCTTAAGGGTGCAAGTTCAGCAACAATGAAATCCTCCTACTTTCAGTCAGGGCAACTATCCAAAAGGGATGAGTGCAAAAGATGTCTTGTGCATGAGTAGACAGCTGAATAGTAGGAAAAGACTACTCTTGTACCAGAAGAGCCACCAAGGCAATTTTCCCTACTAACAGAAGTCTAGTCAATAGTTGAGCCAGATACCAAATCCAAGAAGAAACCAACTTTAAAAAAATAATAATCTAGCAATGATCAAACCCAGACAAGACAATAGAAATCCATGATCGAATCTCTTCACAAATATTTTGGTGTGTTTGTGTGAGAGATCCAGATTGGGACCATGGTGTGGGAGAGAGGGTTAGGTCTCCCTGCCTCCACCATTTCCCTGACAAAAATGGTTTACCCAGAACTGCTGCTTGCTGTATGTATGCAAAACTTTATTAAAAATAAACCAAGTGACAGAATTAGGAAGGTATGCATGGGGCAAAGGTAAACATATTAGTAATGGGTAAGAGAGACAGACAGACACACACATACACACACAAACACACACACACACACACACACACACAGAGAGAGAGAAATAATAATACAGGAGGTGGTGAACATAAATTGAATAGAGATGGGACAGCAGAAGTCTCCTATCCAAACCAGTTGCAGAAAGCCTTAGGTTTCCATCCTGTACAGATTTACCTGGGAGTAAGTCCCATTAAGCTAAATGAGTCATACTTCTGAATAGACATGAATAGGCTTGCTAGACCCAACCAGTTCCATGCATTCTGAAACTTCTCTATTACCATGCAGTAAGATGCCTCTGGAAGCATTAGGGCACGGGATGGTGATCCCCTGTTCTTTGTCCTCAGCATCTGATTGTGGCACCTCCAGACTCAGAGGCAGTATACCTCTGAATATCAGAGGCTCAGGGGATTGTGGTTTAACTGGGAAAGTTAGTAACCATAAATCATTCAATCTGCTATAAGGATTATCTGCCTTCATTAAGAATAAGGTACAAACTTTTGCCCAACTTCAGTTGCTAAAAAGGGACATTGGATGACAGATCAGATGAAGCAAGGCTAACTGTGCCGTGTTCCTTACACAATTGTCGGTAAGAGTTATCTAAAAATAGGCTCTATTCTCAAAGAAATAGGTGGGTTTTTTTAAACGAGCAAGGAATTCAGATCATTATCTGGCTACTTCTCCTGTTCACTTTTCAAATGTGAATCTCTTGAGAGTCGTGGTTTGGATTAAATGAAAGCCTTTACAGTGTCATTTTGGTTAGCTATACTTCAAAATAAGTTGTCTCTTTAAAAAAAGAGTTGGTGTCTTCTTTTTACTCCTAACCTCCTATCATTCTTCTTAATTTCAAAGCAGGCCAGTGTTTCTTTGATGTATAGCAGTGCCAACTTTCCAGCACGGTTGGCGATGATGTGGGCTTTTCAGCAGCACTTCAGAATTCTAATGTGCAGATGTGACTCCGCTGTATACACTGGGCCTTTGAATGTAATAAATATCCCAGGGGAAAGAGCTATGAACTACACATCCGATGAGGCCAATTGGCTTTGTTTGTAGGTTTACATACATTACGGCTGAGCTGAAACTGCGCACACACACAATTTCATCTTGACTTCCAACAGGGGGAAATACCGTATTTTTCGCCCGATAGGGCGCACCGCCCCATAGGACGCACCTAGTTTTTTTTTGGGGGGGGGAATAAAGAAAAAAAATTATTTCCCCCCCAGGCGCGGGGCTGGCATGGGGGAAGCCCGAGCTTCCCCCAATCCCAGCCCCGAGAACAGCCTGCTATCTGCAAGCCTAGGGATGCCAGTGGTAAGTCGCGCCGGTCTCCCCAGGCTTCGGAATGCAGGCAGCTCTGCGCAGCCATCGGGAGGCAGGCGCGACTTCGCGCCCCGCTCCCGATGGCTGCGCAGAGCTGTGCTCGCCCCGGGACAGCAGGCAGCTCTGCGCAGCCATTGGGAAGCGGGCGCGACTTCGCGCCCCGCTCCCGATGGCTGCGCAGAGCGGCGCTCGCCCCGGGACTGCAGGCAGCTCTGTGCAACCCTCGGGAGGCGAGCGTGAAGTGGCGCCGGTCTCCCGAGGGTTGCGCAGAGCTTCCTGAAGCCTGGAGAGCGAGAGGGGTCGGTGCGCACCGACCCCTCTCGCTCTCCAGGCTTCAGCGAAAGCCTGCATTCGCCCCATAGGACGCACACACATTTCCCCTTCATTTTTGGAGGGGAAAAAGTGCGTCCTATAGGGTGAAAAATACGGTACCTTCACTAGGGATGGGCAACATCTGGCCCAGGGCCTGAATCTGGCCCAACAGGCTCTGGGCCTCTGGACTTGGGCCCCTATCCCCTGGCTGAGGCCCTCATTGGCCCTACTCTGCACCCTCCTCAGGTGCCTTTTCCTGGCTGGAATGTGTTTTGGATCTGTGGTCATGTCTCTTGTTTGTTAGGATGGGCAGATGCAGTTAGAACCCCCTGACTCCTGTAGTTCTGTGAGGAAAGCTACAGTGGCAGCTGGTTACTGTCAGGGCAGAGGACAGGAAGCGAATGGATGAGAGTCAGCTTTCTCTGCTCTTCTTTCCATCCTCCTTCTGAAAACTCATTGGACACTGCAGCTATTATCAAGAGGAGAAAAATGGGACATCATATTATTATTATTATTATTATTATTATTATTATTATTTATTACCCTTCCTCTGGTTAACAAGAAAAAATTGCAAAATGAGAACCCAAAATACATAATAAAAACAAGAACGAAAACACATTTAAAAGACCATCAAATGTTAATCAGCCAAAGGCCTGGTTACAGAGAACTGTTTTTGCCTGGTGCCTAAAGTTATATAATGAAGATAATATAGTGAAGGCACCAGAGTAGCCTATCTGGGGACAACATTCCACAAACGAGGAGTCACTGCAGAAAAGGCCCATTCTTGTGTTGCCACCCTCTGGACCTCTTGTGGGGGAGGCACACACATATCTAGGAGTCATCATGAAATATCTAACACATAGCTATAATTTTTCAGTTCTGCTTATATCTAGATAGATAGACAGACTGATTTAGCACATGATTCCATTATGAGGACTGAAATGCAGAGGTGTGCTTCTGTTTGTACAAGACAATTCGTAATCCCTTGCATAAGGTCCCAAGACAAGTGCTAGCCCAGGGTGTCGTACAAACCCTTCTGCAGGGCCTTGTTCAGTGCCACACAATTTCCTCGAGTAGCTCGTGTACAACACAGAAGAGCGCCATTGGCAGAATTACTCCTATCTGTAGCTCTAACCCACTGTTTTGTATTGCCTTCTGCTGCAAATATTTTGATCGCTAGTTTGATTATTGCAATTATTTTCTCTCTGTTTTGCCTTATTTTTGAGTAGCATGTGTGAGTTTGCACTGTTGATCAATAGAAATGTTTGTTTGTGTAGCCATACTGCCTTTCTACAAAACGTATGTATGTATTTATTTTTAAATATTTTACTTAGGCTGCTTTTCTGTGCAAATGCCCACCCAAAGCAATTAAAAACAATAGAAGAACAATTATACTGTATCGAACTGTATCAAAGCTACAGTTCAGCAGCAGCCCCCATGAAAATAAATATAAATGATATATAAATAAGTGATGCTCACTCTAGAATCCCTCTGGCTATTCAATTGTAGATAGCGCTCTTCAAATGAAGGCTATGACATTCTGGATGGGAATCAGCATATTGGTGCATAACTAGTTTGTTAAGGGCTACGGGTAGCATATTTCTGTGTTTGATGGTGTGACCCTTTCCCCTCTTAAGTTGGGCACAAACAGAAACAGATGCACACGTGTGTCCCACCCACCCACCCGGCATTTTACATTGTATGCATGTCTGTTCTCTCACCGTGCAGAGAAGATGCCTGGCTTAATGAATGTGAGAAACCATCGCAATTAATTGCTATGCTAAGTCACACCAGTGGCCCATTCTATGCAGTGCTCTGTCTCGGGCGAATATCCAGTGAAAGGAAAGTGCTTAAAGGGAACTGCAAGGGAAATCTTCCTTGTAAAGTATGAATTAGTTCCCATGGCTACCTTTGCTTCATTAGTTACTTGCAGAATTATTGTGGCTATAGTGCACATAATTGTCTCCCTAAAAGGCTTTTCTGCATACATTTTGCAGGCTTATTCTACCAGTGTAAGCATAAGGCACTTTTGTGCCAATTTAATTCTTTGTTGCCAGTTCTTAAGTGCCAATTTCTAGTCTGCAGAAATTCAACATTAACATTTTTTTATTTACTTTTGATAGTATGTGAGAAATAATAAAGTTGCGTGGTCACAGGAAAGTAAAATGGATGATGCAAATTAATGCTAATAGCCAAGGAGGGAATTAGGCAATGTTTGCCCAGTTCTGATTTGCTCCCCCCCCCCCACATTCCCATTTGTGATCATCTTTGCAAGAGACATTATTAAAATATTGACATTTTGAAATAGTAGTGAATTCTGCCTAGTGCTCTGCAGTTTCTGTCTCCGGCAGTTAATTTTGAACCGCACAGAACAGGAAGCATGTAAACCATTATGCAAAGAAATTGAAATATTACAGCTTATATCAGTTCAAAAATGATTTTTATAGGGCGGACAAATAAGTAAACACAAGCACAACATTTTGTACATGCAAGCATAAAATCAGAAGCTGAAATGCACATAATTCTATTTTGTTTTGATTTTCTGTCACTATAGCAAGCTTTTTTCTCAAAGGGAGTACTGTTACCTTTACATTTCAGTTCTGAGTTTGGTTTGGAAGATTGTCGGAACGCATCCAATCCTTGTTTCATGTCATTCCATATTGTGGTCATTTAAGCAGCTATGTGGGTGGGGCTAGCCTTCCATATCCAGTGGCTGTGCAGGCAAGTGACGCACTCAATCCATTCCTCCCCAGCCTACAGCCAAAGCAGCTTCTGTCTTTGCCTGCCATGAACCTGGAAGCTCCAAATGTCAGGCAGGAAGCAGTGGTAATTCCACATGCCTCTTCCTCATGCCAAGAAAAAAAAAACAAACCATGGGGAGCCATTTCCTACCACTGCCTGCCTCTTATCCAGGGTCTCCTGCAGCCCACGCAGGATGTGACCAATCTCTATTGGTTACAATGGTAGTTTTAGGCCACTTGAGGTGCCATTCTAAAGGCAAGTGCTCTGTGAAAGGACTTCCTATAACATTGCTCTTTCAGTACTCTTCTAAATAACAGTTTTCATGCTAACTGATCTAGAGCCAGACCCCTGGAAGCAACAGGAAGCAAGCACTCTTTTGTATGAAAACTACGTTTCTTATTTAAATATACCTAAAGATGGCTGCCAGGTTTGACTTCTTAGGTATGCCGTGGTCAAAGGTTGAAAAACACATATTGTTTCTGGATAGTGACACTGTTGTTTGACTTTTTCTGCTTGATAGGAATTGATGGTCCGGCCGCTTTTCAAGATGATGTACAGGAAGTAGGGAGCCAAGTTCAAATACTTACTGTTGGAGAGGCTTGCCAAGATGAGGATGATGGTGAGACAATAGCTACCAGTCAACAACAAGGGACACAGGACCTTAGACTGACAATGCAGAAGAAAGGTAAGGAACCACGAAACTTGCTGCTGATGCTGCTGGCTGTTGGTTCTACTCGGTTTGATTACAGGTCACCTAATCCAATGGATTCAGGTTACAATAAAAGAGATTTCAAATAAACATCAGGAGGTACTTTTTGATGGCAAGAGCTGTTTGACAATGGAATGGACGCCTTTGGAAGGTGGTGGTGTCTCCATCATTCAAGATTGGATGGCCATCTGTCGTGGATGCTTTAGTTGAGATTCCTGCATTATACGGGGTTGGACTAAATGACCCTCAGGCTCCTTTCCAACTCCAGAAAACTGTGATTTTATTTTTTTTTAATTTTTTTTACTAAAAACCAATTCATAATATGCTCCCCCAAATAGATGCCAGAGTATGGCTAGTTAATACTACTGAGATAAGGACTAGCTTGGTTCTCATTGAGTCAAGGTTCCAAGATAACCCATTCCAGCGCGAAACAGCTTTTACTGTCAAATCCTCCCCCCCCCAATAATTAGTTGGAATCTCTTTTTTTGAAATTTGAATCCAATGGCTTACATTCAGCAGAAAACAAACTTGCCCTACCTTCCATTTGACAGCCCTTTGGATGCTTGAAGATCATATCACATCTCAATCTTTCACCTCATAGTCAAGTAAATGGGCTCCAATCTGGGACTCAGCCAAGAGGGGCCAAAACTTCAGACATCAAAATGACTTCATCAGGAGACAGATTAAGCCCTTGTCCCCATGACATCCTTGACCACATCCCTGTAGTTTGCACTTGGAAACATTGCAGTGGGAGAATATCCTTCCCATTCATGTCTGATACTGTTTGGTGTAGTTACCTCAAACAGGGATCCATTCAGGGTCGGGATCAAAAAACTTCATTGCTTTAGAAATGGGTATTACATTTCCAGTGTTTTGACCCACTTTCAGACAACAGGTTTAGGAAGGAGAGAAGATTTCCTTACTGTTTTAGAGGACCTTGCAGCTAAGGTTTGAGGAAGAAGAATTCAAGGCCAGGGTTGGAAAAGAAGCCTAGGCTCTGCCCTTCCTCTTTCTGAGGCCAAGGCCTAAATGATAGGAGTGTGGGGTACAGAGTACTGAAAAAAATGAGGTTGGTTGTGGGAAGGTGAGGGTTTACCTACTTTTCGAATACAGTGGTGCCTCGCATGACGAAATTAATCCGTTCCGCGAGTCTCTTCGTCTTGCGGTTTTTTCGTCTTGCGAAGCACGGCTATTAGCGGCTTAGCGGCTATTAACGGCTTAGCGGCTTTAAGAAAAAGGAAACAAACTCGCAAGAACTCTCAAGACGTTTCGTCTTGCGAAGCAAGCCCATAGGGAAATTCGTCTTGCGGAACGACTCAAAAAATGGAAAACTCTTTCGTCTTGCGCGTTTTTCGTCTTGCGAGGCATTCGTCTTGCGAGGTACCACTGTATGTTGGGTCTTCAGCTTGTTTTTCAATAAAATAGCATCCTATTTCCCACCCTATTTTCACAGTGTATCATAATTTGCTTTCCCCCCTAAAGTCAAATCTGGGTTTATTGTAACTCAGATGTGCTGTATTTTTTATTTTACTTTTTAATGAGCTGATGTTTTCACTTATTCCTTCTTGCTATGTGTTTTCTTGGAGCAAGCCAGTAATCCTGTTAAAATTGACACACTTAGGACCTGTGACAAGTTTGTAGGAAAGTGTTACATGAAAACACGAGAGCTTAGCTGCCTCACTTCTCAACATCAGTGGATAGCGCCGTTTCGTACATAGGACTGAGGCTTAGCTGTGTGACTGTCTCCCCTGTCCCGTGGTGGTGGATTATATTATGTCCTAGAAGGATCAAGCAGCGAGTTTTAATGACTAGGGGACTTGGGATATTTCTATTAAGGAGCATGGCTTGCCAGTCTGATATCCAAGTAAGGCCTTTGAAAGCCAACTAGACTCCCTTGTGGATACTGAGAACATGTGCAACTCTTTCACTGTATTCCTCCACACCCCCATCAATTTAATATTATTGAAAAGCTATAAACAACAGAAGGGGATTACTAAAATACTGTGCAGAAAGCTTGCAACTATTTCTTCCAGTTGCTTTGCTCTGGTTTGAACTTACTCTGTTCAAATTCTTTGGTGGCAGCATCAGCTAATATTTAGCTCACATAACAAATGCTTGTTTGTTCCCTGTGTGGCATCCACAAAATGCCCCCCCCCCCCAAACTTGCACTTCCTGAAAATATAAAAATGTACAGGAAATACAAGGCCTGCAAAGAATGTCAACTGTTTTGTTTGATACTCTAATCTGAATATGCCACCAGCAGCTTTAGTTACTGGGAAATATTCTGCCATTTAGATTTCAATTTTCCTTGTCGGTGAACAGAGTCAAAAGGACAGTACAACTGTTTCTTACATTATAGCAAGCATTCTGTTTCTGGGATGCTGTCAGTACCAGTTATGTCACTGTAACAATATGAAAATTAGCAGCCTTCGGTAGTCCTTAAGCAGCATTAACAGCAATGAATTGATAGACAGAAGCCACACTGCAACCATTCTGCAGTGTAAAGACCTTGTATACTTGGCACATCTTCTGTTCTGAGATGGTAAAACACAAGTCTTTAAGATAATTTTCCCCAACCTGGTGCCCCCCTGCCGGTGTTTTGGACTACATATTTCCTCATATCTGCCTTCTTGACCACTTTGACCTGCCGAACTGGCATTGGTGGTGCTACTTTGAGGTTTTCTACAATCAAGCAGTAAAGAAATGTTAATAAATAAGGTGCCCATCAGCTCCACCCAACACAGCCGTGCTGGGAGATGTATTCCAAAACATCTGGAGGGCACCAGGTTGGGGAAGAATGCTCTAACATCTTCCATGGGTGTGACCCTTATCATTTTTTTGTCACGTACTTGCATCTCCATTTAGATATGAAATATAGAATGGTGATGCTATGGAGTATGGGCATAAGAATTGTCCTGCCCTGATCCATGGTTTGGATAAATATTCTGCTTAAATCAGCCTTCTGTCTATTTGTTAATGTGCAGAAAGATGCTGTAAAAGGGAAAGAAGATAGTTTCCTGCCGCAAAAGACTTTAATGGAAAACAAATGAACAGCTTCTCTTGTTATTCTGTATTAATGTTTATTTGTTGTATTACACGTGTTTCAGACCGCCATACAACAAATAAAAATGATAAATAACAATAAAAAGAAAGTTTCCATCTTCTGTTGTAAATACCCAGAATCCAGTCACCAGAGGTATTCCGTCTCTGAAAATCATAGAATTATCATAGCAATTGAGATGTATATTCAAACTGAATATTATAAATGCCTTTTTTAAATCTGTAAATGTGATGGATGTCCCTTAGGCATTTCAAGTAGCATGAATTTTGATGAAGAGGAGGACGAGGAGGATGAAGACAGCTCAAGTTCATCACAGTTGAATAGTAATACGCGACCAGGTTCTGCAACAAGCAAGAAATCAAATAAGGTGAGAACTCTGGTGTGATGAGGCCAGGTCATGGTTCAAACATTTGTCAAGAGTCATCTAGTGCAATTGCTAGAAACGTTAGTATTCTTCAGACTATAGTGAAAAGATCCCATACTTCCACTGGGCTGTTGGCTCTATTGCCCAGCCCGTTTATGGAATCAGATTTAGCGTTGTATGACAAGTGTGATGAGCGCAAACAACATAACAAATATTATTATGCAACATTGTGGTGAATAAACATTACTTGTGAGACTTGGAGGATATGCTGTAAAGTCACCTGTCCCATATAGACTGCTCCTGATCATAAGCTGTTGTGTGGCAAACAGATCCTGTCCGATGCCTGTGTGGCGGGGGGGGGGGGCATGGCACGACCCTCGGTGACATCAGGGGAGCGCTTATAGTTGTATTACCATCAACAGGCTCCACCTTCTGGTTGGCTATTGCTGACTAATGTCACACGTTTCCCACTTTCTCCCTTCCCTTAGTAGCAGTGTAGAGTGACTTTCCTAATTATGGCTGAAGGCACAGGGCCAATGAGAAACTGCGTCAGAGCTATTCTGCCTGGCTGGCTGCCCTCATCAAACTTCTGAGTGGCAGTGCAATCCTAACTACACATAGTCAGGAAGAAGTCCTCCTGAGTACATTGAATATTAACATTTCATCAGAGCTTGCTCACAGGTTGATAGGGTCAGGATTGCAGTGTACACTGGCGCCTGGCTTTCATCGACCATTTGGAAACCCCAGTTTTCCCAGTGTTGTCAGTTCAGCACATGGTCTTTGATACATGTGATCTTTGTGGTCCCTTCCAACTCTACAATTCTATGGTTCTGTGGTTCAGTGAGGACATATTGCCCCGCATTCTGGCTTTTGCCCAGTTTAGGCACATCCCCTTTTCCAATGCAGACCCTGCAGGGCCACACTTCTGTAATAATCATAAATAAAAAATAAAATAAAATAAATTATTATTAAAATTTATTAAATTTATTAAATTTATTAAATTTATTAAATTTATTAAATTTAAATTTAAATAAAATAAACTAAAATTTATTATTAAAATAAAAATGTGCTCCCCACCACTGAGACCATTCCATTGTAACTATCCAACCTCCCAAAATTTCAACACCTCTTGCGATAGTTTGACCCCTTTCCATTTTAACAGTACAAATTCTACAAACACCTTCCATATCTCCTCAAAATCATTTCTCCTGTATATTCCCCATCTTACCTTAATGGCACATGTTAATTTATCATTAATAGCTATAGCCCATACCTCTTTATACCATTCTTCCATTTTACATTCTGCTTGGCCCTTCCATTTCCTAGCTATAATAATTCGTGCAGCTGTCAATAAATTTGTGAGCAAATTTGTGTCTGTCTTTTAAGCACATGGTCACTTTTCTTCCTCTCCTAGGAGTCGGCCTCCGGGCCTAGCCCTTCAACAAACAACCCCGTCATAGACGTAGACGACCTGGAGGTGTTTGCTGTGAGACCTGCTCCTCAGGGGGTTACTGTCAAATGCCGAATCACAAGGGACAAGAAGGGAATGGACCGTGGAATGTACCCTACTTACTACCTCCACCTGGAAAGGGAAGATGGGAAAAAGGTCATAAAGCAGATCTTGCTGGTTGCATATAAAACAGCAAAAGAAAACATGCAGAAACAAGCTTGTACAAGTGGGAAAATCCCTATACCCAGAGTTTGGACCATCCACCCCCAACATATGAATGCGTAAAGTTGAGAGTACATTATAACCTGCAAGCAGAGAGAAAAAATAACATAACAATATGCTTTAATCTTTCCTGGGAGTAAGTCCTATTTAACTCAGTGGAGTTTACTTCTGAGTAGACCTGTACAGGATTGCCCTGTTAAGAGACCAAACTCCTCAATGTTCTCTGCATTATTTATAATGAGGAATACTATGCATGATTATTGAATAACCACTTGAATGTTAACATTTAATTTCTGAGCTTATACAGGTTTTGTTCATCCCGTTAAAATGTTTCATTCAAGTATTTCCCCAGTGCTAAGTGTCATAAGGCACACTCTTAAACATGGAAATTTATTGCTTTATTAACTGTATACAAACAGAGACGTTTAGATGCTGTGTCTCATTAGGACAGTCCTGGTGAGGCAACCCAATCCTGAGCCATATGCAAATAATCAAAAGTAATCAAGGAGTGGAATGGGGAGCGGCCTCTTAAAACGTGCTCTTCTTGCATCAGATATGGATGGTAAACATTTTAGGGCAGCTTTACACATTTCTAATTGCCATGTGGTGGCCATTGAATATCAGTTCCAAGAGTCCATGCAGCTGACTTGACATCTGGAATCAGCTTCCTATTGTAGATGGTCAAATTGTACAGAAGTACATGAAGTGTAGGGACACGGGTGGCGCTGTGGGTTAAACCACAGAGCCTAGGGCTTGCCGATCAGAAGATCGGCGGTTCGAATCCCCGCGACGGGGTGAGCTCCCGTTGCTCAGTCCCTGCTCCTGCCAACCTAGCAGTTCGAAAGCACCTCAAAGTGCAAGTAGATAAATACTCCGGCAGGAAGGTAAATGGCATTTCCGTGCGCTGCTCTGGTTCGCCAGAAGCGGCTTAGTCATGCTGGCCACATGACACGGAAGCTGTACGCCGGCTCCCTTGGCCAGTAAAGCGAGATGAGCGCCGCAACCCCAGAGTCGGTCACAACTGGACCTAATGGTCAAGGGATCCCTTTACCTTTACCTTATATGAAGTGTAATCCTATACATATTTATTCAGAAGTAAATCACACTGAAATCAATAGGACTTGGTCCCAGAGAAGGGTCCATAAGATGCAGCCGTAGGTCAGCTCATTAGACCTCAGGGAAGTGCAACCCTGGTTTGGGATATTTAACATGCCATCCTTCCAGTCCATGTGGAAAGCCAATGCCACATGCTACAATAGCTCTATGGAGCTGGGAGTATGCTGAAATGATTTTCAGAAACATGTCAGAGTAGCTTGCATTCTCTTTTCTTTCTGAATGTGTTAGCAACACATGGTACCTCGGGTTACAAACGCTTCGGGTTACAATCGCTTTGGGTTACAAACTCTGCTAACCCAGAAGTAGTTACCTCAGGTTGCAAACTTTGCCCCAGGATGAGAATGGAAATTGTGTGGCGCCGGCAGCAGGAGGCCCTATTAGCAGAAGCGCGACTCGGGTTAAGAATAGACCTCCGAAATTAATTAAGTCCGTAACCCGAGGTACCACTGTACTGGGAAACTTGGGAAAAGGGTAATGTAATATTTACTCCCACATGGCTTCAGGTAGTTGTCTTTTACTTTATACTTTGTCCTTAGAAGTCATTATGCTTGGAGTCTTCAAGTGATTAGTAGTTGGACTCTCTACCCTTTTGACCTGAACTGGCATCTGTTTTCCTTTTACTTGAAGGAAACTGTTCAAGCTCAAATTAAACATTTAACAAAGTGTACTAGGTTGAATTATTTAAACCATAAATAATGGATCGAAGGAAGTAGTTTCATCTGCTGATTTCCCCCCCCCCTTTTTTTTGCTAACTTTCCCTTTGGCCTTCTACATTTTTGCTGATGATACTAAACCCCAAGAAAATTAGAGTCCGTTTTCGTTTTCTGGTGGTTCTATCAGATTCTGCCTGGAGTGTGACGTTTTGTTCCACTTTCAAATTCCTCAGGTATTTTTGTTAGCTGGAAGAAAGCGAAAGAAGAGCAAAACCTCAAATTACCTCATCTCCATTGACCCTACAGACCTGTCACGAGGAGGAGAGAGTTTCATTGGAAAGCTAAGGTAAAGGTTTAGATTTTTGAGGCAGGGACAGGGAACCTCTGGTCTTCCAGATGTTCTTAGACTCCAACTCCATCAGCTCCAGCCAGCATAGCCAGTGATAAAAGATGACAGGAGTTGGAGTGCAGTCACATCTGAAGGGCCACAGGCTCACCATCATTGATTTAGGGTATACAGTGGTGCCTCGCAAGACGAAAAGAATCCGTTCCGCGAGTCTCTTCGTCTTGCGGGTTTTTTCGTCTTGCGCAGCAAGCCATTAGCGGTTTAGCGGATTAGCGCTACAGTATTAGCGGATTAGCGGGCTTAGCGGATCAGCTGTTAAGCGGCTTAGCGATCAGCTGATAAGCGGCTTAACGATCAGCTGATAAGCGGCTTAGCGATCAGCTGTTAAGCGGCTTAGCCGATCAGCTGATAAGCGGTTTAGCGGCTTGGGAGAAAGGGGGGGGAAAGGAAAAAAAACCCGCAGGAACTCGCAAGACATTTTCGTCTTGTGAAGCAAGCACATAGGAAATTCGTTTTGCGAAGCACCTCCAAAACGGAAAACCCTTTCGTCTAGCGGGTTTTCCGTCTTGCGAGGCATTCGTCTTGCGGGGCACCACTGTATTCTAAGAGAATCAGATAAACATTTTGGGATTCAGGATACCAGTGGTAACACTGAAAGCAAACCTTTGATATCAGTCCCTGTTTTCATTCCTACCTACCATGCGTTCTTTAGCTCTTGATGGAAAGTCACAATTGACAGCAATTCACAAGAGAATCAAGCTGTTCCTTATTTTGCATAACGGAGTCAAAAGATTTCCTGTTATTTATTTATTTTTTTTTTTTTTTAAAGCAATTTATTAAATTTTACAATAAAAATAGACATAGTAAACAATGTAACATCGATCTTAACATATTTTCACATTTTCTTTGGACTTCCTCACACCTCCCGCTCCCATTTTCATCGTTAAAACATTTTGTCAGCAATTTATCATCTTGTTTAAATTCTTATATCCCTTCTATATTTCATAATCATATAATTCTCAAAAGGAGCTAATTTTTCACAGTCTTACTTATTTTCTTAAAAAAGCTTCTAAATTTAGTGGTGCTCAGTTGTTTTAGTCTAGCATCTTATTTAGCATTCACTCAAATTACAATACTTTTGTAAATAGTTCTTAAATTTCTTCCAGTCCTCCTCAATCCTCTCTTCTCCCAGGTCACGGATTCTGCCGGTCATTTCAGCCAGTTCCATGTAGTCTATCAGTTGTATCTGCCATTCTTCCAGTGTGGGTAGATCTTGGGTTTTCCAATGTTTTGCGAGAAGTATCCTTGCTGCTGTTGTTGCATACATAAAGAATGTCTGGTCCTTCTTTGCCACCCCTTGGCCGACAATACCCAAAAGGAAAGCCTCTGGTTTCTTAGTGAAGGTATATTTAAATACCTTTTTCAGTTCATTATAGATCATTTCCCAGAACGCCTTCACTTTAGGGCAAGTCCACCAGAGGTGGAAGAACGTTCCCTCGCACTCTTTGCATTTCCAACACTTATTATCAGACAGGTGGTAAATTTTAGCAAGTTTGACTGGGGTCATGTACCATCTATAAATCATTTTCATTACATTTTCTTTCAGGGCGTTACATGCAGTAAATTTCAGTCCATTATTCCACAACCTCTCCCAGTCCTCAAACATAATATTATGCCCAATGTCCTGTGCCCACCTTATCATAGCCGATTTAACCGTTTCGTCTTGTGTATTCCATTTCAACAGCAAGTTATACATCCTTGAAAGTACCTTAATCTTTGGTTCTAACAATTCTGTTTCTAGTTTCGATTTCTCCACCTGGAACCCTAATTTCTTATCATTTTTAAAAACTTCTTTGATCTGAGCGTAATGTAACCAGTCTCGCACTTTGTCTTTCATTTTCTCTAGACTCTGCAATTTCCATTTGTCTCCATCCTTTTCTAGTATTTCCCAATATTTTGGCCATTTAGCCTCCATATTGGGTCTTTTTCGGGCCTTGGCTTCCAAAGGTGAAAGCCACCTTGGTGTTTTATTTTCCAGCAAGTCTTTATATTTTAACCAGACATTAAACAATGATTTTCTGACAATATGGTTCTTAAAGGCCTTATTTGCTTTAACCTTGTCATACCATAAATATGCATGCCAACCAAAGGTATTGTTAAACCCCTCCAAATCCAGCACATCAGTGTCTTCAAGAAGTAGCCAGTCTTTTAGCCAGCAGAACGCTGCGGCTTCGTAATACAACTTTAAGTCTGGCAGGGCAAAGCCCCCTCTTTGTTTTGCATCGGTTAATATCTTAAACTTAATTCTGGGCTTTTTGCCCTGCCAGACAAACTTGGAAATGTCTCTCTGCCACTTCTGAAAGCACTCCGTTTTGTCCAAAACCTGAAGTGTTTGAAATAAAAACAACATCCTTGGCAATACATTCATCTTAATAGCAGCAATTCGGCCTAACAAAGAAAGTTTCAATTTTGTCCAACTATCTAGGTCTCTCTTAATTTCTGTCCAACATTTTTCATAATTGTCCTTAAATAGACCTAGATTTTTTGCTGTTATGTTTACCCCTAGGTATTTCACTTTTTTCACCACATTAAGTTCCATCTCATTCTGAAACCGTTCTGACTCTGTATTAGTCAAGTTTTTCCCCAAAACCTTAGTTTTCTGTTTATTTAATTTAAATCCAGCCACCCGACCAAAGTCATTAATCAGTTGTAATACTCTTTTCGTACTGGGCTCTGGCTTCTGCAAGATCAAAACCAGGTCATCTGCAAAAGCTTTTAATTTATATTGTTTCTGACCGACCTGAATTCCTTCCACCAACTGATCCCTTCTAATCATGTTCAATAGCACTTCCAGAACCGAAATAAATAACAAAGGGGAAATAGGGCAACCTTGTCGTGTCCCTTTTTCAATTTTAAACTCTTCCGTAACCACATTATTAACTATCAGTTTAGCTTTCTGTTCTGAATATATCGCCTCAATCCCATTTTCAAAACCCCGTCCCACTCCCATCTCTTTTAAATTTCCCATCATAAATTTCCAGGAGATATTGTCAAAGGCCTTCTCCGCATCTATAAAAATTAAAACTGCTTTTGTATTTATATCTGTTTGCAGAAGTTCCAGAATGTCAATAATGTTCCTTGTATTAGCAAACAGATGTCTTCCTGGGAGAAAGCCAGCCTGGTCCTTATGAATTACTTCATTTAAAACTTTTTTAAATCTATTTGCCAAAATGTCTGCAAATATTTTGTAATCCACATTTAAGAGAGAGATGGGACGGTAGTTCTTAAGTTGTGTCTTTTCAGCTTCCGACTTTGGTATTAATGTGATAAATGCTTCCTTCCACGACTCCGGTGCCCTCCTCCCCTCCATAATTTCATTGCTGACCTCCATCAAAGGTTGTATCAAATAGTCTTTCAATGTCTTATAGTACTTGGAGGTCAGCCCATCTGGTCCTGGAGATTTGCCAAGTTGCATGTTCTGGATAGCTTGTTCGATCTCCTGTCGTGTTATTTTAGAATTCAGGATTGTCCTATTTTCTTGTGACAATTTAGATAATCCGTTTTTTGCCAAAAATTGTTTAATCTCAACATCATCTTGCGGCCCTTGGGTATATAATTTTTTGAAGTATCTCTGGAAACACTTTCTAATGTCCACCGGATTCTGGATGTTTTTTCCATCAACCTCTAAGTTTGTAACAGTGTTTAATCTTTGTCTTCTCTTCAACTGCCAAGCTAGCAGTTTTCCACATTTATTCGCCGACTCAAACGTTTTTTGTTTCATTAATTTAACCTTCCATTCAATTTCCTGATTTATCAGCTTAGAATATTGTGTTTGATAAAGTTTAATTTCTCTCAGAGTTGGCTGTGACTTCGGATTCACTCTTAATTTCTTCTCTAATTCTTTTATTTTATCCAAGATCTTATCTTTTTTCTCATTATGTGTTCTTTTCTTCACTGCATTCTGTTGTATCAAGAATCCCCTCATTACAGCTTTGCTTGCGTCCCAGATTATTCTTTTTTCCACCATATTATTCATGTTTATCTCAAAATAGTCCTTCAAAACTTTTTGGGCCTTCTTGGTAATTTCCTGATCTCTAAACAAATTGTCATTCATCTTCCATCTAAAGGATCCAGTTGGTAATAGTGTCATATCCATCTTTACTGCATTGTGGTCAGAGCAGGTCTTTGGGCAGATTTCCACTTTTCTAACCTTAGGTGCCAGGCCTCTAGAAATCCATATTTGGTCGATTCTTGTCCAGGTCAGTTGGGCTTCAGAAAAGAATGTTCCCTCTCTTCCTAGTGGGTTCTTTGTCCTCCAAATGTCAATCAAGTCCATATTGTCAGTCATTTCAAAAAAGGTTTTAGGTAGTCTGCCGTCTTTTGTAACATTTTGACTTTGTGACTTGTCCATGTTAGTTGATACGACCCCATTCATATCTCCCATCATTATGATGTTGTTGTAGTCTAGATAATCCAGCATTGTCTCCTGCAACTTCTTGTAAAATTCCGATTTCCCTTCATTAGGTGCATAAATTCCTAATATCAGCAGTTTCTCTCCTTGATATTGTATCTCAATGGCCAAAATTCTTCCATGTTCATCTTTAAATAGGAATTTAGGTGACAGGCTCTCTTTTGCATATATCACTACGCCTCTCTTCTTAACTTTGTCCGAAGATACAAATTCCTGGCCCAATCTTTTATTTATTAACACTTTTCTGTGGAGCCTCGTCACATGTGTTTCTTGTAAACAAATAATGTCCAATTGTTCTTTTTTTAATATATGAAATATTTTCTTCCTTTTTTCCGGAATGTTACAACCATTAATATTCCAGCTCAACAGTTGCAGAGACATCCTGAATTATCTGGTTATTTTTCAAGGGGTGGTATCTTCTCAGGGACTTCAGGTTCCACAGATGCTGATGTTGGTATTGGCGTTGCCTCAGGCCCAGAAGGTAGTTCAATTCTTTTTTGAAGGTCCTCTCCGTGTGTAGACAGGAATTTGTCTCTCTCTTCCAGTGTTCTAACTTTAACCTTTCTCCCTCTAAAGGTAAAAGATAATCCTTGAGGAAATTCCCACCTAAATGGAATTGCGTTGCTCCTTAGTAGTTTAACAAGTTCAGAATAGGCGGTTCTAAGGTCAAGCAGTAGTCTTGGGATATCTTTATAAATTTCAATTCTTCTATCCAACACCTCCAGTGATTTTACAAAGTGTAGTCCCAAAATCTTATCCCTTTCCTCCTTTGATCTCAATGTTATCAAACAGTCTCTGGGCCTCTCCTTCTTTATGAATCTTCCAAGTCTGAAAGCTGACACAATTTTTTATTTATTTATTTATTTATTTATTTACTGTCCATTCACACACTGCAGTAACTTCAGAATGCTTGTAGAATAACTTGGTTTAATTACCCCCTTAATTAATTTTAACTACTATTTTTATTTACACAAGCTGGAGTGATTAAAGGGTGGTAAGGAAACTGGCATTCTGTCCTCCCAAGAGCATTGGGAAGAAGGGGGCTAATGAGAGATAGAAGTGCCACTGTAGCAGAGTCAGGAGATGGGGAAGAGCCAAAGTAATACCCTCCCAGGAACAGTGTCTCTGCGCATCCTTCCCTTGCTGCGACCCAGTCCACCACTCCCACCAGTGTGCTTGGCTGGCCTCCTCACCCCCTACCTCTTCTCACTGGGCAAGCCACTCCTGGGCATAGTGGAGGAAATGGTTGACTTGATCCAGGAAGACCTGACTTCAAACCCCTTTTCAGCTATGAAGCTTGCTAGCAGCAGACACATCTCTCGCAGCCCAATATACCTCACCGGATTGTAGTGAGGATAAACAGGGGAAAGCCATGTACGCTACCCAGAGCTCTTTGAAGGAGAGGGGAGATACCGGTATTAATGATAGTGGTGAGTATTAATGCTGCATGATTTGATTCAGGAGAGAAGTATGCTTTTATGAAGGCTTCATAATTGGTTCACATGGGATCATATCTCTAGCCTTGATACATTTCTCTGAGATTTTGTGAAATTCATTTCAGAGTTATAGTAACAGTAGCTCAATCTGGCTTGCCTCTTATCGTATGCAACCTCCAGAACCTCTGCACTCTCTGGGATTATGATGTCCCAGATACACTGGAGAGAGAGAGAGAGAGAGAGAGAGAGAGAGAGAGAGAGAGATTCTGAGTGCTTAAGGCTCAAATGATGATAATCAATCAGTAGCAGGCTATGAAGGTAATCCATTGTTTTTCCTCTCTAATAGATCAAATCTTATGGGGACTAAGTTTACAGTGTATGATAATGGAGTAAACCCAATGAAAACAACGTTGAGCTTGGAGGCAAGTAATCTGCGCCAGGAGCTAGCTGCTATTTGCTACGTAAGTACCATTCATAAGCAAATGTTTTTCAGTAAGGTAATTAATAGCATGCAAAGCTGTACCAACCATTCAACACATTTGTGACCCACACCCATACCTAAATCAGGGACACCCATCGGCGGAAGCCAGAGAGCAGTGATGCCTTTTGCCTGGTTGGTGCTGCGCTCAGACTGTCTTCCCAGCGCATCCTCCTCACCGCTATCACACTTGCTGAAAAATAAGAGGATGTCCAATGATTCCTCTGCCGTCTTGTGTAGTTCTTTTAACTGAAGGGGCCAGATGCTCCCCCATCCAGTTCAAATGAGGAACAGTGGCATCATGTCCAAGGGAGGGGCAGTGACCAAGTGCCTCTAGGAAACTATGATTACCTTTAGGAGCAGATTTTTCAGTGAGAAATGGGCACTGGCCTTGATGCTCTTAAATTAAGTCTATGTACATAAATTGTGCAAGAGTGGGGTTCATTTCTCTAGGTTTATTATTGGACACCTGGGCCTCTTATGCAAAAACAGATTACAGTGTATAATCAGAGGTGGTGTAAAACCAGAGTAAATGGGACTGGTGGCTGTGTCCGTTGATTCATTCTGGCCATAAGACTGAGAATATCTGCATCCATTTGCTAATGATGGTGAATGTTGTTTGCATGAGTCATCCAACCCCAGCACAGATGTACTCGGGATTTCTTTACCCTCAAATGACCCATTTCTGCTCAAGTCCTAGACTTCCCTGGAGCAAATGCGACTTGCTGAAATGAGCATCTGATATACAAGATGCAAAATGCTCTTAGCTCACGATGATCACATGCTCCTTTGCTGTGCCTGGGTCAAGCAAACTCCTGGTTCCGCTGTGGGTCTGAGTCATCCAGCCTGCTTTGAGTTGCACAAGCAAAGCCAAAGGTTGGCAGTAGATTCACAACCAATTGCCAGATATTACAGGACTGAAGAGAAACCCTAGTCAGCGTTCAATTTATAAAATGAGAGGTGCTTGGCCTGCCTCCAAATCATTTCCAGTGCATTGGAAACCGTCATCCTTAATTCTAAATGAATAGGACCTGGGTGAAAGAAAGACTCTCTGCAAATGATCAAAGTTCTTTCATAAGTTATTAGGTTCAGACCTGATATTTAAAATGGACTTTCAAGGCAAAGGCTTGCATCAGATTAAGCCCTATGCAGGCAAACCATACCCCCCCCCATTTACATGGGGGTTACGTTCCAAGGGTGGGGGACGCGGGTGGCGCTGTGGGTAAAACCTCAGTGCCTAGGACTTGCCGATTGTATGGTCGGCGGTTCGAATCCCCGCAGCGGGGTGAACACCTGTCTTTCGATCCCAGCTCCTGTCCACCTAGCAGTTCGAAAGCACCCCTAAGTGCAAGTAGATAAATAGGTACCGCTTTATAGCGGGAAGGTAAACGGTGTTTCCGTGTGCTGCGCTGGTGCTGGCTCGCCAGAGCAGCTTCGTCACGCTGGCCACGTGACCCGGAAGTGTCTCCGGACAGCGCTGGCCCCCGGCCTCTTAAGTGAGATGGGCGCACAACCCTAGAGTCGGACACGACTGGCCCGCACGGGCAGGGGTACCTTTACCTTTACGTTCCAAGGCACTGCACATTTAAGCGAAATCATGTATATTTGAAACACCATTGAAAAAGCCTGCAAGCACCCTGTTCTGCTCCTTTTTGTGACATTTTTGGGTCACTTCCAGGTTCTGTGCGATGTTCTTGTGCATGGTTGCACATATATTGAAAGTGCTTAAATGGGGGGTTGCTGTACCTTGTGCAAGCTTCAAGTCTGAGAAACTCAGGAACCACTCATCAGAAAAGTTTGTTTGTTTAATATATTGTATTTACACATTCAGATGTCTTTTAAGATCATACACTGCATGGTCATTTTGTATATTATAGCCACATTTGGGAGCACTCTTGGCTACATATCTGTGGAAGAATGTGGGCATGGTTTTGCAGTCCACCTCACAGGATTATGCACAAAAAAGTTGCATGAGTGGATAATCAATTCCGACAAAAAAATTTCCCATGCCTGGGAGATGTTCCCAAAACACATTCTATGCAAATTGCTGAATCGGATCAGAAGTGGCCCCAAAATGCATATTCACTTAAGTCCTAGGTGTGTACATTTCCAATAGCATTTTCAAACACTCGTGACTTTAGAGAAAACCCAGGATCCTGAATAGCTTTTAAAACAAGGCAGTCCTACAGAAATGGCACTGCTGCTGATTAATAAATCTACAGCTGCATCTAATGGTCACAGTTAGAACTGCAGCAGAAGAGAGATTCCAGCCAAGTCCTTGGAAATATAACAATTAGTGAGAAATGGTCCGTTGCTAACCTCTTGACCACGTACGTGCAATTTAGTTTGCATAAAACTGTGACATGGACCTCACTTATCAAGTTGGGCTGCAGTACCAACCGTTTTTGGAATACTACCGTTGAAATAAGTGTGTGCAACTGAGTACGCAGTTTTTGCAGTTGTGCACTTAACATTACTCAACTGTGATAATGGGTTAGCATTCACCTGCTTGTGTGTGCTGGGTGCCAGTAGAGCACCAGTTGCCAGCTGATGAATGAGAAGTGACAAAATTATGCAAGAGGAGATACCTCTCAATTGCCTCCCTTCCACGGTGAATTAGGAGGGGCATGTGGTCACATTAGGAGAAGCTGATGCCTATGGACTTAGTCAGACTATGCAGTCCTGTTTAAATCTTACATGTGCCATGAGCTTGGTTGGTAGTAGGACAAGTGGCTACATATAGCCTCTGAGATCATCTACTTATTTTGCCTGCGACATGATGGTAGAAAAGAAGGAAACCCAAGCTGTACATAATGGCCAAAGGAAGAATTTCTCTTCCTACTCCTGCTGCAGCCTCCTCTGTCTCACTGGGTGCAAGTTCATCCCTTTGGTCCTCCTTCATGTCCAAGCCCAAGAAACAAAAGTAGTTGGGAGCTGCAAAGGAGCAATCAGGAGGTATCAGGAAGTCTTTCACTCTGGCCAGAAGCATGGGAGCTACGTCACACTCTCTTCACCCACCCCATTCATTCTCACTGTCTCACCACTCTGAGATCACTGTAGCTTAAGGTGATTTACTGCAAGGGCCTTTGTAAGGGTTACTAAGATATGTATGCCAAGCACTTTCAACACACAGAAGTACTATATAAAAGTATTTATTTATTTATCATTACCTGCTCTTCACCCTAAGCTCCCTGGGTGGGTTGCAACATTAAAACACATATCAAAAACAGTTTAGAACAACTTGCAATCACAAAAATAAGGTGGGTCCTGAAAATATACAGTAACTGTCAAAAACTGTCACTTGTTGCATTCTTGTTAATGATACTTGTTGTTGGGTAGTGCAGAGCTGCAGCCGGTGCTGAAGTGTCTGCACATTTTTAAACTTTATGCAAAGTATGTTTTATGAAGCGCCTACATTTTCCCTTTCCCCGTGAACTTACAAGGTAAAATTGAATATTTTGGGACGCCGTTGGCCAACAGTGGGGTGGCTTTGTAGCAACACCTTTGTAGGCTAATTACTGTTTTATCACCAGTGATATTTGTTTGGAAAGACTGACTTCCAAAGGAAAGATGTGTGGTATTCAAAACGCTTTTCCTATTCATTTCAAAACAGGAAACAAATGTTTTGGGGTTTAAGGGTCCTCGTAAGATGAGTGTCATCATACCAGGGATGAATATGGACCATGAGAGAGTTTCCATCAGGCCACGCAATGTAAGTCACTCTTCTCAGTAAAACTAGCTCACCTGCAATGACTGTGGGCGCATTTGTTTAAGCTAAGGGTTTGCCAGCCTCTTCATAATGAGTCTCAAGTGTGTGTGGGAGGGTGTATACTAAGACAAGTTGTTGTTGTTGATGATACATTTAAATATCTAAAATAAAAGTAAATGTCACAGGCTGTGGAGGAGCGATACTGGAGATACAAAAAACCTAGCTGCCATAAAGCAGTGATAGAACAGATGCTTTTCATGCCAAAGGTTCCACATTCAATCACTGGCATTTCCAGATTAGGAGAGAACACTGAACAGAGAGAATACTGAGCTCAAAGTTCTGTCTTAGTACTGTGTGCTAGGTTCCTAATCTGAGTTTCACAGATTACTGCAGGTGAGATTTACCCAAGGTGCCGGTCAATAATATTCTCATGGCTGCAGCTGCCTATGCCAATTTCTTCTTCTAAGTTCCATGTGCAGAAGCAGACGTGTTTAGCTCATCTCCAGAGACAACTACCTTCAACTAACTTCTACTCATAGTAGACTCACTGAAATTAAGAAGCATGACTAATCTAGGTCCATTAATTTCAGTGAGTCTACAGTTGAGTGGAAGCTAGCTGACAACAACACTCGGTGCAAGGAATTCAAGGAACTTAAGTGTTGTCATGCAATTTTAACCCCGTGAGCATTGCAAAAAGCTGTTTTCACGGTGGTATGGTAAAATTCAGTGCACAGAGCTCTGTGCTCGCTGTCAGGGTTGCCGCTCTTCTGCGCATGGTACCAGTGGCTTCTCACATCTGCATACATAAAAGCTGTCATGCTTGCTGAAGTTGTGAGAATGGGTCATTAACAAGGAGCCTCTGAATGATAGGTGGCTTTTCTTTTTTAGCAAATACAGTCTGCACAAGATACTAGCGGCTACAGCTCTGCATACAGAGAAGCTGTCATGTTAGCTTAAATCATGTATCTCAGGAGTTTCCCTGATTCATATTTAATATATGAAATCTTTAAATAAAAAAGCCACTTGTCTCTCTGTCATGGTCTTCAATCTCATCACCAATAAAGGAGACACTTGGAGAATAGTTTTGGCATCTGACCTTGAAGTGTGGGCAGACAGATATGGGCGATATGGGGGCTGCACGTAAAGACTGCTTTTTGAGAGAGTGATGGCATGGGGGTGGGCACATTCTGATGTTGCATAAACCAAAAGTAAAAAGTAGTCTTTTGCTAAAATGATGTCTTTTTCCTTGGCTTTCATAGGAGCATGAAACTCTCCTTGCAAGGTGGCAGAATAAAAACACAGAAAGTGTCATTGAGCTGCACAACAAAACTCCAGTCTGGAACGATGACACCCAGTCTTACGTTTTAAATTTCCACGGTCGCGTGACACAGGCCTCAGTGAAAAATTTTCAGATTATTCACGATAATGATCGTAAGTACAGCTGCTATAGCAAAACTGCCTGGAAATGCGCTTATTTGTCTGAAATCTGATAAACAGAGGGAGGGAGAGAGAGAGAGATTCTGTTTTTGTTACACTTTGCTCAGTGTCCAGTCCCCCAACCGTTCTGTGGGTGCAAAGGCTTGACACAGAAGATGAGGAAGTAGGGCAGCCTGGTCTAACCTGGTGCTTTCTAGATGTCTTGGGGTACCGCTCGTACCATCCTTCACCATTGGCCACACTGGCAGGGGTTGACAGGAGGTATAGTCCTAAACATCTCAAGGCTACCAGACTGGAGATGGCTGAACTATTGTTAACTAGTTCACAGAATTAACCAACACCAAGCAATTTGACTTCACCATGGAACTCAGTCTGAGCATGTACTAGTTTTTGAGAAAGTTGGAAGGTTTTATGTTGGGGGGGGGTATAGCTTTTGGTGGTGTACACATTCATTTGCTATTGTCACTGTTGCCGCTAGTTAAATAGGTTTTGCAGGCTGCTTTTTTTAAATATGGCCACCGAAAGTGATGAAACCTGAAACAGAGGAATGAACATGCGCACCATGGGGATCAAGGCCTTTGCTACACTGTGATGTGCCCCACAGTTTATGGGGAGAGGAGACTTACACCCCTTAACATTTGCCTGGCTGGCAAGGATTAACAGTGAAGGCAGAGTAAAGAGTATTGGGAAAGGCTACTATTGAGTGAGTTCAGTCAGGGTAGCAGGCTGGGGAGCTGAGGTGGGGGCAGGGGAGAAGGATGCTTTGCCCCGTCTCTTCCTGATTGCTGCAGCTGCCTTCCGCTTCTCTATTCATCTCATCTGCATCTCTGTATCCTTTTTCTGTTTCCTGGCTCTGCCCTTTATGAGGACATCCTTGGTATGAGAGGAAGCGCCAGGCAATTCACAGCTGGCCAGCATCTCAATCATGCCCCTTTCAACTCTCTAAAGGAAACTGTCTCCCAGGCTGAATTCATTGAATCTGGGCGGTGAAAATGATTTTTCATCTTCCCCTGCTTTATATTTTGGACTACAAGTTAGTGTGAGACACACACACACACACACACACACACACACACACACACACTGAATACACAGAACCTTATATTGATGTCCTTGTACTGTGTTTCTTTACTCCCCACCCCCACCCTCTTTCAGCTGACTATATTGTGATGCAGTTTGGCCGTGTGGCAGAAGATATTTTCACTATGGACTACAACTACCCAATGTGTGCACTTCAAGCCTTTGCTATTGCCCTGTCCAGTTTTGACAGCAAGCTGGCTTGTGAGTGAACTAGCTTACATCCGAGCCTCTCTACCGCCAGGACCACATGCCACCAGAAGAAGGAGGAGTAAAGAGATGTTCCAGGTTTTCTCTGGTGTCATCACTGGTTTCATGTTTTAACGGGGCAGGTAAAATTTGCTTTTTTGAAGGACCAACCCTTTTGCTGGAGAGAAAATATTTTAAAATTCAGGACTTTCAGGAAATATTTTTTTTCCATCTAGTCTCTATTTTTTTCTGGAAGGGGCATCAGAGATCTGTAAATAGAAATCCTATCTTATGTCCTCAGTTATGTGATGAAGATGTGCCATGAGGTACTGTACCATGGCTTAAAGTGAAAACACCATTGAGAGTGGTGCTTTTTCTTCTTCTTTCCTAAATCCATGACAGCTACCGCAACACAAATCTGGTTTTAAATTTAAGAAGTATTCAGAGGCTGTAAGCATACCTCAAGATCACGTTAAATTCCTTGAGAGCTTCACATCACCCACTTTAGAAACAAGACCACGGGAAAGATGCACTTTAAAAACACACACACGCACCCAGAGATGAAGGTAGCATTTGGTCTCAAGGCCAAGACCAAACTTAAGTTGTTATATTGCTTACGTGGGAGGGGCCTGATGAATTTTTAGTCATGATGGGAGATGGGCGAGAGAGAAACAGGAAGCACAAATTAATGTTGCACAAGTCACTTGTAAGCAAAGTTGTCATTTTATAGACGTGTTTTAATTTAAACCTTACTTTCAAATGCAAAGTCATTGTTATTTTTAAAGGAGAGAATCTGCACTCTTGCAAAATTGCCATATGGATGCTAGAAATTATGTTATCTCATAAGTCATATCTGGGGAACTTCCTGTTATCATCAAGAGCACGCATTCAGTTTGCATGTATGATGCCTTGGGTTCAATCTGTGGCACATTCAGTAAACACAGAGTTGTGGGACTTGTGACCCTCCAGGTTTTGCTTGATTTCACCTCCCAAGCATGGCCAATGCTTGGGGATGAGGGGGTTTGTAGTCCAGCAACACCCAGAGGTCTGCAGGTTCCACTTTTCTGATCTTAAGATTCTGAAGAGCTGGGCTGTAAGACTTGAAGAACTGCTGCTCATGAACACTGTCAATATTGAGCTGGCTAAATTCAGGTCACCTCCATATGTTCTGTATGGCACTCAGTTACTTGGATGAAGACCTCTTCAGACAACTGCCTCTGTGGCAGCTGTTTAGAAGATAATGCAGCTATTGCAAAATGTTACGATTACAAAATATGTCCTGCCCTTTTGAGGACAAAATCTAGAATTACCATATGCTAAACCTACAGTGACTGATACTGTCCACGTATCTGTTTTCATAGAAAGGACTATTAAGTTGCACATTGATGTGAAAATACCACCCACCGAGACTGAGCCAGTTTGCTGTGCAAGTGTATTTTAGGTTACACGCAAAAGTGGACATGAAAATTTGTGGTGGACATGCAAATTTATTTTTTAAAGTGTCCCAGTTTTAAATATACACTATGCTGCCTTTTAATTACTAGATCAAAATGTTTCAGAAGAGTACAGGCTGTTGAATATCCTAATTTATTGTATTTTAAGTTCAGAAAAAGGTACTACAAATTGAGCTGAAAGGATGGTTCGCCACTTTGGTCCAGATTCAGAGGGAGAATGCAGTAAGGCAAAGCACACAGCTTGGGAGAAACCAAGGTGCCATGCGAGTTGTAGGAAGACACTCTTTCTTGGCCATATCAAGAGAAGGCTGGGAATAAACAGCTTCACCACCAATACCATACAAGGGTTACCGGGATTCACTTTGGATGTATGTCATTGTGTAGTGGGCAAGAAATACTTCAAAATCTCCCCTCCTAAGTCAATACACATTAGCATTCTATTATTGGATGACAACGAAGCAGGGACCATGCCCCAAGATGTGGAGAAACCCTAATATAATGACAGTTCACACAGCACGAGGATTCACCCAACCCAGTGAATTTCCATTTTCTGTGGGATGATAGCTGATTATGAGAGTGGTGAAATACTTTCATGTGGCCATGCAATATGCAAGGAAAGAGATTTACGGCATCCCAGATTATGGATTAGCTAAAAACCCACTGCAAAACTCTGCCAATGAACTCTACATAAAAATCTGATAGAAGAGCTTTATGGCAGAATCCAAAAGAGCCTTATTCAACATTATTTTTTTTTATTTTAAATATTTATATGTCAGTCTTCACCCTATTTAGGATTTCAGGAGCAATTGTATCATGATACATATACAATAATAAAACAGTTAAAAATTGCAATCTTAGAATGCCTAGGTAAAGAATAACACATTTGCCTGGCGCCAAAGATTGCAACATAGGTGTCAAGCTAGCCTTTTTTTTTAAGAGAGGACATGGCACGAGAGAGGAAAAACTGCTGGAAAAAAAGCCTTTTTTGTTTTGTTTTTTATTTACATGTATTTATCAACCACTTAATATTTAGGAAAAATCCAAAGTGGCATACATAATTTTTTAAAAATACAACCTAATTTCAAAAATCCTCATTGACCAGTGAAATAAAATAACTTGCTAATGTTGCTTGTTGGCGTCAGTTGTTTAAATAGCATACCTTCACTAATCTTAAAGCAAGAGCAGATTGATATTAGAAGAATTAGATTTAGGCTGATTTCTGTGGACCTGTTCTCCGAGAAAGAGTGTTGCAGCCTCAGAAACGTGACCATCAGCCATTTCCTCCAATTTACCAAATATTTGTATGATAAGAAAATAAGATCCAAGGACGCGGCTGTGATGAGAGTTTATATCCATCTGGACTGTGTGATTTTAGATATTCAGATAATTATGTTCTGTGTATTTGCCCCCTGTGGGGAGGTAGATTTTTACAAAGAAGGGAGCAAGTGGATTTCCTTGTTCAAGTGTGCATTTGAATTATTGTTGCTTTTTAATGCCTTGATTTCATAGATTCTTTCAGCAAGGCAAAGGGGCCTCAGTGGGATTATCAGTAGCAATCCTTTCCAAAGTGAGTAGCTGGGAAGACTTGAGTGAGAGTTTGTTCATGCCTTGGGCCAAGTTATCAAAATATTCTAAACAGGGAGAATTGTTGCTGTCTTTACCCACCATCAGTCATTACAGAAAAGACATGCATTAAGCACCAAAGAATTTCAGGTTTTAGATTACTAGAGATTTGGATTCAGGGGCACCTTATCAAAGTGCATGCGAGGGAAGCAAGATTCACAGCAACAAATTAGGCTTTTAAAAAAATTTCTTTGTGGCTGGAAACCAAAACAACTGTGAAGAGCTTACTTACTCCGCCAAACTTTTATTAGGCATTACAATTCTAGGCCAACATAAAACATCCATATATAAAATTTTAAAATATATAGGAATAAACAGCCATGCAAAATATATAATAATGAGGATTTTAATTGGGATTTCTTCCCGCTAAATAGTGCCATTCACCACCCGAAGACATACTGTTGACAAAAACTCAACCACCCTTGCAGTTACTTCCAGGTTGATGTCAGATAGAATCTGATATTTTCATTGTGCCATGATGTTAGACTACCCAAAAAAGAGGATAGCACACATTTTATGTAACTGGTTGTACAATGGACAGTAGAAAAGAATTTGTTCTACCGTGTCCGGAACATTCAAAGAACATCCACAATGTCTGTCATTTCTGGGGAAATTTCAAGAGCAAGCATTTCCAAGGCCTTAAGTGCAGTAACCAAATAGTCTTAAGGAAATAATAATCATAAAGGATAGCGCTTTGGAGAAAAAGGTGTTTCGATTGCCGAAAGAATCTACATCTCTGCGTTTTACAGCACCCTTGTTCGTTAGGAGGACTTGAATAGGTCAAGTGTTTGGGCAGCTGGGCTGGGCAAGATGGTTTATAAAGTTATGCATTGAATGGGGGAAAAAGTAGATGCCTCCCAACATTACCAGAATTTAGGGGTCAGCCAGTGAAATTGATCACAAAGCTGTTTGTTCACACAATGCATGATTAATAAATGGAATGTTCTGCCACAAGGTGAAGCTTTGGGCACCAGCATGGCACTTTCAGAAAGGAGCAGACATTCTTGGGCTATTAAACATCATAGCTAAAAGGGTATCCAGGTTTAGATGCAAAATGTTACTGAATTGGGGTTTTTTTGGGGGGGGGTACCGGTTACTTAAGTTCTCAAAGGGGGTGAACTGCTTCCAGGGCTCCCTCCTTCCTGGAAGTTTTACACTGCTCCAAAAAGCATTGCTCTAATCCGAGGTGTGTGGAGAGTGGCTGTAGTTTCTCAGTGATGAGGAAAACAACTCGGCATGCACTCAGGTGGAGCACTGAGGCTGACATTTGGCCCTAGCACCTATCTCAAATGCCCGCCTCAGTGCTCTACCTGAGCGCAAAGCTGAGTTGGTTTCCTCTTCACTGAGAAACTACAGCCACTCTCCACATACCTGGGATTAGAGCAACGCTTTGTGGAGCAGAGCATACTAAATGGTAATTCGCTAATTCGCTTATTCGCGCTGCACTCCGAAGGCTTCAGGCAGCTATCCCTGAAGCCTGGAGAGTGAGAGGGGTCAGTGTGCACCGACCCCTCTTGCTCTCCAGGCTTCAGCGAAAGCAATGCGAAGCCTCCGGAGCGCGGAGGGAGCGCTCCCTCTGCGCTTCGGAGGCTTCGCGTTGCTATCGCTGAAGCCAAGGAGCCTGCATTTGCTCCATAGGACACACACACATTTCCCCTTAATTTTTGGAGGGGAAAAGTGCGTCCTATAGAGCAAAAAATACGGTATTTGTTTTTGAATACTGACTGCTTTTCTAACAAAAGCATCTAAGGCCACAACAAAACCCATATTTCACGCATGTAGCTGGTGAACAGCATCATCCAAGACACAAATGCAATCCTCTGAATATGGAGAAAATGCAATATCCTGGCCATATAAGAACATACCTGTTCTCCGCACAGTGTTATTCTTAGAAATGGCATTATTCTAGCAGCAGAGAAATATCAAGGTGATTGTTGTGTAAATGCCAGAGAAATAAAGGATTAGGGTGAGCAAGGTTCTGTCGCTCATGCAGAATGAAAATGAAAGGCAAATAAACTAAAGCCGACTTATAAAACACTCTAGAAAGTATATTCTATTTCTGTCCCACCTATATTGCTCCTAGGGCTGTCATTACTAAAGGTTACGCTGCAACTGCTTGCCTATCCAGAGGCTGCCACCCTAAACATACTAAGGAGCAGGCAAGCATGGGATGCCACTCTTGGCGTAGTTGGTTTTCTTCTACAAATCTGACTTAGAGGCTACTGGGTTGTATCCGGTTTCAATCACCTCCAAAAGAAAAGAGGCACTAGTTGAAGGCACTTACATAATACAAAACCTAACCATGTTTACACAGAAACAGGTCCCTGTCAGTTCAGTTGACTTGCATTATTCCGACAGAGTAAAAACTGCAGAAGGTCCAACATATTTGATAGTCCATTCGAGAATTAGGTTGCCCTGCACACAGATCCTAGGCACACTGACTGAAAGGTTCGTTCCCACTTGGTTCAATGGCCAAATAGGTGCACACAGCGTTACAAACTAAAGCAGTCATCTTTGTTAGCAAAGGAAAATAGATTCCATAGTTCACTTTTATGCACATCCCTGTCCCTGTGGGCACCCAAGCCTTAGGCTGTAGGTGGGCTCCTGTGGGGGGTGGGGGTAAAGAAATAAAAGTTCACCTCCTTTTCTGCTATAATTCCTTCTCCAACCCCTCCTGGTTTAACTTGTCACAGTCTTCTTTAGAAGCAGCATTCTGTGGAATCGGAAGTAAATGCGAAGTGTCTCTTAAGATGATGCTTGCAATCTGCATTTTTAATAATAATAATAATAATAATAATAATAATAATAATAATAATTTTTAATTTATACCCTGCCCAGCTGTCTGGGTTGCCCCAGCCACTCTGGGTGGCTTCAAAAACATATAAAAATATAATAAAACACCAAATATTAATAATAACAATCTGATCCGATATAAAAAATGTCACAGTAACCTTAAAACAAACAACTTATATCAAATAAAGCAATATTGGATAAGCCATTAAGATCTAATAGTAAACAGTAAAATTAAACAGCAGCAAATAATAATTAAACAGTTTACACTTATCAATTACAATAATTACTAATCTATAATCAATAAAAATAACAGCGAATCGCAATGCATAAAAATACCACAAAAGCATATACTTATATTTTAAATCTTCTGTCCAGTTTATCAAGAGCACCTTTTAAATTTATGGATAACTTGCTAAAAAGAACCACACTTCTGCTCAATTAAGCTTTGCAACAGCAATTGCTCCCTGCAGGAGAGGGTGACCTCTTCGGGTAGTCTGCCCCCAGAAACTAATTTTATCCAATGGATGCCTGCATGTGTGCTCTAGTGGGGGTGGGATTTCCCAGTGGCTAGAGCTGGCCATCCAGTTGAGGCCCTTGAGTCACTAATGGCAATGAAACAGGCCAAATGATGTCTAGCGCATGAGTGGCACAAGACCTGGCACAAGAAGTTGAGTGAACACAACTTAGTGCACATAATGATACGTACTATAAGATGGCGTAGGCAGTGAAGGTCTACTTGGCATCCTCAGTTGCATCCTCAAGTAGCCACCTGGTGAAGCTCTTCAGAGGGGTCTGCTGACACGAGCTTCAGTGACCCGGCAACAAAATAGCTCATCTCTCTGCAGCACACAAGGATAGTGTGGCTTTTATTGCAGATATGTAGAGGTTTGTCAGCAGATGCGTATATGGAAAGGGTTTCTAAAAGCAGAAGTTTGAAAACTAACCCTCTAACATGTTTGTTACCAGAATGCTTTAGACAGAAGCCATGGCTGTAGAAAGCAGGTACCAGTTTGTAGTGCAGGTATGCCCTATACTGTCCTGGATTTTACGCCAGCCTGTTTCATTGCATCCCAAAACAGCAAAACCCACCATCCCGCCTGTTTAATGTGCCTTATTCATGAGACACTTTATGATTTGCTACATTTTGATACCTAGGCAGCTTTAGTGAAAGCATGAATGGGCAAAGAACAAAAAGCCGTGTGCAATGGCAAACAGATAAATCAGTCAAGCCCCCCTGTCCCCAAATTTGGAAGATTGCATGATTGGTTGAGTTATCTAGAGATATTTCCAAACAGTCAAGAAATAACTTTGGTTGTGGTTGTTTCATTTTTGTAAACACACAGCCTTGGGGAAAAAGCATTTGTTGACCTCCCGGGTTATTTCCCCGCCATTTGAAAGCATTGGCTGCCAGCATGAAATGTACATTGGATTTCTTTTGAAAGCAGCATTTGAAACTTCTGCGATACCAACGTATAAATAAAAGTGCCACTATTTTAGGTAATGCAGTAATGTGGTGCAGGAAAAAGTCCTGCAAGGCAAGCATTTTAAAAGCTGGAAAGCTCAAAGACTCTGGACAAATGCAGAACACTAAGTGGCAGAGTGCATTCTCTGTCCCTAAAACAACTTGCAAAGAGATTTGGGTTACATGGGTGTGCCTTGAGGCTGTACAACAAAATGTAATTTTGGTGATTATTTGGTTTGAAATAAAAGAAACACAAATGTTTGGAGGGCTAGGGCCAAATATTTATCCATTGTAATATGCATTATATATACTTAGCCAAATTCAAAACCTTTAACACTAAGGACTGCTTTCTGATATTGTGAAAGAATAAGGAGGCTGCTATAGTGTTTGCTCAGTTAGGCCCCTCCATCAACACAAACAGTCCTGTGACAATATCTAAAGATTTATGTTTGCACAGGAAAAGGACTTGGTAAGATGTCTTCAGCAACTAATCAGATCAGATCGTTGATCTCCCACCAACCTTTCTAGTTCTGTCCTTACTTGGGCATTTAGGAGAGACTGGCTGGAAGTTAATCCATGAAAAATCTACCTGCAGCACAGGTCGCATCTAAATTAGGACTCATGGGAGAAACATCACCTTAACTTTTCTATCAGGGCAAGCTGTAGGTTTGAGAGGGCCTGGAATTCCTCGTTTTTTGTGTGATTACTTGGTGGCACCGGAGGGCATCAGCAGCACTCTGATATGCTGGATCTAGCTGCTATTGGTATTGTGCCCCCAACCAATGCTTATATTGGAGGCATGGAGGAATTAAATGGTGACCCACCTGTGTGGTGCAGGTTGGAGCTCTGGACCAGAAAACAACAAAAAGTGTGGTCCAGGGCAGGCACCAGCAGTGGGTCCTGCTAGGGATCAGGTGTCCTGACAGTTGCCCATTAATGCCAAGGGGGTGAAGCCAGCCCTGAGTTTTACCTCCAGCTCGGGATCCACAATCAAGCCTGGTGACTTTCCAACTTTAAATCTGGTGATATTCTCTGCCTTCTCCAGAGCGGGGACCTGGCCAAAGACTCTCTTGGATTTTGCTTGGAAAGCAGCAAGCTGTATTGCAGCTTATCAAGCTTCTCTGAGGCTCAGCATGGCTGGGATGAGCCCCTGCAGGACAGGGGTCTGGCCTCTACAGCAAACACTGGCTGTCCCTGTTCAGAGAGAAGGGAAGAGTCAGTGGCAAGCACAATTGTCAACTGGTGACCAAGGCCAGCCAAAATGTGTGGACCCCAGCCTCCCACTAACTTCTTTGTAGAATCATCCAGCCAGTGTTGGGGGGGGGGTTCTTATAAAGAATATGGCAAAAAGCATTTCAATATCTTTCCACTTTACTTACTTTGAACTTCCTTCAGTTTTAAAAAATGTCACTGACAGCCTCAGTTTCCCATGAGTAATTCTAACTCACTCTCTCTCAATGCATGGGCCCTATATTTTAGAATGAGATCAACCCTAATGGGGAAAAAACCCCAGTGCAGTTTGCAAAAATCAGATTTTGCCATTCTGGTTTCTGTGAAAGGCTTATTAAAATGTAATTGTAAGGACAAAACAAGGATGTCCCAGGAAGTTGTGTCACTGAAAGTTGTACCTTAACAGTTTTTCAGACAGCCGGATCACTGCTGTCCTTTGGCCAGCGAAGAATATGTGAGCCTGAATTGTGAAAAAAACCCATAAATGAGAACCAAACTGGGGACAGAATTGTGTGATGTTATTCTGAAGGATCTGTCCTGTAACTAACCAGGTGGTTGCTCGAGTATAATATAGAGAGCCAGGCATACGTATTTGTAGGATTAAGCCCAGATGTTCTGTTTCATCAAAGATGCGTTTTAAAACCCAGCTGACTTTTTAATTGTAAAAAAGCAGAAAACTGGAGATGCTAGGTGAACAAGGTTTGCTAGCAGTGTTGTCTCCCATGGCTAACATTTTCTAATTCATCACTGTGCCTTTCTTAAAACAAACCAATGATCATTCTAGTAGAATTTGACAATGTTCCTGTCTCAATTTGTTTTAAATTGTCTTTGGGTTTTAAACAAAACATGGGTGGGAGTGGGCTAAGAGGAATTAGGACCGAACAAATATTTAATTAGTCATATTTTTGCATAATGCTTAGAATGTGTTCTGTCCATTTGCACAAGACTGTCTTGTCCTGTTGGAGCAGTCAGGCATTCTTTTGTTCGTTCGTTTCAAACTATATGGAGTTTTAGATAAATCTGAGGGGGGAAATGTGCTTTTATGAAGTCAATTTTTAAAAAACACTTTGGTATTCTGAAGCAAATGTATTTATTTATCAGTATGTGTACAACTAATTTGGTATTTTCACATAATTACATTGTGTCTGTTGTAGAGAGTACAGTACATGTCAATACAGAAAACTTGTGCAGAAAAAAAATTAAACTTGAATTTGTTTCAAAGAATTGTGCCTTCCCTCCAAAAAACATGCTTTTTTTTAAATACGTGGTCGTTACTCATTTACCATGTGGCTCCAAGATTGCTGTCTCTTCTCACCATAACTGCTTTCCCCTTCCTGGCCCATGGGACATCTGTGCATTGGACAGATATGAAAACTTTCTCAGCTGAATTTCACTACGACTGCATTCCAAGGAAGGATTCGACTGTGAAATTTCTGCAAGAAACGTGGCTGTTCAAAATCCAGAAAGAAAAGGTGGAACCACATTCTCTGGATCTCCTGGTAGTAACTGCCACCGAAGAAGGGGTAGTGCTGTCTTTCCAGGATGTCCACAGACCACTGAAGATCTAGTCATCAAATGTTCTCTCTGGTATGTCTCTATGGTGGCAGCTCCTACCAGGAAATCTCAAGAGAAGACCGTTCTACATATCACGAATGGGATTTCTGGATCTTGTAGAAACAGCCACCAGCCCCACCTGGGCTTAATCTGGCTGCCTCTGAACTACCCAGAACAAATTCTACCGATCCTCTGTAAAGTTATTCTGTTCTTCCCTCTGCCAGTGAGCCTCCGTTTCAAGCAAAGGTTAGTTTACTCATTGTTCTATAGTAATGTAGTTTTAGTAGCTGTCTCCACTTTGGGGCTTGGCATTTAAAAAACCTGATTCCCTTCAGGGCAGGGTAGAGCCAAGTATGTATTTCCTAGTTACCTGTTTTGAACTTGCAACGTTGCCAGTTGGCTGCTGGAAAGGGAGCATAGCCCCCTCTATGGTAGCAGTTTCTATGAAATCCAGAAATTCCATTCATGGTAAGCAGAATGGTCTTTTCTCACTCAGCCTTAAAATGGGAAACGCAACTGTCTGCCATTCTTTTTGAAAGTCACATTGCTTGTTCCAGAGAACACACACATGACGCACACACGAAATATATACTGGAATGTTGTTCCTCATTTTACTCAGACAGATAAACAAATTTAAAAATAAATATGGATGCAAAAGAGAAATATGCTTACAAAATTTCCTCTGGTATTTTCCATTCACTTAGTGCTGCAAACTATTTTCAAAGCAGGTTTCTGTAATGTCCAACATGGGCCACGAAATGGTGCTGAACTGATTATCAACTTCGCTAAAGCAGATCTTTGCTAAAGGCATGGAGAACTGGAATGACCAAAGTCCCTTATTCCAGGAACAGAAACTTATAATACAGAAGCATTTCTGCTGGCCAGGCATATCTGACATTTCAGCCCCTAGTTATTTAAGCAGGACAGTTGCCAAAAGGCAGGCTTTCTAGCAGCAGAAGCCACAAACGTAAGACAACATACACATACAATCTTTCCTGCTGCAGAATAGGTAGGCAGCAATGAAAACCCAACCAAAATTAACCCTCCCTACATCCCTCCCATTTTATAAGTGCAGCTGTTGACGTTCTCCATGTACCCTATAATACAACCACACTTTGAATTAGCCATAATGGCTCTATGGAGTCACCTTCTCGAGAAGTTCCTAGCGATCTACTGGATAGCTACATCTGCATGATGTTTCAATGGACGGTCTGCCTACTATGTTACATACATGGGACAGGATTCATCTAATGAACTTTCACTTGCACAACAGGGCCTTCTCCCCTTTCCTTCCCCTGCACTCCCTGAAACTGGCTTCTTGTGAGAATCCCCAGAACAGCTCATGGGGAAGGAGGAAGAGATCACTCCTTCTTATAAGCTGATGTGCTTGCACAGATGGTTGTAAAAGCACAACACGGAATTCCACTCTAAGGCCACAACCCTATACACATTTCTTCGGAGTTGAGTCTCACTCAATTCACTGGCACTTACTCCTGAGCAGACAATACACAGGACTGCACCCGATTGCCTACAATACTAACCACAATTTCCTGGGAGCAAACCCTGGAGCTGAGCAGTGGTCCATTGCGGGCGAGTAGGCCAAGGGAGTGGTCTACTCTTGGCAGCAGTGAACTCACTGGGATGAAGCAGGGTGATCATGACAAGGTTAGTGGCAATGGCCCCTTAAGTATATGTGCAACTGTGCCCCGCTGGAGCTCCCCAGCCCCATCACCACCTTGTCCTGCCTCATCCCAATGACTGCAGTGCCAGCACTGTGCCCCCTTCCCACTTCCTTCAAGCCACGGCTGCTTCTCAGTAAACCTGCATGGGATTGCGCTATGAAAAGCTGACATGGGAGAAAGTGATCCTTCTTATGCTTTCAGCATCTCTTCTAAACCCAAATTCTTGTAAGGAAAAAGAGCCCTCAAAACAACCCCTGTATGCCAACAAGCATATGCAGGGTTTTTCCCCATTGTTTTTTTTTTAAGTGTTATCGATTGACCAGTCATTTAAGTGGTTATTTTGTACAGCTTATAGTTGTGTTTTATTGTATTCGGATTGTTGTGATATTTAGCTATATAAATACTTGCATAAATGAATAAATAAATAAATAAATAGTGCTTTCATAAATAATTGCAACATCAAAAGAAATTATAAACCCTTTAGTAGAAAAAGAAAAATAGGGAGACAAACTACTCATGTACTTTTAGGCCTCAGAGAAGGAGTGTTATGCCGCTTGGCATCTTCATCTCTTTGCTTTGAACCCTGGAAATCCCTTTCTTTCTGCGATTTGATTGGGCAAGTGAAGCAGGTTTTCTGAAGATGCTGTTAATTCATCTGTCAAATGACGCATATTGGTCATCTGTTTTGCTCTCCTCCAAAAATCATGCCCTTGTGTTTTGGTTGCACACTTTAACTGTGAGTGCATTTTGGAAAAGTTGGCCTTGAAGTTCATGTGGAATCATGTGGTAAGTTAGCCTTGAGCCACAGGAAGGGCTGCCATCTTGAGCCACAGGCGAGGTGAAATGGATTGCTCATTCCACAAGTGACCTAGAAAAAGAAACCCTGTTCTTTGTTGATACAACAAAAAAGAGATAATTTGGCACACACCCACACACCCTTGCGCCAGGCTGGGGGGAAGGGTTGGATTGGGCAGAAGCGTCCCTCCACCCACCTCTATCACTTAAGTAAGCCTCCCACCTGTCTCTGCCAACTTGGTTGCAAGCATCACTCCATCAATACAGACATCACCCTTCTGACTGCCAAAGATCTTGGCAGGCAGAAGTGCCACTGGTGGAATCCCCAGCAGCAACAGCCAGTGGAAGGCTCTGCAATGGGGCATTCCAGGGGCAAAGGGGCTGGGCCAGTCTGGGATCAGTTGGAACCAGAGCTGGCACCATGTTTGTCAGATAGCAGCATCATGCCAGATCAGTGCCTCATCACTGTGCCAGCTCCAGGCTGGCACAGCCATCTGCTTGCCTCCCCCACTGGCCCCCTATCTCCATTGAGTCCTGCTAGGCAGTGGGCGGTATTAAGATTTGCCCCTAAATTTCCCAGAAATGCCTTGTGCTTATCAGCCAAGAAAATCAACTAACACTTGCACGTAAGGAATGGCATTAAGACACCCCTTTCACCTTATGATTTCCTCATTACAAGAGCATGAAGGATTTTGGTCTGCAACAAGAGACCACCCAAGACAGAGGCAAAAAATAAAATAAAACGCCAACTACTTTACGCAAATCAAATATGATAATCAAATATAAAAACTGATTATCTGCTATCCTTTTAAGTGTATCTAAAACAGGCTGCCTCAACCTGACGAATGGTTAACATTGGTGAAGGTGTTAGAAGTACAGTGGGAAAATTCCCTACTGGATTACTTTATACAGGAGGAGAGGCTGAAAGAAGGCACAATGGGAAGCTATCTTGATTTAGACGCCTTGGGAGGCTATAGCAAGCAAGGGACTGGAAACCAAGCCTTCTGAGGAACAATTGAGGGAGTCGGGTATGCTTAGCTTGAATAAGAGGAGATACGCATGATAGCCATCTTCAAATATCTAAAGGGTTGTCACACGGAAGATGGAGCAAGCTTGTTTTCCCCTGCTCTGGAGGGTAGGACCCAAACCAATGGCTTCAAGTTACTAGAAAGGAGATTTTGACTAAGAACTTTCTGGCGGTGAGAGCTGTTCAACAGTAGGATGGACTCTCTCAGCAGACTCTCCTTCCTTGGAGGCTCTAAAGCAGAGGTTGGAGGCCATCTGTAATGGTTGCTTTGGTTGAGATTCCTGCATTGCGGGGGGTTGGACTAGATGATCCTTGGGGTCCTTTCCAACGATGATTCTATGATTCCAAGGCAGTTGATGCTGAAGTGGCCAGGCTGATGAACTAGTGGGGGGCTACTCATTTTCCATTCAAATAAGCAGCAAATGCAAAAGAGATGCAGCAGCTGGGTATGCAACAACGGAGACAAGCCTTTGTCTTGCAAGCAGCAGTTTAGCCCAGTTTCTAGAAGGGGAGATAGCCTTCCGCGTTTGATCCTCAGTGTCCCAGCAACGCTATGCCCTTCGTGTTTCGCTTCCTCAGAATGCCCATTTCGTCTGGACTTCCCTCGTTCTGCTCTTGGGGATCTGCATTTTCGAGGTTGGAATTCAGCAGCAGCTCCTCCTGGGCTGTGGCATCTTCCATTTCACCGCAGCTTTCGGGGTAGAAGCCCTCATTCTCCGCTATCACAGCAGGGTCGTCCTCTTCGAAGTGGCAGCAGTAGCACTTCTCAGGGTCATGGCCAGCGCCACTCTGGTCGCTGAGCGTGGCGTGCTGGCCCTCCGTCTCGTGGGCTGCTGCAGGGTCACTGTTCACTATAGCGAGAGCAGACAAAACGGTTTCACTACATAAACACTCCTCATCGTCCACAAACGCCATTCTCTCTGCTATCTCTTCAGCCGAAGGCTGGCTGGGGTCAGGGTAATCCACAAGGATTGTGTCCTGTCTGCGCTTGACGCAATCAGAGTTATCATAGACAGGATAGGTCTCCTCTGGATAACCTTAGAACATAAAATAAACTCATCTTAGATGGAACAATCATGCCAGGCACCTTGCTCATAGTATTACTGGATCTGTTCAGCCATACAAACACCTGAATTCCTGTAGGAAGTGACACTGATTTCAGTGGCACTTTCAAATCAGTGTGCTTGATTTGAGATTGCAGCCAGAAGAGATCATCTAGTGGCTGAAATGTCATCAATTGCTTATGTGTTTTAGAATGAGATCTGTCCTGCATCCATACGGGACTGGTCTAGACATACTAATGGCTCCTTGCTAACCAGGATTAACAAATTGGGATTTAGTTCTTCGATTGCACACTGCCTTCCTAGAGCAAATCCCCTCTCCCTGCCATTGACTGTGCTTCACCAACACAGCTATTAACAGTGGTCAAATCTGAGCAGCTTCTCTCAACCCCTGGATCAATTCCTGTAAGAGAGTTGGTGGGTCACAAAAACCACCTGCTTCTACCTCCACGGTAGAAACCACCTGCCTTTCACCTGTGCACCACTAAATGAAGCACAGACTGGTAGAGATAAAAAGAATGATACTGATCCATCTGCAGAAAGACAGTGGAGTGGCAATAAGATTCTTTTTAAAGATGCCCAACTCAGGACACGGTATTCCTCCCTATGTAGACTGGGGGAGCTACTCTTAATCTGAACAACTGCCTCAGATGTTAGCTCAGGATGTGTGAAAATGGCAATTTTGATTTCGTTCAGTTTTCATTTTCCCAGTCTTAAATTCAGGTCTCCACAATTTCCCATCGGTATGTGATTTTATTTATTTATTTATTTAAATCAGCCCTTGAGTCCGAAATTATCCTAACATGCACATTTCTTGTATTGAATTTTGCCCGATACACACTTTTTTGCAAAGCAGTTCCCCACAAATATTATGCATTTCTGTATGTTACGTTCACCACTATATGCATTTTTATGTAAGTGGCAGCCTACCTAGCATATGCATTTTTGTTCACATTTACTTGTCTAGAGAACTCCATTGCAAAATTCAGAGAAGTGTGGATGTCAAAGGAAGTGATGTTACAGTTCGTGTATTGTTTTGGTAAGGGCAAATCAGGTAGGTTTGCCTTTAAATACAAAAGGAATAAAGTTTCTCCCCCCATCCCTAGATATTACCAAGGAGCCCTCCTGTCCCTCAGCTTTGTAGCATAGTGCTATAAGCCCTCATGAACAACAAACTACAGCTGGCTAGTCTGAGATGCTTAAGCAATCAATGGATTCTCTCTTGTTAAGAGAGCCAGGTGCTCAGATGCCTTTGAATACTGAATGGCTTCCTGTGATAAGCTTTTCTTTTAAAGGAAAAGCAAAAACAAACAGCAGCACACTCATTCTTCCTTCATATAAATCGAAAGGTCTTCCTTACCTTCCCAGTCCTGCATATACGGAGCCTCTTCAGCTTCTTTCTCTGGGGAGATCCCATCTATGAGTTTGCCTTCTTTCATGACCTTCGTAATTTCTCGGAGCTGCTGAAGTAGCCTTTTCTCTTGATCAGTCGTGACGTTTTGGGGCCGACTATGGAACAGAATGGATGTTTTGAATTACAGTGCTGGAGGAGACTCTTGAGAGTCCCATGGACTGCAAGAAGATCAAACGCATCCATTCTTAAGGAAATCAGGCCTGAGTGCTCACTGGAATGACAGATCCTGAAGCTGAGGCTCCAATACTTTGGCCACCTCATGAGAAGAGAAGACTCCCTGGAAAAGACCCTGATGTTGGGAAAGATGGAGGGCACAAGGAGAAGGGGACGACAGAGGACGAGATGGTTGGATAGTGTTCTCAAAGCTACGAACATGAGTTTGACCAAACTGCGGGAGGCAGTGGAAGACAGGAGTGCCTGGCGTGCTCTGGTCCATGGGGTCACGAAGAGTTGGACACGACTAAATGACTAAACAACAACATGGAACAGGCATTAAAAAACCCCACGACAACAGCTCAGACCTACTATTGGACATGACTGGCAATATCCGAATAAGTTTTAGAGGAATGGTTCTCTGTCCTAGTGAACAAACATGAAAAAAGCAACCGTGCAAGCCAATTAAGATACCTGTATCCCAATGTCAAATAAAAAAGACTGCTATATAGTCCCATACTTAACCTCACCAACTGCCATGGGGAATCATAAAAAGGCCTTATTTTAAAGGCATTCACTCTATAGGTTTTTTAAAAAAGGACAGCATACAAGGAGATGAAAGACCTAGTTGTAAGATTGAAACAGTGTAAATAATATTCTACTTTGTTGCCAATTAATATGATTCACACCATTATTTAGAAAATAAATGAAGTAGCATCAATGAGATACTATTGGTGATTTAAAATGGCATTTTTTTCTGGCTGATTTACATAATTTATAAATCAATAATTTAAATCACTCCGCCTTCAGGCACAGTTGTGGAATGCCAACTAACATCACAGCTTTTGTGGGTGAAATGAAAGGGTACAGATGCAAGGGAGCTGGCGAAGAAAAGGTACCAAGAAAGCAGGTGGCTACACTTCACATGTTGACCTGAAGTAACTGATTTCTTTTGGGAATTATAGGGACAGAACTACCTAAACTGTACAGAATGACCGCTCCCCGCTTAAAACGGGGGGCGCCCTTTGCGTGGACGCGCGCAGCCCCTAGATCTGGAGCGGCTCCAACAGCATAGGCTTGGCTTTGCCTTCCCTCAGGTGGGATACCTGGAGGTCTCCGCCTACCTCAGTCAGTTGTCCAATCCCACCTGGGGGAAGCGTTGCCAAGGAGACCAGGCCAGGTAGGGGAGGGATTACCTGCCCACACAATAGAGGGACGATCTTACCTGGGAATCCTCACTTGGCTCCAGAGCTTAGAAACGTATTGTACAGTACAGAAACGTATTGATGTATACTACTACAGTGGCAAGAATGTTACTTGCCCCAAAATGGAGAGAAGCAGAAGTCCCAGCGAAGGAAGAATGGATACAAAAACTTATGGAATATGAAGAAATGGCAAAACTTACCGGAAGAATAAGAAATCATGAAAACAAATGTTTTAATAAAAGAATGGAAATGGTTTATTGAATATTTACAGATAAAGTGTAAACCTTCAGTTTTATAAGAGTATATATTTAAAGTAGATGAATTAATGAGCAAATTAAGTTAATTTGGATATGCAGAAGATATTAAAAATAAATTTAAGGAACCACAGAAAGAGGGGGAAGGAAGTCAAGTTTTGAAATGTTAAAATGATTGTAAAATTAGTGAAATGTATAAACCTGAAAATCATAATTTTTTTTAAAAAACCCTTTATTTTTTCAAAAAACAAAGGAACTGGAAAAAAGGAGAAAGAAAGAAAAATGAAGTAACTGATTAAATCTTTGTCTGAATCCCTATTTCTCTCTTTTAAATTTTATTTTATTTTATTTATATCCCACCTTTCTTCCACCATGGAACCCAACCCATACATGCGGTTCCCAGTCCTGCTTAGCTTCAGCAAGTTGGGGGCCTTGTGTGCTTCCAGACCATGCCCTAAGACCATCAAAATACCATTTGGCGATTTGTTTTATTGCTCACAGTAGAATAAATTCTTGCCACTGCGCAATAATAACACAGAGAGCTTTATATATATAATAGATGAACAGTATTAGTGACTAGGAAATAGATGGAAACAGTGACCTTTTGTGTTATTTTCAACTATTTGAGAAAGATCAAGTGGCTCATAATTTTTATCATCATTTTATCCCATGCTGATTAAATATCACAGAAAGAGGAAAGCATTCAAATTACTTATATTTTTTCTCCTAAGTTAAGAAAAGGGACCGTCAGACAGCTATGGAAGGGGGCGGGGCGGGGGGAGAATGCCTGGTTCTGATCTTACAAATTTGTAAAGATCCAACCTATTGCTTGTGAAAGCCTTTATCAACCTGGTGCCCTCCAGGTATTTTAGACGACTGCTCCTGTCAGCTCACAACCGGCATTCTAACCAAATAAATAAAACGCATGCATCAAAGTGAGCTGGACTCTGCAACCCAATAGTTCTTCTGTATCTGTTGAAAGGTCACTCCCAGCTGGCCAGTTATGGAGCAATCATCCCAATTGGTTTGCACAAAATTTGCAGGGAGGCAAGACAACATTGGCTCTCTATGGAGCATCCATTCCCATTTGATTGCTCGCGGGTTCTGTGACAATGCAACAAGCAATTGCTACCCCACACTTTCCAATGCATTCCCTCTTCAACCAGGCCTCTGGCTGTTTAATGTTCTATGGCCTTTTTAATGTGATTGCAGGAAGGGGGTTATTGTTCTGTTTTGTTTTATCTATTCATTTTGTGCTATCTCTTTGATTTTATCTTGTGAACCTCCCTGAGTTCTTTGGTTGAAGGGCAAATAAATTATTATTATTATTATTATTATTATTATTATTATTATTATTAATTATTTCCTTACAGCAAAATGGGCCTGGAGGGAGAGCAGGTTTGTTGCAAAAGAGTGCCAGATTGACTTTAATTGTCTGAAACCTAAATTTGCCAGTATATCACTGAAATCATCAAAACAAATTAGCAGTGGTTTGGAAGCACCCTGAGTTTTCTAGGTCTCATCTTTAAAACAGTAAAAGGAATAGTACAGTAGCAACTTGGTTGAAACAATTATGCATAAGGCCTCTGGTCCTTTTATTAAAAACCAGTAGGGATTTTCTCTCATTATTTTTTAGAACCAACACGACCCTTAATGAGGCACATCAGTCTCTAGGAAATATATTTCTTTTTCCATTTGTCATAGCTTTTGCGGGTCTCCCTCCCTTCTCCACCTACTTTTCTCCAAGTAAACATACCTAAGCAGGAATTGAACCCCTATTGAATTTCTTCAGCTTTCAAGATAGTGTCTCCTCTGACAACCCTGACGGTTATCAAACTAACGTGTGCCTTTTGAAAGACTGTCACCTCCAGACAGGCAGGAAAAAAATCAAAGCCACTTTGTCTTTGCTATGGGTACTGGGTTGCCTAATGAGAGAGACTTTACCTCACAGGAATAGCAAGATATTGTGACGAGGCCTTTCCATATCATGTCATTAGAAAGCAGCAAGACTAGCAAAGTAAGATGCCTCTAAATAAAAGGAAAGATACACAGTGTCGTGGCTCTGGCCTAAGGGCGAATCTTACGAAGCTGGATTGTTTAGGAATCTGCAGAACTGCTTTGCCTAGAGAAACGTTGCTGGTCTCCTGAGCAACATTCCTTCAAAAATCTGCTTTGCTTTGAGTGACGTTTAATGGCCAATGGCAACTCTAATCCCAGACTTTATTACTGTTATAGTTTCTCTATCAGGGACCAGGCTCCTAACTAGGGCATCCAACACTGGCAAGAGGCAAACACAGTGCAGCGTGGCTCACAATTTGCCTTCATGTGCTCTGTTCACTGTATGCCACACAGAAGCCATCTGAAATGTTTTACCGGTGCCATTTCACTCAGAACTCCACTGTTTTAGCTGAATTTTCCATAGATAACTTCAGCAACCTTATCTATGAAGAATCAAATAGTAGAGGAAACCTGTCTGCATGTGTCCACCGTTCCATTCTAAAACACAGGAAGATGTCTTATGCTGAATCAGACCAGGAGCATAATGTTTTTATGACCATTGGTCCATCTACCTTCAGTTTTGTCTATAGCGATGGCAGCAGCTCTCTCCAGACTTTCACACTGCAATCTCTCACCCAGACACGCTGGGGACTGAACCTGTGACCTTCTGCATGCCAGGCAGATGCTCTACCACTGAGCTACATCCTTCCCCTTGGTCAGTCTCTTGTGTCAAACTGATTGGAGACTTAGCTTTAGGCAGCAATACTAAACACACTTACTTGAAAGCAAGACCTGCTGAATCCAGTGGGACTTATTTTGGGATAAATATGCACCTATGCTTTTGGATGCCAAGCATAAGAAAAAGAGCCTTGCGATCTGCCATCAGATGAGCAGGCAGCTGGAAGATAGGCTACAGATTAATATGATCTGTAGTGAAGGGTAGCAAATAGGCCATTCTCATCAGCATGGCAAAGACTGGGAAGAGTGAGTATCTTTAGTTCTACATTTATAAATATTCTTAATCTAGTAGGTAGTAAGGGTAGTTCAAACAAACAGTACTCAGACAAATAACTTAATTATAGACCATACAAAAGTGCCTATTTATTGCCTGATCTGGGATATTTTTTCTTTTCTTACTTAACCCATCAAGCCACCCTCTTTTTCATTTCCCATCTACTGTGAACAAATGGAATACTGTAGGAAGTTATAAATATTGGCATTCCTTCTGAAATTCCATAATGGAATTTATAGAGGTTAAGAAGGCATCAATCCATTTATGCAGAACATTGTAACAGAGTTGACGTCATCTCTTTACAATCTCTGGGTGACATCCAACTAAATCATATTCAGATTAGGCCCATTGAAATGAATGGTCTTGGAGAGCCATTGTTTTAAATGGGTCTACACAGGAGTATCACCCTCTGTGTTTAATGGATTTATGAAGCTACAAAGCTAGTGAAACACCACACCAGAAATCACGTGCATCCATATTTCTTTTAGTTTAATTCAAAATGCTGAATTTAGTTTAACATAGAACTGGAAGAGGAAAGAGTTGAGTAAAAGTACCTCCAAATTATAAGATGTTTAAGAGATGCAGTTTTTTATTTGACAGCATATTTTTATTTGAAATGTTCTAATTTGCTTTATTGGGAACAGAGAAATACAAAAAGAACCCGCCCTTTTTAATCTGCCGGAACAAGAGTCACTGCCACATACCTTTCACAGTTGGGTCCCACTCTATTGATTAATTTCTCCATGGCTTCTTCAGTCTCTCTCAGCTTATCTTGAAGTTGGGCAAGCTCATAGTCAGCTGCAAAATAAATGTGGTCCCAAAAGGCATCAGCGGCAGCTCTGACAATTCACTCCATTCAATCAGCATGTATTTGTTCTGAATGTGCAGCAAACAAAATGGAACTTGTTCCGAGGGAACCATGAGAGGCGACTAAGAGGGCTTTACCGGTAAACAGAACTAATGAAAATAATCTTTTTATTCTTCCCAGGCAGAATGAAAGGAAAAAGAAAATTTCCCTAAGGCTAGGAGAAGCATATATAATGCACCCAATTGCTCATAAGCAGCTACATGCAGAGTGACTGGCTGATTGTAAATGCCTCAAGACAGGAAAGGCTACGACACAGAAAACCACACAGTCTAATGACATAAGGGATGTTCAGAATAAAAGGAAAGCTAACAATTATTTTTGTTGCGAAGAAGGAGATCAAGGCTGCAACTCTATGCATAGTTTATGTGGGGTAAGCTCAATTTAACAACAGTGGGATTTACTTCTGCATACACACAAAATCCAACTGTGTCAAAATGGGTGATATCCAATTTCTCCCCATGGATTTCATCCCACTGATTTCAATGGGTTTACTCAGTGTGACAAACACTGACTATCACTCACTACTACTGGTAGTAATAATAATCACATTGCCTCATCTATCGTGCTGCTAGATTTATTTTCCAAGTGAGAGCCAATTTTGGATGCCATTTCAATTCAGTCTTGGAAATGCTACTTACTGATTTTCCTGTTTGTGTTTCCAGATGACGACGGAGGACATTTCCGCTCAACTGTTGTGGTTTTCCCCTTAGAAGAAAGCTATTAATTGGAAAGGGTTATTGCTGTGACAGAAGAGACATAGGTGTTTCTAGAAAGACATTAACAGCCTCAGCTAAAACATAAAAGGAAACCAAAGTTATGAAATGAGTTGAGGCAAGCCATGGCTCACTCTACCGCCACACTCCCCCTTTGCATGCCAGGTCTGAAAGCTTCCGCTTTCAATTTTAAACCAACCAAAGTTCCCTATCAAGTCCTAACTTGAGGAATTACGATTTTGTTCAAACTCTAGTTGCTGAATCTATCAGGATCAGAAACCACAGTTTGCTTTTCGTTTATGCTCACTAAGTAGAGGGTTTTTTGGTTGGTTTTCAAAAGAACCACTAACAAGTTTGATCATTACAGGTAAATACAGTTAGTTTCAAAACAGAAGCTCTTGATCTTCTCCTCCGGCAAGTGACCATATGAACTAAGTATTCGTTTCACCCCAATACTAGTGGAGAGAAGCAAAAGAGCCCTTAGATTTACCATGACATGTGAACTAGGTCAATGACTCACTGGTTAAGAAACTGTACTGATGCAACTTTAAGGGTGAAGTGGTATTTCTTACCTTAAAAAGAATGTACAATATGTATAAAAGGATCCCAAATCCATATATTGGGATGACTTGTCCCACAAGACCTCTTCCACTGCCGCCGCCACCTCCTCCACCTCCACCGCCGCCTCCACCTCCACCCTTGGCCTTTGCAACTGCTTCCGCAAGATGAGACCTTGGGAAATGGGTAGTGGGTGGTCTGGTTTCTGGAGACATCTGGGGATGCATTGTTGGAGGAAACTGACTGGTCTTTCCTGAAAATCAAGGTTAAAAAGATCCATTCTTAAAGGGATGTGTTGTGTTTTAAGTCCTGTTCTATCCTCTGAATATGAATCTTAGGTGGAATCTAGACACATATAAAAAACGCTATGAAAATGCCTTTAAAAAAAATGCTTTGAAACATGTATCGAATTTGCCATAGCTTGACATCGCCATCTAGTGTCACATTTGTATAATGCACTTTACAACAGACTTAAAATGTTCTATTTGCAGCTGTATAGAATCATAGAATCATAGAGTTGGAAGAGACCACAAGGGCCATCGAGTCCAACCCCCTGCCAAGCAGGAAACACCATCAGAGCACTCCTGACATATGGTTGTCAAGCCTCTGCTTAAAGACCTCCAAAGAAGGAGACTCCACCACACTCCTTGGCAGCAAATTCCACTGTCCAACAGCTCTTACTGTCAGGAAGTTCTTCCTAATGTTTAGGTGGAATCTTCTTTCTTGTAGTTTGGATCCATTGCTCCGTGTCCGCTTCTCTGGAGCAGCAGAAAACAACCTTTCTCCCTCCTCTATGTGACATCCTTTTATATATTTGAACATGGCTATCATATCACCCCTTAACCTCCTCTTCTCCAGGCTAAACATGCCCAGCTCCCTTAGCCGTTCCTCATAAGGCATCGTTTCCAGGCCTTTGGCCATTTTGGTTGCCCTCCTCTGGACACGTTCCAGTTTGTCAGTGTCCTTCTTGAACTGTGGTGCCCAGAACTGGACACAGTACTCCAGGTGAGGTCTGACCAGAGCAGAATACAGTGGCACTATTACTTCCCTTGATCTAGATGCTATATTCCTATTGATGCAGCCCAGAATTGCATTGGCTTTTTTAGCTGCCGCGTCACACTGTTGGCTCATGTCAAGTTTGTGGTCAACCAAGACTCCTAGATCCTTTTCACATGTACTGCTCTCAAGCCAGGTGTCCCCCATCTTGTATTTGTGCCTCTCATTTTTTTTGCCCAAGTGCAATACTTTACATTTCTCCCTGTTAAAATTCATCTTGTTTGTTTTGGCCCAGTTCTCTAATCTGTCAAGGTCGTTTTGAAGTGTGATCCTGTCCTCTGGGGTGTTAGCCACCCCTCCCAGTTTGGTGTCATCTGCAAATTTGATCAGGATGCCCTTGAGTCCATCATCCAAGTCGTTGATAAAGATGTTGAATAAGACCAGGCCCAAGACAGAACCCTGTGACACCCCACTAGTCACTGTTCTCCAGGATGAAGAGGAACCATTGATGAGCACCCTTTGGGTTCGGTCAGTCAGCCAGTTACAAATCCACTGAGTGGTAGCATAGTCAAGACCGCATTTTACCAGCTTCTTTACAAGAATATCATGGGGCACCTTGTCAAATGCCTTGCTGAAATCAAGGTAGGCTACATCCACTGTGTTCCCTTCATCTACCAGGCTTGTAATTCTGTCAAAAAACGAGATCAGGTTAGTCTGACATGACTTATTTTTCAGAAATCCATGCTGACTATTGGTGATCACAGCATTCCTTTCTAGGTGCTCACAGACTGTTTGCTCAATGATCTGCTGCAGAATCTTCCCTGGTATTGATGTCAGACTGACTGGGCGGTAATTATTTGGGTCCTCTCTTTTCCCCTTTTTGAAAATAGGGACAACATTTGCCCTCCTCCAGTCTGCCGGGACTTCGCCTGTTCTTCAGAAATCATCTGCCAGTTCTTTTAATACTCTTGGATGCAGTTCATCTGGCTCTGGAGACTTGAATACATCTAGACTAGCCAAGTATTCTTGTACTATCTCCTTAGTTATTCTGGGCTGTGTTTCCTATGCTGAATCATTTGCTTCAAATTCTTCAGGTCGGGCATTGTTTTCTTTATCGGAGAAGACTGAGGCAAAGAAGGCATTGAGGAGTTCAGCCCTTTCTGTGTCCCCTGTTTGCATTTCACCATCTTCTCCTCTGAGTGACCCCACTGTTTCTTTGTTCTTCCTTTTGCTACGAACATACCCATAAAAGCCTTTTTTGTTGCTTTTAACCTCTCTAGCAAGCCTGAGTTCATTCTGTGTTTTAGCTTTTCTGACTTTGTGTCTACACGTGCTGGCTATTTGTTTGAATTCCTCTTTGGTGGTTTCCCCCCTTTTCCATTTTTTGTACTTTTTTAATCTTAACTCAGTTAAAAGTTCTTTAGATAGCCACCCTGGCTTCTTTAGGCACCTTCCATGTTTCCGTCTCATTGGTATTGCCTGAAGTTGTGCTTTTACTATCTCCCTCTTAACCAACTCCCAGCCATCATGAACTCCCTTTCCTTTTAGTATTACTCTCCATGGGATCTCACCCAGCACTTCCCTAAGTTTTATGAAGTCGGCTTTCTTAAAGTCAAGAAATTGAGTCCTAGTATGCTTGGCTGCTCCTTTCCGCTGTATAGTAAACTTCATAGAGGAGTCCTTAATAAGGTGTTCATACACCCATATTTTTTCACACGAGATTGCACATATAACAATGACTGTTTGACATTTCTATCAATAAGTCCCCATCATCAGAAACCATACGGCAATTTTAACATATGGTAATTGACATATTAATTACTGTCAAGAATCCAATTGAATGAGCACTGGATAACAATGTATGTTGAAAGGCACAAAGTGGGAACACCTAAACAACCGGTTTGAGGAACTAATCCAGCTTCTTAGGCCTGCCTCAGGAACCCATCAATTTTGGTGGCAGCGGCAAAAAGAAAAAGTAGTCACAGTCTGGGGCAGGGACAGGATGGCAGAGCCCAATGTCTTTATGGGGATGCAAACTGTCATTTGATGGGTGGAGGGGGAGCAATAGCCCCTTTCTCAACTGATCTCCACAAATCAACTAAGGAGGGGGAGCTGTGAGTCTCTGACAGTGTGTGGTGGTGCACTTTGGGCAAACTTCACCACTTGTATGCCGCTCCTGGAGGGTGAATGCGACCTCAAGCTAAAAGAGATTAATCAAAAATGATGGGAGGTTGCTATGGCACCAAAGTTTGCCAAGATGGAACACTGCCAGCTAAGTTGACATGCATACCTTGCCAGAATGAACCACACCAGTTTGTATTCTATTTTATGCAGATTTTGAGAGACACTGTAATTCAAAACTGTATGGGGGCTGCAGAAAAGTCACCTGACATTTAAGGCACTACAGTGTATATATTTAATTCCTTAACCACTGATGAACTACAATTTAGGGAAATCTTGGGGTTCCTCAGAAGCTTACTGAGCTTTTATCAAAATCCAGGAACGTCAAACGAGCACGTTAAGACAGCTGACTCACCACTACCAGTGTCCCCCTGCAATGAGTAGCTGCAGGATAGTTTCCACTGTGCTTTAAACCTTACCTTTCAGTTCAACTGGGGATCAGGGAGGTCCTGACAGGCCTGGCTAATGCTCTAGTCCACATGATGTTGCATACACTACAAAATATTTCCCAGATGCCTCTACAAGACATTGGAGTTCCAAGACAGGTTCATATAAGTTCCTTGGTAGATATCTAAGTCTACCCTCCCACCCCACCGCCATTTTCCTGAATACACCTGGCAACAAAACCATGGCCCTACAGAGCCTGGCCTGCCATAGCTCAGGAGTCACTTTTTGCCAGGAGAAGCTCCTGATTCTGCCCCATCAGTCATCAGTAAAGTTCTGCTCGTTGTGACTTCAAGATGATTTATGAAAGTATTGCGTGCTCAGTGATTCCATGATTGATCTGTAAAAGTTCTCCCAACTTGGCCTTCCATTTATTTTGTGGCCCTGCATAATTCAACACCAATACTCTGATACACAGGGGAATGTGCAAAGATTTTAATTGCAGTTGTACACGAACGGCTGCTGCATGTGGCTGTACTAGATGGGTTACTAACCCACTATATGAGGAGGGAGCCAGACAAAACCAGCATCTAGACCTGCTCCATCTAGACAATACCCACCCCATTCCCCACCTCCAATGCCCACCAGAGAGGTGTCAGAACTGAGTTTCAGCAAGTTCCAGCTGGGGAAAAAATCCCTGCATTTACTGTTCCTGTCCCCCTCCCCCCCAAAAAAAGATAAAGGTAAAGAACCCCTGGTCAGTTAAGTACAGTCAAAGGCAACTATGGGGGTGCAGCGCTCATCTAGCTTTCAGACTGAGGGAGCTGGTGTTTGTCCACAGGCAGCTTTCCGGGTCATGTGGCCAGCATGACTATATTGCTTCTGGCAGAATAGAACACTGACAGAAGTCAGAGTGCACAGAAATACCTCCCCGCCGCACTGATACCTATTTACTTGCACTGGCGTGCTTTTGAACTGCTAGGTTGACAGAAGCTGGGACAGAGCAACAGGAGCTCACCCATTTGTGTAGATTCGAACCGCTGGCCTTCCGATCAGCAAGCCCAAGAAGTTCAGTGGTTTAGACCACAGCGCCACCTGCTCCCTTCTCCTGTGCCAATATATCACGCTTGGTCATGAAACAGGATACACTTTCTATACTTTTATCCCTAACTGGGATTTACTTTATTATGCTTAGGGAATGCTACATCCATCTACTTTTATACTATCATGTGAGATATTCAGCCTGACAGAAGCTTTGTTTACTTAACTGAAACAAGAATGCTAAAAACATTATCTTCATTGCTTTAGCTCAAGAACCCTTTTGAGTCCACAGCTCCCTTGACCAACTACACTCTTTCCCTGTGGTAAAACGTGCTCTGAGCCTCAGAAGCCCAGTTATGTCACCCCTTGCCTGCAGAGTAAGCAGCCCCATACCTCTTTTTGAACACCAGCCCTTGTGGAGTGTTCCCTCAGCCTCCTCTCATCTCCTTGGAAGTCCTCTGGGCAGCCACCGCAGCCACTTTTGGTCCATGAGACACGCTCACCCCACCCCAAAGAGAGGTGCCTCCTCACACCGACCCACAGGGACCTGGGAAAAAGATGCCTCCAGCCTTAGCAGCCTGATGGTGAATGTGCAGCCACCATCTTACTCACCTTGGGAGGTAGCAGTGGCAACAGCAGGAGTTGCTGGGCCTGCATGGTGGAAAGGCTCCCCTTCGGCTCCAGGCACTAAGCTCCCAGGCATACAGCAAGTACGAGAAAGGCCAGCACAGCACCTGTCTACCTGCCCGACCTCCCACTTGTCTGTCCATTCCCAATAGCAAGGGCTGGCTGGGCTCCGTTACCCACTTGCTTGCTTACTCCAAGGCCACCTCAGCTCTGGGCAACCAGCACCCCCTGGCCAGCCCCAGAGGCACCATTCGCCTGTAGAGCTTGTGGCCAGAGTTGTTGCAATAAACAGCCGCACAGGTCTTTGAGGGGCAGAGACACGAGAGGGCATCAAAGGAGGGAAGGAAAGAGGGACAGAGGCCACTGTTGCCCGTGGCACCATTGACCATCATTCCAGACACCCCAGGGTGCCACGGCACACTGGTTGAAAACCCCTGCTTTAGCTGAATAAAAGGAGTGTGTTACAAACAGCATAATTTGTAACAAAAAACCTGCAGTTTAAAAATGACCATCCGCACCAAACTTCATGGGATATGGCCACGCCAATACTTCCCCCTTTGAATTCCAGAAAGACAGAGAAGCCTGATTCCTGCCACAGTGAGACTTGCGACTAAGTGGCAACAAATCCAACTCGGTAAATGCTTTGCACTTCCTGCAGCAATTTAAAAGTACTTAATGAATGGTTTAGAGAGCAAGGCTAACATAGCTGAGATGGGGTACTTCTTTTCTGGCAATTTAAACACACCTGAAATGCTACTTCTACCATTCATTGCCTGCAGCTCTATAGTAAAAGTGCAACTTTAAAAGGTGACATGGGTGGTACGTAATGGCGTGAGAATGAATAAGGGAAGGACGGTAAGCTCTTATCACCCCACATGTACAGTTATGCCTTCAGAAGTAAGATCAGCTACACATTAAGGAAGGCAAGAAATTGCAGAAATACTGCAGTACTAGTGCAGATTCTTTCTGCACATGAGAAATCCTTGGTCATCATGTACAATCACAGATATCCATTAGGAAAGACACTTTAAAAATAATGCAAATGGTGACCATTTCTGCCCCAAGCCTGGCAGAAATTGAAAAAAAGAAAAGAAATGGCAGAAAGCAGCAAAAAAATGATACAGACAGTTTAAATTATATTTTATTTCATATAAAATATCCAAAGCAATGTAACAAACATCAAAACAATTGGTGGACATGGAATTTTGAAGTTTATAAAAACAAAAACAATGTGATGACTATAAGATGCTGACAAACTGATGCTTTCAAGGGATGGCTTAAAAACGAACACAATTTAAAATGCATGTCATCTTGGAAGAAAGTTTCTGTGAATTCAATGGTAAAGGCCGGGTAAGGTAAAGTCGTAATCTTAACTTTGCTAGCCACAGCTAAACCTGGAGGTATAAATAACTGCACGTTTCCTAACACTGAATACAATAACCTGAACCTCCTTCAATCAAGATATCAACTAGTCAAAAGGTGAAGTCTTTCTCTCACACACTTTTTTTTTATTCACTCCTAGACTCAAGGGGCAGCTTCAGTAATAGCTTCATTGCTCTGCATCTTGTTCTCACTGTGGCAACCAAATGCCTCTGGAATGCCTTCAAACAGGACATGAGTGCAACAGCACACTCCTTACTTGTGTTCCTTAGCAACTGATACAGTTGCACAATGGAGGCGTTGAACAAATGGTCCTCCATTAATTTGTATTAAACCCCTTTCAAAGCCATCCACGTTGGTGACCATCACTACATTTTGTAGCAGCGAATTCCGTAATTTAACCACGCACTGTGTGAAGAAGCACTTCCCTTTGTCTGTTCTGATGGCATTTAACACTTGGAATGCCCATTCACCCAGCTTCTTAAGCAGTTTCAGCACATCGGACAGAACTTCCCAACAGCTTAGTTGTGAAAACGAACGAGGGCAAGGAACTGCGATTTACTTTCTTCAGTGAATGGTCCATTTCATCCCAAATAAGACCGATCTAAATTAAATGAGCAAGGATCACCTTCCCGCTACATGTATCCTGAGCTTCCAGCCACCCCGCTTTCCAAAATTCCTGTGCGGAAAGAGCAGGGGAAAGAAAAAAATCACCTGCAAGAAAGAAAAAAAGCACGTGCAAAAAACAGCACGGGTGAACTCTGCAAAAGGGGTTGGGTGCATTTGTGTGTGCATAGGTTTGCAAATCCTTGGGGTTCCCCACCCACCCACCTTCCTCTAATCTTGCGTAGTAATATCGAGAAAGTGATTTAATGCGTGGGCATTTTGCACAGCAATCCCACCCAATATTACCCCCCTATTTGTGTTTCCAGGAGCTGCTACGTGGGGTGGGGTGGGGGTGCAGATGTGACCCTGACATGCACATGACTCAGTCCGGCAACCCTTGACGCACGAGGTGGCGGAAGGGGTTCGGGGCGGTCGGGGCCTTCGGGACGGCCTCTTACCCTCGGGCGCGGCGACCAGAGTAGGCGGCGCAGCGCTGGGCTCCGGCTGCCTCCAGCCCCGCGAAAGGAAGACCTTGGGCAGCAGCAGCGACACGCACAGCACCAAGCAAGAGGCCAGGGCCACCTTGCGGAACGTCGAGTACGCCATGGCTGGCCACAAGCGCGCGCCCGTCCGCCGCGGCCCGGAGCGGAACGTCGGCGTCCTTTCCCGCACGACGTCACATCCTCGCTCGCTTCCCTAAGCCGTTTGGAATGTTTTCCGGCTTGGGGCGGGGCGGGGGGAGGGCGGGAGAAAGAGAAGGGCTGTGGCGGACATGCGCACTTCTCCCGAAGGCGCCGGCGGACGCCAGGGTGCCCACACTTGGAGGGAAGGCGAAGAGCGAAGAAGAGCAGCAGCCTCTGCCGCTTGCTGCCCTGCACATTTTACCTCAGAATTTAAGGGAGGCATGTTTTAATCTGCTTTCACTTTATCCTTGTTGTTAATTTTTTGAATGCTTTGAAATCGTCAGTTCTTCTTGTTGATCTTTTTTTAAAAAAACTGTTTTCCATCTCTTGCGAACTTTTTGAGGTTTGCTTTTTGCTTTTTTATTTTATTTTTTACAATCAGCCTGGATAGCTCAGTTGGTAAGAGCTCGGTGCGGATAACACCAAGGTTGCTGCAGCTTCGATCCCTGTATGGGACAGCCAGTGCCGGGTTTACGTATAAACTAAACAACTATAGCTTGGAGCCCCACTCTCTTGCACCCCCCCCCCCCAATATTTCACTATTAATATACTTCTTCTTAATTGTATTTCAGTTCAACAATTGCTTTGATAAAAGACGTATTTTGTTATGTGCAAATGGCTTTAGATACCTATTAGGTCCATAAATTACCATGTAGCATATATTCAACACAAAAAACAGTGACAATTTGTTGCTGGCAAAGGACAGCTGGACATATAAAGGGCCCCATTACCTTCAGTAGCTTAGGGCCTCATCACACCTAAATCTGGCCCTGGGACAGCTGTGTATTCCTGCATTGGACTGAATGATCCTTGGGATCCCTTGCAACTCTGTAATTCTAAGTGGTACATATATAGATCTTATTAAATGAATGTGTGGATAGATGACTTGTGTTGCAAGTCCGTGCAGGAGGAGAAAGGTATCAGTGGCTGGTGGCTGTGATTTATTTTATGTATTTATTGAATTTATATACCGCCCCATACTAAGGTTACTAGGTTTTTCCCAATGAATCCTGGGACACTTTTCAACTTCCTACTTAATAGATGGATTTTGTGAGGGGACTGATTTGTAAATCTGGGGACTGTCCCTGAGAAACGGGGACGTCTGGTAACCTTACCCCATACCCAGGGGTCTCAGGGCAGTTCACAGAATAAAATCAAGATATAAAGCAACAAAATGCATAAAAATAAAAACAACAACCTAATAGCCCCCCCCCCCCCATGATGGCTATATTCTGCTTCTACTGTTGGATGCAGTATGCCTTTGTGAATGCAATTTGCTGCAGAGAGCCCTGTAGCACCCATGTCCTGCTTGCAGGCTTCTCCTTGACATCTGGTATTCCAATTCCTGTTTATCTCGGTACATATGGAAATCTGTCTAGAAATCAGCTTTGGCCTTTTAACTGACTTTTCCTTGAACATCTACCTTTAGAAGTCCATTCTAAAATGGTCACCTAGAACTAAACTCTTGAACTCTTAAGGGTGAAGCTAAATATCTTAAGCATGCTGTCAAAATTAGTTTAGAAATTCTTGCATTTCACTCTTCTATGGCTGGCCACACTGAAAACAGAATTAGTTTTAATTGTTTTATCGAATTGCATAGTTTTTAATTTTTAATTTGCATTGCAAACCACCAGAGAGATAAAGAATATTATGAGAGCGGTATATAAATGTGAGGTAGCAAGGGGAGGTAGTGGCGGCTGCACAAAGCTGCTTCTGCTCACTCTTTTCCTGTGTAGCAGAAAGATGCACCCCTTTTGAGAAAGATGCACCCCTTTTGAGAAAGAGAACTCCTGGCTGCCGCACCACCTATGAAAGAGCTCAGCCACTGGCTGGAGTGAGTGGTAACAGTGCTGAAAAGGGCCATCTCTGCTCTCTTGTCTGTGCTCTCTCTATCTGGATGCCTTAGTGGTTGATATTAGGTCTGCTGTAGCGGGAGGAGGATGTTGGCAAAAAATCCTACAAAGCCTGGGTTCGGCCCTGCCGTGCAGCAGTTACAGAAGTGCTGTCTTTGAAAATAAAAGGACAGCAGCACCGCTGGTTGGTGAATGAGGCACGGGTATAATTCCACACATAAAAAGAGTAACACATATCCTTTCAAAATCCATGGTTGGGCAACGTCTCTGTTGGGGATGGGAACAACCAGAATGTCACAAATGAACATATTTAGCATAGCTTGTAGCATGGCATGGCCCTTAATGTTCATAATATATGTATTTTGGATAAGACCAGATGGGGGGGGGGATTTTTTGCCCTCCAGGTATTTCTGAACTACAGCTCCCATCAGCCCTAGCAAGTATGGGGTGTGGTCAGGAATGATGGGAGTTGTAGTTTAGCAACATTGCCAAATACTCCCAAACTGGGATAAGACAACACATATTAAACTTTGAGATACTGTACCAATGAGGAGTAAAACTGAAGAACAGCAAGTCACAGGGCTCCCTTCTGGACACATTTTCTTATTGTGCATTCAATTTATCAAAACTATTTCTTACCTGAAATTAGATTTTGTTGGCTTTTCCATACCCACACTAACTATGGACATATACTGTGCCAGAGCAGGGTTGTGTGAAAATGAACTCAGGTCAGGATGACACTCAGGTAAGTAACCCAACTTACTCTGAGGTAAGCAGGGTTAGGACTGCAGCCTAGGTCTGGATCCCACCCTTTCTTCCCAGCCATGAAGACTTGTCCTATATATTCAGCTTGAACCTGTTCTGTGAGGTAGGGCCATGACTATGCAAATGTCCTGCTTAGCAAGAATAGTCCCAATTTGCATTTCCAGAACCAGACTTAAGAATTGTGTGCCAACTCATAAGTGGGATCTTCACATTTTTAAAAAAATCATTCTCTTGTGTCTGCATTTCTATGGCAGATCCACAGAAAAGCTGTAGGCGTATACCTCATTTCCATCCAACCCACTGCTCTTCCCCATGAAATAAATCTGCACTGCTTATTTTCTGAGAAAGTATAGGAACCTCCACCTCCTTCTGTTATATATGTCAGTGTATCTCCAGCCGCATTCACACATTACTCTCAGTTGTAGGAGAAGTGAGATGCTACCGCTGCCCCTGAGGTCCACGCACTGACTTCAGGCATCTGAAGAGGAACCCCTTTGTGTGAAGAGTTGCTCAGGCAAGGGAGCTCCTCTTCTGATGTCCATGCCCGACATGCAGATGCCAGGGTGAGGCCAGCAGAGCTCCTTCTCCAGGGTATGTTCTTTACCTGTGTGGGCTCCAGAGAAGTCTTCTGTGTCTTGTGAATGTCTCTGGGCAAGTCTCACTCTCCTCTCTCACTGGCTCTCTCAGCTATGTTCTAGGCCAGCATACACTAACCTGCGCACTCCAAATGTTGTTGGACTCCAGCTCCGATTGGCCACAGTCAGTATGGCCAATACTTGGGGGATGATGGGAGTTGTAGTCCAGCAGCATCTGGAGGGCCAAAGGTTAGCCATTCCCATTCTAGGCTGTGTTACAATGTCAGCCCATCACCTGGAGATAAACCTTCTAGGTGCTGGCGTGCATCAGTGTGTATGCACCCTGAGCCGGTGTATAAACAACAAGAGGATAAACTTCGCTCACAAAGCAGCTGCGATTAAGTTGCATTTTATGTTGTTCAGCATAGTTTTTGCTTCCTGGTATAATACATGGTGGCAGGATACACAATTCACTCAGCTGTGTGGCGTGTCCTGCCTCTGCAGCGATAGAATCTGTTCTCTGGCCTAGTGGCACTAGGCTGTTGGCCCGGGGAAGCCCAGCCGATAACAACAGCCTGCTGTGGCCCATAGCATCCCTTCAAGCCAAGCTCTGGAGTACCAGGTTCCTGTTCCATGGACGGCCTTAAGGCCATGTGGCTTCTAGCCCAGTCTAATTAATGCCCAGCCTGTATGTTATATCTTTACTGCCCCTTTGGCAGTTTTGTTTGCTTGGTTACTACTGAATAAAAAAGGGACCCACCCTTGGATTTGTGGGTCATTTGGGCGCAGAAAGAAAGAAAATAGTCTGCTCCAATTAATTAAACAAACGGATAAAAACTGTCCCTGCTTAAATTGTACTTTGCATATCCATAATCTCTGCACTACATTTTATGTATACTTTACCCTTGGGTAAAAAATTGTGAGGATATAAATGCTTTCTCACATAATCTTGCTAAAGCACATTCCTGCCTATAAATATTCATACTACTGCCAAAACATTTACAAGGTTTCCCCAAAGGTGAAATATGTGTAATGTACTTTGCCTTCTGGGTATAAATATTATCCAATACATTTTGGTTAATATGAATACACTAATTATTCTTGTAACCCTTTTTAAAAGGGTCATCCTCATGATGTGAATTTTTTTAAAAATGTAATTACAGTAATTGGATACTTAATCTAATTAAAATTGGCTTTATCTTTAATGGGAATTTTTCTAAAGACACAGAATGACAATTGACTTTTTGATAATCACTGTTTTTCTTTCTGCTGGAGAATGCATTTAAGGATACTAGAAACCACAGCCTTCACACCATCTGCCAGCTACCTTTGGAGCCAAACTTTGGTTTTCTCCATTGCAGGCAAAACATTCCTGCTAATTATGAGATAGGAGTATGCTCACATTTTATGATGCTATTGATTTTCATCGAGACACAGCTATGCTTGATTAAAAGGGCCCAGGAAGGGCTGACTAGAACATACAGATTTTGTCTATGTGCAATCTCAACTGGGGGGGGGGGGGCATTAACATGTAGCTAAGCTTATTTATTCACTAAAACATTTATATCCCACCCTCTATCAAAGATTTTAGGAGGGGAAAACCAATACAGTGGTACCTCAGGTTAAGTACTTAATTCGTTCCGGAGGTCTGTACTTAACCTGAAACTGTTCTTAACCTGAAGCACCACTTTAGCTGATGGGGCCTCCCGCTGCCGCCACGCCGCTGGAGCATGATTTCTGTTCTCATCCTGAAGCAAAGTACTTAACACGAGGTAATATTTCTGGGTTAGCGGAGTCTGTAACCTGAAGCGTATGTAACCTGAGGTACCACTGTAATTAAAACACACATAAAAAGTTCCCCTATCTACAGATCAGAAGTGGATAAACAATAAAACAATAAATAATCTTCTTAAAACACAAGTTATGGTTATTACAAATTAAGAGTGAGCTGAATGATGACCAAAAGCTTGAGTAAATAACCAGATTTTAAACTGTCACTGAAATGAAAACAAAGTTCACGTCAGGCAGAATTCATAGAGGAGAGCATTCCACCTGCAGAGCTCTGCCATGGAAAGGGTGCTGTCTTGTGTCATCACATTAAATGTAATGCCCAGGGATGGGACTCTAAGGATATTATTGCTTGAGTGCTGTACACAAGTTACATGTTGACATAATGTAAAAGATGGGACTTGAAATAGCTAATCTCTGGTAGGAATGGTAAAGGGTTTTCTTTTACTCCGCCATTTGGTGTGATGTGCCCTGTTGGATCCTGTCGAATTGGAGCAGAATGTAGCCCTGTGATTTAGGCCTCAGGCCTACCTGCCTTTCTGAGCACTGGTTCCGTTTTCTTACTTATATGGTTGGCTGAGGGATGCTTCTTATTTTTTCATCTGTGAATGGTGTTTAGCTGCATGGAGCAGCTTTGAAGCATGGCACCTCTGAACTCTCCCCACTTGTGAAACCCAACAACTGGTATACAAAGTCCCCCAACAGTTAAAGGAAAACATAGCCATCATGGTAGCAATAGATAGTAAAACATAGGCATTACTGACAGCCTTAGCCTCCATGAATAATCCTCTTTCAAAGTCATCCAAGACGATGGCCATTGAAAACGGTTCTCATTTCGGTCTGTATTCATTTGCTCCCATAAGCATAAGAACAGTGATCAAAAAACCAGAACCACAGCAAAAGATATTGACATTGTTATTAAAAATTACTGACGAATTGAGAAAAAAATTCTTTAAAATAGTAAAAGCACAATAGAAAATAAACAGAAAATTACATAAAGCGATCACAATATACTAGATGAAACAATTACAATGGTGATACTGCAAACTCTAAATAGAAGAAATATAAAACTACATTAGCTGCTTATGGTGTACCAAGAAATTATAAATGAAAAATGAAAGTATAAGAAAACAATTGTCCTAACAGACTCCTTGCTGCCCTGCTAACTTAAAAGCTAAAGCAGAAGAAAGTTTCACAATATTATAAGGCTTTCTAAATCAATATAGGGAAAGTTGTTTATTTATTTATGTATTTATGTATTTATTTATTATTAACTTTATATACCGTCCTATACCCAGAGGTCTAAGGGTGGTTCACAGAATAAAATAAAAATATAAAACCACAAAATACCCAATCAAAAAGCCAGCAATAACCCAAAGTTACTTAAGATTTTAAAGGAAGTAAATTATACTTTGATCTGGTATATATTGATCTAGTACTGAGATAAACTTTAGTAGCTTTTGTGCATAATGAGTACATAAGTGATTTTAAATTAGGAAAATATTAATCAGAAGTCCATGTCTACAAGATGTCTTGTGGTGTGGTCTACTGTTTTCCACTGGAAGATTTGTTAGCAGAAGTAACCCATGAGGATTAGGAAAAATCAAAAACAGGATGAAAAGTAAGAACAAAATAAACCCTAAGAAGAAACTAGCCTTTATGTGTCCTGTGCTGGAAATAATACTTTCCTCTTAGCAAACAGACAAGCTTCTCAAATGCATAAAGGACAGATCTGTTTACTATCGCTCAACAGTACTAGGCCAACACATCAGGCATAGGCAAACTCGGCCCTCCAGATGTTTTGGGACTACAACTCCTATCATCCCTGACCACTGGTCCTGTTAGCTAGGGATGATGGGAGTTGTAGTCCCAAAACATCTGGAGGGCTGAGTTTGCCTATACCTGCAGCACACCTTCAGGACAGGTGCTGTTGCCATTGGCTGCCCTTGATAAAACACCCCCCATTCCAGTCTGCCTTACAGAAGAAAGTTCAGCTAGCAGCAGCATCTTACAGAATGGAAAGGAATCTCCTTCTTTCTAAATGATGTAACCGAAAGCTGAGGCAGAGGAAGAGAAAATGAAAAATATCTCCACCTGTCTTATATTGGTAAGGTAAAAATAACGAGCTGGAAGTATTTCATTATACTTAACAGAAAAAGCTTCTAAGCAAACAGGTGAAATTTATCTATGGTATTTATTTATATGGCCTCCATGATTACTGCCATAACATTTTATTCTCACAGCTATATGAAGTAGGGGGTTTATCTCTTCTGTTTTCTAGAGCAAGAGACAAGGTACAGAGCAACAAAGTGTGTCCAGGAAGGATATGGGAAGATCAGCAAAATGAGGGATGTAATGTCGAAGAAGACAAGTCAGACAATAACCAGGGCTTACATACATACATACCACTAAAGGAAATTTAAGGATTGTATGCTTCATGAGTAACTAAGTTGTTTCGTCCAAGGAAGTCTATAATTTTCTGGAGATCATGCTTTTTGATAACATTGGCACATTCCTGTTCTGAAACCAGAATCAGGCCTCTGTTCTTCTATTCTTTTGTTTCTGCTGTCATCAGCCTGTTGTTTTGCCTTTGGGATACTTCTTAATGAGTAGCGTTCCTGATGAAATGAATACACACACAGTCAGTGAGAGAGATACATGCTGATTCTTCATTGCCTTCAGACAGATTTGCCAGAACATAGCCAGATATAACCTGTATCTCTGTCCTGCCCCACACCGACTTTGCACACACTGCTTACTTTTAATATATGCATGGGAAGTGCTATATTGTTCTTACCATTTAAAAATATTTTCTAGTCACATTGTATGAATCTGGCCTCCATAATTACAGCGGAACCTCGGTTTCCGAGCATCTCGGAAGCTGAATGTTTCAGAACCCAAACTCCGACAACCCAGAATTGCTTCCGTTTTCGAACGCACCTTGGAAGTCGAACGGCTTCTGCTGCGTGTTTTCCAATTTTGCTCAATGGAAATTGCAGAAGGCCATTTGCGCCTCAGTTGTCAAACGTTTCAGAAGTCGAATGGTCTTCCGGAACGTATTACGTTCAACAAGCGAGGTGCCACTGTGATGTTTGGTCAGAATTTTGTCGTGAGAATATTGATACAAATTAACATGGCACGCTGTGCTTGGTATGCACCAGTCCATATATTTCCTTTGGTGTATGGAAGGCAGTTTATCTATACAGATGCATCTCATCTGTAAGTAAGTGAGATACACTGGTGATGCAATTATATAATAATAACAGCAGCAGCAACCAATAGCAGTAGTTCTACATAAGCTATTTTTCTGCTTGATGAAGATTTTGTATATGTTAGTATAAGTTAGTCCACTATGATCTTTGCTGGTCCTCAGGTTCCTGCTTCAAATGTATCCAAATTCCAAATATTTCCCTTCCATTGTTTCAGTAGTCCAACAACAACAAAAAACTTTTTTAAGGGAATGTCCATCCTTGAATAACCGGAAGATTCATAGAAGCAAGGCTTTTGGCTCCCAGAAGGTGGCAGCATCCCTCTAGAAAAACAAGCCGTAATGCTCATTCTTACGATTTCTGTTCTACAGTTATTTGCCAGTGGGTCACTGATAGGTTCAAGATCCTAATTTATTTATTCATTTATATTTTTAAAAAGTAAAGGCACAGATGATCAGATAATCGTACTTAGGTGATGGTCAAAAGTAATAATGATAGGACTCATTACAACTTTGAAATGTGCTTGCCTTTTCAGTGGTTTACGTGATGCTTTCATTTGTCCAGATGGAAGCTGAGGGACCTTCTTGATCATTCTTTATTCGATTTCTGTCACATACAACAATCACAAGCATTAACGTTAACTAAACACCTTCTTGTTGGGTATTGAATTGCTTTTGCCACGCCTCTCATGCTTTCCTTGCATTTTCCTGCCCAGTGTCACGACAGAACTATTTACGGTAACCATTAAATAGGAATCTACATTCAACCCCCCATCTGGAAGAATGGACTAGCACTTCTGGCACTGCGTGTGAAACTCAATGAAAGTCAGCCAAATGTCCTGAAAAAGTAATAAGGAATGTGGCACTTTACCAGGAGCAGCAATATGCTAAATACGTTGCTAAGTAGACTGCAACATGCTGATGAGGTTGTCTGAGATATTCCATTTGCTTTCAAGAACTGTACAAGCTTAAATCTCTAATGTTTAAGTTGAGCCTGATTTCTGATTAATATGTCACAAAGCTTTTCCACGATTTTGCATACACTGACAGGCAACGTAGCGAAAAAGTAACTGATCAGTGAAATGCAGAGAGGGAGAGGGGGGGATCTAGTCTGCTTGGCCCCACCCATTTCTTAGTCTTTATTGCCTTTTCGTTGATGCCACCCATCTGATTCATGCTAACAAAAATAGGGCCGCACTCCCTTCTTTAGGTAAAAGGCTGCTGGAAAGAGTTATTCTGTAGTCCTCATCACCTGGTCACACATAACTTCATCCCGTTTCATTAAAGCCTTCTTATGATGAGCTACAAGTTAACAAAGATTTTATCTCTCTATTGACTCAAAAAACCACTCAGCTAGATTTTAGTGAGCCACAAATGTGCCTTTTACAGTAAGTGAAATGTTATGGGGAGATGGGATAAAAGAAAAAAGTCTGAAGGAGCCTAAGCTGTTATCACTCCTGGCTGTTTGTCATGCTTCTGTCGCAGCAAAGTTGGGAAGTGTGTGAATGCGGTCAGCGGTTTCTGACGGAAAAGAAGCACTGCTACACTGAGGGGTCCTAATTTTACTTTTAGAGAGACGGATGATCCAATAATGTTACTTCAGTGATTGTCAAAAGCAATAACGACAGCACTTATCATAGCTCCAAAGTGTGGCTACTTCTCCACTGACACAATACCTGATGATCCATAACTGTGTTACCATCATCCCAACCCTGGCTGCAGAAAGTGGACAAGATACAAGGCAGAGCGATCTATCATCTATCATCTATCATCTATCTATCTATCTATCTATCATCTATCTATCTATCATCTATCTATCTATCTATCAGGGTTGGACAGAAGCCTTGTGCACGTCAGAAGCCTCGTGCATGTCCATTCCACTTAATACCTGTAAGGTGGTATGGTGTGAAATGGCGTATCCAATATTGCTGCTTCCACCAAAAGTATAGTGTGTTGTCCATTATTCTTCTCAGCCATAAAAGACTAATGAGTGTCAATTCCTGCTTGTACTAATGCTATTCATGTCACTAAAAAAACAAAAAATCCTCAAACACTCCTCAAAATATGCTGAAGTATAGTGCAGAACCATGTTTGTGTCTAAAAAGATCTCTGAATTCCAGAGCTGTTTCTTGCCATCTACAACCCTTCTCCCTGAAATTGCACAGTTTGATGTTGTCCCTAGTTCTGGGCAGCCTGACAGACCATGGGGCAAGGACTAACTGGAATAAGAGCTGTCCAGCAGAAAGTGACAGTTTCCAGGCAACAGGTGGTAAGGGATGGTCAGCACCTCAGAAAGCTCCCAGGCAAGACAGATGTTACTCTCACAATAAGGTTTCTGTATTTCTGCCATTAGCTCAGGCATTAAATCTTCTTCCAAGATGAAGCACACATGGTTATTCCTCTGGTTTGCCTTCAGGCAGCCTTGGTAAAGTTGAGAACCATGGGATTCCCATTGACCCACACAAGGTATCCAAGGTCTGGGACACAATGAAGCAGAATGCATGGGATGTCACAGCCAAGGCTTAATGTGGAAACTGCCGCGTACCTCAACTTCTCAGCCTATGTACTTGTGTGTTTGTGTAGGATTCAATATCTAAGCTGCAAAGTCGTTTTTCCAACATGGGAATTAATCTCTGTAAGAAGTGACATGACTTTTAAGATTGTCCCTCAGGTTGTTTTGAGACATCACTTCCAGTAGTGATGGTTGTGAGAAAGCAGCCCTCCCAACTGAAGTGATCTTCCCTGTTCTTCCTGCCAGGGAGCATCTGCACCACCATTGGTCTTTCATTCTGGCAATAACCCTTCCCAGATGTTGATCCTGCAAAGTTCATGTGCACTGACAGCATCACTCCCCATTGCCCACCTGGTGGGTATTCAGCTCTCTGATTCAGAGAGTGTAAAATCTGGAAAGCACCCTTAATCATGTTGCAAATCTGAACTCCATGGAAGACATGTCACAGACTTCTTAATTGAAGATAGAAGTAACTAGACAAAAATAACTGGCAATGCTGTTTACCATTGGTCTTGCAGGTTTCAGTTTGTGTGGTAACAGTGTTCCGTACGCAGAAAACAGGAGCAGCCAGCTAATTAATCAATTCATCAATCTTTTGCACTTAAACATAAGAGAGGGCTGTGCAAGCAATTGAACAAACAAACAAATGAGCAAACAGAAAAGAATTACAATTTAAGATCAAAAAGTCCTGGATCACAAGCTGAGGCTTTTTTTTTTTTTTTTTTTAATCCAAAGCTTAGAAACCTTGGATAATGATAGGCATGTTTTATCTCAGCATATTCAGACAGCATATAGAAGGGTAGCTGTGGTACTCTGCTATAACGGAGAGTTTTGTGACACCTTAAACTCTGGCAGAAACATTATGGGTCATGCCATAATAAATTTGTTAATCTTTAAGAAGGCCCAAGAGCCTAACAAATGTATTATGGTTAATGCTAATAATAAATTTGCTAGTCTTTAAGGTGTCACAAGACCCTTGGTTGTTCATGCAGCAGGACACAGTGACAAGTCTTGATTTTGTGCCTTGTGTGCCCATACTGTATACAGTCTTTGAACTGACACCTTCGTTTTCCTATGTACACATGAAAACTGTAATGTATGGAGTAGCTTTTAAAATTTGATCATCCTTTCATCTGCTAATGCAGAGCTGCGGTGAACTAGCTGTACTGTAAAGCAAGTAGAAGCTTCATTATACTAAACTAAAATGATTACATAAAGCAGGGTGCAAATTATGAGTGAAGTTTCTAGAATTATAGAGTTGAAGGGAGGTAGGGGGCTTGTAAGCCATACTGCCCAGCCCTTGACCCCAGATCCATGCAAAGAATCTGAAGCTGTGGATTCTGCGTCACTCATGCGCAACCAATGCATCTGATCTCAGCAAGTCACACAATGTCCATGTTCATCCTGCAATACCCAAATGATCACATGGGATGGTACAGCCCCTACAAAAGATGGAGAGCAGTGTTTACCTCCATCATTTAAAAGTGCTTAATTCTGCCTGGATTGCACCTTTGGAAGTAAAGCCACAAGGCAGATTTGTCCACAGCAATGTCCATTGGTTCCCGGTTCCCTGCTTATCCATCTTATGAGATCACCTTTAAATAAAGTTTCATGGCTGACACATTTAGATGGGTGGCATTATTCCGACGAAACATTTTTATGTATGTATTTCCACTGGAATAAATCCCAAAGCAATCCTCTATAGATGATGCACATCAATGCAATAGAAACCGAGTAAGAGAATAGAAAATGTCCAGCTCCTTCTATAAAGCCTCTGAAATGTTTTGAATTACACGATGGGCTTGTTTGCTTGAGTTCAAATAGCAAATGATTGATAAAACCAATGAACATCTGCAACATCAAGATGCACAAATTAACAGCCTTTTTTAAAAGCACATGAGCCTAATGTAAAACGAAGAATGGCGACGAAATGTGCATGCTATATCATTTATTGTTACTGGGAAATGTTATGTATGTGTTCTATGTGCCCATTTTTCATCAATATATAATTTTTATGGCTTGGAATGTAATAGTTATGTTTTCTGCAATATTTGGTAAATGCTATGTATAAATTGCAAATCTGTATGATTTGTTAGAAAACGATCCCCTTTAGAGAATAAAATTTAAGCCTGTCATAGACTTAACTAACAGTTGCTATGCCCCACTCCTGCTGGCTCTCCCATGAGGATATTGTCTATATCGTTGATGGAGTGCTAAAATTTCCCATTAACTTCTAAAGCAGCTCAGATTATGACATGAAGCTTACAGGCTTTTCCAGCTGCAATTCTATTCCTGAAATCCTTCAGGCCCCTGCCCTCCAACAGCAAAAGTAACATTGCTTCTACCTCAAGTAGTTATTTGGAGGGGGGCAGGTATTGCCCCAAAGGCCACTGGAAAAGGGTTTGTAGGGTGGGGTGGTGGTTTCTGTAGTGGAGAGGCTTTGAGTTGTGACAGCCGTTTTAAACTTACACGGTAACATAACTGGAGGTTGGAGACATGGTGCTTGTAGCTTCCGATCTTAACAGCATGCCACACAGTGACCCACAGTTCTCACATTTCCTCACCAGTGGTCACCAACCCAGCTATTACCACAAGGGAGCAACCTGCTATGTTTCCTTCTACATCATGCACTGGAAATCCCAGGTACAGGGCCAAATGTCTCCCCACCAGCCCTTTCTATTGGGCCCTCATGACTTTCCACAGGCCGCACACACTTTCCCCAGGCCAAGTCCGCTCTGCACCCTCTTTGAGTACTCTCACCTGGCTGCAATGTACCCCTGAACTATAATAATAATAAAATTTTATTTATATCCCACTCTCCCCAGCCGAAGCCGGGCTCAGAGCGGCTGACAACAATAAAAGTAACACAGTTTACATAAAATCACGATCAATTAATTGAAATGCATTCTAAAATCAGTTCATTCTAAAATCAATTCAAAATCAAATTAATGGCAGCCATTGGGCTAGAGTACTATGAGGATTACAGAAGGAGGGGGTCAGACTGTGCCTTGGCCAAAGGCCTGGTGGAACAGCTCTGTCTTGCAGGCCCTGTGGAAAGATGTCAAGTCCCGCAGGGCCCTAGTCTCTTGTGACAGAGTGTTCCACCAGATCAGGGCCACGGCCGAAAAAGCCATGCCTCTTGCTTCCCTGAAGAATGGCATCCATTGCTTCAGCTACTTTTGCTTCTTGACCTGCCCATCACTGCCCTATATGCCCCCCATAGGGTTGCCCAAGAGGGAATGCAGCCTATGGGCAGAAAAGCAAACAAGCAAATATACACACACAACCATCTCCAGCAGTGAAACGGCATAAAATTAGTATAGAATCTGTCTGAAAGCAGCACAGTTTGCATAAGAGGCTGTTGGCTCAGTCCAGTGGCCCATCCAGTCCAGCAACTTCCAGTTTCCCAGAGACAAAAGGTGACCTGTTTGACTCAGAAAGGATGCTAAAAGATGGGCACAATCATGTGCCACAGAAAGTTCCATGAAGAACAACTAGAATTTGTGCAGTTACAGCTCTTGGTATTGTCTACCAAGGTTTGGATCACACAATTTGCGTAACACATTTTAATCCACCACAGCAAAATGCTATTTTGGAAAGAAAGAAGGAATCTCATTTTGTTTCCCTGTATACCCACAGACCCTCCAAGTGTCCCTATTTTCCAGGGACGTCCCTGATTTAGAGAAACCGTCCCGGTTTCTGATTTGATCCTGGAATGTCCCACGTTTCCTTAGGATGTCCCTATTTTCACTGGAGAAATGTTGAACTGTATGGAGTTATCTGACCCCCGAGCCATCTGAAGGCAATCCTGTGTAAGGAAGGTTTTTAAAATGTTTAATGTTTTTTATAAATGTTGGATGCTGCCCAGAGTGGCTGGGGCAACCCAGTTAGATGTGTGTGGTATAAATAGTAGAATTATCATTATGGAATGGGACGTCCCTATTTTCATCAGAGAAATGTTGGAGGTTATGTACCCGTACCCAAATACTGTAAAACTAAACTTTCAACGACTATTTTACTTTTTGAGTAAAGTTTTAAAATTAAAAATCCACACGCATCACCATTTTAATTATATTGCTTTTGCAGCGAGTAACTGTCATGAAGGCATTGTTTGTAAAATTTCAATCTCTCCCCCACTGCTGCACACTCCACACTTTCTATTTTCACGACATGATTTATTGTTAAGCAACACATTCTCCACCGTAGAAAAAGAAGAGGGAGGAAGGAAAAAAAATAAACACCCAAACTCCAGTGACTGTATTCAAAAAATGTAATGCTTCTTATCACAAATAATTTAAAAAATGCAAGCACCCCAATTTGCAGCTAGGAGGCCCACTTGAGGGATCAGTTAAAATTTACTCCTTTATGCACATGCCAACTCTGACTTCAAAAAGACTTTATTCCCAAGGATAAACAACCCAATATTTGTGTAATATAATTAAGTGAAGGCATCTTTTAAATGTCATACCAGCTTGTGCCATGCTTTAAATTGTTATGCATCAACAGAATTTAACGAGATGGCCAAGGATCCTGCTTCCTGCGTGAATGTGATAAGCCACAAATACTGTATAGCTCTTTAATAGATTGCCAAAATAAAGCATTTTGTATGCAAATTATTCATGGAGTAGCAGAGCTAATACAGTGCCAAAATTACGCCCACTGGTCCCCTGCAATTAGCAGTTAAGTTGAAGTATCTTCAAACTGCAGAATTTCTTTCAGTGTCTCCCAATACTTAAACATCTTTTCATTTATGGAAATGCGAAAATGGAGCTTTCATTTTCTTGTTAAGGTTTTGGGTGCTTGAGCTTTACAGCAGAGAGGTAGCAATTGGCATCTAATCTGAACAATTGCACAGAGGCTCTGTCTGAATTAAACACAACGGACAGGCCTAGTAGCTTGCAAAGAGGTGGGGGACCTAGTTTTTTTTAAGTGAGTTTAGATAAGGCTATATGTATATATAAATCCCCTGCTTTTTGGTAACACAGAATAAAGCAATAGAAACAGCTGGATCTCAAGGTTTTTTTAAAAACCTGTTTTGACCCCCTCTCTAAATTCCATTTTTCATTCCTGTCATTATTTTTCTTGTCAAGGAAATATCTATCTGTTGGTAATTGCTTCTGTTTGGGAGGAAGAGTGCGGTAAAAATTTAATAATTATAATACAGAAATACGGTACAGCTATACAGAGGGTTAGACACTTATTCATCACCAAATAAAGAAGACAAGAAAGACACACACTTACCCCAAAAAGTAAAATGATGCATCTTCTAATTTAAATGTATAGGTGCAAACTTAGATATAATTACTGTGGGTGGTATTCCATGCTAGTCTTAATCAGAGTAGACCTGTTGAATTTAACAAAAATGACTAATCTAGACTCATTTATTTCAGTTGGCCTATTCTAAGTAGGGTTTAAGGGAAGACCAGGATAAACATGGAATGAATAAATATATATATATAATTTTTAAAATATTTAAAGGTTGCCTTTCATTGCAGAAAATAGGATAATTTACAAAACAAAAGCACTACAATACAGGCACCAGAGATCCTGAGTTCAGGAAAGCTCATTGAACAGGCTGGTCTATATGGAAGGAGGCACTCTCTCAGCCTGCTCTTAGGCTGGATATAGACATGTCATAGAAGCGATTCTGTTAAACACATTGTAAATTCATACAGAGAAATCCGGTAGGGGAAGACTGGCCTCCACAGTGCCATCTGGTGTCACAGTGTTATATAGCATATACTATGCATATAAAACACTCTTCGTCTTTTTTTAACCAATCTAGCTGAGTCCTTAAGGTGTACCGGACTTTATAAACCAGCAACAAAACCTTAAAGTAGGTTTTGTAGCAAACAGGCAGATGGTTCAAATTCTTCAGTGTGTGCAAAGGATCTAGGGGTCTTAGTAGACCACAAGCTGAACATGTCAACAGTGTGATGCAGCAGCGAAAAAAGCTAATGCTATTCTAGGCCACATCAACAGAACTATAGTGTCCAGATCAAGGGAAGTAATAGTACCACACTGTTCTGCCTTGGTCAGGCCACACATGGAGTACAATATGTAGTTCTGGGCACCACAATTGAAGAAGGATGTTGACAAGCTGGAATGTGCACAGAGGAGGGTGACCAAGATGATCAAGGGTCTGGAAACTAAGTCTTATGAGAAACAATTGAGGAAATTGGGTATGTTTAGCCTGATAAAGAGAAACTAATAGGATAGCCATCTTCAAATATCTAAAGGGGTGTCACGTGGAGGATGGAGCAAGCTTGTTTTCTCCTGTTCTGGAGGCTAGGACCTGAACCAATGGATTCCAACTAAACACCAGGAAAAACTTTCTGACAGAGCTGTTCAACAGTGGAATGGACTTCCTCGGGAGGTGGTAGACTCACTTTCCTTGGAGGTCATTAAACAGAGGTTGCATGGCCACCTGTCATGAATGATCTAGTTGAGATTCCTGCATTCCTGGGGGTTGGACTAGATGACCCTCGAGGTGCCTTCCAACTCTACAATTCTATGAGTTGTAAGATGTTCATTTTAGGATGCTCCACTAAATACTCTTGCAACTGCTACAGCTGCTGAATCAACCCTAAAGGCAGCCCCGTGTAGGAGGCATTGCAACAATCCAATCTAGAATTCTCTAATGCAGCCTTTCTCAACCTGTGGGTCCCCAGATGTTGTTGGACTACAACTCCCATCACCCCTAGCTAGCAAGGCCACAGCTCAGGGATGATGGGAGTTGTAGTCCAACAACATCTGGGGACCCACAGGTTGAGAACCGCTGCTCTAATACATGAATTACTGTGGCCAAGCCATCTCTATCCAGGGAACAGGCATGGTTGGTGCACCAAAAAGGCACTCCTAGTCGGTGAGGCCCTGACCTGCCAATGACAAAGCTGGATTAAGGAAGCACTTCCAAGCTATGAGCCTACTCCTTCAAGAGGACTGCTTGGGGTGCAGTGGTGGTAGTGGTAGGGAGCGCTGTTAGTAGGTCCCTATAGGTCAGAAGCACAACTCATGTCAATGAGGAGCCGTGCCTTCATTATTATGGGCCCAACTCTGTGGCACTCCTTCCCACAAGAAGTTAGACAGCCGCCGTCCCTCCTGAGTTTCAGGCACCTGGTCAAAACTGTTGCACCCTGAATGCTTCTCAGATGTTTTACATTTGGAGAGGGTGGGGAGACAGAGATTCTAATTTTTTTGTTAGAAGTTTCAAATTTGGGAAATTTAATTTATGTTTTAAATTTTGTATATTGTATATTTTATTGTTATTTTGAGACCTCCGTGGTATAAATTATTTCCATTCAACAAACAAACAAATAAATTTTGCCTGCATCCTCAGGCCACAATAACTGAAAGTGTCACAGTATGGGGTTCTAGGATCCCATTCATTGGGTTAGATATTAAGAAGCTATGAACAACCCAAAAGAGGTCTGCTGAATAGCTATTCCAGAATTGGCCAATAAAAGTTACTTTCGCAAGGATTTTCTCCAGAGTTAGCCTTTTAGAATAATATGATGCACAGTGTCCTCCATCTCTAGAAGTTTGGTTTAAAAGCTAAGCTATACAGGGCAGAAATCATTACAAAGCCTGCCATTGTGAAATCCCTGTATATTCTCATAATTTTCCTTGAAGATATTCATGTTTTCTCCTCTGCATTCACAAAGGAGGGGGAAAAATTCTTCCTGACTTGATCTGCCTTTTTCAAATGCCTGAAATCATCTATGAAACAAAGTTGTTCACAAACTGTTCAGGCATAGGGAAACATATTTTGAAAGTCATAAAAGATGAATGCTTGAAATTACTAAGCATTCTATGCTTTAAAAAATGCTCTCTCTCTGTATGTGTGTGTCATTTGTATCCCTGAGCTAAAATTAGGCCTCATAAAGGGCCTATAGAGGCTGATAGGTGAGTAGTGTAGATCCTGTTCATTTTCGGTAGTGTTAATGCAGACTATATTTTTCATTTACAATCTAATCATCAAAAGAGTATATTACATGTCAAGGGGTTGTGACAGTGATTTAAGGAGTCTATGTCAAACTGCTTGGACCTAAATGGCCTTCCTAAACTAACCTGGAGGATTTACTACCAACTAAACAAAAAATCTAATTCTGATCACAACTATTTTATAAAATTTTGTGGAATGCCATAAACAACTGTGTACACTCCAGTGAACTCCAAAAGTTGTAATAACACTCTCCAAGATTTGTATTAAATTTTTTCACTCCCAACTTTCCTGGTTTGATTTCCTGGCAAGAAGACAATGGCTAGACCCACTGCAGAATCATCAAGGCCATAACTAGATTATTTTTCCTCAAGCGCTAGGGCCATTTCACATGTAACACTTTCCCTATGTGTCTAGCTATCTACATATCTCTCATGAGCAGTGTGGACGCCCGCCACTGAGGAGAAGTGGTGGCCCAAGTAATGGGAGGTCAGTCATTTCCAATAGACAGAATGGCAAGGCAAGGTCTAACAACTTGGAAGGAGATCAAGGTGTGGGTTCAGGACAATGGACAGCGCTCCTATCTTGAGGCCAAACAGCAGAGTTATCTCAGCATAGCCCTGGAGCAACTAGCTGCATTTTACAGGATGGCTAGGTAGTCGTTACATGGAGATCCTACCCCTTGGGAGCCGACTTCAAGAGCTGGAGCCTTTTCCCTGCAGCATTGCTTCATTGGAAACAATTGGGTTTCTAGCTGTGGGATTCTTTTCCTCAGGGCTCTCTTGATTCCCAGGAAGTCTGTTAATGAGCTACCAGAGTCTGGCAGCAGAAGTCTTACTTCTGGGGAGGGGAGGCAGGCTGGGTCTGATGCCCACAGACCCGCACTGTTCCTCAGAGTTGCAGTTGCCATACAGCTCTGCCTCAGCAGCAACTGCACAGAAGGCACTGGTACCTCTTGCTTGGGAAAAGCGTCGGACAAATCAGACAGGACGGGTAATCCTCCGGAAAAACAATCTCTCAAAGGACCTGTTGATGGCATTTTACCATTGTACTGTTGAGAGTGTATTAACTTATGGTCTCTGTGTGTGGTTTGGGAGCTGCACGGTCAGGGGAAAAACAATGCTGTCCAGGGTTGTAAAGACTGCAGAGAGAATAACTGGGTGCACTCTTCCCACCTTGGATCAAATCTATGCTTCCAGGTGCCATAAGAAAGCTGCAGAGATAGCACAGGATAGTGCACACCCTGGAAATGGTATCGTATTGTAAAAGGGGCATTCAGGACAGAGCAAGAGGGAGATGCCTCCCCTCATTCGCTACCTCATATCTCACACTCTCAAGCTTGTCCCCCCCGCCCCCCCCAAAACACAAGAATATTAGGTAGGCAAATATGGGGGATTTAGAGAGGTGGAAGTGCAGTCTATGGAAGTTTCCAACACCAACTGGGAAATGAAGACACAACACCAAGCTGAACATTCCAGACCCAGATCTCTCACTGTCAGAGCCCTCACCCATTGACTGGGAGAAGCGTCCAAAAGTGGCACAGCTTTGCCCAGGTGGAGTAATGTGGCAGAGAGGCAAACAGATATGTCCTTGGGATGCTACACTTTCTACCGCATTGATCTACAAGAGGACAAATTTGATATTTATTTGTTGTTGTTGTTGTTTAGTTGTTTAGTCATGTCCGACTCTTCGTGACCCCATGGACCAGAGCACTCCAGGAACTCCTGTCTTCCACTGTCTCCCGCAGTTTGGTCAAACTCATGCTGGTAGCTTCGAGAACACTGTCCAACCATCTCGTCCTCTGTCGTCCCCTTCTCCTTGTGCCCTCCATCTTTCCCAACATCAGGGTCTTTTCCAGGGAGTCTTCTCTTCTCATGAGGTGGCCAAAGTATTAGAGCCTCAGTTTCACGATCTGTCCTTCCAGTGAGCACACAGGGCTGATTTCCTTAAGAATGGATAGGTTTGATCTTCTTGCAGTCCATGGGACTCTCAAGAGTCTCCTCCAGCACCATAATTCAAAAGGACATTTATTTATTTCCATTTATTAATTGCTTTCTATAAAATCTCCCAAAGTCATTTCACTATAAATTATACAATTTTGTATATAAAAACAATTATAACGACTTTTAAAAGGAAAAAGAAAAGCAGTTTCATATGTGAAACAATTTCATATTTGGCACAGATGCAGACTTGGGTGAAGCATCAACACTGTGCATTGTGTAAATTTGTATAGGACAATGTCCTGCATTTAGTGTTTGCTAATTCGTGGTGGTGATGGAGGTGATGGTTGTTTTTTAAGAGTAGGATATTTTCTTTGGATAGGAGGAAGCTTGTAATAAAAACCTTCAATGGGAATAACACACAAAAAAAATCAAACATTGGGGGTGGACATCCAGTGGACATCCAGTTATGGCCTTCTAGTTTGGACACACCTTAAAAGGACCAAAGCAGAATGTTGGCCTGGGACCTCCTGCCTGCAAATGAGTAAAGCCCAACATCATGATGCCCCAGCTCTGTAGTAGAGCTCATTTTTAGGACTTACCCACATATGGGAGAAAAGGAACTCCTCTGTGAACCTGCTTACCAAACAGTGAAAGGAAGGGATAGAATTTAGCAGAAGGGTAAAGGGTCACTCGTGGACCATCAGCTTTGCATGTGTAAGGTGCCAGGTTCAATTCTGAGCATCTCCAGGTAGGACTGGGAGAAATCCCAGTCTGAAACTGGATGGACCAATGGGTTTGACTCAGTAACAGCCAGTTTCCTAGTACTTTGGGTTGCAATCCTATGTGCACATTTGCCCTGTCGGAATGAGCTTGAAAGCAGTCTTGCCCTCCTCCTGCAAATATCACAATATACAGAACTTAAGCTGCACCATCTTTCATAGCGGCTGTTGTGGATGAACAAATGAAACTTCCAAATTCTGTCCCACACACCAGGGTTGCCATAAGAACTGGATTGGTTCTATTGGTCAGAATCTAGCCCTGGCAGGTTGTCACTGACTTTGTGGAGGGGAAAAAATAGCAGCCAATGAAAATCAATCTTCTGATGCTCCGTTGCTTTAAATACCAGTAGAGCAAACAAACAGCCCTAAACAATATAGCAGAAACCATATATCAATTACGCTAAATGCTCAAGCATTTTTACTTCACAGCCTGCAACATCCAAATGTAGTATTCTCACCCACTGCAATGAGATGATAATGGTCCTGTATTGTTCTAATACATCTGGCAGCTAGATAAGAGCTGCCTGGTCTTAGATGATAATGGAAGTGGGCAGACTTAACATTGTGATTTGAAAATTTCTTGGGTCTCAGAAAAATGTTCTATTAAGCCCACTGACCCCAATTGAATATTAATTAGCTAATTAACGGATTTATTGTTCCACGCAATTTCTGGAGAGGCATTTTTTTTTGGAGTGCCATTATTTTAAAAAAATTATTTTTTGCATTGTGTATAATTGAATCTTTGCAGCTGCCAGCATCTTCTGCATGATTTGGCAAAAAACCAAAAACAGAAAGAAAATACATGTGTGTGTGTGGAACCCACAAACATTTCCAACCCTTCTGGTAAATGTTTGGGAGGAAGGGAGAGAAAGCAGGGGAGGTAGCTGATTTAACTCTTCAGTTAACTTTTTTTAAAAAAGCTTTATTTTAAAATTAGTATAATCTCTCCCCCCACCCCCACCCCCACCCCCACTCAACACTCTATTATTATGATTGGCTGTTTTGGGGTTTTATTTTAGCCCAATGTAACTAAGGAGAGCATTCATTAACCCTAGTAAAGACAGACAAGTCAGTGTTTCTTGTTCATTTTTAAAAATAATTTTATCTTTATTATAATGTCCCCATCATAACTCACTGCTGTTTTCTATTTGTTAAACAGTGTTTAGTAGTGCCCACATTAAGGGCTATGGATATCTAAGTACCTTGGTAACATTTGTTTCACCAGCAGGCAAGTACTGTTTTGTGATAAGTGATCACTTTCCTACAGCGTCAGGTGCAGTTCTTGGGTAAAACATTTTCCCTGGGCACCCTCTCCCTTAGTGAGTCTACTTCCTCATAGCAGTAGGTCCAGGGGGCTGTTGTCCGTGGCCCCCCTGCTGGAGTGTGAGCCCCTATAAGCTGCCCAACCATGACAACCATTGATGGCAGTCCTGGTTTCCTGCATGGGAACCATACAGGAAAACAATAAAGGAGATTCACAATAGACTTAAGGCATGGAAGGAAAAGGCAAAAAAGTCTAGGAGCCAGCATCTTTCTGTAGCAAGCTGCTCATGCACTCAGATCATTAGAGGAAGACCTTCCTCATATTTTGACTCTAGAAGTACATCATATACATCACAAATGTGCAAAAAGAGAGGACTTTTTATGTGCTGGCACTCTGATGGTGGAATGTCCTTCCAAGGTATATACACCTACATAGTACCCACACTGTGTTGAAGCGATGATTCTTCAACATCAACTTTGATGGACTGGTCATGTTGTACAGATGCCTGATTATCGTCTTCCAAAGCAACTACCCTATTCTGAACTTAAAAATGGAAAGTGTAATGCTGGTGGTCAACAAAAGAGGTTTAAAGACTCCCTCAAGGCAAATCTTTAAAAATGGAGTACAAACACCGACAACTGGGAAACACTGGCTTGCGAGCGCTCCAATTGGAGAACAGCCTTTACCAAAGGTGTCGTGGGCTTTGAAGACGCTCAAACTCAGGATGAAAGGGGAAGAGGAAGTGTGCTAAGCATGCTAAGAGGAAGGCATGCTTGGCAAACACTCACCATGATCAACTCTTGCCCAGAAACCTATGTCCCCACTGTGAAAGGACACATGGATCCAAAATTGGCCTCCACAGTCACATATGGACTCACGGTTAAAACCATGTTTATGGAAGACAATCTTACTCGGCTACGAGTGATCGCCAAAGAAGAAGAAGACCCACAATGTATTCATTTTGGCACCAGGTTAAAATCTTTATTAACTGAGGCCTATTATTACATTTTTACCTTCCTTAGAGCAATGGCCTATTTCTGACACACTTGTTCTCCCGGTCATCTGGGGACCTATCATCATAGGAGTGGACACAGCTATAATGTCTTCAAAGGCATCACATAACTTCATAAGTAGTGTTTTGAAGCTGAGGACTGAGCCCATGCTTTCCATACGCAGGTCCCAGATTCCACCCCCACACCTCACCAGGTCTTGGGAATGACACCTATTTGAAACTATTGAGAAGCACTGTCAGTTACTGAGCTAGACGGAGCAGTGATCTGACTTGGGGAAAAGGCAACAGTGTTCCCCTAGAATAGTGGCTTGCTTGAGGCAACCTACTGAAATTTTGCACAGGCATAATTGAACAAAATAATTTTAAAAAATCCGTCCAGTAGCACCTTAGAGACCAACTAAGTTGGTTATTGGTATGAGCTTTCGTGTGCATGCACACTTCTTCAGATACCTCAGGTATCTGAGGTATTTATTTTGTTTCGACTACGGCAGACCAACACGGCTACCTACCTGTAACAAGATTTGAACAGGGAGACTTTGAGGTTCACAGCTCAGGAACACTGGCTTTCAAATATGCAAAAATACTGTTACATGCTTCTTGCTTCTCTGAATGTGAGAAATTCTAGGGCCAGTACTACTAGGATTTGGCTTCCTTTTGGGGAAGAGTCACTGAGACTTATGACATTATTCAAGTAAAACATAGGCAGAAGCAAACATGCAACAGACCCACTGCCTCCCCACCATATTCTTCCTGAGATGTCCCTATGTCTCAGGGTGCCTTTGGATCTTATAACAAGCTCTCTTTTTGTCTCTTCAAAAGCTGCAGTGAAGAGAAGAGAAGTTTGGGGTGGGCCTCTATGGTTAAGCCCAAGACATTTCACTGCCTGAAGCAGAGCAGCAAACATCCATAATTAAACAACAAGAGAGGTCAGAGCTGCCATAACTAACCAGCAATGTGCTGTTAGTCTATGACACGCCCCAAACCAGTTGGTTGTGGCAATTACTTCACTCTGCCTAATGGTAGGGAACTCTCCCCAGTGACACCTCAGTCTGTTCATCTCCTGTGAGAGGGCAGGGTGAGAGGAGGCTGCTCCTGATCTCTGCTCTTGGACTGAAGAGTTGAGGACTTGCCTATCTCACCCTTATCTCTACTGTAGATCAACTACCATTCTTTAAACCCATTTCTCCAGTGATGCTGTTACTGCTCAGTTTATTCCCTCACAATGTCTTCCTGACCATAGTCCTCCTCCTTTATTTTGTGTTCTCTGCTCATCCCACACTTCTGTTTTCAACTCTCACCCTCACCTCAATTAAGCCAAGTCCCCAAGGCCTAATTGAAAACTACTGGGATGGGTAGGGAGAGAATCTGTTCCCTGTCTCACCATATGCAGCTTCTTTCATACAGAGACTCTTAAGACCACTTGCCCACAGCTGGGGATGGGAAGTCATCTTCCTGAAGTGGCCCTCACTTTCCATAGCTCAACCACTAGCTCCTACTGAGGAGATATCCTCAGCCACTAACAAGCAATTGGCTTAATTAAGGATACATAGGAACATTGGAGGACACCATATTAAGTCAGGCCACTGGTCCATCTTGTTCAGTATTGTGGATCTTCAGAGTTTCAGGCAGAGGGCATTCCCAGTCCTAGCTAGAGATGATGGGGATTGAACAGGAGACCTTTTGCATGCAAAGCAGATGCTTGGGGACAATAAAAATAACAATGTTGGTGCCAGGGGGACTTCTCTGGGGAGACAATTCTACAAACAGGTGCCACAATTTGATAAGACCCTGTCTCTGGTTATGGATTATGCCAGCTCAACAAATGCAGACGACTTGCTTCTCTTGTGAGCAGTATATGCTCATTTAGATTTCTCACTTTACATAGCAAAATACATGGGAGTAGTGATCAATATCCCTCCCCAAATTTCTATTAGCTCCCATCCTTCATTTAATAATCCAATAATGGAATTGACCTTCTACTGTAATATAATTGCTAGGATCATTTTATAAAGAAACAATTTAAATAAGTTTTTCCCCCCTCAGGAAAAAAAAGGGAAAGCCTTTCTGTTGGAAACTGGAAAACAAAATGTTTGATTGAGGTAATCTTGACATCCATTAGTGTGATAAATGAAGTGGAATTCAAGGTTTTTCTATTATCAAGCTTCATTTTCGTTTGTTCAGTTCCGGATTCCCTCTCTCTCCCATTTTTTAAACAACATTGCCTCAGACTCAAGGCTGATTACAGTAATTATATTTTTTACTCATAATAATACAAATGATTCTGAGAGTTATTCACAATGTTTCAATGTCAGCACTTAGATAAATGCCCATTCTTTCATGGCGATTCCCATTTCCCCCCTCTCTCTTTATGCAGAGGGTTAGTTACTAGCTACAATAACAGTCTAGCTGTCAGAAAACCTTGGATTTACGTGGCCAGGAACTCAACTCACAATTGTTTGGAGCTCTGCATGGCAACCAGGCCAACTGGGATACTAGATAATTTATAACTACTCCCCAATACAAGAAGAACAATTATATTGTGTGCTGTATAAAATGGCCATTATTTAGCTCAATTTTTAAAATTATTTGAACAAAATGTCTATTCTTTCCAGGGCTATTTTCTTCCCAGTTTCTAATTAGATACCCGAGGAATACAGGATGTGTAAATTTCCACAAGAAAATATATTTATGGAATTTTAATTTGCTTCTTGTGTACCTTGGCCATAAAACTTGTGAGCCTCTTCCTCAAATGCTTTTCATCTGAAAGGGAAAACAGCATAGAAATGCAATCACTTTGAAGCAGCACAATGCGCCAAAGGTAAATACGATGGTAATCTCTGGCCTATGCTCTTATAATGTGGGGATGTAATACCCTAAAAAAACCCCAGTTTAGGATCTGAGTGAACTTGGATTGGGAGATTGGGATTCTAGTCCTGCCATTTTGCTAGCCTTGCTTGCTTTAGTACCTCATGTGTAAAGGTAAAGGTAAAGAGACCCCTGACCGTTAGGTCCAGTAGCGGATGACTCTGGGCTTGCTGCGCTCATCTCGCTTTATTGGCTGAGGGAGCCGGCGCATAGCTTCCGGGTCATGTGGCCAGCATGACTAAGCCGCTTCTGGCAAACCAGAGCAGCGCACAAAAACACCGTTTACCTTCCCGCCAGAGTGGTATCTATTTATTTACTTGCACTTTGGCGTGCTTTCAAAGTGCTAGGTTGGCAGGAAAAGGGACTGAGCAATGGGAGCTCACCCCATTGCGGGGATTTAAACCGTGACCTTCTGATTGGCAAGCCCAAGAGGCTTAGTGGTTTAGACCACAGCGCCACCCATATCCCACCCCATGTGTGTGGGATAATAATAATAATAATCTTTTAGATAATCAGCTGTAAAGCAGTTTTAAATAGCCCTACGTAAATGAGAAATGAATAGGCGGGGTGGCCTAGCCTTTCACGGCATGAGGCAAAGCAGGAAGTAGCTGCCACTTCTGCTCCTCACCAAAGCATCCCTTACTTGGGTCATGGTGCGTATAAGATCTCTACCCTCTAACGTTTCTCTGTTTCAATTGTAGTAGTCTGATGATGTGGTTAAGCTGCTTCATGCCTGACCACTATTCATGCAGGCTGAGACTGATGGGAACTGCAGTCCAATAACATTTGCAGGGCACCATATTGCCGATCCCTGAAATAAATATTCCATGGCTTCTTCCTCTTTGCCCTCAGCTATAGATTACGTATCCACCATCCTCAGTAAATCCTCTTGAATTGAACACGAATGAAATAAAACATATGAACTCAAAAAGATCAATGTATGTAAGATTGGTTCAGAGGGTTCATAAACCTAGGAAATGTGTTGTTTCTTAGTGTTAGAGATGGAGCCATAAATCAGAGCAGTGTTTTTGGCAAAGGTAACTAGTCTGCATAATCTATTTATTGCTAATCTCTTCTATTTCATTTGGAATTTATATTGAACTCATCACCATGGCATCCAAATGTCCACAATTATGAAATATTACATTATCATTTTCTTTCCAAAAGGGGGGGGGGTTAATCGGAATAAATGGTGAAAATTAATTCAAAGAAGTTTTCGTAGAAAACAGCCACTTGAAACAATTCTCCAAACAGAAAGCACACACTCTGTTGACTGGAATTTTAGCTGCAGCCGGTCCCATTCACCCACTGCTTTGTCATAGACCTGCTTTTGAAAATATCAGTCTTTTGCAAACTAATCCTCGAAGTAGTTTAACAGCATGAGAAGCATTTTCTTGTTTTCTTTCTCAGGCTGCTACCAGCAGCAAGGGCCCCTATCCACGTGGCCACTTGGCACAGAGCGGTGAGAATATCTCTCCACTTTCTAGTGCTGAGCTACAGCAGCCTAGTAAACAATTCTGCTGGTTTCGAGGCTCAATTCAAAGTGCTGATTCTTACCTCCAAAGCAGAGATGGAGAACCTATGGTCCTCAAGGTGCTACTGGGCTGCAATTCCCACCATCCCTGGCTACTGACCAGGCCAGCTGGTGCTGATGATTGCTGGGAGTCTAACCACAACCACAGACACCTTCCGTTTTGGCTTTTAAATGGCTGCTGAAAACTTTTCCGTGCCACACCTCTTATTCAGGCAACGGAGAAGGTATATTTCTGCAGTTACTTGATCTCTAGTTTTAAACATTTTACATGGTTTTTATTGTATGTTTGGCTGTTGTAAACCACTTTGATAATAGTGTTATACAGTGGTACCTCGGGTTACAGACGCTTCAGGTTACAGATGCTTCAGGTTACAGACTCTGCTAACCCAGAAATAGTACCTCGGGTTAAGAACTTTGCTTCAGGATGATAACAGAAATCGTGCGGTGGCAGTGGGAGGCCCCATTAGCTAAAGTGGTACCTCAGGTTAAGAACAGTTTCAGGTTAAGAACGGACCTCCAGAACGAATTAAGTTCTTAACCCAAGGTACCACTGTACAACTATTTTTGTAAATAAATAAAGACCTGGGGACACCTTACCCTTGCTTTAAAGCATTAAATGGCTTGGGACTCAGGTACCTGAGGGTCTAACCTTCTCCTACCTGTGCCTTCCTGTTCTCTCTGTTCAGCATCAGAGGTCCTACCCTGTATCCACCTGCCAAAGGTGGACAGGGGAGGCAGGGTCTTTTCAGCTGTACTGCCAACTCTGTGAGATGCTCTTTCCAGTGAAGCTCCTGCCCACCCCTCACACAGTGATTGCTGATTGGATACATGTGTCTGACTTGCAGCTGATTGGCCAGCACAAACTGAAAATGGACTCCAGAGGTAGGTGAAGAGAGGACCGATAGTCAGAACTGATGCTTATATGGGAGAATGGAGAGAGAGAGAGGGCTCTTGTTCTGGGTTTGTTTACTTTTTGGAGGCCACAGCCCAATCAGCCCCAAACTGAAAAAGCATCCCTACCACTTCTGTTGCCTCAGTCTCAAGGGACTATTTGGCTCTACAAGAGCTTGGGTGAATGAAATAGCAAGTCACACAACTAGAGACAGTGGTGCACAACTCATCCCAAGTTGGACCAAATGTCACTTGTGCAAGCACTGCTTCATTTGGGCAAACATCTTGAAAGCCTGCACCGCAGCAAACAAAGCAATATATAGCTGCATATTTTCTCTATTTTCAGAATGTCTTCCAGATAAACACAAGGTGAAGCTATTTACTGTTCCAATGGTCTTTTTCTTTTGGTAACAAATTCATCCTGAGGCAAAATAGGAAGCTACTGGTGCAATATCTCAGAAATGTTCTCAAAGTCTGTCTCCTAAGAAATTTCAGCTCAGCTCTCATTGGAATAAAGGCCTATTTTTAAAGGTGTGTGAGAGAAGATATTAATTGGTCTTATTCTGGGAAATTGGTAATGCCGCTTAAATATCACGAGAATCACCATTTCTTTTTCTTCTTTTGTATAAGTAGCTTACTGAAAAGACAAAGCCTGTAGTGTCTGAGGATTGGAGAATAAATTTCAGCCTGCATTCTCTTCCTTTTCTATTTGAGAGTGCATGGTTCTTGTTTTTTTTTTTAAAAAAAAAACCTCTTTGCCTAAAAAGGACATTTCAGCCTAATATTTATATATAGAATTATATTCATGTTTCCTGTAATTTCAAGATCATCATCGTGCTCTTTTCTCTTTTTCAGCATAGGAGTATCATTATTCAAGCCAGACCTTTCCTTTTTACAATCTATCTCCTCTCTTCACCATTTCAAGCAATAGATTCATTATTCTCTGCCTGTAATGTTAGAGTAATTTCCATGGCATCAGATTGTAATGATACAAACACTGAGTGGATGGGTAAAAGGGAAATGAGGAACAAAGCTCCTGTTCAAACAGGAATTGTTCAGTAATTAGCATTCATGGGAAGAGAAACGCAGCAATATTTCATTTAGGGGGCAAACAGGAAGATTTATTTTATTTTTTATTTTTTTTAAATTAAGGCTGCATCAGATTTGAATTGGCTCAGCCAAAACACTTTGGAGAAGTTAAATAATGAGCTCTTTTTTGAGCAGAAAGGAAAAATATGAGGAAAGGAGGCCATTCAAGAAAATGTAAAGAAATTACCGTCAAAAACAATCAGAAAGTGTTGGCTACTGTATCCAAAGCATAGACTGACTGGATTTATAATGGAATAAACTCACTAGTCTCCTGAATGATATGACTTCATGGACCACATCTTCAGCTCAAGTTATTTTGGTGTGCTTCCCCTGAAATATAGGGGAGGATCTAAGTTGTGCCAGATGGGATTGAGTGTTATGCTAGGGTCTTATATTTTGAAGCATAAGCTCTTTTTATTGTTTTGTCAAATGCATTTTAATTACGCCGTGTTTTACCCATCATGACTTATAGAATTTTATTAAACCTTTCTGCCAGGTGCCAGCAGGCAGATCATAAAGAGAATTGGGTTCTTCTAGACACTGAAGTATAAGGCTACTTTGAGGGGTGTCTCATAAATTACGTAGCACGAAACTGTAAAAATGCAATATAGGTCTTCTCACCTGAGGAATGATGCCTTATTTCCTCATTACCTCGGGAGGAGCTGTTAGCTCACTCTGTGTTTTGGGTCAATAGCATTCATAAGGTCGGGGGGGGGGAAGCCTAGTCAGAGCAGTTCTGAGGTTACATTGTATGACTTGCCAAGGATGCACCTTCCCTGGCCTGCAAGGTAGAAACCTCCACTATTTGAAAGACATGCACCTAATTAAGCAAGTGAGATCGGCATGCCAAAGTCTACCTTCCATGCAAATGAGTACAACTGTGCTCTAGTACTTGCCTACAACTACAGTAGGATTAGTGCAATAGATTGGAGCCTGACACTGCTGCCAGTAACTGACCCACATTACTCAGATATGTCTGGAGCCATAGGTATGCAAGAATCTAGAAAGACCTCAGGTTTGTTGTGGCACGATGCTTGAATCCCACGATGCTTGAGGGATTCAATTTCTATTAATTCTGGTGTGAAGGCACCTGATTGGTATCCCCTGGCCTAATGTACGAATTGGAACATGTTTATTCTTTGAATTTTGAAGTGCTCTGAATTTTGTGGTACAAAATGGAGTGTATGGAGGTCCGGGCTACCCAGATGACAAGGCTCCACTCTCAGCTTCCCTAATGTGATCCAAAGGAAAGCAGAGCAATACATTTGGCACCAGCTTGACTGCAGGAGTTGCCAGAAGGAAGCATCCAATGTGCCATCTAACCAACTCCACTCCAGATTTGTGTAGGGCTTACTTCTTAGCCTTTTCTTCTCCTGAAGATATCCCACAAAGCAGGGAAGGTTTAGGATCAGAATTTTTATTCTGCTAGATGGGCTACCTTCCCAGGTTGATGGGCCCCATCTGCCCCTCATTTCTTTCTTCAGCATGTGCAGAAACTGTCTTCTTGACCGTTGAGCCAACTATTAGTCTTATCACCTCAAACCAGCAGAACCTGTCTTTGCATGCAGGGAAAGTCCCTGACTCACTGAGGGTTTGAGACCCATCGACTACCCTCACCTGGTTTAGCTGGCCAGTGGAAGGCATTCCTGGGGTGAGATCGCTGTCACCTATTGACAGCTTCTAGGAGTCACAGGTGAGAAATTAATGCAGGGTGGGGACCAAAGGTGGGCAAACTACCCCAGAATGAGCATGATGTGTCCCCCAGCAGAGGTACTACCGCTCCCCTAACACCTTATACACTTTAGAGGTAGTATATGCCTCAATATCAGATGCTGTATCTATATGACAGAGGAGGGCTGTTGCCTTCACCTCCTGCTTGCAAACCTCCCAGCTGACCACAGTTGGAAAGAGGATGCTGCGTTAGATGGACTGTAAATCAGATCAGCAGGGCTCTTTCTGCCTACTTACTCTGGGACAGAGTGTAATGCAAACAGGAAACGTTATACACACAGCTTGGGGTACCTAGAGCCATTCAGATGCTGTTGGACTTCAGCTCCCATCAGTCCCAGCCTGCACATTAACAGGTCAGGGATAATGGAAGCGATAGTCCAACATCTGGAGGATCACAGGGTCCCCATTCCAGTTTAAGGATCATTTGGTGGGGTAGAGAGTTTGGATAAGAAGCTGCTATATCTGACAGAGGTTTGCATAGTGAGTGCTATTCCGCAGATGGGTTTGGATAAGAGAGTCCCGGCCCTCTCTGTAAAACAGGAATGAAGGAAGATTATTAGTGTGGTTTAACTCTGAACCCCTTCCGCAATCTAGCAGCCTCTCCTGATCAATTGTGTCAATAGGACTGAGGAACATTGTACAAGCAAGGAAGTATTATTAAGAAATATGAAACTGTGTGTACCTTGTCCCCCCGAGCAAAAGAAATATATCTCCTGTAATTGTCTTCTATTCAAGAACCTGGTAATTGTACACTTGTTCACTTTATGTAGGGCTAAGATTTACAGGATAAAGATGGCGGAGGAGCTAGCGTGCAGATTAAAGCAACTGGATACTGCTAGATTTATATTCCATTTGGGATGATAATGAGGTGGTTAATATAGAGATACAAGACAGTAATAAACCACAGACTTTTACGGATCTCTCTGTGAATCTGAATCATTATTTGGTGACCAGGAGATCAATGATATACAAGAGCCCATGCAGTTTCCTCTCAGCTCACCACTCCTAGGTAAAACAGGCTCAGCAATCTCAGAATTTCTTTCTGTCTGTCACAAGAGATTGTGCAGGCAATAAAAGCAATAAATCTACCTCTGACTCCCAGGGAATGCATATATTGAATTGAGCTTTATTAATGGTTCATGGATCAGGTAATCTCACTTCAGAAATATTCCTTTCAAATAGATAACTCTTTCTCTGGCATATAGATTGTGTTAATTTTAAAGAAAGAAATAAAAAAAGCCATCTCGGTCAACCTCAAAACCTGGGTGTCTGTCTCTCTGTGTGTAAAGATAGATCTCACTTTTTTTTTTAGTAGCCTGTTAAAAGTTGGTTAACACAAATTGCACAGTTTGAAAGCTACAATTAAAGTACAAATTCCAATAATCTTAAAATTGCCATATCTGGAAACATAACAGCTAGCAGGATTATAAACCGAGTGCTACACTACACAAATCAGTTACATCTGGCAGGTGTGTGAACGTGTGTAGCTTTCTGCACTAAAACACAACAAATGTTGCAGTCAAATACCTCAAATGGAGCTATCAAAATAAGCTGCTGAGATTTGAATAAGCTGCTTAATTTCCCCGAGTTATTTCAGTTTTAAAACTTTTGAATTCATTTCTCAAGGACAAGGAAGGAGGCAGAAGGGGTAAGCAGATACTGGCTGGTGTAGCCCTACTGACTTGTTCAAGTTGGTGCTCTCAGTCCTTTCTGAAATATCAGGTTCCTACGGAGTTGTCTCCTTTTTCTTTTGACACCCACTGAAACTAATTCCTTTGGAAGGCGTCATTTGATTAGTTATTCCCAGCTCCTTAAACTACAGCCCTTGCTGGCAGCTCCGCATCTACAGCCTCACTGCCAGGGAGGAAAGACGGGGAAGGAAAAACTGCCTCTTTACTGTGTCGCTACCAAGGCTGGTACAGCAAAGAGGCTTGGATCAGGCTCCTTGTCATCACCTGACAACAGCAGGGCTAACTCAACATCCACAAGAACATGGGTAGGCAAACTAAGGCCTGGGGGCCAGATCCGGCCCGATCGCCTTAATCCGGCTCGTGGACGGTCCGGGAATCAGCGTGTTTTTCCATGAGTAGAATGTGTCCTTTTATTTAAAATGCATCTCTGGCTTATTTGTGGGGCCTGCCTGGTGTTTTTCCATGAGCAGAATGTATGTTTTTATTTAAAATGCATCCCTGGGTTATTTGTGGGGCATAGGAATTCGTTCATTTCACCCCCTCCAAAATATAGTCTCCCCCCTCCCAAGGTCTGAGGGACAGTGGACCGGCCCCCTGCTGATCCCTGCACAAGAACATAAGAAAGGGCCCGCTGGATCAGGCCAAAGACCCATCTTGTCCAACATTCTGTTCTCACAGTGACCAACCAGATGCCTGTGGGAAACTTGCAAACAGGGCCTGAGCACAACAGCCCTTTCCCCTCCTGCTGCTGCTGGCAACTGGCGTTCAGAAGCATTGCTGCCTCCCACTGTGAAGGCAGTGTTGGGATACTGCCAGGGAGATAGCGTCCATCTGAGCCCCAAGCCGGCTGCCGGACGTCCATCGATCTCTGTAGCCACGCAGATCCAGCAATTAGCGACACGAAGCCTTAGAAATAGACTGCCATATTCCAGGCTCGTGCACATCCTTTATCAGCAGAAACACAGCCAGAAAGCTTGCACCGCAGAAGAGCAGAAGAGCATATTTACAGACTTTATTTAGCGTTGAACAGAACAAAGAAAAACATGACCGTTCTGAGTCAGTGTCTCTGACCGACTGAAATCGAAAGGAATAGCAAACATAAACATCCTGTGAACAGGACATGCGCAGACTCTGTGACTCTCAAAGCCTGCTCCCTTTTAAGGTGGAACGGAAATATCCTAACATCCTCCCCCTTTCCGTGTAACCTGTAGTACCTGTGGTTCAACCCAATTGCAACCTTTGTACATAAACCTTAAGTTGTTCTTTGTTAACAACTTTAGACAACAGATCAGCAGGAATTTCATTTCCTGGCATGTAGGACACCTGAATCAGTCTTTTCTGAATACACTCCCTTGCACGATGTAGCTTAATCTGCAAGTACTTGGTTCTTTGCTTGCAACTCTCGGAGTTCAGCAAAGCCAAACAAGATCTATTGTCTTGATACACTTGTACAGGACATTTCACAGAAACTCCGATGTCCTTAAACAGTTGCATCAACCATTCACAATCCATGGGTGAAAATGACAGGGCATTGAGTTCTGCTTCACAGGAACTTAGGCTCACTGTTGTCTGCTTCTTGCACAACCAGTCAAACAGGCAGTGGTTGTACATGTAGCATACTCCAGAAGTGCTTGTACCATCCGTGGTGTCACTTCCAAAACTTGCATCAGCAAAGATTTCAAGACCTCCAGTCTTCTGACTGGTGAACCTCAGCCTGTAGTGCATAGTCCCTTTCAAATAGCGGGCTATGCGCTTCAGAGCTTTCCAATCCTGAATCGTAGGATTGTTGGCATGTCTGCTAAGCAGATTACAGCTTACAGCTATGTCAGGTCTTGAACATCTGGCAATGAAATTCAACTTGCCTAGAATGCATCTGTACAGCGTTGTGTCAGAAAACGCTTCAGCAGTACTGTCTACCTGGTAACCTGTCACCATCGGTGTGTCTGCTGGGTTTCCATCAACCAAATTCAACCTGGTTAACACATCAGCAATTTTCTGTGTTTGGTGTACCAGAAAATTACCTGCTTGGTCCTTCTCCACCTGCAGAGAAAGATAGTTGAATACCTCACCAAGATCCTTCATGTCAAAGTGCTCCTTCAGCTGAGCTAGGGTGCTTTGGTAGAAAGCCTGATTCTTCCAAAACATCAGAAGATCATCAACAAAACATAAACAATACAGTTTGTTTTGCCCCTCCTCCTTGACAAACACACATGGATCAGCTTTGCCCTGGTGAAAACCTAGAGAAAGCAACGTCTCAGTGAGTTTTGTGTTCCAACACCTGGCACTCTGCTTAAGACCATATAAGGATTTCCGCAGTTTACAGACCATTCCCCTCTGCATCTCCATCCCATCAGGTGGAAGCATGAACAGCTCTTCATTCAAAATCCCGTACAAAAAAGCTGTATTAATGTCATGATGGGAAACATGCAGTTTCTCCTCCGCAGCGACCTTGAGCATCAGCCGAATGCTCTCATATTTGACTGTGGGTGAGTAGGTCTCGTGGTAATCCTGTCCTGGTACCTGTGAAAAACCTCTGGCAACCAATCTGGCTTTGTGTCTGACTACCTTGCCATTCTGGTCTGTCTTGGCCTTGAAGACCCATTTGCTGCCAACCAGTCTCATTCCTGGGACTACCGGTACCAGTTCCCAAGTTTGGTTCCTGTTCAAGGAATCAACTTCAGCCTTCATGGCATTAAGCCAAGGCTCAGCATCTTTAGAGGTTAACTCCTGAACCTCTTTGAAGCTTGAAGGTTCCCACACCTTCTCTGAGCTACTAAGAACAGCAGTTGCTGTCTTAGCAAACTCATCAGCATACCTCTTTGGAGGTCTGCCCTTCGTGGCTCTCTCAGATCTGCGTACTAGACGCAAGTCTTCTGGACTCATCTCCTCTTTCTTAGGAGAAAAATGACCAATGGTGAACAGTGGTTCTTCCAGTTCATTGTCAGACGCATCAGATGGTCTGACTGAGGCCTTTGCGCTCTGGTAGTCTGCTGTGTCATCACTGTCACTGACACCAGCAGCAGCACCGCCCACTGAACTGGAATCCGAACTCTGATCATCATCATCATCCTCATCCTCATCATCCTCATCCTCAGCAGCTTCCTCAGCTTTAGCTGCTTGCTTGACATCACCTTCATCCTCCTCTGGGTAACTCTGGAAAATTCCCACATTTTCCCCCCACTTAGGATTGTACTCAACACTCCTTGTGAACTTAATGGACTTAGAGTTAGTCATCCATACCCTGTATGCACCTTTTTCGTACCCCATGAACAAACCATGTGCCCCACGCTTACCAAGCTTGTTGGTTTGTGGGGTGCGTACCCACATGTCAGAACCAAAGATTTTCATGTGCTTGATGTTGGGCTTCTTGCCAAACATCTTCTCATAGGGAGTACAACCAATAGGTGATGACAATCTGCGATTAACGGTATAAACTAAATTCCCCAAAGCCTCCCCCCAAAACTTATCAGGGAGATTGGCATCATGCAACAAGGTTTTCATTCCTTGCAGCAATGTCTGATTTGCTCGCTCCGCAAGCCCATTCATCCATGGCGATCTGGGCGTTGACATGTCATGCTGGATTCCCTTCTCAGTCAGGAAAGCTTCAAACTGCTGAGAAGTGAACTCCCCGCCTCGATCGGTAAACAAACAGGCAATACGTTTACCGTGCACATTCTCCAACCAAGCACAGAATGCCTTAAACTTCGGAAACGCTTGCGATTTCTGTTCGAGCAAAAACACATGAATGTACCTGGAAAAAGAATCAATTAGAACCATGAAGTACCTTGCTCCCCCTAAAGAGGGCGTAAGTGGACCAACCAGGTCCGCATGCACTAGCTGGTAGGGCTTGGAGGCCTGCCTGCTAGACTCCTTGCCTTTTGGAGCAACCTTCACCTTGTTCTCTGCACAAGATACACATTTCATGTGAAATTTACAGGGTTTGATGTTCAAACCTTCAACCACCTCTGGCATCTTGGCCAGTGCCTTCCAAGAGAGGTGACCAAACCTTCGATGCACATCGTGAATGCAACCTGCATGAAGAACTTTGTTAGTTTGAGCAACACAACAAGAATCAGCATTAGACACAACAGCAGTGTCCTCATAAGTTATATGCATGCGAATAGTCCTCTTTGCCTTTACTGATGACACAGACGCTCCTCTTGAAGGATATCTGAAAACCACGCCCAGTACGCTGTGGGACACTTAGCAAATTGCTTGCAGCGCCTGGAACATAAAGTACACCGCTGATGGTTGTGTGCAAACTTGCACGTTTCACAGTCCCTTCTCCTGCGATTTGCAACGTCCTTCCGTCAGCCAGGTGGATCTCACCTTCCTGAGGCTTGAAGGAGATAAAGAGATGGCGGTCCTTCGAAACGTGGCGGCTCGCACCTGAATCGACAATAAATCTGCCTTTGGCTGTTGGAGCAGTCTTTTCAGCATGCAAACCCTTGTTTTCCACCGGTGTGGGCTTTTGCAGCTTGCCCCCCTGCTCCTGGCCACCAGACGTGCCTTTAGCCTTTGGTGAAGCAGTGCCAGCAAACATAGCCTTGTTTTCCACTGGCGTGGGCTTTTGCAGCTTGCCCCCCTGCTTCTGGTCAGCAGACATGCCTTTAGCCTTTGGTGAAGCAGTGCCAGCAAACATAGCCTTGTTTTTCCCTGGCGCGGGCTCTTCACCCTCCCTCTGCTTCTGGCCATCTGCAGGCATCTGTCTTTGTTTACCTCTGGCCTTCCGGCCTCTGCAAAGACGATGACCTTGGTTCCCACGAGAAACAGAGCTCTCAGCTGCCGACTCCTTGGCTCCCCCTGGAGGCTGGAATGCTGCCTGGGATGACATGACGGTCAGCTCCCCCTGCAGCTTGCAACCGGTGCCCTCAGCATCCCTGCATTCACTCGCATTCTGGGAAACAGCTAGGACCTCCGATGCAGTCAAACTCTGGGCTGGGATGACTGGCTTGTGAGCTTTCATCAAAGCATTCCACATCCCACGTGCAGTGGTGTTGCCAGCAAGCGTCTTAATTTCCTCAAGAGATACGGATAAGACTATTACGTCTATCGCCTTCGAATCATCGGCTTTCCATTTCTCTGTCAGAGGAACTGGGGGGGGGCTCAGATACGGTATGCCACACCCGAAACTGACGCAGCAAAGATTCACACCATTTTGCCCAGGTTTCATAATTCTGCCCATGTAACTTAGGGCAGTGAGTGGCCTCTGAAGCTTGGAAAAACTCCATTTCAGCTTTTCCTTTGAGCCGGGAGTCTCTTATGCCTTCAAAGACTCCTTATCTTGGCAGCTCATTAATCACGAACTCTCTGGCTTGGCTCCCAGAGCCATTAATCTGCCGGAGTTCCAAAGGCTCCTTCCGAGGTAAACAGAAAAAGAAAAGCCTCCCTTTCTTTCGCTTTTCCCCCGTACCTCTCAGGCTGTTGCAGCTTTACTCTCCTGTAGGTGCTGTGAATCTGGGCCCATAACCTTGTTGTTGGGATACTGCCAGGGAGATAGCGTCCATCTGAGCCCCAAGCCGGCTGCCGGACGTCCATCGATCTCTGTAGCCACGCAGATCCAGCAATTAGCGACACGAAGCCTTAGAAATAGACTGCCATATTCCAGGCTCGTGCACATCCTTTATCAGCAGAAACACAGCCAGAAAGCTTGCACCGCAGAAGAGCAGAAGAGCATATTTACAGACTTTATTTAGCGTTGAACAGAACAAAGAAAAACATGACCGTTCTGAGTCAGCGTCTCTGACCGACTGAAATTGAAAGGAATAGCAAACATAAACATCCTGTGAACAGGACATGCGCAGACTCTGTGACTCTCAAAGCCTGCTCCCTTTTAAGGTGGAACGGAAATATCCTAACAGGCAGAGCATAGCCATCATGGCTCCCACAAATCAGTGCTGGCCGGGATCCCTCCAGCCTCCTCAGATGCCCTACTTGGTGGGATTCCCACTATTGCCAGCGAGGATACTTATTTACCGTTTATTTATTTGAACATGTATTCCTCTTTTTTCCCCACCATGTAGGTCTCAAAGCTGCTTACAACAATATGCAATATTGAAAACATAAATTAAATCTTCAATATATGAAATGTCAGGGACGCAGGTGGCGCTGTGGGTTAAACCACAGAGCCTAGGACTTGCCGATCAGAAGGTCGGCGGTTTGAATCCCCGTGACGGGGTGAGCTCCCCTTGCTCGGTCCCTGCTCCTGCCAACCTAGCAGTTCGAAAGCATGTCAAAGTGCAAGTAGATAAATAGGCACTGCTCCAGCGGGAAGGTAAACGGCGTTTCCGTACACTGCTCTGGTGTAGCACCCTGCTTGTGGTTAACGCTTAGCTGGAATGAAATATTCAACGCAGCAATAGAGAAATTAAAATAATAATTTATTTGTCAGACAAATAAATGAGAGACACAGTGGTATATGGTTACCAAAGCTCTGCCCACTCCAGCCCTGATGGCTAGCACTTATATTTCCTCAGCCCAGCCCCCTTGCTCCTCCTTTGGCTGCCTCTGTCCAATCAGCCTGGTTGAAATTCCTATTGGCTGTTTGCTAGAACCAATCATAAAAGATACACCCATTTCCTATTACCTTTTATGGGAGACAAAGAGCTATATTTCCTTCTATCCATAAATGGCAGACAAGTAGCCATATATCTTATATTTGCCTCGACCAGGCACCTTAATTATCAGATAACCTTTTTGCCCTATTGCCCTATTACCCTATTGCCCCTTCACTCCAAAACAGATGGCTAAAACAGATGGCTCATGGTATTAAATTTTGTCAAAACAGAGATCTTGGGTTCACCTTCTCACACACCATCAATGAAATAAGAATCTAACATAAGAATCTAACATTTCTTACTTTCTAAATCCTTTGCATAATTACATTAAGCCAATATATTTCATACATAACATAGATAGATTTTTAGAAGAAAAGGAACTTAGTAAAAACAGTTTCAAAAGCAACCTCTTCAATTTACAACTCCCTTTCCTAGCCAGCTGCTGTTCCTATTAGCTCTTGCCCTTTAACCTTAGGAAAATATGACTCGAGTCTAATGGGAGGCACATGGTATTATTTTCTGTTAAACAATAAATTTTACTATTTACCAACTCTTAATTAGTGTTTTTGCAGCTTGATTGTATTCTGTAATTTGTAGGGTCAATGTAACCTTTGCTCCCAGCCTGTATTTCCCTTTTACAAATTTGAGAAACGTGTCTCCTGTTACTACTATAAATCAGGGAGGGTCCTGTTCAAGGAGATAAACAACTGCCAAAGTACTTAGCCAGCTGCTTTATGCCTGGCATGAGACATACAAACATTTGCAAATATATTTTTAAAGCTCATTTTAAAATGCAGGCCTTGATTTGATGCCTCACTGGTTCGCCAGAAGCGGCTTAGTCATGCTGGCCACATGACCCGGAAGCTGTACGCCGGCTCCCTTGGCCAATAAAGCGAGATGAGCGCCGCAACCCCAGAGTCGGTCACGACTGGGCCTAATGGTCAGGGGTCCCTTTACCTTTATATGAAACGTCAATAATACTGCTGGTGATTGCTTTGATCCGTTATTTGCCTGGGTACATTGGGGTTCTCTGACATGGCTTTCCTGCTGGTGCTGATGCAGTTCCTGCTGGTGGAACTGGGCAGGGCTGAGCAGAGGGACACATTTTCTCTATCCAGCAAGGAAGATCAGGGTTTCGGATTGACCCGCACACCGATCTTTTCTTCTTACAGTCGGTTTTGCAGTAAGTAATCAAATCCCACTGACAAACCCAGATTCTCTAGCCTAGATTCGGTTTCCCCTTTTCAAACTGTGGAATGGCCTGATTCCATAGGGACTGAGATATATGAGGATTTATATGATGATGGGAGTGGGGGGAGGAGATAAAATGTGAGAGGAAATGGTTCAGAAATGCTGAAATAGAAATGAAGGACTGAAATAATCTATCAATACTTTATGCAGAGGTGTGTGTGTGTGTATACGTATACATATATATACACACGTTTTTATTGAGAACTCTTTTCCTGTCCAAAAAAACTGTTTGTGCAGAATCTCTTGAGGAGCTTCATTTTTTTATTTATATATCCATATATATGAGTGCTGGTAATTTGAACTCCTCCAAACAATCACCTGTAAATTATAATGTTCCCAAGCAGCAATATATACCCACAAATCAGTCCCGGGGCACTGAAATTATATGTGAAAAGGTCTATTTATATCACCCCAGGCACGGAAAGAAATTTGCACAGTTTTATAAGAAAGAAAATTTCTTATTAACATGTAGAGCTAATTGGATAATAAAAAGAGAAAAAGCCCTTTAAAAGACCTGGGATGACTGGAGAGTTAATCTATTGAACTCTTGAGCAGAGTGATTTACAAGAGCTGTGATACTTCCGTCTTTTCTGACTGTTCAAGGTGTGGATTTATGAACTGTACAATACTGCACAAAACTCCTAAACCTTTCTTATTACCCTATCTCTTTCTCTCTCCCCCACCCCACCGGCTCTCTCTCTCTCTCTCACACACACACACACCTCTATCAATGCATTACATTCCAGAGGTTTATAGTGAAGTCATTGCTGGAGATGAACCACTACTTAACAACATATTTCTGCTATTACCACAGAGGAAATAAGTGGAGGGTGGCTTTTACTTTACATATTCCCATTCCCTGGCAGGTCACTTTGAAATAAACCCAGAAACAAAAAGTTTTTTTTAGAGAAATAACGTTCTTCACTGTGACTGCCAGTTAACAGCCGAGTGGCTGTATTCTGAACCAGCTGAAGTTTCCAGACAGTTTCCGTCCTCAGTGTAATGCATCGCAACAATTAAGCGCAGATGATATGAAAACGTGGATAAATGAGGCAATATAATCTTCTTCTGGAAGGCGAGCATCTGTGCAACAAGCCAGAGTAATGAAATACACTTCATGCAACTGGGCCACTAGCCACCAGAAGAGGCGGTTTTAGGGTAGCACAACTGGTGTGGTCACCCTGGACTCCGCCCTGCAGGGGGCACCAAAACAATGCTGTAGAACAAAGCGGGGGGGGCAGGATTTTAGCATCGCATAAGGCACCACTGAAATTTGAGTGCTCAAAGTGGACCACGGGTCTTTTAAGAGGGAAAGCAGTTCCCATCAAATACAGGCCAAACCCCACATACAAGCTGAGATGGATTCCCAGCCTCCATATTGTCCCAATTAAACATCAGATTATAAACCTACTATGCAGCCCATGACTGACTCCAAACTCTTCAGCAGGGTATTCACAGCTACAGCTAGGTTAGGTTAAAAGAAGAGCTGGGTATCATCAGTGCTTTCCACCCCTAAAAAAAGTGTTTAGGGGTACTCTCATTTTCCTACTCCTACTGAAATACTGCCCCTCAATAAGGCCAAACTTAGATGCACAAAATGTTTAGGGGTATGCGTACCCCTGCGTACCCCCAGAAAAAAAGCACTGGATCAAGGGAAGCCCTTCAAATATTGAAGGACTACACCTCCCATCATCCTTGACCAGTAACCAGTGACATTTGGAGGGCACCCTGCTGGCTACCCCAATGAACACATCCCAAACCCCTGAGTGACCATTCCCAGTAGTTTCATTAGATGTAAAATAGCACGAAGGGCATGCATTATAGTAATGGACATGTAGAAAGGGGAGGGGTTATTGTTTTGCTCTTTCATTTCATTTATTTGCTTGTTTTTATCATGCATTTTATTCTGTGAACTGCCCTGGGATCTTATGATGTGGGGTGGTATATAAATCTAATAAAAAAATAAATATAAATATAAATACAGTGGTACCTCGGGTTACATACACTTCAGGTTACAGACTCCGCTAACCCAGAAATAGTGCTTCAGGTTAAGAACTTTGCTTCCGGATGAGAACAGAAATCGTACTCCAGTGGTGCGGCAGCAGCAGGAGGCCCCATTAGCTAAAGTGGTGCTTCAGGTCAAGAACAGTTTCAGGTTAAGTATGGACCTCCAGAACGAATTAAGTACGTAACCTGAGATACCACTGTATATGAGCAGTAGACAGCAGTACCTTCTGGAATTTGCTAGTAAGATAGGAGTGATGCCGCTGTAACTCTGTACTTCCAGATTTTAGGAAGCTTCCTTTGGTTGAACGTGGACTTTTGCTTCCTCCCCTCATCCCTGCTTGCCTCAGCAATCCTCATATGCTGATGTTGCTCTTGAATGAAGAGAATCGTTCGACACTCGTGCTTGGGTAATGGGATCATAAGCCGTACAAATCATTATCAAATCATTCTGCAGTGGCAGCTCCCCTCCCACCATGGGATCTTCTAATGTAATTAATTTACAGGAAGTTTATAGTAACTGAGGGTCAATGAGCAATTAAGAACTAATGCATAATTGCACGCAGGTTGAAATTCTAAGCCACATGATAAATAGGGAAGTAGGGAAGCTAGCTTTTGTTGGTAGATCCTCCACACATTTCGCTGATGAAATCGTGACTGCAACTGCCCATCTTCATACTAGGCCTATACTTGCATTTGTGGGATGGGTGCAGGTCTGAAGACAGTGCAGCACACAGAGCAAAGCTCTGCTCAAATGGCGTCATTGACCGCTTCTCTATTTGTGCATGAGCAACAGTTAATAACTTTACATTCCATTTTTAGGTGTCCCCTAAGGGGTGTCCTCAAAGCATGTGATGGGCTTCAAAGAGGCCTGCTGCTATACCTTTCCTACTTTTTCCAGTCCTGCCCCCCTGATTTTTTCCCCTAAAAGACAGTTTCCTTATCTCCCAGAGATGTCAGTTTATTTGATGGAGCATGTACACAAAGACGATAGATGCTCCCTATCCTTCTGGCTAGATAAATTTAAAAGCACACATAAGGCACATGACTTCCCCCGAAGAATCCTGGGAACAGTGACACATTAAAAATCCTATGAGCTGTTAGGAGACCCCTTCACATAGCTACAGTTCCCAGGATTCTTTGGGACAAAGGGACATGCTTTAAATGTGCTTTAAATGTATGGTGTGTATGCATTCTGAGTCTGAAGCACATAAGCCCAAACTGGACTGGGCATAGGCCTTTCTTAGTGTCTAGGTTTCTGGACTCACCTCTTATGGTCGCTGCTAGGAATTCTGAAAAGGTGATTTCTTGAAGAGGAAATGTCTGGTGGGTCAGTGGAAAGAGAGCAGTAGAAATCCAAGTCCATGTGTGTCTGGTTTTTGTTTTTTGCCTGTGGATGTTGCTGAATGTTGTAAGGCAATAACACTTTTAAACAAAGCTGCCCCAATGTCAGGGACTGGACTGAGAAGGCGTGATGGAGACTGCCTCCCCCTCCTCCTGAACCTCCCACAGGAAGGCAGTATAGATTTGCAACAGTGGTTTGCAGAGGGTCGCGGCTCAGGGATAGATGAGGGGCCAAGCTGAGAAATAATGGGAGAAGAGGAGAGGGGGAGAAGCAGAGCCAGAGCAGCTGGCTGACACGTTATCACTAGAAAGCATTCCAGACCCTCCTTCTCCCAGAACCCGGTGAGCAGTGAAAGTAGGAGAGCAAAGTGCTAAGAGGCAATTGGCCTTAAGCAGCCACCGTAACAGAGGTGGTGCTGTTGACGATTGAGAAGGGAAGTGGGGTGCAGATTACTCGGAACAATGCCATTACTCCAAGAGGCTGTCTTTGTAAGCCGCTCTCTGTGAATACTGAATAAAAGACTTTGGTAAGAGCTTTTCTTATCCATATGTCCCTGGCAGCCTGCCGTGTTGGAATCAGATTCTATCACCTTTTCAGACCCTTCCATATATTTTTTGCTACAACCTGTCTTGCCCACAATAATACTTTCATCTCCTTGTTGAGATGAGAGATGGTTATATTCCATCATACATGTAAGGTCCCTGCTCAGTGACTCTACATATGTTTTCCATGAAGAAGATCCAAGGTTTATTCCCTGGCATCTCTGGTAGAGATGAAAAAGGAACCACTCACTCCTATTAGAGATCTTGGAGAGCTACTGCCAGTCAGTGTAGACATTATTGGGCTAGATGGACTCGGTAAATACAGCAGCTTTCTTTGTTGAACATTATAGTTCCATCAGGGTCCAATCAGATGCAAAACATGCATCACTGACAGGTGTCTCCTATTGTCCTTACAGCAGCCCCCTAAACCTGTAATGAAATGAAAGCTGATTCCATCATTTTTGCTTCTGAATATCTTTGTAATGAATCTTCACATCATGTACACAGTCATATCCCGGACCCAAGCAGTTCTTGTGGCAAAGCTCCAGTTTACTTCCATGTCATACCCTCCAACATTTCTCCAATGAAATAGGGACGTCCCATTCCATAATGATAACTTTACTATTTATACGCCACACATCTTACTGGGTTGCCCCAGCCACTCTGGGCAGCTTCCAACATATATAAAAACACAATAAAACATTCAACATTTAAAAAACCTTCCCTATACAGGATTGCCTTCAGATGGCTCGGGGGTCGGATAACTCCATACAGTCCAACATTTCTCCAGTGAAAATAGGGACATCCTAAGGAAAAATGGGACATTCTGGGATCAAATCAGAAACCAGGGACGTCCCTGGAAAATAGGGACACTTGGAGGGTCTGCCATGTCCAAAATAAATCCAGATTTGGGACACAAAATTTAAAGCGGGTAAAATACAGGCAAAATAACTATGAATTATATATAGCTTAGGCTGCAATCCAGCACTTTCTTAGGCGGGAATGAATCTCATTACAACTCAGTGGGATTTACTTCTAAGTAGGCATGTAAAAGATTGCATGGTTAGACCAGGAAATAAGATGTCTTTGTTTCAAATTGCTTCTTCCTCTTTTCTTCCTCCAAATGGCTGGGAAAACTTTCTTTGCCCTGGCAACCCAAAGTCTTTCCTATTAAAAGGCAGGAGGCCTTCTTTACAGTTTGAAAGTGTGCTGTTAGACTGCCCTTCAGATTTTCTTCTCTCTCTCTTTCTTTTTTTTATATTGGTGCTGTATTATTAGACGAAACATCAGCTGCTTCAGTTTAATTTCCCTTGACTGTCTGCCCCTTCCACAAATAAATAAATAAATTTCAAGGATCAGCAGGGTCAAGTTTACTGCTGATAACTTTCATTTTTATAAAACCTAGTCAACAAGAACCATAAGGGATCGACGGTTATGTGGAAAATCAAGTCAATGAAGTCGGTTGCCTCCTTGAAATGAGAAGTGAAGGCATGACTGTCAGTTGACTGCTTGTAGGGAAAGACAAAAAAACAAGCCTCCCAATAGACAGGCTTCAATTTTTGCTGCAATCATTTTGTAATCTATTAACCTTCAAGCTCGAGAAAGGCCAAACTCTTTCGGACAAAATTTGCTCACCTGTATTTATTTGCTTTGCAGCCGCACTTACTGTCTGGCAAAACACAGCCCCCGCCCCCCACCCCGGCCAACGCTGCCCACATGTAAAAAGAGGCAAGAGTGCAATTAGCCATTGTGTCGATGAGACCCTGTTGACTTCAAAGAAGGCCGCATTGTGAAACAGGATAACGAGTGTCTATTATTTAATCCGGTCTCTGCTATTCATTCAGGCACTCTGAAATTTAATTAAGAAAAAGACTGCATGCCCTAGTTCAAAAATAGCACCCCCTCCTACACCCCTCAGGGGACTGAGAGGTAATAAAACACCATTCTGATCCAGCCTCCTTTCTCTCCTTCAAATGCTAGGCCTGGGTGCACGTGGACAGAAGATGGTGGAGGCAACAGCCTTCAAGTGGTGGTGGTTGTAGTAGTAGTATTAGCAGCAGTAGTAATAATAATAATAATAATAAATTTATTTATACTCTGCCCATCTGGCTGTGTTTCCCCAGCCACTCTGGGCGGCTCCAAACAGAATTAACAACAACAACAACAACAACAACAACAACAACAACGATAAAACATCAAACATTAAAAACTTCCCTAAACAGGGCTGCCTTCAGATGTCTTCTAAAAGTCAGATAGTTGTTTATTTCCTTGATATCTGATGGGAGGGCATTCCACAGGGCGGGTGCCACTACTGAGAAGGCCCTCTGCCTGGTTCCCTGTAACCTCACTTCTCGCAATGAGGGAATCGCCAGAAGGCCCTCGGAGCTGGACCTCATGTTCAGGCTGAACGATGAGGTGGAGATGCTCCTTCAGGTATACTGGGCCGAGGCCATTTAGGGCTTTAAAGGTCAGCACCAACACTTTGAAGTGTGCTTGGAAACATACTGGGAGCCAATGCAGGTCTTTCAGGACCAGTGTTATATGGTCTCGGCGGCCACTTGGTTATTCTCAACTTCCAGAGGATCGCAGGTTCCCCATCCTGGAGTTAGGCACACATTGCCCCTGAATATACCATCCTCCAGAATGACAGCCTGTCCTAACAAGTCAGCAAGACATGTCTTCAAACCATTACAGAACTATAGACAAAGAAGCAAAGGAAGGTTTCGGGCTTCTCCAGAAGCGGATCTCCTAATTGGCTAAGAGATGGCAAAGGCCGCAGGGCTCCACATGCAACAAGCAAGGCTTCAGATGGAGAGGGAAAATGAACTTCCTGACAGTAAGAGCTGTTCGACAGTGGAATTTGCTGCCAAGGAGTGTGGTGGAGTCTCCTTCTTTGGAGGTCTTTAAGCAGAGGCTTGACAACCATATGTCAGGAGTGCTCTGATGGTGTTTCCTGCTTGGCAGGGGGTTGGACTCGATGGCCCTTGTGGTCTCTTCCAACTCTATGATTCTATGATTCTATGAAAACGTGCCACATAAGGTGAGCCTCCTGAATCAGGTCCGGCATCCTGTTCTCAAAGTGACTGACATGTATACAAAACCACACTCTTAAACTTTGCAGCAATCAGTCTGGAATACCTCGTCTCCATTTCCATGCAGACTGGCACTGAGTGTGCAAAATGAATGAGTAGAGGAAAGGATTGGGATTGCACCCGCTGGACCTAATCTGATCTTCCCATTTACACAGGGACCCACATGAATGGGGTATTCCCTGTATGTGATCCACATGTTTCATTTTTTGCAGGCTAGCTTACATGTATGATTCAGACATATATGCATAAGCCTGTTGAGAGTTGAATTTTGAACATAAGGAGTTGGGGATGCGATCTGCACAGAATTTCTATTGAATCTACAGTGAACACTCCATTTCATCTATATACATGCACTGATATAGGACAGGGTAGAGAAAAACTACCATCTTACCAAACTGGAAACAGAATAGAATGGTTGAAGGCTAATAACTTATCTGGGTTAACTTATCTTGAAGATAAACCTGGGTCCCATTCAGCCTGATGGAGCCACTGCAGGTTGATTCCTTCCCATGCAGTTTGAACATGGATACCCATGATGATCACATGGGAGGAGTTCATTCTGTGGTGTCTTCCCAAAGTAATTGTGGAAGCAATTTCAGATCCTTAACCACAGCATGGTGTCTCCTGCTGTGTGAGTCTGGGCTTCTGAGATTATTGGTCAGGGCAGAAGAAGCCATGCCAGAGCAGCTGGTGGTACCACACAATTGAAGGTTGTGCGGAAACAGGACTTACAAAACAGAACTCTTTCGAGGATACTTGTGTTGTGTTTGCTGGCTTGGAAACAGCTCTAATCACATCACTTTATTTTGGGGGGGGGGGGGTAAACTTGATCTGTGCTTATTAAAATTTCACTTTAACCGGGTATAATTTTTTGCTTATGAAAGTACGGTATATCTTTTCTGCATCCATTGTTTCTGTTGAACATACACAAAGAACAGTTGAACACCATATTGTGCTGAGGAATTTTGTGTATGGGTTTGACATTTGTTAAATATGCCCCCATAAAGATGCTGAATTAAAAATATATGTACATATTTTTTGGAGTAACATACTAGGGAAATAAAAAGAGTGGCTGTCTGTTTGGAAACTTGTTTTATAATGCAGTCTGAATAACCAGCTGACAAAACAGGTTTCCCCCCCCACTCTGTACAGCCAATGGCTAACAGCCAGCCAACTTTATTGTCCTTGAAATGTCATGATTTTGAGCATGCACAGAATTCTTAACTGCCCAAATTACTGCAAAGCAATCCTTTTTATTATATGGCAACAATGTGATGCTGGGCTCAAAGACTGACTAGTTAAGAAGATTATGTATTTTCGTTTTTCTGTTTTGTTAAAGTGCCAAGTCTTGCATTTTTTGGCATCTTTGAAAGAATAAAATGTCTTGTGAAATATTCTCTCAAAGCGGAAAGTTACCTCAGAGGAGCTCACAAACACAGGGCTTTTCAATACTTTCTCATTTACTCAGAAGTTCAGACCCAGTTCCCTTCAAAAGCTTCCAAATTTCGGTTCTTTGTCTGTACTGATACCAAAAAAAATGTCCTTCATAGGTGGAAGTTGTATTGCTTTTATGCCATTAATTTCTTTTCTTTCTTTTTTTAATGTGGAGGATATTCACGTTGATGAGACTGAGGGGGACATGGTACAGGCAGGTGGCAGGGAACCTTTTCCACAGAGTGCTGCCAGTGGGACTAAATCCTGATCTCCGGCATCCGTGCTAGTCATATTGCCAGGCTGTTCCTGAAGCATGTAAAACAACCGTGCCAAATTATGGTGCATTGTTGTAAAGAGGAGAAGCAGAAAGAGAAACTCCTGAATAAAAGACAAAGAAAAAGAGAGAGAACACATGGCGGCTCACAAGAAGCTTTGTGGAGAAGATGTTTCTTTTCACCACATTTCATGAATCCTTTCGTGTGAGAAGTTCACTGAAGGCCCTTGAGAGTCCTAGAATGGCTACTCTTCTGATGGAGTGGTATTTTAGACTGCTCTGTTCCTCCTGAACTTTGGTCATGAGTGGGGAATGTGTGTGAAGATTTTTGGTGACATCCAATGGTAACTATCTGCTGTTGGAATGAACTTCCACCAGCACAATGGGATTTCCTTTCCCTCTTCTCCTGAGTGTAGCTCCTGCCTTTTCCAAATCTGCTCCAGAGGGTTGAGAAAGTACCATTGCTGACACAACATGTGATATCACACCCCACCTTTCAGAAAACAAATACAGTCGTACCTTGGTTGTCGAACTTAATCCATTCTGGGAGTCCGTTCGACTCCTGAAATGGTTCAAAAACCAAGGTGCGGCTTCTGATTGGCTGTAGGAGCTTCCTGCACTCAATTGGAAGCTGCGGAAGCCACATCGTACGTCCAGCTTCCGAAAAAAGTTCGCAAAAATTCTGGGTTTGTGGCATTCGACAACCAAAATGTCCGAGTACCAAGGCATTTGACAACCAAGGTATGACTGTAAGATTCAAACAGCCTGGAGCCCTAGCATGGGCAATCTGACATGACCATCTTTCATTAACAGAGTGAGGTGGTGCCTCAGGCACTAGGTACATGTGGGGGCAGTTGTGATGGACCCTCCAGATATTCCCCCTGAGCCTTGTAGCCATTCCCCTCTGCTGGAGGATAGAGTTGAAGGGCCAGTGCTACCTGCCCTGCACCCACTAATCTAGCCTGCTGCCCCCAGTGGCAGTGCAAGATACTGCTCCACTGCAAATGTTGAATTGCCAGTCTGGTAAGTGTCCATATATGAAGGAATACAGACGGCAAAATATATTGGAATGGCTTTGATCAACAGTGCTGGATCATGACACTGATTTTTTGAATCTGTGTATTTAAGAAGATGTGAGGAGGATGACTGTTAGTATATATTGGAAGAATGGGGAGTAACATGGTGAATGCAATTTGAGGTAAGCAAGTGTAAATGCACATTAGAACAAAATAATAATCCTAATCTTAATTTGACATATGCACTCATGGGCTCTCAACTGGCAGTGACTGACCAGGAACGAGACTTTAGAGTCATAGTGGATATAACTCAATGAAGATGTTGACCCAGTTTGCTGCAGCTGTGAAAAAGGTGAACGCCATGCCAGGGATCATGAGGAAAGGGACTAAAAATAAAACTGCCAATATCATAATGCCATTATACAAATCTATAGTGCCACTATAGGGTGCAGTGCTGGTCACATCCCCCTTAGAAAGGATATTGTAGAGCTGGAAAGAGTTCAGAAAAGCGAAACCAAAACAATCAAGGAGTTGGAGCAGCTGCCCTATAAGGAAAGTTTACAGCATTCAGGGCTTTTTAGCTAGAGGAAAGGTGAGCAAGAGGAGGCAAGATAGAGGTGTCTATCATGGTGGGGAGAAGGTGCATAGAGAGGAGATCTTCCTCCTCTTCCATGATATTAGAACTTGGGGACGTCCAGTGAAGACAAATGCTGCAAGATTCAGGACAGACAAAAGAAAGTATTTCACAGACTGCATAGTTAAACTATAGCCTGAAGATGACTTTAAAAGAGGATGAGACAAATTCGTGGAAGGTAAGATGGTCACTAGCCATCAGGGCTATGGTATACCTCTCTTGTCACAGTATGCCCCTAGCCAGAGCCGTCTTTCCTATTGGGCTTAGTGGCACGTTGCGCCAGGGCGCTGGTCTCTCAGGGGTGCCCCAGTGAGTGGGGGAGCTGCGCGCCTTTGCCGGCGGCCTCCCCTTTCCCTGCATGCCCACCAGCTGTGCCCTGTCGACCATATGGTTGGCGGGTGTGCAGCTTCCTTCCCAAGCCTCCGTGGAAGGAGAACGAACCCCGCAGAGGCTTGGGAAAAGGTCGACAACTCTGGGAAACGGGGGGGGGGGGCGCCGGACGAATTTTTGCACCACAGCGCTGCATATGCTTAAGACGGCCCTGCCCCTAGTGATGAGTTGCTGGGCATTGTGAGCGAGAGAGTGCTGCTACACTCAGGCCCCACTTGTGAGCTTCCAATGGACATCTGATTAATCACTGTGAGTACAGAATGCCAGATGACATGGGACTTTGGCTTGATCCAGCAAAGCTTTTCTTATGTGCTGATTGCATCGGGTAGATAAATTGATATTCTACTTCCTGGTCCCATCAGCAAACTGAGAATGGTCACAATTCAACTCGCACCTGCTGGGTCTCCTCCGTGGCCCAAGTCCTCTTATGGGAACCATTGGTCTAAGATGGCTGATAAAGCCAAAGACTATGCAGAGAACGGTGTGATTGTGCAGCCAGGAATGGGTTTGTAGCATTAATACTATGAAGACAAAGCTGTTGACAGCTCTATTAGTTGTTGTGCGATTGGGGCATCATCTCCAGTTACCTGAGATGTGGGTTTAAAACTTGATTAGGTTTTTTTTTACAATCCATAAATAAATACAGTAGTGGCAGACTAACACTTGTCCTATTATAACCAGATTTCCTTCATTTCTTTTCAACACGTCTATTATTTAACCAAAAAAATCCCTTCAAATTAGCGTTCGGGGTCTGACATAAATCCACAAGACATTGAAATTTAATTGATGTTAGAGGCGGGTTTTTGTGTTTAAATTTCCTTTGTTTCTCTCATTATTTCTGACAACACTACAACTTCATTTGTCATAAAATTGGTTTGGTTTCACACTACTACAGGTACTGAAATGGCTTCCCTCTGTAGCACACATTGTAATGTAATTGTAACACACTACACTGCCTTTGGTAATTTGCCTCATAATATATTTTAACAGATACCTATAATAAAATCGCAGAGGGAATTCATAATTGTAAGATACTGCAAGTGACTCCTTTCCCTACTCTCATTTTAACTTTCACAATGAGATTTTCTTTGGTAATGTTCCATTTAATGCATATTTTTCTGCCTTCCAACTGAATAGGTTTTACAAGGAATGTTTGGACCAGACTCTCAAAGAAGTTCAGCCCCCTGGATTTCCATTTGGAGCACTTAAGTATGTGCAAAGATATTTAAGAACAGGAGCTGCTAGTTGATTATGACTTTTGGAAATCTGACCACCGCTCTTGCATACTTAACTTAATTCGGGGGAGCTGGAGTGAAAAGGCCGTCACCAGGAAGGTGCAGATGCAGAAGTGTACATTCAAATAAACCTCTGGTATTATGTACACAAGATGGGAAATTGGTAAGTTGTGCATTGCCATTTAACAGTGTTCACCTCATTTGCCTGACTCTGCATGTTCTAAATCCTCTGAAATATTTTCCAAAAATTTATTGCATTATCTAAGATAGATCATTCAGTGATAGTCGTAATATATAATGTTATATGTCTGCAACAGTGCTGAATGGCAAACGGGTGGTGATGTATGATGCACAATAGGTTGAGAAGACAATGAAGGGACTATAAGATTCTGTCTTATACAGGTGTGCAGAACCATTTTTCAGCCTCTGAGCTGCATCCTCTCATGGAGAGCCTTCCAGGGCCGACATGCCAATGGTGGCTAAAGTGAGTTGTCATTTTTCAAATTTGTCAGTAAGTTCTAGGACTTTGTCTTTTGTCACTACCATTGGCAGCAGTTCTCTAAATGCTCTTTCTGAAAGTTAGTTCACACATACATGTATTCTGCTATGAAAACAGATGCAAATAATTTATTCAGTTTCTCTGCGATCTCTTTTGCAGCTTTTAGCACACTTTCAAGTCCTTTGTTGTCCCAACGTCCAGCCACCTCCCTAGCCAGCCTCTTGATTCTAATGTGTTTAAATTATGGTCATTATTGTTGTTGTCTAGTCAATCCATGCTGGTGGGATTAGGAACTTCCCAGCACACCCAATCCCTCTTGGTCTTGCTGTAAAATGAGTCAAGGGCCCTGAATGTTTGCAGGCTACTGGAGTGCCTGCAAATTTTCCACACCAACACTAGCTAGGAGGAAGAACTTCTCAATTATGGACTCTATAATTATGCTCCGGCATAATGCTACATGTAAATATATATAGCTACATACAGGGCTCCCCCCCCCAGCCAGAACTCACTGTAACTCAGTTCATGTTACCTGTTCTTACATCTCGAGAACAGTTTTCTATTCCTTGTGAGTGAACTGGAGGAAGCATTTTACAACAGCTTGATGAAATTTGATGGGAGCTTCAGGGCCTGATAATACTAACTGGGGGCCATCCCTGATGTAGAACGTCCTTTCTCTCCCACAACTCTATGATCTGCTACATGGCATAAATGCTCCGATTGTGCATCGCAACCCGCTTTGTCTGCACATACTATGCTGTGTAAAAAGATAAACTGCAGGGAAAAAATTCAATTCCAGTACAAAGCACCTTGGCATGAGGCACGCTGTATCTGTCATATGCTTACTGTGTTGGGCAGGTAAGCTGCCAAGAGACAGATTTTTTTGTATTTCTACATTGGAAGTGGTGGTGGAGGGGAGAGAAGATTAATTGTTTTAGAGAATGTGATTGTCTGCAACCTGCATTACAAAGACCAGATGCAATTGCACTGACCGACCTAGTCCAATTTGATGCAGAAGGCGCAGATGTGTAAATCAGGATCCTTTCCAGATTATATTTCATAAACTGCCACCCTCAGCATTGTCAGCACTAAACAGGATGCTTCTGTTTGTTACAGAGCCATTAGGCACAGTCAATGACACATGGTTTGTGGGAGAACATGTGGGATGGTGTCAGCAGCTCAGGTGTGGGGCAGTTTATTTGGGTCTGTAGAAGATTTTATATTCCCCTCCAACATATTGGAGCCCTCTCATGACACCTGCAGTGCAGAGTTTTGTCGGCGAGTTACTGTGTGGTCGAAACACAACTTTCATGGCTAGTCCTGCATCACTTTGCAGGGATGAGTAAAAAGATAGGCTTGTGTGCTATTTTCCTTGCTGGGGGTATAATGGGGGGAAATAGCTCAAACCAAAGTAAACCCAAACAAATCTGTGATTGCTCTCTCCCCATATGAACAAGCTATTCCTAATTGCAAGGAACAACCTCAATATTCCTGTACCACATCCTGGTAAATCTTTCTCTCTTTCTCTCCCCTCCCTCTAACTTTGCTTTTAAGGGGTGCCCTTTCACAATGACATTGAGGAGCATAGCTAGAGCTCTAGTCTGTTAGGTTTCAGTCTTTCCCCCGTTTCTCTGGGAGTTACATGGCAGAAGATATAACTTGTGCCTTGTGCATGTAAATGTCTGCACATGAACAGTAAGTTGCCACATTGGGAACTGACTGCTATTGGCAAGATGATTACACATTATAGGCAATGATGCCTTTTTAGTAATTATTATTATTATTATTATTATTATTATTCAGTGCTTTTTTCTGGGGGGACGGAGGGGTATGCATACCCCTAAACATTTTGTGAATCTTGGTACTTTTGTCCATTTACTGTATTTATTTCCCCCAATTTGAACTATAAAATGGTGGTTTTCTTGAATCAAAATGAAAGTACCCCTAAACAATTTTTTTAAAAGAAAAAACACTATTATTATTATTAAACTTTGTACCACCCTATACCTGCAGGGCTCAAGGTCATTCACAACATAAAATCACAATTTAAAAACACAAAATACATAATAAAACTTAAAGCAAAGACAACCCAATAATCCCCCTCCCCAAAACATTTTAAAAGGGCATTGGATGTCAAGCACAGCCCACCTTCCTGGCTGTTAAATGCAGTGCTTCCCCCCCTAAAAAAATGTTTAGGGGTACTCTCACCATTTTATAGTTCAAATCGGGGAACATAAATACAGTAAATGGACAAATGGATGTTTAGGGGTCTGTGTATCCCCACGTCCCCCCCCCCCCCGAAAAACTGGTTATAACCATACTGGTTATATGGATGAACACATCATGTAGCAGCTGTGAGGAGTGAGAGACTTTGTGCTGGCCACCAGGCAATGGCTTTGTCCCACCCTCCAGTCCTAAGAGCCCTCATGGGGGGCTGTTTCCGGAGGTGGGGCTCATTAGTGAGAACGATGAGACTGCTTATAGGAAAGAAGTACAGGGGTTAATTCAATGGTGTAAAGAAAACAATCTTATGCTTAACACCAAAAAAACCAAAGAACTCATAATTGACTTTAGGAGAAAGAAAAGTGTATTTTTACCATTGCACATAAATGGCGAGGAGGTGGAGAGGGTTAGTAGTTTTAAATACCTGGGCATTTACATCTCTGAGGACCTCTCATGGACTGCAAATATTAATATGGTTGTGAGGAAGGTGCAGGGGAGGTTGTATTTCCTGAGAATGCTCAGGGGACTGAATCTATCTCAGCACCTACTTCTGTCCTATTATCACAGTACCATCGAGAGTGTCTTAACCTATAGTATATTATCGTGGTATGGGAGCAGCTCTGAAACGGATAAAAAAGCTTTACAGAGAATAATTAAAATTGCCCAGAATGTTATTGGGCTCCAACTACCAACCCTGGATGAGATCTTCACGTCTCGCACTTTGAAGAAGTCACACAATATCCTGAGAGATCCCACCCATCCTGCTCACAACTTCTTTGAACTGTTGCCTTCGGGCAGAAGATATAGGACAATGAAAACACGAACCACACGGCTTCTGAATAGTTTCTATCCAAGAGCTCTGATTGCACTAAATAATGATCTCAGGGCCAGTTGCAAGAAATAGCAAGCAGGGAGTAGGAAGGAATGAGACAGGTTTTTAGGTTATGTTATGCCTTTAATAGGTTATGTTACATTCTGGAGTATGATATGTTTTTATAGATTATGTCTGAATAGGATGAGAGTGTTGGAGATACGTGCAAATGTGTATGTGAACCCGGTCTTTGGGTGGGTGTTTGATTTTCGTTGTTGTGTATACTGTGTATATACGGACAATGACAATAAATTTATCTTAAATCTTAAGAATTGTGAGGGTTGTGAGATTTGGGGTGGTTGGTTTCACTCGTGCTGCCCTACCTCCGGCCTAAGGAACCTTCAGAATGGAGCTGCTGCCACGGGCATTATGTTGAGGCTTCAGCCAGACTGACCTGATGAGTGAACAGGCAGAAGAATCAAGGATGGGGAGGAGGGAAAGGACCCCTTGAACATCTACCACTTTCTCAGCATCTTGCCAGCTTCCTCAGCAGGGAAGTGCAAAGAAGGGGAAAGAACCTCCCCCACCCTCAGTCAAGTCCAGTTGAGCAATAGCCTCTCCCAGGTCAGGACTTTAAGAAGAGCAGAAGCAGCTGGAAAGGGAGACTAGGAGTTTGGGTTTTTTAAATAATAATAATAATAATAATAATAATAATAATACTTTTATAAGTTGCATGTCTTTGTTTCTCAGTTTGATCCTTTTACATAGTTTTGTATGTATTGTGGTATTTTATGCAGTTTAGTAATTATTTATTGTGCTTGCTAAGAGTGAATTTCTGTTTAATTATTTTGAGAGTTAATTTTATTGTGCTCTATTGTATTCTAACAGATTATTGAATATTACTTTAATTGGTATAAACAACAACAACAACAACAATTTATTTATTTATACCCCACCCATCTGGCTGGGTTTCCCCAGCCACTCTGGGCGGCTCCCAACAAAATGTTAAAAATGCAATAAAACATCAAACATTAAAAACTTCCCTAAACAGGGCTGCCTTCAGATGTCTTCTAAAAGTCAGATAGTTGTTTATTTCCTTGACGTCTTATGGGAGGGCATTCCACAGTGGCTACCAATTTTAACTTGTCTTTGGCCAGTTAAGAACGTATAAGGGCAGAAAATTATAATATGTTTTAAAATACTTTGTAACTCTGCTCCTTGCATTCTTGGATCCTCTTTCATGGACTAGCCCTTTGCTTCTGTGCACTGGTATCTCCAGCATGCCTCTCTTCCTAAATCAAGTCCTTCCTGGACACCCATTCCATGAGCACTAGAATATATCCTCAGGATGCAGCCATGAGCGCCCAAGGAGAGAAGGCAAAGCTCCCTGAGTCAGCTGCAGCAATAAATCCACATGAATGTTTTGCTGGAAAGCATATGGAATGGCAAAACCGGGCCACACATTTCCTCCGTAATGCCCTTAGCGCAAATGTGCAGATGGTTCATTCAGTGTTTCTGCATGCTTCCCAGAGCCAAATTCCATTCCACTTTGTCTTGGACTGGGCTCTGTCAGGCATGCTAGAGCTGCTTCTTCCCTGAAATTCTTTTCAATTTTTAAAATCATCTTGGTCAATTGCCCCCCGTATGGAACAAAAACATTGTTTTTTTAAAAACTGTTGAATCTGGAAGATAACAATGTTAATAATAATATAAAAATCCAGAAAGGCAATATACCATATTTTTCCGTGTATAAGATGATATTTTTTCCTTAGAAACAATAGGCAAAAATTGCGGCTTGTCTTATACACAGCTAGCAGGGGTGGGCGTGCAGATGATTTGTGGCTGCGGCAATGCGTGCGACTTCTGTTTGCGGGAAGGGTGTAGAGTGCTTGGTGGTGGTGACCCCCCCCAAAAAAGCTCAACAAGTCTGGGCAATCTCCCCCCAAATTTTTTTGTTGCAGTCCCAAAAAAAAGGGGTCGTCTTATACATAGGGGCGTGTTATACACGGAAAAATATGGTAGGTTAAACTTCACTTGTAGAAGAGCATTGCTATATTGAAATGAGTGGTTTACTGACACTCTTATTTTTGTTTCATGCTTTACCAATGCAAATTAAAGGAGGAGGCCAGACTGGGAGAGAGAGAAAGCTTTTGGACAGCAGAGATTGATGCTGGTTTTTATTTAAGCTAAAGAATCTCCCTAAACAAGGAGAGGCGCGGACATAGCAGTGAGATTGGTAACCTTGCTGTTCTGAGTTTTAAGATTGCCATATGATGCCAGTGGTTATTTTGTAGACGAAGGTTTCTTATATACACAGTTAATTCTTGCAGACGACAGAGGAATTATTTAATGATTGGGTTTGTGAACCTAAAAAGTGTTAAGCTTTGTTCCCTTTATTTATGATATAAATCTTTAAAGAATGAGATAGACTCATACATTACTTCATCCAGGTCAACAAAAGCTGCACACAGTGTGTATCCACATTGGCACTGGCACGCAGAAGTGATGCAGGCTGCAATTGAACTACATGGCATAGACGGGGTTGCAGATTTCCAACTTCATTGTAAAACAAATGAGAAGGTACATTCCTAGGATGCACATGGTATTGCGCCCCACTGTATCTGGTTAGGGCATAGAGCACTGTCTTATAAACAGGTCAGAATATTAGTCCATCTGGTTCATCTGGCCCTGGCAACAACTCTCTAGGAGCAGAGGCCTCTCCCTGCCCCACATTCCTTTAAACTGAAGATGCTAACTTGGGAGCAACACATGCACTCTACCATGAACTCACGGCTCCTGTCCCTTTAAGTATCATTCCAACAACATTATAGTTGTGCGTGCATGCTTGGAAAACTGTAGACCACAGAGCAGATCAGCCCTAGCCCATCCCGGAATGTCCCATTGTGGGGTGCCTCTGCTGGTTTCAGTCAGTGGGGATGCTGCAGCAGCAGCCCTGTATCCTACCTATTCAATGGGCAGAACCTGCCAGAGATGGGCAGAGACCATCAGGGCTGGGCAGAGGGTCCTTCTACCCAATCCATACAAAGACACCAGCCCAGCATTGGGGTATTTTTGGATTGCAGCCCAAATCTTGTAATGTTTGGAGGTTCTTGTACAGCAAAGTCGTATCCCATCCAGCCACCCATCCATTCAAATATATACAATGACATATATGTTGTATAGGTGATGAACTGCATGGGCTGGTCCTATGGCACTGAAGGCTGCAAATGAGAATATTTAGATACATGGTGGGGTTCCTGTGCCAAATGCAGTTTCATAGGATGGTAAAAGAGCTTATCAGTCATAGATCGTTTCAAGGCCAAACCTCCCAATGTATGCGGGGTTTGGTTTTTTTTTTTGTTTTTTTACAGCATGCTTTTAGTAATGTTTTATATGCTGTTTCTCGTGTAATCACATGTAGCGATAGATCAGTTTGTGCTGAATACGGAACTGCCTAAATAAAAAAACACCTTCTGTTTGATTATAAATGTGATGTGCGTCAATTTTACCACCTTTTAAATTCACTATAACACCTGAAGCCCATCTGGCTTCCTAGCATGAAGATCACGAATTTTAGATGGGCTTCAGCTATTACACTGAAAAGTAATAGCACCTGCAGAAGAAGAAGAAGAAGAAGAGTTTGGATTTGATATCCCGCCTTTCACTCCCTTTAAGGAGTCTCAAAGCGGCTAACAATCTCCTTTTCCCTTCCTCCCCCACAACAAACACTCTGTGAGGTAAGTGGGGCTGAGAGACTTCAAAGAAGTGTGACTGGCCCAAGGTCACCCAGCAGCTGCATGTGGAGGAGCGGAGACGCGAACCCGGTTCCCCAGATTACGAGACTACCGCTCTTAACCACTACACCACACTGGCTCTTCCCAAGCAGGGCTTGGGAAGCTTGCAAACCCCTTTACCAACACAACTTGTTATCTATGTATTCTCATCTCTGAATGAACATGACAACAATGGTCTAAACTATTGGCAACAGGAAACCCAGATGCTCAATCCTGCTTCAAGAGGTTGTCCTTCCAGACCCCAGCATTAAACCAAGACACCCCCCCCCTTAGTCCATTTCTCTTCAATCAGGCAACACACTGGCAGGGGGCTCCCATTCTTCTCCCCCTGAGCCCACTCCCTGAAATCTGTCCTGAATTTCCCCACAACACTCCAGAGCAGATCTGGGAATATGTCTGGCGTGGGTGGGGGAAATTCCCTTGCACCAGGGCTAATTCTGGCACTAGCGCACAAATTTAGCCCTCTATCTGCAAGGTACTAAGATGGATGCACAGTGATGGTTCGTGATCCCTAAGCCTGGTGGGGCTGCTTTGTGGACAAAGAGGTCATATAGGCAGGGCCAAAGGGGCTTGGTTTTGTTCGCATCCTCCGTTTAAATATCGCAACTCTACAAATATCTGATAATTTCCATCTGCCATCCTATACACAACAGCCTGGGAGTAAGTCCCACAGAGCTCCCATTTTAATTTTTAACTGGGGTTTTATCCTAGTCCCTAGTGCACAAGCCCCTACTGCGTATTACACAAAGTTCTGTTTACAATGAAGCATATATTGACATGTGGCACACTCACTTTCAGGATTAATTGCACAACTGGCGATTTCTGCACCCAACCAATAAGAATTTCAAATGCCATTTGCAAGCATAGTCTATGCCAGGGGAAGTGAACCTTTGACCCTCCAGGTGTTGCTGAAGTACAGCTCCCATTAGCCCTAGCAAGCATGACCAATGGCCAGGGAGGATGGGAGTTCCAGTTCAGCAAAATCCAGAGGACCAAAGGTTTCCCACACCTGGTCTATGCAGGATTTCATCAGGGGTGACATGTTCAAATGCCTGTCTTCATTGGCCACTTTGAAAAGCAGTCGATGATCCCAGCTGATCACAAGCAGCAACGCCAGACTCAAACCCAGGTTTGGACCAGCCCAGCACATGAATGCCACAGTATTCTCAGTACATAAGCAATGCTGCAGCACTGTTCACACCTGGAAAATGTTTTCTTTCCAATTGCTCTGTGAGATCAGGCTCGGGGGAAAACCAAAAAACATTGCACCAAAAGTGACATTCTTCTGAAGCAAGGTTGGGCGAACTTTGGACTTGGCAGATCTATTTTGTTTTTTATTAGAACCTCAACATCTATCAGCTAGAGTCAGGTGCAAAGGGCATGCAGTTAGAATTCAAGAACGGGCTGCTTCAGAGCAGTCTAGGGATTGCTTTTCAGCACCACAGCTGATCTGAGCTCACAGTGCTTTCACAAAGAAGACCACTCCTGGTTAGCTTTCTCAATTTCGGCAGCCTAATTTAGGTGGGAATGGTCATCCTTCTTACGTTCAGCCAAGAGTTAGAACATAAGACTGTAAGAAGAGCCTGCTGGATCAAGCCATTGGCTCATCTAGTCCAGCAACCTCAAAGTGCCCAACCAAATGCTTGTGGGAAACCAGCAAGCAGGTCCTGAGCACAAGAACGCTCATTCCTCCTGGGGTTTCCAGCAACTGGCAGTCAAGCCATGGAAGCAGAGCAAAGTCACCATGACTAGTAGCCATTGATAGTCTTGCCCTCCATGAATTTGTCAAACCCCGCTTCTCTCTTTCTCTCCTAGCCCCTCTCTAATTTTTATTAACTTTTCTGTTTTACAATTTACAATATTCATTTAAACAACCTTAAAATATCAGCGACTTCCCTTCTTCACTTTTCCATGGTTCATTTTGCATAACATAAATCCCTGCATATTTTACATAAACTAAACCATTCAGTATTCCATTTTTACATCCATCAAAACTTATCTACACTGTTGAATTTATCTTAATGCTGCCGACGTTTTCAAGTGTATACTATCATCCCCCCCATATATTCTATAAACATTTTCCAATCTTTTTGTTCTCTTATTCTATATGTTAGTTCTGCAAGCTGCGCATATTCCATCAGTTCTAGTTGCCATTCTTCTTTCGTTGGGACCTCGCTTGTTCTCCATTTTGGGGCTAACAGTAGCAGTAGCAGCTTAAATAAATAACATTTTTAGGTTATTCAAAGGTTATTCAAAAAAAGAGGAAAATGTCAAATCCTCTCTTAAAGCCATCCAAGTTGGTGGCCATCACTGCTTCCCAGGGGAGAAAGTTCCATAGTGTTGCATGAAGAAGTGCTTTTTAAAAATCCATCCCGAATCTTCCAAAATTCAGTTTCACTGGATGTCCAGCCATAATGAAATGCCACTTCATGCTGTCTGGGAGGGAGAATCCATCTACTGCTATTACCCTGCAGATTGGGGAGAAAGGAACTATTTGCTCAAGGAACTTTTTTAGATTAATAAGAGCATCATCATAGGCCTAGCAAAAGCAGCTGAAGAAGAAAGCAGCCAGGTGGACTAGAGTCGCCTCCGCTCACCAAAATGGTGTTTAAATATTTAATGCTTTGCTGTGTGTGCCAATTCTGTTTGGTTTGGACCACCTTATCTAGTTTGCTCTGCTCTGCTGCTGCAGCCTGTTAAAGTGGGTCATCTCCTCATTAACTTTCATCTTTAAATGAAGGTAAAATCTGTTAATTGCTTGACAAATGGGTTGATGGTATTTGTCTTTGAAATATTTAGTTAGTCTGACTTCCATTTACCTTTAAGAATTAAGGCCCCCAACCTCGTCTGTATTTCAGAACAAGTTATATGCTGAATTTCCACTATCACCTTTGAGGGGGACAATGAGCATTAGCCGAACCTTCTGGTGAACATGTGTTTTGCCAACTCCTGACCTGTAACTGCAATAGCTGTGAGCCAAGGAAAAATCCAACATTTGCCGCTGCATCTGTTGCTGCATCTGCTCAATGCTATACCCATTGAGCTATTATACCCTGTCAGAAAATGATGGATTGCTTCTCACTGAGGTGAGCCTGGACCCCACCACTTAACACTACTGGTGGGGGCATTCTTGACTGCATGCTGCTATATTCCATATAATGTTTCCCCCCAAGACAGAAAACTAGCATGTTCTGGGGAAAGCTAGACTAGAATTGTTCACATCTTGTTTTCTATGTGCAACGGTTTATGTTGGAATAGTGGATCATTAACTCCTCCTTGCTCCTCCTTGCACTTGAAGGCGATCTGTTCCTTGATATCGAGGTATCACTTTAGTAAGGTTTATTTGTGAGGTTTCAGTCAAGATCCCCTCAATAATCCACAATGCACATCCAATCTGGCCAGTGTGATGCCCTCTGCCGTACTTGAGGGCAGATACCAAAAGATTCCAACTGAGAAACGACTCTGCCCCTGTGAAGATGGCAATCTGGAAACAGTGGCGCATGTTCTCCTGTCCTGCCCCCTTTATAAAGATCTGAGGAATGAGATCATTACCCCACTCTTACTTACCATCCCAGGCCGTCCATCTGCTGCCACATTGTCCTTTCTTTTATCAGATCAAAATGATCAGACAACAGCAAAGGTTGCTAGGTTTATCGAGGGTGCAATGAGATTAAGGGCCACTATCTGAACGATAATCTTGGTCATTTAATTGCCTTTTTTACCCATTGTTGTCTTTTTAATTGTATATATTGCTTGTTTTATGTTGCTATGGCTGTTGGCTAATGCGAATAAAGTTTATCTATCATCTATCTATCTATCTATCATCTATCTATCTATCTATCTATCTATCCACAATGCACTAGTTTAGAAGCTCTTTGCTGCTCCTGCTCAGTTCCTGTTTGCACTAGTGCAGCCTCTCTTACAAGGCCCCAGAGCAACCATTTTGTGACTGGTGTCCATAGCAAACCCTGGTTTATTTGCAACATATGTAGCCCACCTTTATTTTACTAGAGAAATGAAGATGGTAATCCCAGGGGATCTCCTATATAGGTACTGACTTGATTGAGACTTGCTTACTAGCAAAAAGGTGGCTGATTCATGTGGCCTCATATTATGGCCTGGTTTCATAAGTGATCTGTAACACACATAGGATTACCCTTCAGGATTTCTATTGCACCTTTAGGATCAGCCTTTTAAGATGAATGCCTATGTGTTCCAGGTGAAAAGATATTTTTCCTATACTAAGTGGTGTGAAAATTAGGGTGTGCATTAGATTTGGTGGCGCATTAGGTTTGATTGTAAACTTGATAAACGCCACTGATATAGCAAATTGTTTTTGGTTTCAAGGTTTTGAAAACTGAGTGTGCATTAGATTCGTGTAAATAAGGCAATCAAATAATCAAATCAAATTGTTCCAAGATATTATTTAAAAGATTTGTTAATATTAAAGCCAGAAGTAGGTAACAGATTAACCTGGGACTTCTCCATGCCAATATTCATAGGAGAATATAAACACCCTCAGTACTATATCCCAAGGTAGATCCAATAGAGTTATGTTCTATAGTTGAGAAATGCATGCTACTTACTTTTAAAGGAAATTGGATCCCTGATAAGGCAGCGTTTGCCAACTTGGTGCCCGTCGGCTGTTTTGCAGCAGATATCTCATCAGCTCCAGCTAGCACAGCCATGATAAGATATACTGGCAGAAATCTAACAGATGGTTCAAAGACCTCTTGGGTGTTCATTAAGAAAGACAAAAACTCTGGAGAGGCAGCCTCTTACAGCAAAAACAACCAAGAAACTCATGGCTTATAACATGACGATAATCTAGTCAGAAATTATAGGAGAACTAGGAAACCAATTCATGTTGAAGAAATAAATGTTGAAAGAAAAGAAAAGCATGTCTGTGGTAAATTAAACTGAGAACAAAGTAAAAGTTATAGACGGAAAAAATTAAAAGTCAGTGGCACTGAAAGGAAAACTTGGCAGTTGTGAAAAATGGAGAAATGACAAATGTCAACTAGCTTCCAAAAAACCCCCAACATTTGATCTGAATGGTTTTACTGTATTTAATGTGACAAAATGTGAGTTGACAGCATTATAGCAGAGTGTGAAGTTGGGTATGAGTTCAAAACCAAAGTCAATGTAGCATTGATAGAGGAATAATGTCGACATACATACCAGAAAAACTATGTCAAGTAGAAGGTAAGAGTTCATTAAACAGAATCTAATGAAGCTATCATAGTGGACCTTCTTGGACCCCATTCATAATTTCATATCGGTGTAATGCCCACAAAATCAATTCAGCACTTCACAGTATCTTCTGGAAACAGTTCTAGGTCAGAGAGGAAATACTGCAATAGGCATGTTAAGACTTAGGGAGAAGTGGAAGATAGACAACATTTTTTAACAGGGCTCATCATTACCGAGCCCACAATAGCACAATAGCTTGCGTCTTTCTCAGGCAAGTCAGGCTACTCTATCAAGCACTCAGGCGAGCTTCTCTCTCTGTATAGAACACTGAGCCCAGGACTGTGTGATTGATCTGTGGTGAACTGATGGACAGCCCTATATTGAGGGTAGAGGATTGGATTGAATGACATTTTTGTACCTATGATTCCATGGATTGGTTCACACATGAGATGACCCCATGGACAATTGTATTGTCTTTGTCATGGGCCTGACAGTACAGTTGAGATTGAGTTTGGATTGCCAGGCCCTGGAGGAGGAGGAGGAAGAAGAAACAGAGAAGGGACCTAAATGGTGGGAACTGGGGTTGGTGGTGGTAAGGAGATTCCCCATTGAGCCCCAACTTCAGCCATTTTGGAAGCAGGAGAAGGGGTGCCTTCTCCTCCGCCTGACCTTCCAGTTAAACAGAGAGCCCTGGTGGAGGCTGGGGGGAGCTGTGGAACCATATGCAAAGGGTTGGGACATCTTTGCTGCTTCTAACTTTTTGCCTGATTCCTAATCTCCAGAATCATGATTCCTGAACTCTATGTCTGCTGCTGAGCCAGTGCTTTTATTTGCCAGAATAAATCTCTCTTCCTTACTTAAATGTAAGAGCTTCTGTGCTGGGCAAAAGCTGGGACATGTTTTCTTTGAACGCTATTATGCTTGAATTGACATCTGGAGATATGACTATGGCTAAAGAACACATGGAGGTCCCTCACCACTCGATGCCTCAGGTTTTAACATGTGGTATACACAGTGAGGAAGTTCTATTCAGTTGAACCCAGTGCTTTTTTCTGGAGGTATGCAGGGGTACGCATACCCCTAAACATTTTGTGAATCTTTGTACTTTTGTCCATTTTCTGTATTTATTTCCCCCGATTTGAACTGTAAAATGGTGATTTTCTTGAGTCAAAACGAAAGTACCCCTAAACATTTTTTTTTTTTAAAAAAACACTAGTTGCGCCCTTCAGAACTCTGAAGGAGCTGCAATGCCATTTTTGTGGGTTTAATACCATATATATTTTAAACACCTCACACATTTTAGCACATTTCTTTCCAAAGCATGTTGCAAGCCAAACATATATTAATAATAATAATAATAAAAATTTTTATTTATATCCCGCCCTCCCCAGCCGAAGCCGGGCTCAGGGCGGCTAACAACAATAAAACAGTACAAAAGTACAGCACAAACAACACTCTAAAATCATTCATTATAAAATTAATTAATTCAAGCCACTGGCAACCATTGGGCCAGAGCTCCGCGAAGATTGCCGAGGGAGGGAGTCAGGCTGTGCCCTGGCCAAAGGCCTGGTGGAACAGCTCTGTCTTGCAGGCCCTGCGGAAAGATGTCAAGTCCCGCAGGGCCGTGGTCTCTTGTGACAGAGTGTTCCACCAGATCGGAGCCACGGCCAAAAAAGCCCTGGCTCTAGTTGAGGCCAGCCTAACTTCTCTGTGGCCTGGGACCTTCAAGATGTTTTTATTTGAAGACCGTAAGTTTCTCTGTGGGGCATACCAGGAGAGGCAGTCCCATAGGTACGAGGGTCCTAGGCCGTATAGGGCTCTAAAGGTTAAAACCAGCACCTTAAACCTGATCCTGTACTCCACCGGGAGCCAGTGCAGCTGGTATAGCACCGGGTGAATGTGATCTCGCAGCGAAGACCTCATAAGGAGTCTCGCTGCAGCATTCTGCACCCGCTGGAGTTTCTGGGTCAGTCTCAAGGGCAGCCCCACGTAGAGCGAGTTACAATAATCCAGTCTGGAGGTGACCGTCGCGTGGATCACAGTGGCTAGGTCAGGGCGAGAGAGGTAGGGAGCCAACTGCTTAGCTTGGCGGGGATGGAAAAATGCCGCCTTTGTTGTAGCTGCAATCTGCGCCTCCATGGAAAGGGAGGTGTCGAAGATTACACCCAAACTCTTAACGGACGGTGCTGGCACTAATTTTTTTTTTTTTTAAGCAATTTATTGGGTTTTACAATAAAAGTAAACATAATACACAATATAACATTTGTCTTAACATAGTTTCACATTTTCTTTGGACTTCCTCACATCTCCCGCTCCCACTTTCATCGTTGTAGCATTTTGTCAGCAATTTATCATCTTATTTAAATTCTTATATCCCTTCTATATTTCATAATCTTATAATTCTCGAAAGGAGTTAAATTTTCACAGTCTTACTTATTTTCTTAAAAACTTCTAAATTTAGTGGTGCTCAGTTATTTTAATCTAGCATCTTATTTAGCATTCACTCAAATTACAATGCTTTTGTAAATAATTCTTAAATTTCTTCCAATCCTCCTCAATCCTCTCTTCTCCCAGGTCACGAATTCTGCCGGTCATTTCAGCCAGTTCCATGTAGTCTATCAGTTGCATCTGCCATTCTTCCAGTGTGGGTAGATCTTGAGTTTTCCAGTGTTTTGCGAGAAGTATCCTTGCTGCTGTTGTTGCATACATAAAAAATGTCTGGTCCTTCTTTGCCACCCCTTGGCCGACAATACCCAAAAGGAAAGCCTCTGGTTTCTTAGTGAAGGTATATTTAAATACCTTTTTCAATTCATTATAAATCATTTCCCAGAACGCCTTCACTTTAGGGCAAGTCCACCAGAGGTGGAAGAACGTTCCCTCACACTCTTTACATTTCCAACACTTATTATCAGACAGGTGGTAAATTTTTGCAAGTTTGACTGGGGTCATATACCATCTATAAATCATTTTCATTACATTTTCTTTCAGAGCGTTACATGCAGTAAATTTCAATCCATTACTCCACAACCTCTCCCAGTCCTCAAACATGATATTATACCCAATGTCCTGTGCCCACCTTATCATAGCCGATTTAACCGTTTCATCTTGTGTATTCCATTTCAACAGCAAGTTATACATCCTTGAAAGTACCTTAATCTTTGGTTCTAACAATTCTGTTTCTAGTTTCGATTTCTCCACCTGGAACCCTAGTTTCTTATCATTTTTAAAAACTTCTTTAATCTGAGCGTAATGTAACCAATCTCGCACTTTGTCTTTCATTTTCTCCAAACTCTGCAATTTCCAATTGTCTCCATCCTTTTCTAGTATTTCCCAATATTTTGGCCATTTAGCCTCCATATTGGGTCTTTTTCGGGCCTTAGCTTCCAGAGGTGAAAGCCACCTTGGTGTTTTATTTTCCAGCAAGTCTTTATATTTTGTCCAGACATTAAACAGTGATTTTCTGACAATATGGTTCTTAAAGGCCTTATTTGCTTTAACCTTGTCATACCATAAATATGCATGCCATCCAAAAGCATTGTTAAACCCTTCCAGATCTAACACATCAGTGTCTTCAAGAAGTAGCCAGTCTTTTAGCCAGCAGAACGCTGCGGCTTCATAATACAACTTTAAGTCTGGCAGGGCAAAACCCCCTCTTTGTTTTGCATCAGTTAATATCTTAAACTTAATTCTGGGCTTTTTGCCCTGCCAGACAAACTTAGAAATGTCTCTCTGCCACTTCTGAAAGCACTCCGTTTTGTCCAGAACCTGAAGTGTTTGAAATAAAAACAACATCCTTGGCAATACATTCATCTTAATAGCAGCAATTCGGCCTAACAAAGAAAGTTTCAATTTTGACCAACTATCTAAGTCTCTCTTAATTTCTGTCCAGCATTTTTCATAGTTGTCCTTAAATAGACTTAGATTTTTTGCTGTTATGTTTACCCCTAGGTATTTTACTTTTTTAACCACATTAAGTTCCGTCTCATTCTGAAACCGTTCTGACTCTGTATCAGTCAAATTTTTCCCCAAAACCTTAGTTTTCTGTTTATTTAATTTAAATCCAGCCACCCGACCAAAGTCATTAATCAGTTGTAATACTCTTTTCGTACTGGGCTCTGGCTTCTGCAGGGTCAAAACCAGGTCATCTGCGAAAGCTTTTAATTTATATTGTTTCTGACCGACCTGAATTCCTTCCACCAACCGATCCCCTCTAATCATGTTCAATAGCACTTCCAGAACCGAAATGAATAACAAAGGGGAGATAGGGCAACCTTGTCGTGTCCCTTTTTCAATTTTGAACTCTTCTGTAACCACATTATTAACTATCAATTTAGCTTTCTGTTCTGAATATATCGCCTCAATCCCATTCTCAAAACCCCGTCCCACTCCCATCTCTTTTAAATTTCCCATCATAAATTTCCAGGAGATATTGTCAAAGGCCTTCTCCGCGTCTATAAAAATTAAAACTGCTTTTGTATTTATATCTGTTTGCAAAAGTTCCAAAATGTCAATAATGTTCCTTGTATTAGCAAACAGATGTCTACCTGGGAGAAAGCCGGCCTGGTCCTTATGGATTACTTCATTTAAAACTTTTTTAAATCTACTTGCCAAAATGTCTGCAAATATTTTGTAATCCACATTTAAAAGGGAGATGGGACGGTAGTTCTTAAGTTGTGTCTTTTCAGCTTCCGACTTTGGTATTAATGTGATGAACGCTTCCTTCCACGACTCCGGTGCCCTCTTCCCCTCCATAATTTCATTGCTGACCTCCATCAAAGGTTGTATCAAATAGTCTTTTAATGTCTTATAGTACTTGGAGGTCAGCCCATCTGGCCCTGGAGATTTGCCGAGTTGCATGTTCTGGATGGCTTGTTCAATCTCCTGTCGTGTTATTTTAGAATTCAGGATTGTCCTATTTTCTTGTGACAATTTAGATAGTCCATTTTTTGCCAAAAATTGTTTAATCTCAACATCATCTTGCGGCCCTTGGGTGTATAGTTTTTTGAAATATCTCTGGAAACACTTTCTAATGTCCACTGGATTCTGAATGTTTTTTCCATCAACCTCTAAGTTTGTAACCGTATTTAATCTTTGTCTTCTCTTCAACTGCCAAGCTAGCAGTTTTCCACATTTATTCGCCGACTCAAACGTTTTTTGTTTCATTAATTTAACCTTCCATTCAATTTCCTGATTTATCAATTTAGAATATTGTGTTTGATAAAGTTTAATTTCTCTCAGAGTTGGCTGTGACTTCGGATTCACTCTTAATTTCTTCTCTAATTCTTTTATTTTATCCAAGATCTTCTCTTTTTTCTCATTTTGTGTTCTTTTCTTTACTGCATTCTGTTGTATCAAGAATCCCCTCATTACAGCTTTACTTGCGTCCCAGACTATTCTTTTTTCCACCATATTATTCATATTTATCTCAAAGTAATCCTTCAAAACTTTTTGGGCCTTCTTGGTAATTTCCTGATCTCTGAACAAATTGTCATTCATCTTCCATCTAAAGGATCCAGTTGGTAGTAGTGTCATATCCATCTTTACTGCATTATGGTCGGAACAGGTCTTTGGGCAGATTTCCACTTTTCTGACCTTAGGTGCCAGGCCTCTAGAAATCCATATTTGGTCGATTCTTGTCCAGGTCAGTTGGGCTTCAGAAAAGAATGTTCCCTCTCTTCCTAGTGGGTTCTTTGTCCTCCAAATGTCAATCAAATCCATATTGTCAGTCATTTCAAAAAAGGTTTTAGGTAGTCTGCCGTCTTTTGTAACATTTTGACTTTGTGACTTATCCATGTTAGTTGATACGACCCCATTCATATCTCCCATCATTATGATGTTGTTGTAATCCAGATAGTCCAGCATTGTCTCCTGCAGCTTCTTGTAAAATTCCGATTTCCCTTCATTAGGTGCATAGATTCCTAATATCAACAGTTTCTCTCCTTGATATTGTATCTCAATAGCCAAAATTCTTCCATATTCATCTTTAAATAAGAATTTAGGTGACAGGCTCTCTTTTGCATATATCACCACGCCTCTCTTCTTAACTTTGTCCGACGATACAAATTCCTGGCCCAATCTTTTATTTATTAACACTTTTCTGTGGAGCCTCGTCACATGTGTTTCTTGTAAACAGATAATGTCCAATTGTTCTTTTTTTAATATGTGAAATATTTTCTTCCTTTTTTCCGGAATGTTACAACCATTAATATTCCAACTCAGCAGTTGCAGAGACATCCTGGATCAATCTGGTTATTTCTCCAGGGGTGGTATCTTCTCTGAATCTTCAGGTTCCCCAGGTGCTGGTGTTGATGCTGGCGTTGCCCCAGGCCCAGAGGGTAGTTCAATTCCTTTTTGAAGATCCTCTCCGTATGTAGCCAAAAATTTGTCTCTCTCTTCCAATGTTCTAACTTTGACCTTTCTCCCTCTAAAGGTAAAAGATATTCCTTGGGGAAATTCCCACCTGAATGGAATTGCGTTGCTCCTTAGTAGTTTAGCAAGTTCAGAATAGGCGGCTCTAAGATCCAGCAGTTGTCTTGGGATATCTTTATAAATTTCAATTCTTCTATCCAAAACCTCCAGTGACTTTCCGTAGTGTAGGCCCAAAATCTTATCCCTTTCCTCCTTTGATCTCAATGTTATCAAACAGTCTCTGGGCCTCTCCTTCTTTATGAATCTTCCAAGTCTGAAAGCTGACACAATTTTAAAGTCCTTTTCTTCCAAATTCCAGAACTTGGAGAATTCTTTGGTCAAAAACTCAGTTAGATTTCCTTCTTCTGCCTCTTGTAATGATCTAATCCTCAAATTATTCTCACGATTTCGCAGTTCTATCATAGAAAGATAAATCTGATGTTCCCCAACTTGTTTAGTGAGTGGTCTTACCTCTTGCTCTAAATTTTCCAATTTTTGTCTGGTGTCCTCAGCCAATTTCCGATTTTCTGCTGAGGCCTCCGTTAACTGTCCAATTGCTTGTGTATTCTGTACCACTTGTATGGTTAGTTTATTTAGACATTCTGTATTTTTGTCAATCTTTGCTGATTGCACATCTACTTTCTTGTCCAAAGCTTCCAATTTTTCAAAGATTTTGTCTAGAACAGAAACAGATACTCCTGAGGCCATATCTTCCAGTTGTAACTGCTCTGCTTCACCCTCTCCCTCTTTTGCCTGTGACAAGGCAACTTCTTCAACTTCTACTTCTGAGGGCAAAGTAGGTACAGATGATCTACGTGTCTGCGAGGCTGAGGTTAGAGTTGTTAAAGTTGTTTGTCTAACTCTCCCTCTTTTTCTTGTGCCACTCATTCCAACGTTATCTGTCAGTCAAGGTCACACTGAGTTATTCCCATGGGAATGGAAAGGCCCAGAGCAAGCAAACAACAAGGGAATCGAAAGTAAATGTACATGTAAAGTCACTGTTTTAATCCAATCCTCTAGAGGGAGCTTAAAATGTCTTTCAGAGTCTAATTTAATGTCCAAGAACCTTCAGATACAAATGTTTAGCAGAGTTTATAAATGGTCACTTTGTTACAGACAGTGCTTATTTATCTCCAAAAAGAATGTTTCAAATTTAAAAGGTCTCAATACCCTCAGATTGTTGCAAGTTCCAATATACAGTATCCAAATCTGCAGTACTGACAGCTCAATCTCTTAATGCTCAGGCAGCTCCTGACTCTGGGTTTCACCTTCTAATTTGTAATCCAATAAAAGGAGGAAAGTCAAGTGCAAGTAATAATTCCAAATCTTTAGCTTAAAGTCTTTACTTTAAATTGCAAGTTCAGTAGATGCTTAGATCTGTAAAGTTTAGAATCTCTTTCTTTCAGCCTCCACTCCTCCAGCTGATTGCTTTTTTCAAGTTCAATGGCTGCGGAAGACGGACTTCCTGTTTCCACGTCTCTCCGCTTTCAGCCAAGTTCAAGCCAATTAAGATTTTTCCTTTAAAGTCTCTAATTTCAAGTGATTCAGTCTTTTACTCACGAATAAGTTGCTTTTCATCCGAATCCGTAATTTGACAGGAAAAGGGACCAGCGCTCACCGGCAGCAGCAGCGCGGCTTCGCTCCACAGACTGTGAAGCAGCTCTCAGCGCCGCAACCCCCCTCCACGCTCCGGAGCCCCTTACGGGGTTCCTTTCGCGCTTGGAGGGTCGCTCAAGGCGCCCACCGAGCCTCAAGACCCCAGGCTCTTGCTGCCTGGGGTTTTCCGAAGTGGGTCTCCGCTTCGCCGTAGCGGACGACCCGTTGTCTGCGGAGCCTCCTCTCCCGTTCAGAAGAGGACCGCCATTGCCGTTCGCGCCACCCCCGGAAGTCCAGTGCTGGCACTAATTGCGCCCCCGCAAGAGATGGGAGTTGCCCCCCCAATCCCATATCATCCCGTCTCAGCCACAGGACCTCTGTCTTCGAAGGATTTAGCTTCAACCGGCTCCCACGTAACCATCCAGCCACAGCTTCCAAACATCTGGTCAGTGTGTCTGGGGCCGTGTCAGGATGGCCATCCATCAACAGATAGAGTTGGGTGTCATCAGCATACTGATGGCAACCCAGCCCAAAACTCCGGACAAGCTGGGCAAGGGGGTGCATAAAGATGTTGAAAAGCATCGGGGAGAGTATCGCACCCTGAGGTACTCCACACACCAAGGAGTGGCGCGATGACAATTCCCTCCCAAGCGCCACCCTCTGTCCCCGACCAGAGAGAAATGAGCGCAGCCATTGAAGGACTGTGCCTTGGATCCCCACGTCGGCAAGGCGGTGGTCCAGAAGTTCGTGATCGACCATGTCGAAAGTTGCTGACAGATCTAGAAGAATCAGCAGCCCCGACCCACCTCGATCCAGCTGTCTACGAAGATCATCTGTTAGAGCAACCAGAGCCGTCTCGGTCCCATGACCAGCGCGGAAGCCGGACTGGAATGGATCCAGAGCCGATGTTTCATCCAGAAACCCACCAAGCTGTTCAGCAACCACTCTCTCAATCACCTTACCCAGGAACGGAAGATTCGAAACCGGGCTGTAATTGGAGAGATCTAAAGGATCTAATGATGTTTTCTTTAAGAGCGGGCACACCACTGCCTCCTTCAGTTCCCCTGGGAATGTCCCCGTGCCAAGGGACAAATTGATGATATCCCCCAGGAGGGCCCACACCTCGTCTGGACACGCTCTAATCAGCCAAGACGGGCACGGGTCGAGAGGACAGGTGGTGGGCTTTCCAGCTTGGAGGAATCTGTCCACATTAGCTGGGGATATCCGGTTGAAGTGGTCCAATACTGGACACGAGGACAGTCGAGGGGCCTCCAGTTCCTTTATTGTATCCAAATTGGCAGGGAGGTCATGGCGGAGCAACAAGACCTTCTCCGCAAAAAAGCTCGCAAATGCCTCACAGCTGTGTGTCAAATTGTTATTTAAATTTGGCTGTCCCTCAAGGGACGTTAAAGACCTGATTATACTAAATAATTGCGCCGGGCGAAAGCTAGCGGATGCAATGGAGGCCGAGAAGTCAGACTTCTTAGCAGCCTTCACCGCCATCTCATAGGTTTTCATAAAAGCCCTATAAGATGTTCTTGAGGCTCCGTCACGGGCACCCCGCCATACTCGCTCTAGCCGTCTGAGGTCCCGCTTCATTTTCCGGAGCTCCTCGGTAAACCAGGGAGCCCGGTTTCTGCGGGGTCGCAGAGGGCGCTTAGGTGCGATCTCATCGATGGCTGCCAGGAGCTGGATATTCCAGCCCTCAACAAGCTCAGTCAATGAGTCGCCAGGGGGAGCAAGGTCCTGCAAGGCTTGGCAGAATCTATCAGGGTCCATCAGCCTCTGCGGGCAAGCCCAAATCGGCTCGCCACCTAAGCAGGGTGGGGGTGGAAAGTCAATCCTGGCTTTCAGAGCGTAGTGATCAGACCATGGCACCTTCATCGAAGGAGACATGATCACATCTATACCTACACCAAAGATCAAATCCAGCGTGTGGCCTGCTTGATGTGTAGGGCCCGAAACAAACTGGGAGAGCCCTAGTGTCACCATGGAAGACACCAGGTCCAGAGCCTGTGAGGAGGGAGTGGCATCAGCATGGATGTTGAAGTCCACCAATACCAATAGGTTAGGGAACTCCAAGGCCCAGCCGGCCACCGCCTCCAATAGGCCTGACAGGGTGGCTGCTGGTGCGCTAGGTGGCCAGTACACCAGCCAGACAGCCAAGCTCTCATCGGAGCCCCACACTAGGCCAACACATTCAATGCCGGGGATCGATGGCGATGGTAGAGCCCTGAAAGGACAATCTTCCCGGATTAATAATGCCTCCCCTCCCCCCCGGCCCACAGTCCGCGACTGGTGGAGGACGGAGAAACCCGGGGGCGCCATCTCTCATAAGGTAACTGTTGCCCCTTCGTGCACCCAGGTCTCCGTCACACAAGCCACGTCGACCCCCTGCGAGATAAAGAAATCTCGCAGGGTGGCGGTTTTGTTGCCTATAGACCTGGCATTGCACAGCACCAGTGACGGAGGTGAGTAATCCTTGCTCACCCTACCCTCGTCCCTTGGGATGAGGCGCAGATTGGAAGGGGTATGAGCATATCCATATCTCGATCCCCTTCACCTATAACATCAGCCCCCACCGCCATACCTCCCTCGCCCCTCCACGGTAGCAATCCCAAGCCTCATAGTAGCCTCCATTGATGGCAATTAATGTTATTCTTTCGCAGCCTAAAACAATAAAACCTTAAAACAATAAAAACAAAAAACAAAAACCCAGAAAACAATAAAACAATACAAATAAAAACTGCAAAAATTATTCATCAAAATTCATCAAAATCTAACAAATTCCCAAGCCCACCCAAACATCCATCCCACCCCCATATATAAACTTGATTTACATCTTCAGTCAGTAACCTTGACACAGATTTCATCTTAAACACTTTCCCATCTGAACTGGCCCGCCACTCCAACTGGGTCAAGTTAAGCTCAGTATGTGGACCACTCTGAAAGTCTCCCAAGAAAAGATGGTATTCGGTAGTGGATGAGAACACCGAACAGACATTTGGAACATCCTCTCCCCATTAAAAAGTGACTCAGCAAATTTAGCCTCAAATCTGATCAGGTCAATGCCCATCATGGCCAACAATTAGCCCAGAATTACCAGGACCATTCCCTTTTATAGAGTGGCAGACTGCGGCTTACTGCTGAAGGGACTGAACTGCTGTCAGCATTTTATCTGCTGCCGAGCTTTCGTTTGGAGGACCTCCATCCAATTACATCCCAGCCCTCCTCAGTTGGAGATCTGAGCTAAGCGTAGCGAAGCTGGGAAGGTGTGTGTGTAAGTGCCGAGGAGGGGGCAAAGCTTTCCTCATTGCGTTCATCAGCATTCCTCTTCCTTTCCCCTCCCTACTCTTACAAGAATTTGCCGGCAAAAAGACAGATACTTACTTTGGCAGTAGATAAATCTCGGAAAACCCTAATGCACATGTTGACGAAGAGCGTGGAAGCAGCATCTAAATGCGTCAGGAATCTGTTGGTATTAGAAATGTCTGCTGTTGTGCCCATATGTCTGCTTATTTCCATACTAAAGACATTTACTGTATACATTTGCCACAAGGGAAAACTGCTGTCTACTCTTTAGCGGTATTACTGGAAGAGCAGTATTGTATTTGTATTCGGCGGACTCTCCCATTTCCAGGACATGCACAGATCTTCATTCTGTAGCCCTTATCGCTGAAAGAGTTCTTCAGACTATCTTTCACCACCCAGCCAATTAGTGAACACTTCTCATTATGCTTCCCCCTGTCTGCCATATGTAACTTGCTACAGCCAGCCGTGGCAAAGAGATTCTTCTTCTACCCCCCACCTCCTCCTTTCCCCCCTTCTTTTCTTTTTCTTTTTTTGGCGTATCGCTCTCAGCAAAGTGAGTGATCGTTAACAGCACAGAGGCTGGATAAAGCTTACAAATGAACGGCTCAGAGTTGAGCTGCAAATGCAGCAGCTTTTTGTAATTCAAATTAAGCTAATAGCACGGTAACAAATTGCTGTTAATATTAGATTAACTTCTTTGGAAAGATATGAATTCGCGAGAGTTAAGATTGCCTGGAGCTGGCCTGGCCAATAAAAGGAATGCAGTCGAGGGAAAAGGTGGTTGTGGTGGCGGCCGTGGCGGCAGCAGCGGCTCTCTGAAATACAGATGTACTGGGAAGCGAAAGAGGTAGAATGGAAATGAAGTCAGCATTGGCAGAACAATCACCACAGCATTACGGATTCGGTGGGAGAAGACAGCTTTGGTTATTCGAACATGGTGTAAGCCTGAATTAAAATAAGACCAAACACTTTCCAATACAATGATCATAGTTGATCATTGTTCAGTTTTGGGTGCGGACAAACTCTAATTTTACAGGATCTTCTTTTTTGTTTTTACCGGAATCTGGTCAGGCAGGGACTTCCTCCTGCATCATTGAACCGTTGGTCAGTCCTAGAATTCCTGTGGTTTCTAAATTTACAAAGCAAGAGTGGATGTTCATGATCTATTAACAGCTAAGGCTTCACCAGTCCAGAACAGATTTTCAGGGTGCAGGGGAAAGGTGAAAATCCCTGCAAGTAGAAAGGCCATTGTTCAGTGACAGAGTAATGCTTTGCGTGCAAAAAATTCCAGGTTCGGTAAAATCGCCAGCATCTTTAGGTAGGGCTGAGAAAGACTCCCATCTGAACACCTGACGGTATGTGCCATCTGATTTCCTATTTACCAGACCAATCCGAATTTGTGGTACCTATGCCTTGATAAGTAACTCCTATTTTGCCTTTCTAGACCTCTAGAAGTTACATCTCTCTCTCTCTCTCTCTCTCCCTCTGCCTCTGCATAGTTTGTTTCTAGAACCACATGGCCACGTGAACCAGGCCTCAGAAGTTGAGCAGCATGCACTTTTTTTCCCTTTTTGCTGCATCCAGCAGCATCTATAAATGGACTCAAAAGTAAGATTCATTAAGGTTCAAGCACCAGGGGCAGGGATTAACTTGTTCTCAATGCAGGGTCTGATTCAAAAGCTTAAATGCCTCACTATAGGCCAGTGGTCACTAAACTGATTAAGAGGTGGTTATCTTTATCAGCAAAAAGGCTATCTGCTAATACTAAATGCCATTTACCCGGCTCTGATTCCGTGAATGAATATTTATGCCAAGTGATGAGTACAGCACCATCAAAAGGTTCCTCCCCCCGTTTCCATTCTTCAGAGCTGCAGCGATTATTCAGCGGCAGGTCTGGTCTTCAATACTTGTTTCTATTAAGCAAATTTGCAGTGTTCACACAAAATTCATGATTGCATTTTTATTCCACTTTTTTTTTTTAAAAAAGGAAATCATTCCTTTGCACCTAAGAATGTGGGTCACGGCAGGAGGGCCTTATTCAACACACACATATATATTTATGTACACTGTTATATAGATTCTGTACAATCTCTCTCCCAGGTTTTATGTGAAATTCTGGCTGTTTTGTTGCAGCTTCTGTGAAAGCCGATCAATAATTCCTTGCGATTTATTTCTTTTTTTACAAATGTTTTTTCCCCCGCTTGCCAAACTTACATCGTGGAAATAATTCAAGAAGCCATTTGCATGGGCACACGAGCATTGAGCTGTTCTGAATGCAACGAGATGAAAGGCAGGGAAATGCAAACAGGATTTGCATGGGAGTCCATGTGGCGAAGATGCTAAACAAATGAGATTCCCGGAGCCTCAGCGAGCTGCGCTATGGCCCTGAAGTGCAACTAACTTTCTAGCGATTCATGTGTGCATTCCAAATCTCCCTCTTTTATACTAAAGTTTTGGGGGAAACAACAAGAACAGCAGCTGGCAGATTGACTAGAGAAAAGTGGACCTGTTGCCCTGGGGCTTAGGTTTGGAGCATTTCAATTGTGGGTATCTCTGGCATGGACCTGGCACCAGAGGTGCTTGCACAGCCATTCTCAAGTTAACTCAGCATGGCCCGCATCTGCATTACAGCAGAATGAGCTGTGATGGTTCCAGTTCAGACGTTTACCAGCTAGCGAGTTTTTGCATGGTGGCGGAGCAAGCACAACACCACACACACGATACAGATGCCCAGATCACATGACAGTATGATCGACATGATGCTTGCACTATCAGAAAGGCAGGGGACGGAGGGAGGAGGGAAGAGAGATAGCAGGCATTTGGCATCTGTAGAACTGAGGTGGCCACTAAACCCTGATGACTATGTTCCACCTCCACTTCTAGAGGCTGAATACCTGCTGCTGGAAACCATGGGAGGGAGATTATTTGATGTGCACAGGTCCTGATTGTTTGCTTCCCATGGGAATCTGGTTGGCAACTGTGAGAAGAGATGCTGGCTGTATTCCAGTCCAAACTTCTCCCTGACGTGCAACATCTCTGAAGCGAGCCATGTTTTACCCTGGTGGAAGGCAAGCTCTAGGAAACCATTATGACCATAAGAAGAATTACTTGCAAGACTGGTGACTGTTGAGGATACCATTTTGGGCACATGAATAACAGCTTCCACATTGACACATCTAACCTGTCTTAAGAAAGACATTCCCATTAGAAATATGAAAACTGCTTGAAATCACTAGCAACTTCATTTCTCAGATCTTGGATTCTGTGGATGCAAAAAGCATCAAAGGAAGGTGAAGCAAGAGGTCAGCTCAAGCTGCACTGCTGGGTACCCTGCTTGAGAGTAAATACCTAAGGTCAGTGTGGTTTATTTTCAAGTAAACTGGAGTGCATCAGGCTAAATGATTACTGGGAAACACCTTTTGATAAACGGGTGATGATCTGGAACATACAATACAGTCAAACCTCTTCTTACATCCACCTCCGCTCGCGTCCATTTTGCCCAACGTCCATGGCAAACCCGGAAGTAACCGGCGGGTTTGCCACCATTCGCGCATCCGCAGGAGCAGCGATTGCTGTTCACGCATGTGCAGGAGCGGGCAATTGCCACCCACGCCTGCACACAATGGCACCTCTCCCAGAGACCCATTTCAACTTCCGGACGGGCCTCCGGAACGGATTGTGGTCATGTGTGTATGTGTGAATGCATTACGTATACCTTGTGTTATATATATCAATGTCAGTGGGGTGGTGCCTGGGGAGGGGAAAGTTTGTATTGGTTTTGGGAGGAAAGTTGCCACTTTGCATTGGGACCATGGCAAGTGTGTGTGCAGGCAGGCAAGTTAAATCTTAAATGGTAAATGCAGTCATACATGCGTTTCATGTCTCACTAAGGTTGACGCCAAGTTGCAACTGTCCTTTCCCTTAGTTAGTACCTTAAAAAAACAAAACAGGCATGACACTTCCCCAAACATGTTCGGCAATTCAGCTATCTGAACATGTTCTTCTTGGGGCACCTTACTGAGGCTTGCATTTCTTTGTTGCTTTTGGGGAGCATTTTGTTTAATGCTGCCATTCTTCTTTCCTGCTGTTGGATGTCCTTCATCATAGTATTTTGCGCTGTTTCAACACCTCCCTTTCCACAAGCCCCAGGAATTCCTAGAAAAGGAACTGTAATCTGCTCTTACATGTTTCTGTCCCGTCTCCTCTCTCTGAAGTGCTACCAAGCACAGCAGTCCTGCCACAAGCTTTCTTCTGTGCTCCTCTTCTCAGCCACGGCCAGCACTCCTCCCCTTGCTTCCCATGAAAAGCCCTTGTTCTGCAAAAATCCACCTGTCACCTTTTATATTCCAAGGGCCCAAGTCATTTCCAGCACTTGTTTCTTCTGCTGCCACTGAAAGTTTAGTACTGGGGAGGTGGGACTATTCCTACTGAAAAAGTGGTTACAGTGGGGATGACTTTTTGTTTGAGAGGTAAGGGTTATCAAAGAGGGCTGCAAAGGTTTTGTGAGGATTGACTAGAAATAGGGGAGGGAGTGGTGCTTTAAGACTGGTTTCTCCCTCCCCTCTTTTTTTGCTCAGGGTTATGCTGAAAGCCAAATTATCTCTGCAACCTGCCTTGTTTCTCTAATGGTATGATAATGGGTGATGCAAAGGGCTTCTCACAGAGGAGGTAGCAGGGCAACTAACCCACCTTAGATGAAAGAGACCATGGCTTGTTTGAGCAGTCACATTTGCACATCAGGATAAACCATAGTTTCTGGCCTACTGTGGTTTACCGTGACTGAGCAGGATGTTGGTGTATGCTGCCTGATGGCTCCCTCTTGACTCTTCCCCTCACACAAGCAAAACATACCATAAACCTGCAATTAGGTTTGGCTTCTCATTATGTCCAAACCCAGGACTGTGGTTTGTAGCTAACTAACAAGCCACGGTCATTTGCAAGTCTTAAACAATGGTTTGCGGGTGGCTTATAGATTCCAGACTGTGACATGATGGGGGACAAGATGTAATCAGGAAGCCGAGCTGAATCGCAGCATCCTTGCTCGTTTCTCTTGCTCATGCCAGATGAAGAATGAAGTGGGGGCAATGGTATATCATGGTAAACCATTAAAAACCAGAAACCGGTTTATTGTACTGTGATCCTGGTTTGTTCAGCAAACCATGGCTTAGTATTACATCCAAACACAGCCAGTATTCTGCAGTTTGGACACACTGTTATGAGTAGTAACAGCCTATGCCCCATGCCTGTTGTTGTTTAAAAAGTTGACTGACTTTTCCCTGTTTAAAGTTCCCACCCATTCCCCCAGGAATGAGCTAGACAACCCTGAAAGAAGTTTGTGTTCTTTCAATGTGACACTCAACGTAACCTGGGAGCAGTGGAATCTTCCATTGGAAATGACATACGAAATGTTGTTTGCAATGACTCCGTAATGTGCTTGGTTCTGCTGTAAGGGATATATACCAAGCTGGTCAAAGCACCCAGATGCTGGTCCAGGTGTCCTATTAGAATAATGGCAATAGATATTCAGAGGTGGGGAGAGCCGGTGTAGTTCATCTCCTCTAATGGATCAGCACAATTACTGCCCACAGTGGCCATGTGGTAAAGAAGAGACGCCCTATGGACACCACTGTTTCCACAGCTTAGCTGGATGGGGTGAGGGTAGGGATGAGGCAGGAATTGTGGAGGCACACCAGTGTGAGTGCTGAATTGGCTGTGCCTGCACACTGGTGCAGCCATGCCCATGTGGATGCATGATTCCAGCCTCGTCCAAGGAAGCTGCAACATTGCCCAGGTCAAGAGGGCAACACCATGGCTCTGCCTCACCGGCCTGGGCTGCAGTGGCTGTGCATTTGAATTGGGTGCTATCATGTATAAGGAAGTTCTTTTCTACAGGCATCCCCTGGAACAGGGGTCGGCAAGGCTTACCAGGCATGGGCTGGATCACTCCCGCGGAGTTCCTCCATGGGCCGGACTGGCGCAGTGCGATGCCGGAAATTGTGTCTGTGGATGTCCGCGGCGCCAGAAATTGCTTCTGCACATGCCCAGATGCAGAAAGTCACACCTGTGCAGAAGCTATTTTCGGCGCCGCAGACATGTGCAGATGCGATTTCTGGCACCTGGGCACGCGCAGAAGCGATTTCCGGAGCTGCGGAAGAGAGTCCCCGTGCCGCACTGCACCGGTTTAGCCTTAGGTTGCCGACCTCTGCCCTGGAACCTGAATAGTTCTCTCTACAGCATCTCTCCTCCTTTTACTCTGTAGGTCGGCTTATACAATCAGCAGGATCAAATGGTAAAGCTGGGGTTGCTGACATTTTGGAGCCCACGGGAACATCTGCAAGCAGAAGAAACCATTGTGGGCATCACACACACACGGCAGCCAAGCACGCAACACAAGCTATTACATTGGCTACAACAGAATGCATCTTCCAAGTCTCTTTTCAGTGGAGCAGAGGGGACTGAAACCCTGTGGATGCCAGAGATAGTCTTAGTGGTCATATTGGTGACCCCTGATTTCCTGGCACTGGTTGCTGTGGCTCGGTGGGAAGGATCATAGCTGAGTGGTAGAAAACGTGCTTTGCACGCAGAAGGTCCTAGATTCAATCCCCAGCATGTTGTCTATCAGGGTAGACAATATTGAGCTAGATGGACCAATAGGTAGCTTCCTATGTTCCTGCTGGCTGGTTTAAATATTACTTATTCAGTATTGAAGAGAAGCTCCCTGAATGCAGAAATAAAAGGTATGTCATAGAGGCTAGGATGAACTATTGTCCTCCTCTTTTCTTAAAACTGATTCTTAGAATACTGACGAGCCCCAGGACAGAACTGCTCTTCTGCAATCTCAGACCACTCTGAGAACTTCCACATGGAGAAATTTGTGTGCACTGAGTGACATGGCTTCTTCCTATGTGAACACCGCCAGAGCAAATAATCGCTTAAAGATGGCCAGGAAACATTCATATTTTTTTTTTAATTCACACCTGTAATAAAATTGCATTACATTTTTCATAAAATAAATGTTCCAGTTTATATACAGAAAAAACAGACTGTACAGAGCCCTCCCCCAAATATCCCCCCAAAAACTCACGAACATACAGGCAATGCAGTGCTCAGCTAAGCAGGCACAACTGTACATCTAAAATTGTAACTGCTTTGTGTTGTGGGGAGGGGGGAAAATACTACAATGTATAGAGTCCTTTGTGGACCAAGAATTAAAAAAATATTGCAGGCAAGCTGACAGACGCCCTTCACTGCTAGTGCGGCTGAACGTCCATCCCACAGTGTTTCAGCAAAGCAGGGTTTGTTATTGAACTTGGGGCTCAAAGCTCCCGTTCAGCTGCCCCTCCTCATAGTCCATCTGACACAAGATCATGTTGTTCTTCAGGAAAAATTTGTCTCCCACGCAAAATCTAGAACACAGAAGAAAAAGAAGAGATCATTTACCTAAGGAAAGAAAAAACAAGAATCTCTTTCCTGACCTTAAGTAGGCAAGTAATGCATCATTTTAAAGGTCTTTATGTTTTCTCTTCCATTGGCCTTTGAGAAAAACAGAGGTGGTTATGTTGTGCGTCTTTTTCACCCCCACCTGAAAATATTTAATTTATTTACAAATACTTTTCTATTACCACCACATCAGGAATAAAAAACACTTCTCAAAGAGATGAGCATATAATCAACACAAAAGCAAAAAGTTTTTTTTTTTTTTTAAAGGGGCAGTGGGAATCAGAAGAACATAAAACTGGGTCGTATGGCAGGGTAAGCTTGTATAGATAAAAATGCTCCACAAAGATAGATTCAGATCACGCTTTTTGAGTTGCTATGAGCTGATTAAGAAACCCAAGAAGGGGGATTGGCCCTAACATTAGGCGAAGTTAGATGATTTGGTTCAAATGGCAAGTTTTAAAGGGCATAAAATGATCAGTAATTTGGCTTATGATCATATTTTTAAACACCAAAGTGAGGGGTAGGAGAGAAGAATGTCATTAAGATTTTCTGCCTATAGCATGAAAAGGTCTAGAGGCCTTCAATTATGACTGTTAATTGGAAAAGTAAAATTAACCCGGTGATTCCAGGGGCCACAAACCAGGCTTATTCAACTTGTTTGGCCCTGAGTTTGCAATGCATCAGACACTTCTGGCAATCCTTTAATAAATCACCCCCTTTATGTTTAGTTACACACACTTTCCCAGTGACCTATGAGAGGTCCAGTACCAGGCTGAGACCTGCAGGTGAGTGGGCAGGTGGGGGAGCCAGGACCATGGACAGCTCACTGTGGAGCAGGATGGAATTCAGGCCCAATACAGATTCAGGTCAGACAGGGCGCTTCCATACGGTAATTTATTGTGGACTCAGGGCTGCTCCTGCATGCAACTTTTGCACAGCATCCATATGACAGTGAGTGCATAAAAAATGATGTTCTGTATCATTTTTACAATTTAATTTGGATTTTCCATTTCTGTGGGAAATCTGATAAGTAAAAAAATAAAAGAATCGCAAATAGTAAATGCAGAATAAATTAGGGAAGTGGGGAATGGGAGGGCATTTCGATAAGGATGACATTATGTGGTGGGTGAGAAAAGCTTGCAGCACAGGGTCCACAGTAAATGGCTGTGTGGAAGCATCTTAACTTGTGTTCTGGTGCTTTATGTCCAGCCTATTATGTTCTGCAGTGAGCTGTCCGTGGTCCTGGCCCTTTGCTTATACACCTGCTGAACACTTCCAGTGCTCATCTAAGGTCTCAACCTGGTACTGGATGTAGGTGGTGCCTTCTGTCTTTAAATGCAACTGGGTTCTGCACACACATACACATGAGTCCCCATTCTTTGTATTACCCATCAAATTATAAAGGGTCCGACTTACGATCTCTAAAAGTGTAACCCCTCGCAAACACCCACACCTTCATTCCAAGTCTGCCATAAATCTGCAAGCCCCTGTTGGTATTGAACCTAACTGAATTTGCGAAACCTTAAAAACAAGGATCTCCACTATTACATTCACCTGATATGTAGTCTAGCTGACAGAAACAGTAGTCTGAAAGAGCCATGGCCTATGCTCATCTTAGTTACCAAATGAGAACTTGCAATGGAACTGTCTCTTCTCTTGGCCTCTTCCCATCTTAAAACTTAATCCATGTATAAAAGGTAAAGGTAAAGGACCCCTGACAGTTAAGTCCAGTTGTGAATGACTCTGGGGTTGCGGCGCTCATCTCACTTTACTGGCCAAGGGAGCCAACGTTTGTCTGCAGACAGTTTTTCCGGGTCATGTGGCCAACATGACTAAGCCGCTTCTGGTGAAATCAGAGCAGCGCATGGAAATCTATGTCTAGGTAATTTTTTTCACGTTGTATATGGAATATTGCACCAACATAATATGAGCCATGTGCTATTTATTGGCTGTGAGTCCTGGAAGACTCATTCCAGCTGCAGAAGCTGAGGCTGCTGACCATACTCTTGGGCTGGGGGTGTTGTTTATGTGGTTTTGCTGCGTGGGGGTTGTTGCCGTTATTGATATTAATTTTTTTGTATCTTTATTTTTGATCTTATGATTTATGTGGAAATTGTTCTGTTTGGTTTTGTACTTTTGGATGTTTTATTTATTGTTTGACTACTTTTGTTATGTATGTGATTATGCATTTTTTTACATGTTGCAATCCCCCCTGAGCATGGTTCCAACTATGGAAAGGCGGCATACAAATAAAATGATGTATGCATGTATTTCCTTTGACATTCACGTTACTTTTGATGAATGATGAGTAAGAAATGCAGCCTCCCAAAGCACAATTCTCCCACCCACACATTAAGCAGAAGGGACAGTTGGATCATGGCAGCTAATCCTGTTCCTATAGGTGTACCTCATCTCCAGTGTCTTCCCATTAAAAACAGGGCTATGCACACGTAGCATTGGCCACTTGTGAGATCATTTAGGTAAGGCTGAAATAACTTTGCCAGGCCCATAACAAAGACTAGCAGCTGAACTATAGGCACCAAGGCAAACTGTCTTCCTACTTCCTACTTTGCTGCGATGCAACACTTGATTGTATTCAGGGCTGTGCAAGAGGCATAATTTGAAAGGCAAGGCTAGAGAATACTTCATGCACGCCAAGTGTATGACTGGAGTGGAGGTGTCAGCCTTTGCACTTTGGTGGGTACTTAATGCATTTACTCTCAACTGAGGGACCAGGAACCCGCTAAACACACTGCAAGGTAACTTGTTCTCTGGCAGCAAGAAACTTGCTTATATCACCAGAGAGTCTTGCTGCTAAGCTTTGGAAAATGAATTTGAGTACTCAGAAGTAAGTCACACTGTGTTCAGTGTGGTTTACTCCTGAGAAAATGGACTATGGATTGCAATTTTAGTTTCACTGGGACCTACTTAAGCTTTTGGCTCAAGGAAGATTCACACATTTATCATCAAACATGTGTTGATGAGGCCTAGAATTATCCTGCACTATAAAGGAAAGTGAGGTGTCGTTCCATCAAACACCTTCATGGAATGCATGCTTATTTTTCTTAGTCCTAGTGTGCACATGACTTCAAACGTTTGAGAGCTCCTGCTCAATAGTCCAGTCCCATTGCAATACAGATCGAGGTACCATATCCAGGAAGCAATAATCATGGTTCCTTCTCATTGAATATCACCTACTGAAAAGGGTAATGATCGTTCATCTGGTTTATGTGGGAGACTCTGATCAGCATGTACGTGTGGACATTGGCATATATGCAGTTGAAGCAGCAAAAGAATGTCTTCCCCTTGTCCCCTGTCATCAGTTTCAAATAATGCCTAGGTCAGAAGTAGTCAACATGGTGGTCTGCAGATGTTGGACTGCAACTCCCATCCCCCCAAGCAGCATGGGCAACAGTCAAGGATGATGTGGATTGAAATCCAACAAGCTCTGCAGGCCACCATGTTGGCTATCCCCAATCTGGATGCTGCTTGAGACGGATGGAACCAGAGAGTGGCAAAGCAGTTTTCATGCTGCTGCAGAAAAAAATTATAGACTTCACAGAATAGGAAATTAAACCCTCCCGCAGCAAACTTGCACACTGGGGAAATACTGGTTCCACTTAGCCCAATGAAGTATCAGCGGTCTTGGTGACAGCTAATTTTCTTCTGACCCTCAGGTTTGCTGGCAGCTTAATTTGATGACAATAGGCAAGAAGCTTATGGGTTCAATGGGGAAAGGGTTAATTAATAGATCAGGTAAGATTCAGCTTGGTGCCCTATATGTATTAGCCTTATGAGAATTTCGAAACTCCTTTCAATATTATAGAGCTCTATGATTTTTGGGTTTCTATCAAGGAGATATAGACAAAATAATTACCACACCAGCTAAAATCCGCACCTCAAAATCTGTTGTGAAAAGTGCAGGCCTCTCCAAGTGTTTTGCTGAATTGGAAAGGTTTCCCTTGCTGACTGAAAAACAGACAGCTGCTGACTCGCTACATATTTTTGCCTTAAACCAAGAAGCAAAAAACTGAAGGAGTAGTAATGCAAAATGAAGATTAAAGTCTTGCCACCGGCACAAGTGCAGCGCGCTTGACAGCTGCCTCTTGCCAAATCAGCGGAGGTTTCGAGGAGCAGGGATGGAAGCCCTCGCAAAGCATGGAGAAGAAATGTGTTATGTTTTAGAAATGACATTTTGGAAGCTCCCCGACTAGAATTTCAAAGTGGGGTCAAACTGCCCCCCCCCCCGCAGCTGGGCTGTGTCATATATTACATGGCAGCAGATGTGGGTTGGACATGGGGAGGGGGACAAATTCAGTCAGTTTGCATTTTTATGCGAATCTACCTAATTTTCACCTTCCAAACCGATGCACACTACTCTGAATTTTGCAATGTAGTTGTCCAACCCAAAAATACATACAAAAAATGTGTATATTGGGGTAAAGTATGCACCAAAATGCAGGTCTTAATCAAAATCATATACAAAAATGCATTATATATGGGGACATTGTTGGTAAACACACACCAATGAGTTTATTTGGCATGTAACAACTCTGGATACTCAGTTATAGTGTAGTGTTGATAACGCCAAGGTTGCAGGTTCAATCCCCGTATGGGACAGCTGCATTTCCCTGCATTGCAGGGCGTTGGACTAGATGATCCTCAGGATCCCTTCCAACACTACAAATCTATGATTTCCACGATATTCACTTAAATGGGTTCATGTGGAGAGAGTGAACAGATTTTCATGCAGCCTGGGGCATCCATATCATGTGAGATAACTGGTGTGCCTGAGGACTGGGTGAAAGGAACCAGTACCAGATGCAATGAGTAACCATCCACTTTATATGCTTACTCAGAAGTTAGTCCCACTGAGTTCAGTGGGGCTTACTCCCATGTAAGTGGGTGCAGAAGTGCAGCCCGAATCACCTCAGAATCAATGACTTGGACCCTAACTGTCCATTCTGCAAATACACGGTTCCAGAATGGCCTCTAGCTCTCTGGAGCAGCTTTTCAGAAAGCGCAGAAGGCAGGGAGAATCAGTAGAAATCATTTATTTTCATTCTGCTGGCATGAGTTTTTTGTTGTTTTTTTAATGAGGTGTCCCATTCGCAGTCACTTTAGGAACCAATGTTTAAATTTATAACATTTGTTTAAAGCAGCAGGTAAATTGCCTTCAGGATTCTTTTAAACACTGCCTACAATTCTTGAAATGAGGTTGAGGATTTAAAAGGATTTTAAAAAAAAACAACCCAAAAAACCCAACAACAAACCAAACAAACCCAGCTCTCATCTAACAAATTGCAATAGAGTTATTGCCAGGAAATATTTTAGAAGTAACAGTTAACGCTGACAGTAACACTAACAGTGCACTGTGGAAGATAATTAATGGAAATAGAGTGCTGAAGTAGTTTTGAGTTTGTGGTTTTAAAAAAACAGTGTGCTAACAGCACAGACAAGTCATCTAAAATGAGTCTAACTTTTGATCATATATCTGGGTGACATATATTTTAGGAAACTGGGGGGGGGGGACCTCTTCCATGACACACTTTTTGACATTTCTCAAGCACTGGAGTTGTGTGTGGGGGGGTTGTCAAGGGTGTGTGTGTGTCTAAAGGCTATGACTTAAGAGAGGGGTGGGAGATCTCTGGCCCCCCAAATGTTGCTTGACCACTGGCCAGTGTGCTTGGGACTGATGGAAGTTTGAGTCCAACAATATCTGGAGGGCCAGGGGCCACCCACCTCTTACCTAACGCCCTAGAAGTAACATTCATTCATTTAATTTATGAAGCGCTTCCCATGAAACAAACTTGAGGAAATTAACAACCAAAGCATCTTAAAAAATGATACTAAAAACACTATCGGTAAAAACACATATAAAAACAATTTCAAATCCAACTGACAAGGAAGTATCTGATTTTGTTTCCATCCCTTCAAGTCCAAGGAACTTCATTATTATGTGCTTATCTCCCCCTTCCCTTCCAAACTTTGGGAAATATGCTCCACATCTTGGTTTGGATCTACTTATGAACTGGTTTAAATTGTTTTTTTTTTTTAAATAAAATAAGGAATTGTTTCCAATGCTGTACAAACATGGAATTGCTTATATGGTTCTTTTACTTCAAGATGCAATTAATAAATGGAATCAAATAAATACAGAAATAAACATTAACCTAGCCTTTTCTTCATTCAGTAGCACCGAGAAACTACAAAGTATGGTTGCTGGGGTGTTGGGCTTGGACTGGGAAGAGCTGGGTTCAAATCCAGAACCCTCTGCAGGTGGGCTACTGTTGCTTACTGCAAGAAAGATGGGGAGAAGCCAGGTCTGCACACTGCAGGCTGGCTCCTCCCCAACCAGGTCAGCAGGAGCACTAGATTGGTGCTGCTGGCGCATTTGCACCACCCTGACCTACCTGCCCCATGTAAGCAACGGTGACTGGGACGCTAGCATGGCTCCACCCTAACCAGCAAACTCCTTCTGCTCAAATCTCTGAAGAACCATCATAGGGGATATCATGGTCACTGAATGCAGGGTTGCTAGAAGGATAACACAGAATAGCTCCATGAATGCTTGGAAGGAGAGGATATAATATTACAAATAAATAAATAAATGGAGGATTATCATGCTTAAGGCTGAAGCTACAGTGACCATGAGTACAATTCTATGTCTGGGAAAGTTGGGAAAACTTCAGCTTTGCCTTATTCCATAGAATGTCCAGACCATCAACTCAGCCAACTTTTCTCTTCATTTTTAATTAGGGTTGCTAAAGCTTTATGAACAAGCCTCAGAAACTCCACTGTTTACTAAAAAGTTCCGCTGCGATGAAAGAAAGTATTTTTGTTACCATCATAGTACTAAAAAACAGTCAATACGTTTTCCTCACATAACTTTGGTAAAGGCTCCACAAACACATTTAAAGTCGGGGCAGACAATAAGATCCTACAACATTTTTCAACAAAGGCGGACACAGAAATGGGGATATCTATCTGAACCCACTAGATGTCACTAGAACCTCAGTGGAATAGCCTATCAAATGGGACAGCTTGATTTATTGAGCCTGCCTCTTTCATACAGAAAGGCAGTCTACTCCAAACAAATAATGCCAGCTTCGTGCTTGATGCAGCCTTTTCAATAACAGCCACCCAAAACGACAGCATTCCTGATACTCTTAACTTCAGATATGTTCTGTTCCCCGCACCCTTCCATCAGGGGAAACTACACTGACTTCACCGAAAAGCTAAATTATTTCATAGAAATTGTTGAGAAGAAATGCAGTGGGTTTGCACGCAAGGGATCCTGCATGGCTGTGAAGCTAAGGGGTTTTGAGTAAAGTGAATCGATTCATCATGATAATGATGTTCTCTATGGCCAATCCACACGCCCACTGGTCATTGCTTTTAATATGATGTGGCCAAAAGGTGAGCACCCTTCACATATTAATCTGGCGAGGGTGTTTCCATGGGATTACCAGGGAGCAGGGCTGTGCTGCTGTTTCTGCTCCCTGACTGTTCACCGATTGGTGTGGACACCTGCACTGTCAAAGCCTATGTGTGACTGGTTGCTTATGCGCAGGTGCCCATGTGATTTGGGCTCTGGAACACATGGAAGCATACATGAAAGGAGCTACTTTGACAGTGCAGGTGTCTATGCCAACATGTGGACATCCAGAGGGCCAGCAGTGCAGCTCTACTCACCGGTAATCCTGTGGAGACCTCTTTGTGCACGAAGGTCTGTTGTCCGAATGCTTCATCAAGCAAAAACGGATTTGGTTTGCTAATTCCAAACTTCCTTAGTGTGGTGAAGCAACAGCAGCAGTATGTCAAGCTGCCGATGAGCTGAGCTTTTTAGATTACCTGTTTGGCACATATAAGGCTTAGAGGTTTTTTAAAAAGTATATTAAGAGGTAGAAATACAGTTTATCTGGGTTAAAGTAAGGTATGCATATGGATTTGTTGTTTGAAAGCAAGCTTATGCTAGGATGCCAGCTGAGTGGTTTAATTGTGTGCAGGAAACAGGAAGTGCTCCCACTTCCTGTCCTTCAGGCTTCTTCTAAATGTCTCAAGTTTCAATTAGACATTCCCCTCTGTGATGAGATGTGCATGTTTATAAATGTGTTGAAATTTGGGAGCCAGACTGGGATGCGCAACTTCTCTGTGATACTCCTGCTCGCAACTCTGTAGGAGAAAGATGCAAAAGTTAAGAAGAACTGTAGCAATCAGGAAGCTTAATAAAATTGTGCTTCCTTTCCCCTCTACATGGTGTAGTGTCTGGAACTATTCCAAGAGCACAATCCTATACATATCTATTCAGAAATAAATCCCATTGAATTAAATGGGACTTAAGCACAGGTAAGTAGGCATAAGAATGGCAGACTTAACATGGTTCCCAATTCCCAACACACTGATGTTCCTCTTTATTTAAAGCATTTTTATGGAAACTTGATTCTGAATTTCCAGTACTGCTACATTTGATATTGGACATTGTCAGATTCTGTTTCCTCACAGTTATCTGTACCAACCTGGTGGCCTCCTAATGTTGTGGACTACAATTTCCATAATTCCTGAGCACTGACAATGTTAGCTGGGGCTGAAAGGAGTTGTAGTCCCAAACGTATGTGGAGCACCAGGCTGGCTACCCTCATCTGCATGAAGCATTTCCGCCTTCTCTTTAGAGATACTGAAGTACTTTTTAATTAGAATAGATGTTTCTGTAATTTTGCAAGCAGCCCTGCCTGGATTGCATGCTGTCTTGCTCTTGAATTTGATCTAGCTTAACGCCTAGACCAAACACCATCTTGAGTGCAAAGATCACCTGCGTGGCAAATCTCAATATGTACTACGAGGGTGTATATAGCAGGGCAGCATTGTTTGTAGCTGCTTCATAACGAACATATTTCCCACCTTTTCCTGCCTTTGGAAACTCACTGAAACCTGAACCTTTCCCAAAAGGGCTCTGAGACCAGGCTGGCCTTGTGTAGAGTTTGGAATTTTAATGTGAGAGGACTCCTAGGTTTGATGATTACGTGTCATTGGGAAATATGGTTGTTATCTGAGAGAAAAGCTCCAGGCCCCAGCTAACCCTCCGCAAATTAAACCTTAAGTGGATACCCTCCTGATATCCATGCGCAACATACAAGTTGACCACGGTGCATTAAAAGCTGCAGGACACTTCAGTACAATGGTGATGTGAAGCACGCCAGAATAGCGACCGTGCTCTTCATTACATAGCCTCTCCTATTATAGCTTGCCTTTTAGGCACACATGATATGTCGCACTTAAAGCTGCACTCTGAACAGACCCTCCCGACCGTGCGGCGAGCTGATGGGGCTCTGCGAGGAATTATTCTGAAGAGCTCTATTTCCTTTGACTCTTCCCAGCCCGGCCTCCGAGCCTGTCAGATGCCCAACTTAAGTAACCTTGATTTAAAAAGTATTTATGCCAAGCCATCCTCATATCAATGGATGTGCAGCAGACCGACAAGAAACTTGGCTTTGAAGCTGCTCATTCAGTTGCCTCGGTGCCGCTTAACACCACCTGCTAGCCTGCAGCACAGCACTCACTTTTGTTTGTTTGTTTGCTCCTGCCACAATCCAACCTACCACCAATTCCACACGTTGGCCTATCAGGGGGAAGGCTCCAGTGTTCCATTAGCAGGTAAAATGACTCACCCAGCAGTGGCAATTTGAAGGCCTGGGAGAAGGTGATGGATATCAAACCGTGAGCCAGACTTTCTTGTTCCACTGGGATCAGGGGTGGGTGGGGGGTGGGGAATAACTTGCATTCTTTCTTTCTTTCTGTTCTGTTCATATAAAAGCCTCATGTCCTCACCTCTGGTTGCAAAGCTGGCAGGCAAAGCAGTCCAAATGGTAAACATTATCTCTGGCCCTCATCACCATCTCAAAGGCAGGGATCAGCTTACTGCAGGCAGCACAATTCCCCGTGGTCCCAAAGAGCCTGCCAAGGAAGCACAATCATTAGAAGCCGTTTTAATTAAATGGCGGAAGGACTAATTAAGTGTAATTAGCAGTATCAAATACTGTATTGCACCAATAAAGAGAAGTTGCCGTCCCTTATTTCGCTGACCAGCCAGTGTGTGGGAATGTGGGCTGAAATGGCACGGAGAAAAGAAAAAGGGAGAAAGAGAAGAAAGCTGGGCTCCTTTGCTCGGCTGCTGAGCCTCCTGCTAATTGACTGCCTAATGAAGAAATGCATTTTGCACACAGAGCACTATTTTGGGGCTTCCAACATCTTAGTCAAAGCAATCTAATTGCCCCCCCCTTATGCAAATTAAGAGCATCTTTGCAGAACATCTTTACAGGCCCCTCTTTCAGACCTTCCGCTTTCTAATTTGCTATTCTTTCATCAATTCCTACTGATTTGTTAGCTATACGGGTGTGTGTGTGTGCGCGCGCGCGCTGGGTATGTTTTTTTTTTAGAGCATTGGATGTAAACATGTTCCCTGTGGGCCACAATTTGCCTTTGTTATAGGCAGAAGTTGGGTGAAGTTAAGATACCTGGGAGACAGAGAGAGCAAAGTTTATTCTACATGATACTTAATTTTTTCAGACTGGGGGTGGTGGTGGCATTTTCATTCTAGAACTAAACACTGAGAAAAGATCCTATGCTGATGGGACCCCAGGGTGATATCAATCAATGCAAGTTTGGTTTGGCTCAAAAAACTCATCTGAATTATTTCAAATTCAGGCATTTAGTGCTGAATTGGAAATGCAAGTTGATCTTTCCAGTGCAGAACAGATCCCACAACCGCTTCCACGTGGATCAAGATCACTATCTACCACATCACTGGAGGATTTTCTAGGACGTGGAGGACTTGTGATCTGAACATACATGGGCATTCACAAAAGCTACTCAGCCCATCCATATCCACTGGAAGAGTCAAGTTGACTCCACGTAAACCAAGTTTACGTGGCCCAAAGTCTCCCTCTGAGAAGAGTCCAATCTTCCCACAGTTAAAATGTTAAGAATCTTAATTGGAATCTCAACCTGGAAATGAATTTTGGCAAAAAATAGCGTTGCTTCCCTTTTACTCCTTTCTCTTCAATTTCTCAATGAAAGTAATTCTTCCTCTACATCAATTGGTTCCACCCCTCCCCCACCCCTGGTCTTTGGAGATAGCTTTTGTGTCAACACGAACGCTTTGCCAACTTTGTTATCTGCTTCCACAGATACTGGCTGCTTTCAGAGCATGACACTCCAAGAAGTACGGTTTGCTCTTCCAGGCCCACCTACAAGTCCTTGAAGATCGCTGCAGCATCACCAGCACATGAAGAATGCACCACAACAACTCTTATAAAAGAGGCGGGAATCTCTTGACAAGTACGACACATGGGAAGTTCACCGTATCTCAGTCGTAGACCACAAGTTTTGTACTCAGAAGGTCCTGTATTTTCAGGTGAAAGAACCATAAGCAGCAGGGCCTGCAACCTTGGGAAGCTATGGCCAGTCAAGAGTAGAAAATGTGGGACTAGATGGCCCATCGGACAGACTCAATATAAAGCAACTTCATACCCGGTCAGATTAAGTTCCTCTTTAACAATAAATGTAGGCAATAAATAGCTTTATTTGAAAGGCAATAGGTTTGATCCTGATTGAGTGGGTTAAACTTTTAAAAATCAGTGGGATTCCACTCTTTCATGTCTTATTTTTCAGGCAGATTTCAATGGGGCCTAAGTACAACTAACTTACTCTAGATCCAATATGATTTATTAAGTAATTACTACAGCGGTGTGGAAGACAGTATTCTGTTACCTTTTCCAACACACAAGAGCTAAACCTCAGTAGTTGGCAAATGATTCCACTTCAAAGTTTGTATGACAATGGTGCCAATCAACTGCTAGCTACACTTTAAGTAAAAAATACTCAGTAAAAACTACAAAATACACAGTGTGCTGATTTAGTATGTGAGTATGAGTCTGTGATAAGGTCTCTCTTATGTGTTCAAAACCTGGGGAGATGAATCCGTCTCCTCCTTCATTGTTGACTTTCAGGAGGAATCGAAAAACATTCTTGTTCACCCTGGCTTTTGATGACTGAAAGATACTGGCCATGGCAACCTTGAAATTAGCAGCTGCGAGAGTTTGCCATTGTGTTTTTAGATGTTCTATATGCTTTCAAATGTTTTAGTTGGTTTTAAAATTGGTTTTGTTTTAAATTGTAATGTTTCAACTTGTTCATGTTTGCTGCTATAGAAATGTAACAATAATAACTGTAATTGATGCTTACATCTTTTATAGATGTAAGCTACCTTGAGGGGGAAGGCTCTTTAGGGCCAAATGAGTAGATAGAAATGCTTGTATATATAAATATTAATATGGGCCTAGTGCTATTGCTAATATTTGTGCTTTTAATCCTGAAGAGAAAATTTGCAATCTTCACTGCTTTCATCCTCACAACAGACTGGCAAGATGGTTCATTACTATTCTCATTTTACAGATGGGGAGCTGAATCTGAGATTTGTTGAAGGCCACACACAAGAAAGCTGTCACACGGATGCTACTTAAACCCAGATCTGAGTTCAGCTTTTCATCAACCGTGACGCATCCTTGCTTCCATTATAACTGAGCTCAGGCTGTAGTCTACCTCGACAGAGCCTTGAGAATCACGTTCCATCAGCGACTGGGTGCAAGAGTAAAAATATGCATCATAACCTTCTGATGACCTACTTCTATATGGTCTCACCATGAGGTGATGGGAAAAGTTACCACAAGGTCAGAGGAAAAACATTGTCTAGATCTGCGTGAAACCAGAGTTTCCTGTGCAGCCTGTTCTTGGAGAAGTGGGAGAGTATTTGAAGCTTTTGTCTCTTTCTCAAACAAAGTTAGGAGTATTTGTACAAGACTCTGAAGACCCAGAGTCTCTTTGTCCAGAGTTTTAGTATCAGTCCTCTAACTTGCACTTTAAAATAGAACCAAGCAAAAATGATTCAGCGGTGGAGCAAGCTGATCGGGCGCCTGGAGTGGCGTGTGTACCCTGCACCCAGGGGTGGGGCCAGCTGCCCGTGGGGCGGGGAGAGCCAGGTCAGGATACTCCACGGGGCCTCTGAGGGGTCTGCCTGCCTCCTCCCACTTAGCTGCCCTACAGATGAGGCAGCTGGCGGACTGTTTGGGGCAGCATGGTGCCTGTGGGCGCCCAAGCCATGCATCACTCCCAGGAGAGACGCATGGCTTTGGCGCGCTGCAAGCCTTGCAGTGAGTGCTGCCTGGCATTTTGTCACCCCCCTCAGTGGTGACACCCAGGGTGGCCTGCCCCCACTGTATCCCCTTCCTCCGTCCCTGGGCTGGTTGGCACAACCTTTAGCTCTTTGAAAAGGCCTCCTCCATTTCAGTAGTATTTCTTGGGGGAAGGGGCCCACACATATGAATGGGACAAAATAGCATCTGGAGGACACTACACTGGTTACCCCTACCTAAAATATTTGAGAGATAGCCTTTTCTGATGCCCCAGCAGTGAAGCCATCACTATCTTCAAAAGTTAGATAAGAAGATCAATCTATTGCATGTTTACTCAGAAATTCATCTGTGTTAGCTGGATTTAGGCCTTTGGAAGTGTGTTTCGAATTCCAGCCTAAGTCAATTGATATGAAAGGTCTTTATTCACATCAGTTTGTTGTAATGACTACGTTGAATGGATTTTATCCTATTGTTACTTTACATTGTTTTAGCTCAAGCTGTTATCTAACTTAATGGCCGCTATAGTGAACAATAGCTTTAAGCAAACAAGTAGAAAGAGGCATTAAACGAATTTTGCAACGAAAGGGAAACAAACCCAGGAAATGACTATGCCGGGCATTTCACATCCCTCAAAAGACATCCCACTGAAAAAATAACCCCACAAATATTTGAACACTTCGAATCTCACATGAATTTGTTCAACCGATGTGCTTTCTGGGGTCAGCTGAATATGATTTTTTGCCCCAAACAGTGTGGTGTAAAGGAGTCTAGTCTTTACTCAGCTATGAAGGTCACCTTGGGCCAGTCATTATTTCTCTAAACATAACCTACTTACAGGGTTGTTGTGAGGTAAAAAGGGGATAGGGAGGACCATGCATGCTACTTCCAGTTCCTTGGAGGAAAGGTGGGATATTAATAATAATAATAATAATAATAATAATAATAATAATAATAATTGCTGCTGCTACTGAATGACTACTAACTCATCACCTCTCTGTAGGTTTTATGAATCTAAATGGCCTAAATCAGTTCAGGAAACTATAACATTGCCTCATCTTGATTTGGTTTGTGCTTTAGAAAGTATCCCTACTTCTTTTATCTTTGAAATGAGACTATACTTGTTTATCTTTAAAGGGACACTAGTTCTATGAAAACTGGTAGGTAACACACAATGTGTTTATCAGACAGTTGCAAATTTGTGTCAATTTTGCCAATAAAATATAAGTATCACTGATGGATGCAGCTCACTTAAATTGCAAAAAAATGGAGGTTCTCAGCATTTTATTGCTGCACTCATATTAATCTGTGTTACTCTTCCAAATGACAAAGTTGACAAGTTGCTTTCATCTTTGAAATCAGAATGCTACCCCTCTGATCTTTAAAATATCCACATCGGTTACCATTATAAAATAAATAAATCACTGCCCTATATCCAAATGGGGAAATTAGAAGCAAGCTAATCCTAGATTTGTTCAGAGCGCAATGCCACTCCATGTGCGAATATAAAAAAATCCATTATTCATTAGCATCACAGTTGTGTGGAGCTCAATCTAGATTAAACAAAAAAAGGGGGGCAGACAGCACCATCTGCATTGTTAAACAGGCACTTTTTGTCACCCTTTGAATTAGCGGCTTCTCTAAATGGAAATGATGGGAAGTTTGGACAGATGTTCACTTAACTATTTAAACAGTCAGCTTAAGGAACATGAAAAATGTATTTGGTACTGGATTCACCTGCCTCCTTCCAGGGGCTTTGGGGGTAAGACAGTGTTAAACAGCTTTGAATGTTTGCATAAGATTTAAGGCTTATGTTCTGTCCAGCTGAAATCATGTTGCTTTTTAATGTCTGTAACAAATATAGCTCCCAGCTAGTCTGCGTGCTAATCTTGTTCTCGGCCTCGAACATTTCTTCCCACTCTTCAGTATATGAATATATCTCACTTACTCTAGCACTTCCAAGTTCAAATTGTCTTTTGTGGGAACAGCACAGAAGGGTAAAGTTGCTTGCATTTAAAAATGTCCTGGGATGTTCAACGAGCAGTTAGGTAATCTAAGTGGGGTTGTCAACAGGAACTAAGGGACATAAACTGAATACATCTGCTATGCGTTCTAGACCGAGCTCTTTGACATGCAGAGGTTACGTTCCCAGACAATTGGTCATGACTTTCAAAAGGATGTACAAGCAGAGTTTGAGGGCAGAAAACAAGCTTTGATTTTTCAACGCATTGGCTTGCACCCTAAAATAACTTACCTTAAATAAGTTCACAGAAGGGAAGGTTTCCATTACCTTCTCCCCACTGCAGCCGGCACCACACCTCTAAAGCCTCTCTGGAGTCCTCTTAAACAATGTGGAATGGGGTTCCAGAGGATTTTTGGGAATGGGAAGATGGGTGAACTTCCTTAAGTCAACTTAGCTTAGGATCCAAACCTTTCTTCCTTTCTTCTCCGCCCTCCCGCCCAAGATGAGGTGAGGTGATGACCACCAACTTGGATGACTTAGACTGGGGGAACCTTTGGGCCTTCAGATGCTGATGTACAACTCCCACCATCTCTAACTATTGGGATATTCTGTCTGGGGATGATGGGAGTTGGGGGTCCCAACAACATCTGGAAGGTCACAGGTTCTCCATTCCTGGATCAGCTTCAATTAGTAGCGACAGCTAAATGGTTTGCTATTTTAGTAGCAGGTTGGCGGGGGGGCAACAAGAAATGATCCGCACCACACACTCCTTGTGAACTTCCTATAGGCATGCAACTGGCCAAAGCTGGTAACAGCATGTTGGAACAGAAAGACTTTGATTTGAACCAGCCTTCCACAACCGATGCCTTCCAGATGTTTTGGACCACATCTCCTGTTAGCCTGAGCTAGCATGGCCAATGGTTAGAAATTATGAGTTGTAGTGCCAAACATCTGGAGGACACCAAGTTGGGGAAGGCCTTCTCAACAACAACAAAAAAGCCTTTTCTTATGGCCCATTCTTCCCTTAAGGACTTCATCTGCCCCTATGATTTTTTTTGCAACTCCATTTTCAAAAAGGGTGAAAGTGTCCGGATGTTTGCCATGTACCCACAGTTTGGTAATATCAGAAAAGCCATCCATATGTGTTCTCAAGTGAAGGAGGGGAGCATGTCTCATGATTTATATAGCCCTGAAGGCAAGGTATGTTTCCCACCAATAAATGCATTTTCTTTTGATAACATGACCAGTTGTGCTCCTTTCCCTAGAGAATCTACAACAGGATATTGGAGGTGGTTAGGAGTGAGGGACATCAGGATTTCTTCCAGCAATAAAAATCCTCATGACTTAAATGTATCAAAACAAGGGAGAGGATCCTCAGTCCCTGTGACACCCGCCCCCCTGGTCTTTCATACAAAACGCAATCTTGTCACTCATATCAATAGAAGGCTCAGACATATTAGTGCAGTATATCATAAGATCCTCAATACTTAGCCAGCGTGATCCCAACAGGAAGGAATGAGTCAGAGACAAGAGAAGCTTTTATCAGCTTTTAAAAAACTTTTTGTAAAATAAAAGTTGGCAAGCAGCAAATTTTTAAGTACAGATTTATTTTCCGTTATGTAACGGAAGGGCCTAGCCAGCTTGTAAATAAGCTTAGGCTATGCAGATTTAAAATTTAACACAATTAAACTTTTACCCTGTGGTAGTAATTATGCTTAATGGCTCTTACTCTGAACTTAACCATGCCTATTGTCGTCAGCCAATCTGAAAGCAGGAGTTTAGCCAAGGACAATTTTCTGTAGTTTATAGGCACACTAAAATCCTGCGAGCCTAGAATCCCATTGGCTGTTGATGTCATTGTGTATAGTAAAAATTAAAGCTAATTGGCACAGAGGACTGGTAGTGAATACGAATGAATTGATGGGAGAAAATGGAATAAAAGGAAGCACGCTTAGCGGCGTGTGACTGTTGAAGGCGGCTTTTTATTTAAAGACTTCTCTGTTTAGAGCAGCAATCTTTTGTACAGTAGTTTGTGCATGTTTCAGGGGCTGCAGCTATGTCCCAAATCCATGGCGGGTGTGCAGATTTGCCTAAGGTTTGGTACTTTGTCCAAAATGATGGCACAGTGAGCAGGTCCTATGATAAATATGGCAAGCAGGCTGGCTTCTTCCAAGGAATAGTAATTGATTCTTTAGAAAGGCACATTAGATTTAATGCTTCTTTGCGCCAATTCACTTTCTTAATGAGGACAGCGTTGCTTTCAAACTCATCTCAAAGGGTGTCTTCTTTGTCCCCCTCTCAGCCCCACCTCTGTGCCTTCTGTCAGGATGCTTGCTATGTCTGACACTGCCTCGCTTTTTCCACTAGAACTGGAACATTCATTATGGCTCTCCACATAGCATGCCTCCAAAAATGGCTTCCTTCTGCCATTGTGCTCTGCCCTGGCCAACATGCGCAGGAGCTGCACAAATATAAAATGGGGGACACCTGGCTTGCCAGTAGTACATGTGAAGAGGATCTAGGGGGTCTTAGTAGACCACAAGCTTACCATGAGTCCACAGTGTGATGCAGCAGCAAAAATATCCCCAATGCTATTCTAGCTTGCATCAACAGAAATATAGTGTCCTTTTCAAGGGAAGTAATAGTCCTGCTCTTTTCTACCTTGGTCAGACCATACCTAGAGTACTGTGGGCGCCACAATTTAAGATGTTGACAAGCTGGAATGTGATCAGAGGAGGGCAACCACGATGATCAAGGTCTGGAAACCAAACATTATGAGGGCACTGGGAATGTTTAGCCTGGAAAAGAGGAGACTGAGAGGAAATACCATAGCCAATCTTCAAATATCTAAAGGGCTGACACATGGAAGATCGAGGAAACTTGTTTTCTCCTGCAGTGGAGGGTAGGACCCAAACCAATGGCATCTAGTTATAAGAAAGGATATTCCAACAAAACACCAGGAAGAACATTATGATGGTAAGAGCTATTCAACAGTGGGATGGACTCCCTCAGAAGGTGGTGGACTCTCCTTCCATGGAGGTTTTTAAGCAGAGGTTGGATGGCAATCTGTCATGGATGCTTTAGTTGAAATTTCTGCATAGCAGGGGACTGGACTAGATGACCCTTGGGGTCCATTTCAGCTCTACAGTTCTATGATTCTATGTACCTGAGATGAACAGAGCAATTATCATAGTGATATTCCAAAATATAAAATGTGATTATTATTATTATTACTGAAATTATGTAAGACTTATTATTGCTATTCATACTGAAATCTTTGCATATTGGGGCACTTTCATAAATTTCTTTTGATGTTGATGCTGTTGCTTATTTACTGAGACAGTTCGGTTACAGAAACCCTTTCTGTGGTTAAATTATTATTATTTATTGTTAGCAGTAATAAGTCTTACATAATTTCAGTAATAATAATAATAATAATAATAATAATAATAATAATAATAATAATTTATTTATACCCCACCCATCTGGCTGGGTTTCCCCAGCCACTCTGGGCAGCTTCCAGCAAAACACTAAAATACAATAACCTATTAAACATTAAAAGCTTCCCTAAACAGGGCTGCTTTAGATGTCTTCTAAAAGTTTGGTAGTTATTTTTCTCTTTGACATCTGGTGGGAGGGCGTTCCCCAGGGCGGGCACCACTACCGAGAAGGCCCTCTGCCTGGTTCCCTGTAACTTGGCTTCTCGCAGCGAGGGAACCGCCAGAAGGCCCTCGGCGCTGGACCTCAGTGTCCGGGCAGAACAATGGTAAAATACAAATGATTTTTATAATATCTCATCTCTTTCACTATTGTGGATCTAGATAAGGAACAGAAATTGTACTGGAATTACTACATAAGACAACACATCACATTAAACAGCATCTCTGAAATGGGACAAAATTTGACCTTCAATATGTGCCTGCTTAAGAGAAAACAATATTCACATGGCATATCTCTAGGGATTGACGAATCTGCCAATTTTCTGGTTCCTTTCTTTCTTAAAAAAATCTGTTCTCCATCAAGTTCCTTATGAAAATTCTTCAGTATCTTAATGTGAATTTCTCCTAACAAGCACATTTTTGTATGTACTTGACTTTCTGGAAAATCTTCCAATGGGGGGGGGGGGCTTCCTCGTCAGAGACATATTTAAAAATATCACAGATTTGCTATTGTAATGATGACATGCCTGTCATTGATGCACTCAGCCGCTGAATCTAGTTTTCAGCAGAATCCCCATTTGCTGAACCATGGTATTTTCAAGCTCCAGTTTATCAGAATTCATTGTGCATCCTCCATAGAAATACTCCAGCAGCTTTTATGAAGCTCTGCCTATCCAAAGGATCTAGTGCTCCTTGGGCTGTTTGGATAAATATTTGCGTACTTAATTAACAGGACAGCAACCAATGAATTGTAGCATCAAGAAAGTGCAGTGTCTTGTTACAAGCTTTTTCTGTGGTATGATAAAAGGTGACCTAGTTTGGGAGTCTTTTTACACTTTTCCAGTCCGATGAAGAGACAGACGCACAGATGGAACAAGATACATGTGCTACCTTTTCAGATTCACTCTTTGGCATATGTATGGTAAAGATCTATATGGAAGAACACTTACTTCCCTTCTACAAAATAAATTGCACCTTTTTAGTTGTGCTAAATGGCAAAAAAAACCCGCACCAAGGATAGGACCCTGGGCAGCTGCCTTGTTTCTTATGAGATCATTTGTCCATCTAGCTCAGGATTGCCTGCAGCAGGTATGACCAACCTAAGGCCTTCCAGTTGTGGTTGGACTACAAATCCCATCATCCTGACCACTGGCCATGCTGGCTGGGACTCCAACAACATCTGCAGGGCTACTGATTAGACCCCCTGACCTACATTTACTTCCAGTGGCTCTCTGGGATTTCAGACAGGAGTCTTTCCCTGCCCTACCTAGAGATACAGTGGTACCCCAGAAGTCGAACAGAATCTGTTCTGGAAGTCTGTTCAATTTCCCAAATGTTCAGAAACCAAGGCACGGCTTCCAATTGGCTGCAGGAAGCTCCTGCCGCCAATCGGAAGCCGCGGACGTCATATCGGACATTCGGGTTCCAAAGAACGTTTGCAAGCCGGAACACTCACCTCTGGGTTTGTGGTGTTCAGGAGCCAAAACGTTCGACTCGCAAGGCGCTTGGGATCCAAGGTATGACTGTACTAGGAACTGAACCTGAGATCTTTGGCAAGCAGAACATGTCCTCTGCTACTGAGCTGTAACCCTTCCACACGTATGCTGTTTAACAGCGCCTTGCTTACCTGGATAGTATACATCTTATAAAAGAGCAGTTTTTGCTGGTGAACGGATAGCTAATGGTTACAACCCTGGGGTCTGCATGGAATAGTGATCACCCTTTGAGACAAGCCACCCATAAGGCGAAGACTCTATCCTTAATAGATGAATGGGGATTGAAGCAGCAGATGTGATTCAATGTATGCAAGTGTAAAGTGAGGCACATTGGGACAAAAAAACCCAACCCTGCCGTGCGTCCCATGGTGCCAACCAAGACAGATGGGCAGCAGAGGAGGAGGAATGAGAGGCTGAGTGTGGCAAGAGCTCAAGTGGTGACTTGGGAAAGGGTCCTGCCACAATATTGCCAGAAGATACCAGGGGTGCTGTCAGGGACTGTCCTGAGGAGGACTGCACTGAGGAAGAATGGTGGGAGCCTCCCCCTCCCCCTGCTCAGGATCCTGAATCTTCCCAGGAGCAGGAGGACAGAATAGATTTGGAACAGTGGTTTGCAGAGGGACATAGTTCAGAAAGCGGAAGCTGGGAAATACTGGATGGGGAACAGCTAGGTGAAGACCAACTGCAGGAGAGAGTGAACAGACTCACTGTCTCTGGAAAGCAGTCCTCCACCTAGCCCAAGGACAAGAAGAGCTGATAAGGTGGCAGAACAGAATGCACATAGGTTATGAGCTCAGGTTACAAGATGCAGTATGAACGTGGGTTCCTAAGGAGGAAGTGGGTTGAACCCTTAATTGGGAGCATTCTGCCATTCCTAGGAAAGGGATTCTTTGTTCTCTCACTGTGACCATGAAAATTTCTAACTGGTAAGAAGACTCCTTTTCCTTTGTTCTGCTTACCTACTGCCAAGGGGGTGGGGAGGGGAGGGGAGGGGGAGGAAGCTGATTCCCTGAAGCCTGATAAGTGCCATCTTGGATAAAATATGAGAGGGACCCCAGGGAATTCCTGCCAACACATAATCAATCACAAGACAAGGTGCCCACACACCATTTGAATGTCAATGCCCATCATTTGGGGTGGGGGTGGCCCTCTCAATTTTATTGGGGGTGAAGAGACCTTGGCCCCTATGAGTTGGCTCTTAGGCCAATGACACATAAGGCGAGGAGTCAGCCTCCACTCAGCTGCCCAAGATTTCCATGGTAGCTGAGGAGGCAGCTGACGAACTAGCAGGGCTGCAGGCAGGTTCATCTTGCTGGCTTTCCATTGGCACCTGGCTGATGACTGGGGGAACAGGATGCTGAACGAGATGGGCCTTTGGTCTGATATAGCAGGGCTCTCGTTATGTAAGATTCACCCTAGCCACTGTGCCCTTTCAGCTATCAGTCCTCCTCTCTTCATGCCAGAGTTTAAGAAATCAATTACTAATTTCAGACAGAAGCCATTACATTTCAAAGCAGTAGACTCAAACCAGTGGTGATCTCAATATAAAGCTTCTCATCTCTGAAGAAGGAAGAATTTTACTATTGGGCACTTTCTTCTCCATGTCCTCCGGAATTTGCTAGAGCCCGACTCCATTTCTTTTGAGCAAACCGTGTAACCATTTTACAAAAGAAATCCAGTAAATTTGTACAAATTTGAGTGCTTCATTTCAACCACAAGGTTTTGGCTTGCCGGCCACAGTATTAGTATTACGTGGGGGAGACACCTGGGGTGTAACTGCTGCAACGAGCATTAACACACAACTTGAGTTTCACAGAGGCTATGCAAACACACATGAACAGAGCAGAGGTCTCTTTGGAGAGTTTAAAAATTATCAGTAGCAAAACAGCAAGTCTGAAAGTGCCAGAGGCAGGTTGGAACATCAAACGGCTGCAAGATTTAGTCCACGCAAGCTTTTCACTTAATCACAAGGCTTTAGGAAATAATAAAAAAGTCAACTAACAAACCAAGTGCAATCTATTTTTGCCTTTAGAGTGTGGAACTTCGACTAGACGGCCTCAGTTAAGATATCATACTTTGGGGAAGGTCTTTGCTTCAAAGTTGCAGACAGTGCAATAGAACTTTTATGCCAAAGCCAGTATGCTCTAATGGGATGACTGCTACATCTGAGAACGGTAGAAATGGGCAGCTGTAAATTTCTGCTCAGATCTTTCGAGCCAAATGTAGGTTAAATGAAAGGAATAGGGAAATCCTTTTATAGAGATCACATTATTATAGCAGCGTCCTCGCCTTACTCCTTATCCCGGCAATGCCATTCTGATGTGGCAAACCCACATTTCGTAGTAAGTCTTGTAGGATAATATCACAAAAAAGGGAATTAAAAGTGCTATAGCTTCCCTAGCATTGTTTAGGGAAGCATGTTTATCACCCAAGTGAGTTGAAGACTCGCTTGAGATAAATAACAAAGGTGATGCAAAATTCCTGCCCACATTTGTGGTGTGTGCATGTGCATGCGTGTAGCTGCTTATCTGGAGAACTCATACAACTGCAGGGAATTCTGTGGAGAAGACAGTGTCTATCTCTTTCTTTGGTGCTGGAATCCAGCCAGCCAGCCAGGTGCAAACTCCACACCTTGGGACTGGGCAAGGATGACACTTTGAGAAGTAAGAAGAGTGGGACTTCCCCAATAGCTTGTTTTGAGGGTGCCTCATTATGGGAACTCAAATTTCTTGGGACCTAATCAATGATACCTCCAGATATTGGGGGCGGGAGAGAAAATAAGTCAGTACAATGAACCTCGTCTTATGATTTATTAATTGCATTTATATCACACCTTTTCTCCAAGGAGCTCAAGGTGGCATACATGGTCGTTGTCGTCCCCCCCCCCATTTAATCCCCACAACAACTCTGTGGTGTGCGTTAGGCTGAAGCAAGTAGGGCCAAGCAGGGATTTCAGCCCTGGTCTCCCACTCTAACCACTACACCACATTGCTTTTGCTTCCTCTGAAATTCTACCCAGAAAGCTGGATGGGGTCATTTAGTCCCTGCCGCTTGTTACACCAAACCATGGAAGGTATTGTGCAAAAAAAAAAGGTTGCAGACTTTTTTTTCACCTACCCACGTGTGTCGTTAGTAGCTGTGTGTCAGTGACATCCATTGGGACTGCTAGGGCATGATGCAGGAGGCCAGCAGTAGGGGGAGCTAGAGCCAATGGCAAGCAGAGTCAACTACTTTGAGCTTTGTTCCCATCTTCCTCCCTGATGAGCTCAGTGCAACACTGAGACTGAGGATGAAGCTGGCAGCCACTGCTACCCCCTAAACTGGTTGTAAGTAAGAAGGCAGGCGGGGGGGGGGCTAGCTGGAGACGCACAGAGGTTAGTGGGGCAGTACCTATTTTGCCCTAATGGACCCCCCCACACACACACACTTCATGTATGGTTCTTGTTTTTACCCTCTTACATAGATGTACACCTTAAAAAATATGAACAGATTGATCGCCACCTTCTTTTGGGAAGTTATATTAATGATGTTTCCATCAAAATTCTAAAGACTGGTGCTTTCTATTTAAAAGTTCACTATTCCTGTCCAGTGGTATTTGTTGCCAGTGGCCACAAAACATGACATCTATTTGTGGAAGAAGCACCATTTGCCTTAAAACGATTCTTGGTTTTACCAAAGTCCGTTCCTGAACACAGAAGCTGCAGTCACTTGAATTAATCACTTTGACAGTTACTTGAGTCTGACAAGTTTGGCATGCGTACATGCGACATTCAGGGTCTATGTGCAGACCTGTGGTCTGACCATTTAATTTTGTTCCACCGCCCTTGCCTCAAAATGGTAGCCTGATGAAAACTAGGTATTCCCAAGAGCAGCTCTTCTCCAGGTAGAAACGGCACACTTCCAAGAATCAAGGTCTTACTCTGGACAGACAGTAATCAAAGGAGACACTGCAGCTACTGTAAACACCTTTCACCCACAGTGCTTATGAAGCACTTTGGAAACTGAAACAGGATGTCCACAGAACGGTTGCTGAGGACAGACCGCTGCACTATGCAACTGGCTGAGGGTAGGAAACACAGAGTATTGCTGTTGAGCTACAGTCATGGTTCATGAGCAAAAAAACATATCTTCTCAGGACATGCAGCTAATGGCCAGGATGGCTCTCCTCATCACAAAGAGAAAGAAAGTCAACCCATCATTTCTTTAGTATATACCTTAAGGACTGCCTTCCTCAGGTTACCTTGGGTACCACCTGAGCCCTTATATCCTAGCTCAGTCACTGAGGGTTCATCCATGCCTCCATTTGCCCCACTGCCTTTCCCCAGGAAAACCCATAGTTTAGCAGAACAAATGGCAATTGGCTATTTGTTCTGGTTTAGCACCAAAGAGCGGGTTTTTCAGGGGAAAGTGGTGGGGCAAAGGCAAACCGCTCCGACCCATGCTTTCTAGGCACAGGGAAAGTGTGGCCAAGCCCTGAGATCATCCAGAGGAATGCTGTTAGTTGTCCCCCATGTTACCAGTAGCAGACCTTGGACTCAGCTATACAGCTATATAGCTGAGTCCAAGGTCTGCTACTGAAGCTGCAAATAAAACATTTTAAATGTGCTGTAAAGTGCAATATACAAATGTGATACTAGATGGCGAAGGTGAGCTCAATATATTTTTCAATACGTTTTTAAAAAAAGCATTTTCACAGCAGTTTTTTTATATATGTGTAGATTCCATCCTTGAGGTCTCAAATTTCAGTGGTGCCCTGTGCGACGCCAAAATATAGCACCCTCCACTGGCAGCACCTCCGAGGCTTCTCACCTAATGCAGCTGAATAGGCCCTCAAATCTGTGCTCCCTCGGATCCGCCTCTGATGTTACAGACGCCTGACTGGCTTCACCTTGTTCTTGGGCACTGAGCACTGCTAGTCGAATGCCATGGAACACTCTTCTGGCACAGATCTGACAGACAATCCTTACCTTTTGACATTTGGGCGTCTCTTGAAGACCCTTTTAGGCCACCAGGTCCTCACAGTCATTTAAAACCTTCTTGATTAGTCAGTCATTTAATGATTGTTTCATACTGTGTTAGTGGTGTTTTATGTTTTTTCGTATACATATATGTATACTGCCCTAATATTTTATGAGATGGAGATGTGTATGTGTGTGTGTGTGTGTGTACATACACTTTTGTTAAATGAATAAATAATAATTTATTTGAATATATAGATGTTAAAAGAACTTAAAATGCTGATGAATTTCCATTAGGTTTTATTTTATTTTATTTTTTAAAAATAACAATTTAATGTGGAAATGTGGAGAACTGAATTTAAGACTGGGGAAATGGGAAACCAAAACTGACAGATTTGCCTATTCCCTACCTGCACTACCAGACACTGTCTTTGTTTGCAGAATACTAGCAGCACAGGCACCAGAAGCCACAACCATTAGATCTCCCTATATCACAAACTGTTCACGAAACTGTGCCTCGTGCTTTCTAGCTGTTTTACTTGCCTCCTTGTTTCTGGATATAATGGCATCTTTATGGAAAGGCTCTGAAACTGCATCTCAACCGGCATATTTTCCTGCTAATGTAAATTTAAATGTTAACCTTGAGAATGCAACTACTAATTTTCTGTGGGAGCCTCTATTTCTGTCCTGAATGGAACAAGCTTTACAAGGCATATGACATTCCAATAATGTGCCACTCAGCCATTTAGAGGCATTGTCAGAATACAGAGATGTGTATCCCCCTGCTTTCCCTTCCTATTCCTGCCTTCCCTTTAATTGCAATAAGCCAAAATACAAAAAAATAATTATGGTGAATGGAACTGAAGTCGGTTAAGGCTGGCAGGAAAGGAACATCAGCTCCCTGAAATCGTATCATACAACCTGACCCGCAGCCATGACATGGTTCACGGTGATTGTTTACATGCTTCAGTACAAGAAGCCTCTCCAAAGTATTTATTTGAACAAATAAAATGGACGTTTGCATAAATCTATGTTCAGATAGCAGGTCTGTGAGGTTCATTTACAATAGCTCCTACAAGAAAGAGCGAGGAGTTATTCATAACATTCAAAAAGGCATTGGGCGGAATCCAGGAAAAGCTAGTTGTGACTACTGAAATGGGACTTGGCTGTGATGAACTAAAATCCTATTTATTTCCATGAGTCTCAACTGTGACAAGTTTTTTCTGGGTTGTGGGGCCATAGCTAATAATCAACTAACCATAATTCCATTTGATAGCTAAGAAGAGCGATGCAAATGACACTCAAAACGGAAGGAGGGGGAGTATGCATGTTGAGATCACACATCTCAACGGAAAAAGGAGACTTGCAGATCTTGCCTCACACAAGAAGCAGGGCAAGTGGAGGCACAAGTCCCTCTCACGGTTGATGCCCTCTACTTTCCTGAAACGCCAGTGCCTTCTTCATTGCGAGCCAATGTGGTGTAGTGGTTAGAAGTGATGGGCTGGGACCTGGGAAACCAGTGTTCAGTCCCCTACCCAACCATGAAGCTCACTGGGTGACCTTAGGAAAGTCCCCATTCCTCAGCCTACAGGGTTGTTGCAAGGGAGGAAATGGGAAGGAGAATAAACATATACGTCTCCTTAAGCTTCTTGGAGGAAAGGTAGGATGCTAATGTTACATTAAAACAAACAAACAAACAAAAAACAGACAAAGATGCCAGAAGATGAGAGCCAGTGTGGTACAGGTACCAAGGGACTGATTTGTGGACCAGAAACGGTTTACATTTGTCTATTGAGAAGACGCTAGCCTTCCACAGGGTGGAGTGTTCAACAAGCCTTTGATGGATGAATCCTTTTCCCAGATTGCATCTGTACTGGAAGTATTTTTAAACTGTTTTTATATATATGGAATTGCTTTCAAATGTTTGCATTGTTATTAGATGTGACATTGTTTTAAACTCTTTTATGTATTGAACTGTTTTTACATTTTTACGGCTCTGTTTTATTTGTTTTATAAATGTATATTTTACTGCTGTAATCCGTTCTGGAACCTTATGGTACAGGCCAGGTAAGAAATCTAATAAAGCAAGCAAGCAAGCAAGCAAGCAAACAAACAAACAAGATTTTAATTCCATACATTGCTATGATTCTAATTATACCCAAAGGTAAGATTTTGAGAGGGACGCAGGTGGCGCTATGGCTTAAACATCAGAGCCTAGGACTTGCCGATCAGAAGGTCGGCGGTTCGAATCCCTGTGACGGGGTGAGATTCTGTTGCTCGGTCCCAGCTCCTGCCAACCTAGCAGTTCAAAAGCACGTCAAAGTGCAAGTAGATAAATAGGTACCACTCCAGCGGGAAGGTAAACGGCGTTTCCGTGCGCTGCTCTGGTTCGCCAGAAGCAGCTTAGTCATGGTGGCCACATGACCTGGAAGCTGTATGCTGGCTCCCTCGGCCAATAAAGCGAGATGAGCGCCGCAACCCCAGAGTTGGCCATGACTGGACCTAATGGTCAGGGGGTCTCTTTACCTTTAAGATTTTGAGACCTTTCTGAGGGCTGATTTAAAATGAGGGGGAGTGGACATTTTAGTGTGCCAAGGCTGCATTTCCCCTCCAAATCTGTGGTGATGATTTCTCTCTGGAAAGAGTCAAGAACATTTGCAGCCCTAGTCTTGATACCGAGGGCCAAGGTGATGATGCAAAAGATACAAGCTAACAGGGGGTCACACCTCCAGAGTGTCAGTATTTTGCAGGAGGGATTCCAGTAAGGTAAGTTTGCTCAATTAAAGTGGGTTAAAGGACTCTGTCGCCATGGAGAAACAAATCTATTTAAGAAAAAATAGATTTTTTTTATGGTTAGGAAAGTGACAGGAAATGCGCTGGAAAGTGTGAGCAGAACTAATGATCAACAGAAAGGTGTATAATCACTGTGCAAACAAGGGAGAACGACTGCTCGGTAAAGACTGGACGTGGTCTAACCTCTGCGTAAGCTTTGTGCAAGCAAATCAGGACAGATGCTCAATAAGCAAGTCATCTGCAGAATCCCCCAGTCTTGAGTGCTACCCATTTATGCCTTTGAACTGGAGCTGGAACCAGGCCACCTTCCCTCACTTTCGCCTATGCTGGCATGACAGCTAATAGCCGATTCCGCCTGCAGTCCCTTGCGTGCCACCTGAAAGGACAGAGAGGTCCCAAATCCCAGAGCTCTGGTACAAAGCGATGCTGGCATTTTGTAGGAGTAAAGGGAATGGCGTGTGTACGTGTGCTAATGCATTTGAAATGGCAAGAGGGCCTGAGCGGGACAGTCCCGTTCCACTTGCCCTACACAGGATGATGCCTCTTCAGCTACAGCACGGCAGGCCTCTGTGCCAGGGACCAATGCCCTGTTGCAGTGCACTAAGTGCCAGGGATACTTTTCAAATGGTATTTGAAAGCTTTTCTGCCATATGCTTTTTTTAAAAAAACCCACCTCTGTTATCCTACATGGATACAGCATCATTTTAACAAATTTATTGAGCCCCGCGAGAAAGCTGAAGGAACCATTCAAGCCCACCTAATCCACACAACGGGGCTAAGAATGATTCAATGCATATAAAACATATTCAGCAAAAGTTTATCCACACACTTTGTATAGGCTTGGTCCACACAATCGCTGCTGAGGTGGAAAATGGCAGTTTTGGAATTTGGAAAGTGGTGTCAGGTAGGACCATTTACAAGAGCTACGTTATTATTCAGCCCGTATCTGGAAGCAAGGTAAAACCATTGTAAGGCATGCATACATTTCCTTTATTTCATGATACTATGAATGTTTCATACAGCCTGTGCTATTTTTCTAGAAAAAGAGGAGCTGGAACTCACCATGAACATCTCCCTCATTCTCTTAGAATGGCAATGGTGCTCACCTGAGAGGTGCTGGAGTTGAGTTATGACAAGTTCCGGCTGAAAAAAATGCCCTGCCTATAGCACAGGGATTGGGAAGACATGGTGCCCCGTATATTGCTAGACCACAGCTTCCATTATTTCCATTATTTCACAGGCCACGAAGTTTTAAGTTCCTGGTGCACAAAATCCAACATCTGAAGGACCACAGGCAGCCTATACCCATTTGAGTATATATATATATATATATATATATATATATATATATATATATATATTAGCTCTTTATTTCTATTTGTATTATCTGAGTATCAAGCCCATAGTATTTTTGTTGCTGAATTTCACAGGAAACTGATTGTATCTCAATTGTTACTAAATTATGAGTAAAGCTTATGCACTTTTTTTACTTTTACTCTCCTCACTGCAGGAAAAAGTAAGCAATGAAGGGGGAGATCATATTGTTTTTTGAGCGTGGGAATTCTCCTCCTTACCCTGGGAGAAAAACCATCTTTTGACGGTTTCTCAGGATCATGGGAGATTCTGCATTCAAATAACTGAGGGATCCCCTTTGGTTGCTCAGTACTTATGCAATTTGGGGCAAAAGAAGGGCAAAGGAGGGAACATTTGCAATCCCAATTCATTTCCCCAAACCCTAGCAACTTTGGCCAAAAGAAATGAGAGAGAAATAAGGTCCAATAGGCTTTCTATTGTACTTCACTGCTAAAAATCTAAGCATAATTTCCTTTGAAGGTACATCAGAATAGAAAATTAACTAAGAAACTTAGGGTGTGATTGCATTTCATGTGTCTTTTGATATTTAAATAGCAGTTTGGGGTTTTTTTTTGGGGGGGGGGGGCAAGTATAACCCTTTCCTCCTGTACTATGGTTCCAACAAAAAGCACCCCACCAAAGTTATTCTTCCCGAGAAGCTGACACAGGTTTGTTTTGTGGGGGTTGGTCTTCTTTGTACAGGTACGCCACAGATTTTCCAAAAGGAAATAAAGTTAACAAACAATAGAGGTACGTCTTAAGCACCCCTGGCAGGAAGAAAAAGAAAGCAGTTTATTGAGTGAGATGCTTATAAGCAGGTGTGGCATAAAACCTAACTTACCTCAGGTAATCTCTGCGGCAGAGAATGAGATTTGCCTTTGTGTAAAGTGTTGATCCAACCTCTCCCAGGCGACAGTCGCAGCAGGCGCACTTTAGACAATCTTCATGCCAGTACTTATCCAAGGCCTTCAAAAGGTATCGGTCCTTAATCTTCCGGTTGCAGCCAGCGCAGCCCTTTTGCTTCCCTTTCGGCTGGACGGATAACATTGGCACACCTATGAACAACAAAGCACACCCATGAGGATGTTACAGGTAACGTTACTGAGCAGGTTCCTGCTAGCTCTCGGAGGAAATCCCCTGTACAGAATGTTGGCAGGTTCTTGGTGTTTTCTAGCCGGTTGTCCACTAAGTGAACAGACAATCTGAGTCCCGTTTTTTTGCTCTGAGCAGCATGATTAGTTGCAGGGATATGGCCATAATTTGCCCCCATAATCAAACTGGCTTGACACCATGGATTTTGCTTACGTCAAGGGTGGGCAACTTGCGGCTTTCCAAATGTTGTTGAGCTCCAACTTCCATCAGTCTCAGCCAGCACGTCCAACAGTCATGGATGATGGGACCTGGAGTCCAAGGACAGACATCCAGATGTCCGCAGGTTGCCCACCTAGTTGAGGTTAACCTCTCTGCTACCTCTACTGAGTCTTCTGCCTGACTTCCAGAACTACTCCAGCGATTCTGATCAAAAAGCTTCATTAAGGGAGGGGGGGGGGAACCATTTCAGAAGATAGGCTTTATGCAGACACGACATGATTGGTATGATCAACTTGTTGCAACTTTTTGAAAAAACGTCAAAATAAAATAGAACAAGGAAAAAGAGATAAGTAGCCTCTCCCATTGATCAGGGATCCAAGAGCTGCTGAGATGTTGCACCTTTTGCCTCTCAAGATAAACATCATTGCGAGGAGAACACCAGCCTGGCCCCCTTCATTGGCCAGAGAAGGAAAAGCTGCAGTGAGAAGCTGAAAGGCAGCAACAGTGGCCCATAAGCTGAGGCAGGGCCACTGAGCCACTTTCTGGATGATGTCGGTGTTGTTGTACCTTACCTGGACGAGGCTGGGGTGGCTGGGGCTGCACAGCCTGTCCAGGTAGCTGGAGTCAACACAAGTATTGGGGAGTGGGCAGCTGGGCAGCTTCACCCAGGGCTGCTACTGAAAGGAGTTATGCTAAGGAGGCTGGAGGCGAATTCTTCAAGCATCTGACAATGTTTGGCCACAGTCAAGTAACAGGTGGCCAGCTGACAATATCTGGTCAATTGACTGGCATGCTAATCCTAGATGCTTCCCTGGAGCTTCAACCATCAAGGTCAATTGCTGGACCTTGGTCAATACCTGAAGCTGCTTCCGAATGTAGTGATCAAGTAGTATGCCTCTCAGCATGTCACGAGAAAAGGTATCACATGGGCATTGTACAAGAACGGGCCTTTTCTGCAGTGGCTCCCCGTTTGTGGAATGCTCCCCCCAGGGAGGCCTGCCTGGTGTCTTCATTATGCATCTTTAGGTGTCAGGCAAAAACGTTTCTCTATAACCAATCCTTTGGCTGATTAAATATTCTTTGGCATTTTAAATGTGTTTCTCTTTGGTTTGTTTGTTTGTTTGTTTTATGCATTTTGTGTTCTCATTTTGTATTTTTATGCTGTGAACCACCCGGTGATCTTCGGACTAAAGGCAGTACAGTGGTACCTCGGGTTAAGTACTTAATTTGTTCTGGACGTCTGTTCTTAACCTGAAACTGTTCTTAACCTGAAGCACCACTTTAGCTAATGGGGCCTCCTGCTGCCACCACGCCGCCAGAGCACGATTTCTGTTCTCATCCTGAAGCAAAGTTCTTAACCCGAGGTACTATTTCTGGGTTAGCGGAGTCTGTAACCTGAAGTGTATGTAACCCGAGGTACCACTGTATACAAATTTAATAAATAATAGTAATAACAATAATGATACCCATTCTGAATACTATTCTTTTATTCTTGGGGTGATCCCAAAAGGTCCCATTACATACACACGAGGTACAAAGAAGAAAGCAAACAGCACTGTCAAATTCTGGTTGCAGTGGATCCATATATAACTATACCCCAATTATAGCAGAGTAAATAAGTTAGCCAACTGTGTGTGAGGATTTCCAGGGTTTGTGTTTTGTTTCTTAGAAAATAATAATTTCTTCTCTTGTCCCTGGTAGCAAATGTCTTTGCTCCTACTCCTGAATATTTAGGAACCATCAATATCCCTATTAGAAATGCTTGTTTCCTTGCACTAAAAACAAACTCAACCCCAACGCACTTATTTGGCCTGAGATGAGGAGAGAATGAAATGGTCGCTAGTAGGATAGTCAAAGGAAAAACTCTCTTGCCAAGTTGAAGTAGTTTTCAGACCAAAGCAGGATATATTATGGAATTATTAACAGACCCTTAACCATAGTGGTTCTAGTTAATCCCGCTATGGCAAGTGACATTTTATGCTTTCCTTAAAAGCAAGGGTGACCTGAGGGTAGCAAATGCTCAACACATAAAAACCGCCACTCTTACAGTAATAATTGCTTTGTCAGAACTGCAAGCGGACAACAACAGCACTTAAGACACTTCAAGACAAACAGGGAGGTATTGATCCATTCGTTATCAAAAATGGCCTCAGTACTATGGAGACAGGTCAAGTAATGTTCAAAAACCCTTGAGACTTAAAAAGAGCCCTCTTCACTGAGCCTGCTGGAGTCACAAAAATCCACTTTCAGTGTTAATGCCAGCAACTTTTGACTTTTTTTTAAAAAAAAAAACAGCCTACCAAACTCATATTACTAAGGAAAAATACAACCATGTTCTCAAAAGACGGCACACAATCAATAGTGCCACTCAAAATATGTCTGTGACTCGGAATATATGGATGCATGCATAGGCATTACACAAGATCTCCCCTGGGTAGCTCCCTGTTATTATTTATTTGTCAACTGTGTGTATCCTACTCTTCCGCTAAGGAGGTCAGAGTTGCACACAGGATCTAGAGAGGTTTGGAGAATTTGTCCTTTGCAAATTCTTCCGATGAACTGACCTGATCCACAGCTTCCAAAGTAAGGTGTGGGACAGAGTGTAGCTATCCTTCAGATTTCACTCTCCCCCCGATGTAGTTCTTGTGCTACAAAAAATGCATTTACCCAGCCATTACCTGACCGGTAATGCTCTTGCTTGATCGTATTTTACGGACAATTATTTATTTTTACTGAGTGCTGTTGTGTTTTATCAATGGTATTTCTTTTTTGTAAATGAAAAGCTTTTATAATAATAATAATTATAAGAAGTCCGTATTTTCAGATAAACTATGTTTGAATACACATAGTTTTGAGTAAATATTAAGTTTAGAAATGTGTCTTTTGTGGCAGTACTTCACAAATACATACTTTGATGCAGACTGTTCTTTTTTAAAAGCTTACACGTGTACGTATTAATGTGCAAATGGGACAGAACAGACATAGGAATGAATGTACAGATTGGACTGAAACATATTGCCTCATGACCACCCGGTCAACTCCAAGGCTGTATGGGGAGCTGAATCCAACTTTCCCTTTACTGAGTTCATCAGTCTACCCTCTAACTGTACAGCCATTGTCTGCTTATGGATGACTTTGTCCATGTATATTTAGGCATGATCCCAAGTAAATTAGCTTAAAAGTTCCAGTGAAATCAATAGGAGTTATTTTCAATTAAATCTGCTTTGGAAAGGACTCAGGAGTCCATTTGCAGCTGCATTGCTGCATTTACCGTGATATTCAATAATTTTAGTTTGGCTAATAAAACCAACAGCCCATTTCCCACAGAGTATGGTCTTCAATTAGACGGCCTACTGGGTGTCTTCCAATTCTAAGACTCCCTCCATATGAGACCAACAGTGAAGTGGAAAATGCTGAGACAGGACTTGAGACCGGACAAAGAAAATTGTCTGCCTCTTATAGGTTGCATCAGTTACCACCAGAACCGCTACATGGACAGCTGAGGGCCAAAGCTGGCACAAGACACTCCAAAACTATTGACCCAAGAAGTGTCCATGTAAAGGAACAAATGCTTTCTTACTTCTCACAGTTGAACCCAAGGTATAACTAACACGGGCCACTTTGTATCAGACTTTATGACATTGAAATCCAGTTCAATAAATAAAACCCAGTAAGCACAGACCCATATAGGGATTGGGATTTTTGTTCGGAGTGGAGTGAGATACTTAGCATTTCTCCAAAGCTAAGAGTGCAGCCATCCATTACAAAACGAAACAAACAGGGTTGCTGTACACCCCAAATGGGAGGTGTAATTCAGTCATATTTTGTCTTGGCAGCATCTTGCAGTGATCAATTGCCTCCCAGTGGCGCCAAAATCTGTGGGGTAGGAGTAAGAAAGCACTCAGTATGACGACTCCGGAGCATGTGGTGACTTTTATTTATGGGCTAGATTTTTATCTCACCTGTTTTGAAAGGTCAGGGCAGCACCCTCACAACTGTTACATTTCTCAAACACACACACTGATCTTGAGGATGCCTCCCTCTCCTTGTCTCTCCTGAACAGAAGACACGGCTTTGCAGATGCTTCCAAAGATTTCTGGGGCAGCCCCTGCCATTTGCATGGCATAGCAGACAATGTCTGCAGAGCAAGGCAGAAACATTTCAAGGGCAGAGGGTCACCAACAGAACTGATCCACCGGCCTTCAGAAGGCAGCAGAAGGTACTCGGGGGAAACTTTTTGAAGCCACATCTTCCCTCCAGCCAGTATCCAGATTTCTGGCTTGACCTCTGCCTCACCTGAACACGACTACAGCACCTATATCTGCTACTATGCGAAGAGGTACCACAATCACAGCCCACTTCCTTGGGAGCCCACCTGCGGCAGGGCAGTTGTTTGGAAGAGAGGATTTCAGCAGCTGTAGCTTTGTAATGCAAGATATACCTACTGAAAATCTCTCTTCAAACAAACACAACTTTTTAAAGGTACACTAGCCTTGTCCCCTTTTGTACTGGGCACCCTACTCAAAGGTATCTGCTAGGCTAAGAGAGAAGTTGCTCACCCACAGAAGATCTTGGGTTTCACTTCCAAATTTTGTTCACCTTTTGTTACTTTTACCAGAATAGATTTGTCCCCCTCCCCCTCAGAATCTAAATTTTTGACACCTTTTCTGTTTGGGGTGGGGGAAATGCAGTAAGCGTTGAGCCAACTCTTTGAGAGATACAGTAACAGGCTGTCTAATTTCAACATCCTGAAAGGCTTCATTATACAAATCATCCCACCCCCTCCTCACCCAGTTTGAGAGACGTTTTGGGAGGGCTTCTTGACTCCTGTCAAGTGAATCAGCATTTTGGCAATTTCTTCCAAATCTGGAATAAAATCTCATTTCAAAATGTCAACGAATTGCATGCAGGGGAGCGAGATCCGTTTTCAAAACAGAAGCTTTAGTGGAAATATTTGGTTTCATTAGCTAGAAAGGAAAAGAGAAAATAGTTGCCGGGATGACAGTCATGCACCCAATACAAGTTGCCACCCGTGTTGTGTTGAGCTGCTACTGAAGTTCATATAGGCTGAAATGTTATGTCAAAGGGCATGAGGGGATCTTTCCTAGTCTGGGTATAGTATTATTGAGGGCCTTCTCAGTGCTGTTACCAGACTCTGGAACTCCATCCCTGGAGAAGGTAGACTTGCTCCCTCCTTCTTGTCCTTCATCAGTAAGTGAACAACCTCTTGTTCCAACACACTTTTGGAAATTGACTGCTTTTAATGAAAGGGCTGGTGCCATACTGTTTTTATTGCAATTTTTTAAATATATGTATACAGTTTTCATTTTATTAATGTTTAATTGCGTTTTAATTGTGTGTTTTTAGCAATTCTTGTTTTTATCTGTAAGCTGCCTTGAGTCCTGTCAGGGAAAAATGTGGAGTACAAATAAATATATATTAATGGTGCAGGCATTTGACAGAAGGAGGCCCACAGAGAAGGCATCAGCACGACTTCACCAGCACTCAGGCATAAGAAAAGTCTCATCGAGCTTCATTCCTCTCTTTAAAAATAAAAATGGAAGAATCCATAGTAGCCTTTCATTTTTCGATGGGGGCAGGTGGGTGGCATTTAGGCTGGGAATGCATTACCATTCCCTCCACCTTCAGTATGGTGCCACCAGATAATGTTAGCCTGTAACTTCTTGAGAAATAATAATAATAATAATAATAATAATCATAATAATAATATACTGCCCTTCATCTGAGGATCACAGGGTGGTGCACAATATAAAAACACAGAAATGCACAATATAGTAACAAACAAAAACAATACCCCCCCCCCCCAGTTTAAAAGACCATTAATTGGCTAATTAAATAAAGGTCTGGGAGAAGCAAAGCACCATCACTACACACTCTCTCTCTCTTCTCTACCCAGAGAAGCAAATGGCTTGAACAGAATTCATGGACAAATTCAAGCCAGGTAAAAAACCTCAAGGAGGGTGTGGAGGGGCTGCGGAGGAGATCAGCTAGAGAAAGTGAGAAGGCTGCATTCAGCCCATGGCCCTGTGAGTCCAGAAACACAAGTTATGGATGGCATTAAACTAGGTTAAGGCTGTGACTACAGTTGTTTAGTTTCCCTTCCTACACACACAAGTGCCTTAACGTCAGACAGCGGAGAATTTCCAACATGCATAAATGTGAGTGGACATAAAATAGCCGTAGTTTTACCCTTGGGATATGTCACACCTTAACCATGACTTTTTCTATAAAATTGTGACTGGCATGTACCTTCACTTCCTCCCCCCTCCAATCCATAAAAGTCTCCTTTTAGAACAAATGATAAAAAGCTGAATTAGAACAAGAGAAGGAAATACTTTTAGGAATGTGGAAATTGGTCATAGGCAGGTTTCTTGCCTCCAACATACCTAGCAGACAAAAACAATTCGGATTCTTTACTATCCATTTTAGAGACACAATGGTCTTCAGAAAGGCTTATGAGACAGGTAAAAGAGGGACACTTTCTGATTTTTCTTCTTCTCCCTTCTAGTTATTCGTGAAAAAGATCTCTCTCTTTTTTTGCAGTTATCTTTGCAAGATAAAACACACACACAGACACATTTGGTCAGTTTTCAGCAGGGGGTTTTCTAATGAAAAAAAGCAACCGTTTCAGAGATCATATGATGTTCAAAGCCGCTATTCCCACTCAGATAATAACGAGCAAGGTCAACCCATGCCAGTCGGGTTCAGTTTTTTGAAATTACATTTTGGTCTGGAATGCTTTTCTCCCTGACACCCGAACCAACCTGGAGATGGAACAAATAGAGATGTAGAAAAGTTGGGGCTGTAATTAGCTGGCAACTGGTTGATGTGGGAAGGGCACTGAGAAACAAATTTCAAAACTGCCGGCATTCATCACTGCGGATTTCTGTGGCAAATAACAAGCAAACGTTGTCTCTGTGGCCTTGTAACTTTCCAGTCCTACGCCTCTGGAGACATGGCTCAGAGCAGGTAAAACCACTGTGCTTATTCTTTTTGAGGGCTGCTCCAATGCCACAGAATTTCCACAGGGAAACGACTGCCCGTAATCTGCATATATGTCATCACATGTGCAATAATGAGTCATGTGTGCATGCTGTGTGTATCCACAGGTGAGAAGCTGCAGCTAATGGGAGCTTCTCGCCATGTATATGTTGTACACAGCAAAGTGCATCTGTCACTACACATGGCTCAAAAATTTGTCCTGCTTCCGCTAGAAGTTGGACACTCAGTGTCACCATTCCCATACTGTGGAATACTCTTCTAGCAGAGATTTAGCAGTCATCCTCGCTAATGCTCAGACAGAGGGAATCTTCGAAAAGGTAGGGAATGAGGACCATACAACTATGGGCCAGTCAGTTTGACATCTATACCAGGAAAGATCCTAGACAGATAATTAAACAGTCTGTGAGTACTTAGAAAAGGATGCTATGATTATTAAAAGCCAGGATTGGTTTCTCAAAAACAAATGATGCCAGACTCATCTTATTTCTTATTTTTTGAAAGAGTTACAAGTTTGGTGGATCAGGGGAATGCTGTGGGATGTAACGGGTCTTGATTTCAGTAAGGATTTTGACAAAGTCCCCCATGATATTCTTGTGGAACAAATCTGGTAAAATGTGGGCTAGACAATGTTACTGTTAGGTGGATTTGTTGCTTGTTGACTGACTGAAGCCAATGAGTGCTCACTCATTATCTCAGAAACAGTGACAAGTGGAGTGCTGCAGGGTCCTGTGATGGGCCTGTGGTTCAACATATTTATTAATGTCTTGGATGAAGGAGCAGAGGGGATGCTCATCAAATTTGCAAATAACACCAAACTGGGAGGGGAAGCTAATATCTCAAAGAATTCAAGTTGTTCTTAGCAGATTGGAGAACTGGGCCCAAGCTGACAAAATGAAATTCAGTAGGGACAAGTGTAAGGTTCTAACTTTCTGATGGCAATGACTGTTCGACAGTAGAACAGACTGACTCAGAAGGTAGTGTCTCCTTCATTGGAGGTTTTTAAACAGAGGTTGGATGGTCATCTATCATGGATTATTTAGCTGTGATTCCTACATTGTAGAGGATTGGACTAGAATGACCCTTTGGATCTATTCCAACTCTACAATTCTATGATTCTATCTGCTGAATCCTTAAAAGAAATGCTATAGGCCTATTCGGTTGTTAAAAAAAATTTCAGGATGAGCTAATCATCCTTATGATTATTTTATATTGTTTTATGGTATCTTATGTTTTATTTGTATATACTGTTTTGCACTGCCTTATGCGTGGGCGGTGTATCAATAGAAATAAGGTGGATGCTCATTCCAACATGGAAGTGCTTTCAAGTTCAGAATGTTGTTAGCATTTAAAGCAGCCCCTGGCAAGAAACAGAAATATTCAGCATGGAAATATAAAGGCTGCAGTCATCTCTCCATTTCCAGTAGCTTGGTGATCACCACAGTCCTTGCAAGTTAGATACAGTGAGGGCCCACCTATATCGTATTAATTTTAGAGCAGTTTAATTATTATTCTGATAATTATCATTCTGAAACTTTTACAGACATTTCTGTAAGAGACCCCTACCCATATGCAAATAGAGTGCTCAGGAATTAATTTGTGCCATAGGTGAATAGGGTTGGGCAACCTTTTTTCTGTGAAGAGACACATTTCCTTACAGTAATCTGTTAGGGGCCAGCTCTTGGCACTGGACAGCTCCAGAGGGATACTGATCTGGATTAACTAATCCAGAAAGAAAAGCAACTGGTTTCAATTTGCATCATGGCTACCCAAGACTGGAATTTCCAGTTCCACACTGGCCTTCTCAGAAATGAGTCCTGCAGGGTTTGAATGGGCTATTGCTGATGGTTTGTTGTTGTTGTTCTGTTTCTGTACAAAGGGCAAATAAAACTACTATTCTGGAAAGCACCTGAAAGCAACTCCTTTCTGACTTTAATGCCACAAACATAAAACAGCAGAAGCCTACTATATGATCTCAGGCAGCTAGGGAAAATACTTTTTGACCTCCAGTCATGCTTTTATATATGTAATTTTTTAATATATTCAGTGTTTTGTGTTACATTGTACATCACTTCAAGATGTATCATAGGAAGTGATTCAAAAATAAATGAATAAAACGTAGGCTGCATGTCATTGACCAGTGGGTAATGGTAAAGAATCCCCAGTCTTCAGGAGTGAAGGGTTTTCAGATCAGAAGATGGCGTTTTGGCACAGACGTGGTCTCCCCACATCCCTTTCTCTAGGAATGAAAGCACTGCACTGCCAAGATTCCCCAGGGCAAGGGAAGACTGCTAAACCAGTTTGAGATCTGCCCTGCACATAACTGTCCTCCATAACATACGCATTCAAAAGCCTCGTCTTTGGTTGGAATCGGAAGATTTCGATTCCTTCCACCTTCAGCAGTCATCCAAAGCCATAAGCCCGGAAAGGAAGGTGAGGGAAAAGTTTATTGCATGCTGTTACGTGTTATGTGGTGTTTTATCAAAAAGAAATAAACAGCCTGCCAGAGGTACAATTCCACACGGAGAGAATAAGGTAATACTAGAAATGAAACTACGTATTTGCAGCAACAAACTGATACTTGCTTGTTTAAATATGTGATCAAGACGTGTTACACAGAAAATGTTGATTGAGGAAGAAGGCTGGTTTCCAGGTTCCTGTTTCATACACACACCAACACAAATGCCAGCAGGCTGGGGCACCTTTTTCTTAAGATCAGTGGATGAACTTTTTCTATTTTTGGTGACCAGTCCCCTTTCCTCCCCTTGTCCTTTCAGTTTAATAGACTCGCTGCTGGTAAAAACAAAAAACAAAACCTGTTTGGAGCGCTCACGGCTTCAGCGTACATTAAAAAAATTATGGACACCACCTCTGGTCATACTGAAATTTACGAGGGTGTCTAAACAGGCTGTTATTGTACTGGATAAGCTAGACTTTACCGCCGTTCAAAGAATGACAAACTGGCTTTAATCAGCCTAGGCCTTCCATGGCAAGAGCGTTCTGTTTGAGTCACGCCACTAGCACCCAACTTTATTTTAAATTGGCTTTTTGAGGTGGCCTTGAAAAGGTAAAACCATTTGCATGTCCCTTCCATTGCACGAGGCCAAAAACATGCCTGAGACTTAGAGCAGACGCAGGAAGGGTTGCTTGCCTGCACTGCACAGCCACACAGATTCCCTAGACGTCAAGCACAAACACCCCAGTGTCGTCTGCTCTGGAAAAGGTTTGCTGCTGCTATCTGAAAAGCATGGAAATTCACCATCTCATTTCTTTAATGCAACTCTAAAGGTTAATTGGTCTGTGAAAGAGTAATGTGGGACTGCTGGCTAATGAAAGACGCCTCGAGGCTTCCCTGCCTTCTTGTGTTTTATAGGAACGAGTCCAGAGTTGAGCCCGCTGTCGAGATCGCCACAATCTCAGTCGCTCTCAATCACCTCACAATCAACGTGGATTTTTTTTTAATAAAAAAGGGGGGTTGGGGAAGGGGAATGCTTCACATTAAAGCAACAGTAGCTGAAGGCAGTTTAGTTCCACCTGTATTTTATGCCTTGTTAGAAGGGGCTCCATCGAGTGCGGCAAACTGGCTTCCTCATTACCACCGCGCAGAACTAAAAGCAGGCCTAATTAAAGAAGCGTGCGAATATTCTGTGTGGGAAAAGACGGCCTCCCACATCCCATAAGGGGATCCGGCCAAAATCTTCAATTTGCCAGTTATGACAGCTAATTAGTTATTCTATTCAAAATCTTTGCTTTAAATAAAAGAACTAATTATACACAAAGGTCAGTCCCCCACCTCCTGTGAAGCACACATAATTGGCTTATTTCCCCAACATTGTGTGTGTTTTACACAATGCTTTCGGGCAGATGGCTTTAACTCTTTCCGGCTGCAACTCAAGTTGGAGCAGTTTCCACCCCCAAGACTTGTATGTGAATCCTAATAGCCACTCTTTTTTTTCTTTTTTCTACTCAAATGTATCTCAAGATTCCCTCCCTACTACACCCGCACCTAAAATCAGGGAGCAAATGCTTCATTCATTGTTGCTTCAAAGATAGAGACAATAATTATTGCTTGTCGTTTCTAGAGCACTTTTCGCGTGCTTTACCACCCATATCTCATCACACAGTTCATTGCACAAAAGCGTGGGTTTGCGAGGTAATTCTTTAGAAGATCTTGTGAAGAAAACGAAGACTAAAAAAACAGACTCCTGGTACTTAAATGATTGCATAGTAGACAATAAGCAACAGCACTGAAATGGGAGGAAAGGGGAGTTACATAACTTCCATTTTTTCCCAACTATTACCCATTTGAAATGGTTGAATCCCATTATAAACAAACTCCCTTGATTAACCACAGGCCAGGGTTCAAGTGTCAAGTCTGGATTTCCACTGTGGACCTTTGTAGGTTGCAAGTGGGAACGTTGAAGAGCAAGCTGTATTTAGCAAAGGAAAAGAAAATCCATGCTAAGCTTTGGAATTCATGCTTTGGAATGAAATTTGGGCTTTGTGGGGAGGAAATATTTCTGAAACGGCGAATACGCTGGAACGGAACAAAACCATCCACTGTCAAGCTTTGCTACCAAACCTTACAGCTGTGCAGCAATTCTAGCACTGAGGTACAGAGACGCACTCGAACATTTCCTTCCTTATATCAGGGAAAACATTCTTCCCTGCTCCTTTAATTGCTAATCACTGGGAAACTAAAGGTTTAACTTAATTGCTACATAATCAAAACAGCATGGCTTTCAATGTGCAGATGTCAACGTGCAATGTGAGGAATGCAACCACGATCCCCACCAAAGGCCATGTGTGAATATGGCTTTCAGATTTTAGCTTCTCACTGGGAGCCCAAAATGCCTTGCGGGCATGTTGCTCTGGTCTTCAAAGCAAGGGCCTCGGGAGTCCCTGCCCCCCTGGTTTTCTGGGTATGCTTCCCTGCTCTTCAGGAGCGCTCCCCCTGGTTTGCTGTCTGATTTTGTAGCAGCTGCACTAGTCAACCTAAGCGGTTCACACACAGATACGGCCTGTGCATGTGCTGAGGAGATTTTTATGAAGACTCATTCAAAGAGACCCGGAAGTGGCAGTGAGTGAGCATGTCTCAGAAATAAGTGCTTCCACTAAGCGCTAACCATCTCTCTCTCCCCCTGCAGTATTAATATATCATAGGCATTCCCTCAGCTTAGACACCACAGTTTTCTACTCTTTGTGAAGCATCCAAGATCGCACTAAGTACCGGAGTTAAAAAAATAAACAAATAAAAACCCAGTCTTGAAACACAATTACACCCACCGTCTCACTGGCATTCTACTTATTCAGACAGAATAACTTCGCACTTCTTAAGAACCGAAGTTATGGCCGGCAATCAAAAAGACTTTTTAGTAATGTGTGGCAAAAGTGCTTTCAATATGTACTTAGCTCTCCTCCTGTCCTACCCCCCTCCCCATTCCAATTGCTCATATACACATTGGAAACTGCTTCCCAGAAGTTCATCAGCCCTTGGGGGGAAAAGCTTGCTAGGCAATATGTAGGGAGTTTTGTTTCTTTATTGAAGTATTTATTTATTTAAAGGCATTTACATACCACTGAATCGTTGGCATTTTAAAGTGGTGTGCCTAAAAACAAACCGTATGGCAAGTAAAACGATAAAAAAAATCACATAAAATGAAACAGTAGCCAGTACGCTACCCTAAAATGCCCACTAGAATGTGACTTTGTCATGAACCTGAAGTTCATCAAAGGGGAGTGCCTGTCAAATCTCAGGTGGGAGAGAGTTCCACAGGTACACACAGTTATAAGCCGTGCCTCTTGAGACACGGGAGAGCACCAACAGAGACTTGCCCCAAGATCTCAGCGACTGGTCAGGGATACAAGAGATGAGGTGGCCCTTAAGATATCCTGGGCACAGCATTTTGCACTAGCTGGAGCTTTGGAACCAGGAGCAAGTTTAACATCATACTGAGAAGGGGGATACATACAACTGTGCATGCAGAGTGCCCTATGCAGATCCAGTTGGTCTATGCCCCAATTTCTGTGGTGTGTGGTTTATTGCGTGACCAGGCATAACAGCCCCAGCCCCCAGGGATCATAAGAAAGGAATAAAGACTCTGACGACGTTATGGAATTAAAATTAGGCCACAACTTTATTAAACTTCCAAATGTAGGAAGACCTTGGCTTAGGCCTTGGGCGTGTATCCCTCACAGCCCCCCAGCCGGGGAAACTGGGGCACATCAGGGTAAATGGGATATGGGGGTGCTCTGCGAGATGTAAGTATAGCAGGCAGCCCAGTCCATAACCCCTCATGCAGGGTAGTTCACTGACAACCTTTCAGTGTATGGCCAGTGACACCCATTATATAACCCCTTTAAGAGGGGACCGTGGAATCGCCACCGCAGGGGAGTGAGTCACCACTTCACACACACACACATTACAGGGGGAAAAAGACTAAAAGATTCCAGCCAAGGCCATTACCACCAAAGTTGTGATGAATTGCTGTGGAGAAGACCAAACCTGCCATTGCAGGAAAATTTCTTCCTGATCCTTTAACAGCAACCAATCAAAGACCGTAGCAGCACCCGCGAAACATGAAGAAAAAGTTAACCTGCAAGGGCAGGTAGGGAGGGTGAATCTCCAGAGCTGACTGCCTGGTTACCATCAGTTACACCCCCTATTTATAAATGGGGCTGGTCCCGCCTCCCAGCAAGAAACTCGATTACTGAGGCTGGGCGTGAACCTCCAAATAATAACACTGAGAGGCAAGCCAGCCCCCTCTCTACTAGAAAGTTCCATGGGAACTGTAGCACCACGCGTGATCCCGCAAAGGGCACCCACATTATAAAGTGTGAATGTTTATTAGTTAATTTAGATCTTTTTTACGGCACGCTTCAGGAGTTATCAGGGAGAAATCCTAGTTTCCCAGGAAATCTCCCTACCTTTCACTTGAGAAAACCTGACTGCTCATTCATTATTGTTGACATTTTGGAATGTGAAGCACTCTTCAGTCCCATTCTTCTCAAGTTATGCTCCTGTGAATTAAAAAGTACTGGGTGAATCAAAGAAACATGTATAAGAACGGAGTCAGGCTCTGTAACGGCTGCACCTTTAAAGCAATTTATGGTTTGAGGTCAGAGACTGGGAAGACACAGCATGGCATTTGAGAGCACAAGCTTTAAAAAGGTTTAATTCCAGCATTTATAGTTGAGCCACCTCATTCCAGTAAAAGACTGGCATCTAGGAGTCTGGCAAAATTAAATGAATGGCAAAGTAATCTCATTAACTTTGGTCAACACAATAAAGAAGCAGCATTTCAAAGTTGTCTCCAATGGTTGTAAAATGTCAGACTCGCCACACTGCACAAACAGAAGCAACTGCTCATCTTCTGGCAATAATAATAATAATAATAATAATAATAATAATAATAATAATACATTATAGTCCAGTCTATAAGCAAAATTGTCTTATTGTTGGCAGACTCTCATAATATATATATATACAGTAGTACCTCGGATTAAGTACTTAATTCGTTCCGGAGGTCTGTACTTAACCTGAAACTGTTCTTAACCTGAAGCACCACTTTAGCTAATGGGGCCTCCCGCTGCCGCCGCACCGCCAGAGAACGATTTCTGTTCTCAACCTGAAGCAAAGTTCTTAACCTGAAGCACTATTTCTGGGTTAGCGGAGTCTGTAACCTGAAGCGTATATAACCAGAAGCGTATGTAACCCGAGGTACCACTGTATTTGCAAAAGCACATTTATTGGTATACAAATCATCAAGGAGCAAAACATCCAAATCTGATTCAATTTTTAATGCCAGCGTCCTGCAAGGATTTCCGTAAAAGTATGCAACATATTCACTCTGAATTTCAAAGAAACATTTCCTTATGAGATGGGCCATAGCTCAGCAATGCAGCAAATACTATGCATACAGAATGATCCAGGCTCAACCCTTTGCCACTGCCAGTTAAAAGGATTTCAAGGTAGCAGTGCTAGAACAAAAATCCCTTGCTGGATACCTTGGACAGCCCCCACCATGGCAGACTGGACCACAGATGGGTGGGCTCTGGTTCCACATAAAGACAGGTTCATGTGACAATAATGTAAGGCATTAGCACTGTCTTGTTCTTACAGAATCTGTTTCCCAAACAAGAAAACGGAGTGTGTTCTTATTAGAAGATCCTGGAAGGCATTACTCTGATCACTCATGGATCGGGATCAAACAGAATTAGAACCAAATTATCATTATAGCTCCCATGTGTAAAGAAAATTAAGGTCACATAGTCTTTGGTATGCAGAGTTTTGTGTGTGTGTGTGTGTGTGTGTGTGTGTGTGTGATTGCAAATAATGCAATGGGTAGAATGGAATACACTGAAGACCTAACACTGGGCTGCAACCAGACTTAGGCCACAGCTGCACTACACATTTAAAGCACTATTATTCCGCTAGCAGTTATGGCTTCTCTCAATGAATCCTGGAAACTGTAGTTTGTTAAGGGATCTGAGAGTTGTTAGGCGACCCCTATTCCTGTCACAGAGTTACAATTCCTAGAGTGGTTTAACAATCAATCCTTCTTACCAAAGAGCTCTGGGAATTGTAGTTCTGTGACAGGAACAGAGGCCTCCTAACAACTCTCAGTAGCCTTTGATACTACAGTTCCCAGGATTCTTTGGGGGAACTCATGGCTGTTAAAGTGGTATCCCAGTGCTTTAAATGCATGGTGCAGAGACGGCCTTTCTTGAGATTAAAGTAGATTCATTACTAAAAGCTTGACTAAGTCTGGTTCCAGTCCATTAAAAGATAGCCAGCTGTGGTCCAGTCTTAACAAAGCTTGCTCCCAGGGTTAGGACTCTTCACCAGAGCTGACAGTGTATTATAGTCGAATGAATAAGGTGACTGCTGAAGTCACCATGAAGTCGAATGAATAAGGTGACTGCTGAAATAGGCATTGTGGCACTGTGGTCTAAACCACTGAGCCTAGGGCTTGCCAATCGGAAGGTCAGTGGTTCGAATCCCCATGACGGGGTGAGCTCCCATTGTTCGGTCCCAGTTCCTGCCAACCTAACAGTTCGAAAGTGCGTCAAAGTGCAAGTAGATAAATATGTACCGCTCTGGCAGGAAGGTAAACGGTGTTTCCGTGCACTGCTCTGGTTTCGCCAGAAGCGGCTTAGTCATGCTGGCCACATGACCCGGAAAAACTGTCTGCGGACAAACGTCAGCTCCCTCGGCCAGTAAAGCGAGATGAGCGCCGCAACCCCAGAGTCATTCGCGACTGGACTTAACTGTCAGGGGCCCTTTAGCCTGCATCCTTCCAAAAGAGGAAGAAATTTTGTTCATCATGCCTGACATTGATTTGGAACTTAAAATGTTATTTCATGACAGTCATCTTTGTATAACCGTTTAAGAAGTTATAAACTTTGATTATTTGAATCCATTGCAATCACTGTATCACATACAAGAATATTGCTTAACTGTATCCCCACCCCCACCCCAAATCTCCATGAAGTTATAGCTTTTGGGATTAGACCTTTATGATATTCTTCAGCTGACTCTTCAGCTATTGTTTGTAAATCCACCCATGCTTTCCAGGTATCTTGTCTTTCTTAATTTTTTAACACACTTAAAGTTGTTTAAAGTTGTTCTGAAGTTAAAAAGGTCTATCACTGCAAGGAAGACATTTTTCCCCTTTCCTGCAAAACACACACTCACACACAGTGTGTATCAGGCTCTACCTCCCCACAACCTTAATAGAATTTCAGCATTCACTGCCAAATGGCCATCTGATGTTCTCTTCTGTGTACAAAGATTAAACCAGTCTGTCACAGGAGCACTAATGCAGTCAAATGACAACTCTCCAGCCTCAAGCTTTTACAGGACTACAGACATTTCTGAAGACTTTTGGAGCCCAAAATAATGGGAGGGCATGAGAGGAAGTCTCTTCCCACAGATGCCCCCCCCCCCCCGTATCTTCAGGTCATCAGCACATCACTGCCCTCAGACCTGCAGGTTTTGGTGCTTTTTGTGAAAAAACGGTATAACACTTTCATTGTTGCAGGTAACAATGTAGGTTTGGGAAGAGGCGGAAGAATGGAGAAAAGCCAAATCCGTTTGGAAGAAATCTGGTCATTGCACGATATTTCACACTATTACTGAACTGCTCCACATACAGCCTGAGGATCTAAAAGAAAGCCTTGAAATATATTTGTCTAAAACCTGCTTATCCTATTCAGAAATTACAACATTATAACTGGATTTGCAGCATGGGCCTGTGTGCACCAGTCCTGCCCCTTCCACCAAGGGGACCTGTACGTGGGTTCACATGAACTAACTTACAAGCCCACCCCCAAAATTGGGGATGTTCTGGAATCAGAGTTTTTGACCACAGGAAGGTTTGCAAGTGTGTCCGGACTTTGCTACTCAAGGTGACAGTGTCTGAATAGAAGCACCGTGGTCCAGCACACATGGTAAACACAGTTTAAACCTTGCAACTTCTGAAAAGGCCTAGAGACTTATGTGGATCTGACCTTTTTTTTATTATTCAGCTTTTCAAGATGTGCCCCATACAATATCTAATGGTTGTAGAGTCATTTACACTTCCTCTGTATCAGAAAAGGTGAATGACAACCCCTTTGAAGTCTGTATTAATGGACTTCCTAGTTTATTCAATTCATGCATCATGAAATGTAGGTCATGAAATACAGACCTCCGACGATTCAAAAAGATGCTGCTCCCTTCCACACTTAGCCTCTTTATACCTTTACAAATAACAGCAGAACCAAAACATTTTCTATTAAAAGTTTGAAGAGATTTTTTTTAAAAAAAAACTTTTCCTCTCCAGCTGAAAGAACGAACAGCCTCCCTCCCCACCCAGTTCTTTGCAGGAATAACTACAGACCATTTGCATGCTGAGCTGTCAGACCATGCACTTTCCATTAAAGAGATAACATCCTTTTTCATAAGTCCATTTGGGATCCATTTTAGTGTTATCTAAAAATCAAATCTACACGGTAATCCTTTTAATGTACTCTTGACTTTTAAAAAACAGCTTTATGTTCCTTCAGGAAATGTTTTAAGCCATTACTTGGTAATTACTATTCACCCATGAAAACACTGATCTTTTACAATATATAATCAGTTTGCAGACTCAAAAATAAAGCAGGCTAGAATTTTGTCGAGTGAAAGCAGGGGAGAACAACCCAAAGGTTATGGGAGTAAAGCCATTTTCTACTCAGCAGTCTAAATATCAAAAGTGGTATATTTCTCCATTATGCAAGAAAATTGTGCCGTCGTGGCAGAGCTTCCAAGGCTCCATACGAAGATAGCTTGATGTAGAGGGGTCACCATTTTGTTTTAAAGTCAAGTTTTGCAAACAAAAACAGTGATCAATTCTCTTTCACTTTATATGCAGGAAGTGTTAATATTTCCAAACGTAGCTTCTGTTTTGCTGTATGACTACAACACGCAGTGTGTGTCAAAGGGGGAAAACAATAGAAACAATACGTCACAGGGAGTGGTCTAAAGGCGCATGAGGCCAACTTCCATTTTAGAGCTAAAGAGGTTTGTGTCTGGTCAACGCTTGGATGGGTGACCACCTTGGAACCACATCTTCCATGATGGAAGAGGTGTGGGATATGAGGTAATAAAATAAATAATAAGTGCTTATTTCCTCTCTCTCAACTATTGTTTCTGATGTAGGATCAGACTCAATGCACAACCACCACTCTGGGATCTAAATACCTCCACTACAGGTAGCCTTTCCCACTCCTTTTTTCACCATTCTCATTCCTTTTCCATCTCTCATTGCCAAGCCCAATTTAAAGTGCTGGGCATTGATCCTTAAAGCCCTATATGGTCCTGGAGAATGTTAACTGAATATCTGCCTGTGCCAGGTTAACCTGCCCAGGTCTTAAATTCAGCCCCTGCTTGCAGGTCCAACAATCAGATTGGCAGTCACAAGAGTCGAGGCCTTTTTGGTGGTGGGTCCATATCTGTGGAACATCTTCCTACAAGAGGTGCCATTTGGCTCCCTTCCTGTTTTCATGTAGGCAGACTTCAATACCTTTTTATTTCAATTTGCCTTTGATTAAAGGGCGTCAGACTTTAAATTGTTACTGGCCTTTGCTTTAGATTGTTCTTAAAAATGGTGATATTGCTGGCTGTATTTTGGGGTGCTGTTCTTTTACGCTGCTCTTTTAGTTCCAATATTTCACATTTCAGTGTGATTTAAAAAATTTTTTTTACTAACAGTAGACCACCTTAGGAAAACTGTGTTTTCAAAGGTGAAACATAAATCCTTGAACATAAATATAAAAATATTCCTACACTGGACTACTCCTGTAAGAGGCTGCCACATAAGGCATGCTTGTTTCACCCAGACCTGCTAAATCCCATAACGAGTGCTCCAAATTTAGCCACTCCCCGAATATTTTATCCACTCGGAAGCAGATATCCCTTTCACCCTCCACTACAAGGAAAGCAGGAAAAAATGGTTCTGAAAGTAGTTGTGAATACCTAAAGTGCTGGCCCCAAGGGCACCTTCTACTTAAACACAGCCCTTAGGCAAAATCCTTTCAGCATCTTCATTTAGCCTACCCTGAAGTCAGAGACTAAAACACAGATCATGACTAGAGCAGATTTTGACACATTTGGTTCTGGAGATCCCATTAACTTAGAGGCATTTCAAACTTCCAGTTACTTTAACATGCACCTCAAACCAGGGGGATGTGTTTACAAGAGCATTTTTAAGTATGGGAAGATGGAATCCAGCACTTTGAATATTCCACTGGGCTGCCCAGGCTTCGCAAGGTGGCATCCACGCAACAATTTATTTGCAAATGCAGGCAACATTCAAAGGAGGAGAAAAAGTTCCTGAGTGTTCCCCACTGCTTAACACCTTAGGAGTATAGGAAGCGGCCTTCTACTGAGTCAAGCCATTGGTCCATGTAGCTCACTATTGTCAACACTGACTGTGAGCCGCTCTCTGGGGTTAAAGACATGGAGAGATTCTTAGTCCTACCTGAAGACACAATGGATGGAAGCTGGGTCCTTTTGCATGTGAACCATGTGCTCTACCACTGAACTGCAGCCATCTTCTTCAGCCCCAGCACCACTGTCTTCTGAGAAGCTCAATGCACAGGCTCGGATTCAGTGGAATGCAAGCAGAGTTCTGCGTTCTGAATGGAGTTTTCCTGACTCACCCTTCCCATTGCACAATCCTGCATCTCTCCCAGAGTAACTCTTGGTGGTTCAGCTGGAGGGGGATTAGGGACCCCCTCACACCAAGAGAAGTGATTTGTACTTATGATCCAAGCCGTTCTCTTTTCTTCCTGTTTGAAGAAATCATCTGACTTTGGGCCAAATGCGATGTGACCTTAAATGCAAATCTGCAATGAATACGGAGGCTGCAGTGATACTTGCTGTTTTATTTTCACCTCCTTTCCTAAGTATTCCCAGTTTTAAATTGCCCTTTTCGCTGCTGCTCTACGCTGAGCTGGTGTGTTTAGTGAGCTCTCTATGACTCCAAAATCTCTTTCCCGAGTGCTTCAACCAATTCATACCCAATCAGCATACATAAAAAGTGCCTTTTTTTGTCCTGTTTGTGCATCACCTTACAATTCTATCTGACCAGTTTGAATGCAGCGCCTTTTACAGTTATTTAAGATCCATGTGGTTATTATTTTTTTACCATCCTGTGCTATTGGGTTTCAACTGCAAACTTGTCCAAATGTAAACATATTTTGGTCAGGGGGGTGCCACTGTTTACTTTCTCTTGTTGCAAAAGGATTTTCTGATTGTGTGTAGATTCAGCGCCCCCCCAAACCCCTTTTATACAACACATAACTTGTTTATAAAAGTTATTATCATAACATGTGATGATAGCCATTGAAAGGTGGGTGGGTGGGTGATAAATTAAGTGGATATTTGGATATCAGCCACGAGTCAAATGGGGCCTCAATGGATTAGACTGAGACAGTCCAATCCAATGTGGCATACTATCAAAACAGCATGGCATGGCCTCCTAAAGAGCTTTCCATAATATAAGGCAAGAATGGGGAACTTGTGGCCTTCCAGATGTTTTGGACTCAACTGCTATCAGCCCCTGCCAGCTTGTCCAATGATCAGGAATGATGGAAGTTGTAGTTCAGCAACATCTGGAGGGCTCACAGTTCCTCACTTCTTATATAAGGCCAGACACAGAAATGGACACTCCTGATATGTGGCCAAAGACAGAACTGGAGACCAGAAAGACCTTTGCTCTGCCCAAATGAAGCAATTTTTAGGTCCATTTATCCCTAGCCTCGCTTACTGCCTTTAAATATGCAGTTCTATAGCCATTTACCTAGGAGTAAGCTCCAGTGAATTCAATGGGACTTACTTCTGAGTCAACATGTTGTAGTAGAATTGTGCAGTAAGGCAATTACAGATCCTTCAGAGGACCCATCACTTTATTCCACGGCTGTTAAGTTCCTTTAGTGTTTGTTGGATTTTTGAGTGCTGAAGGGAACTGGACTTACCAAACTAATAAAATAAGGCATTCTAAGCACCTTCCAATCTTTTTAGAACAGTCCGATTCTCTCGGCAAGTCTCAATTTCACTGCCTCAGGTAACTGTGTGCCAATGCACTGAACCAGAAAGCTAGAGTCTAGCAGGAGTTAGAGACACATTGCTAACATCAGGGTTATTTTAGATTAGGGTACTTCAAAATCAATTTTGGATTCAAACTTTTAAATGCACTCACTCTCCAGAACACAGAAAACGAACTTGCAATAAGTGGGTATTTTCAAGGCTAATTTGCTACAGGCTTCAGTGCAACTCAAAAGTTTTCTAAAGAAAAGAAGCAACTTGGAACCTTTTGGTGCTCGCAGGCCTAAATCAGGTGGGGGGGGGGAATTGGATCTCAACAATTCTAGAAAGCTTCAGGCTGATTCGTACAGTAGTTCAGGCAGCCTAGGAGAACCTGCGCCATTTGAATGTTCATATTACCATGTCTTTTCTCGCTTTGATTGGCACCTTACTCAGTTTCACTACTAGAAGACTAGAGAAACTTAAATGGTACTGTATATAATGAAGCGCATACCCAGAAAATGCAAAACAGGAGATGAAACAAACCCATAGGTGCAAGAAATTAAACTTCAACAATGCAAAGTGTGTTATGTTTCAAGCCACACTGTTCAGAGACACTTGCATAGATTTTATAGATACATCTAAAGCTTCTTTAGCTCCTGCTGTTGTATTAATTTATGGGTCAGTGTAAGCTTTGTGTAGTCATCTGATTTGAAAAGGGGGCTATAAGTATGTTTAAAAACCACACACACTTCCAGCGCTTGTCCCCAAGGGTGATCACAACAAGAACAACCCTTCTAGCATCTGAGCCTACCTGAAAGGTGATTCCACGTCTTAAAATGCCTGCATGGGAATACTAGGTTCAGCACAGGAGCTCTCTTGAGATCAGGCAATGTCTCCAGATGTACTATAGGTAAAAAGGTAAATGTAAAGGACCCCTGGATGGTTAAGTCCAGTCAAATTTGACTATGGGGTGCAGCATTCTTTTCCACTTTCAGGTCAAGGGAGCCAGCATTTGTCTGGAGACTGCTTTTTGGGTCATGTGGCTGGCATGACTTAGCTGCTTCTGGTGGAATGGGACACCGTGACAAATGCCAGAGCACACGGAAACGCTGTTTACTTTCCCGCCACAGCAGTACCTATTTATCTACTCAGGCTGGTATGTTTTTGAGATGCAAGGTGGGCAGGAGCTGGGACAGAGCAACGGGAGCTCACTCCATTGCGCAGATTCAAACTGCCGACCTTACGATCGGCAAGCCCAAGGGGCTCAGAGGTTTAGACCACTGCACCACCCACGTCCCTATACTATATATAGGCATGGAACAGGCTATCTTGCACAGCCACTTCTTCTATGCAGCAACTAAGAGCAAAAACTAGGAGCCATGAGAAGCATATACTTGGCTTGTTATAATAATAATAATTTAATAATTTTATTATTTACACTCCACCCATCTGGCTGGATTTCCCCAGCCACTCTGGGCGTCTCCCAACAGAACACTAAAAGCAGAATAAAACTTCAAACGTTAAAAAATTCACTAAACAGGGCTGCCTTCAGATGTCTTCTAAAAGTCAGAGCGTTGTTTATTCTCTTGACATCTGACGGGAGGGCGTTCCACAGGGCGGGTGCCACTACCGAGAAGGCCCTCTGCCTGGTTCCCTACAACCTCACTTCTCACAGTGAGGTGCCAGAAGGCCCTCGGAGCTGGACCTCAGTGTCCGGCCTGGACCATGAGGGTGGAGACACTCCTTCAGGTATACTGGGCCAAGGCTGTTGTTGTTCAAGATACAGCAGCCCTAGGGAATCTCCAACAGGGATGTGGTGTGTCAGGAAGGGGTGATTTTGTCCCTGTGGTCCCAATTCAGATCAGGCCCCTCCCCACAGCTGCTATTTAATAAACAAAAACCAAACATGCAATGGCCAACCCCGTACTTAACATCACATCTCCCGGAGAAAGGGAACTGTGTTTACGTACTTCCGATATTAACAGAGTCCAGCAAGCACAGACACCATTGTGCTGTGCTTCCAGCATGGACACAAACTAAAGTCAGCCTTCAGTTCCCACGGGTCTTTGCAGGACAACATACAGGCACACTGCAAAACCTGCAGTTATCTAACCCCCTTTGTAGGCACCACTCAAATAAGCTTCATTTAGAAGACACAGTCTGGATGAAGTCAGCCTCAAATGGCAGGTACATTTCTTTACACACAGTAAATCACAGAAGTTGGTAGTACAAGCCAAAACCAAAGCCAACCCTCCCCCAAAGCACTTGAATAACCTTAAACTAATTCATGTGATTATACAAAAAAAAAAAAACTCCACTCAAATTATTTCAGATGAGGCAAGAAAATTTGCAAGACATATAGATGAGAGGACTGAGGTCAAAGGTCAGCCCAAAAGCAATTAAGATGGCTAATGCTCAGCAACTTGACACAGGTTTGCTTTGTATTCAGAACTAGCACTAAGTATCTCAAGAGATTGTAATTAAAACCTGTCAAGCTCAAATTAAGTTATTTAGAAAGACTCAAGAAAGCTTTTAAAGCACTAAACGCCTCTGCTAATATGGAAAAAGTCACTAGATAGAGATTAAAATGGTTTAAAGTTCTGTGGGCACTTGATTTTTTTTTTTTTAAGAAGCAGCAAAAATGAGGCAATTAAGAGGAACATACCATTCAGAAGACTTTGAGCTGTGAAGGAATTATTTGAATGGACTTTCAAGATACAATATAAAAATGAATGGATCTTCTCTCAAAACTGGGTGAAACAACCTTTATTATCTACCCCTCAGTTTCTGCATCTATTATTACTACCACAAATAAAGAGGCACCCTTGTTCTGGATAAAAGGGGAAATCAGGAAAAGCACAATTCTGCTGCTGGTACACCTAGGGCCAAATCTAGCCTCCTGTGTGGTATATTCTGGTGCACAGTCTCCACAGTGGCAAAAGATGGACACAGATGGGCAGCACTGGTGGCAAACAGTCCCTGCAGAAGACCTTTTTGGAGGGGGAGAGGGTGGGCATGGGCCACACCCCTGTCACATACACTTCCTCCATTTCAAAGGTGGACTGAGGAAATAAAAGGGTCTTTAAGCCATGACACCCTTTACTGTTTTGGCTGCAACAGACTTAGGCTGGATCTAGACACATCAATGAAGCGTTTCTGTTTAAAGCACTGTAAGTTTAAACAGGGAAAACAGGTAGAGAAAAAAAGGAACTCAACGTCGCCATCTGGTGGCATAATGTTATATCGCACATACAACGCATATCAATTGTTTTTTCTTTACCAGTCTAGCTGAGTCCTAACACAATTTACCTCTAGAAGCTACCACTTTGTACAGTACATCACTGGCTTTCAAATTGTGCTATGAGAAATGCTGGGGCTCCTTAGAAGTTTAGCTGGTATTCCTCAATGAGATGACGAGTAATGATGAACAAGCATCCCAGTTGCTCCTAAAATGTGCAGGCACAGAGCACAATCTTAGCTCTCAGAGGCAACCAGGAATCATAAGAGGCCCGACCTCTGTGTGAACTGACTGTGAGCCCAAAAACATTTCCTCAGAATCTTCTACAGTACTGAGTCTACAGCTAGGAGTTGAGAATGAATACATGCTAGTTTGCATTTAAAGGTCACCCTATCAAATTTGCAGTTTCCAAAACAATACGCAAACCAAAACACAGACACCCTTTGGCATCCGCACATTTCTGAATATTGCAGTACAGTTCTCAAGCTAAGCAGTGTACAGAAATGCATGTACTGAGAAAATGCATATATATTAGTGAAAACAACATACAAAAATGCATCATACTGCATCAGGGAGAATGATTTTGCAAAACTGTGTATATTATGCAAAACTGAATTGAAAATGTGTGCACCCGAAAATGCTTACGGATTTTCGTGAGGACTGTTTAAATTGCAAACTGATGTGCAAATGTGGAGAACTGAGCTTAAGACTGGAAAAATGTGAAACCGAGAGAAACCAAAATTGAAAGATTCTGATCTATATTTACAACATAGAGTTTCCATAGCAGATGTTCCTCAGCGGTCAGGAACATAAAAAGAAAAATTAAGCCCTGTTGTAAGTTTATTACTACCTGAGATTTTGTTACTTCTGCACTAGACAATCATGTCCGATTCCTGTTGGCAACTACACCATGTGCTAGAACACCAAAGTGTTTGGAGCAGAGTACAGTACAGACCCCACCTTGGCTAGCCAGATTATCGTCAGTGTTTTCCTTTTTACACAAACATTTGCTAAGAACTAATGAACCACGGAGAAATGACCTTGCTCTTTACTGAACAAAAAAAGGAATTATCCACAAAATGTCAAATGGCATCATGAACTAATCAGGCAATATATTAGCCCACACAAAAAAAGATCAGCTACAGATATTCAGAGAGATTTTGAGAAAAGTTCATGGATCATAAGTGTCTGGAAACCAGATTTGAAAGAACAAAACTGTCTCTGGGGAGGAGGATGTTGCATAGTCCATTTTATTACTTTTGAATCGTGTTAGGTTTTTACTCCTCCCTCTCCCCCCCCCCCCATTTTATTAAAGTGAACTCAGTGCTGGGAGAACAAGCTTTTAATGGACTAAGAACAAGGGAGGAAGCAAGAGACTTTACCAAACCCAGTCATAACGTGTGCGTTTTTTCCATTTTTGGAGGGCAGTTCAAGTTCATACTGAGGAAGCACAAAGTGCTGTAAAAAGGAAACATTGCTGTACAAACACAAATATGGGATTATACCTGTTACCATAGTCTTTTCTCTCACTCGTGGGGTATTCAAGCTAGGCGTTTGTTTCTCTTAAGTTTCCCCACCTCTTGTAAATATGCATCTTAGTCTTACTTTCTCTAGTGAGGTTCCATCAAAACACGCTTGAAATACTGAAGGAAGTGCCCAAACAAAACACAAATCCCATGTTTCTAATCTTTTATTAGCTCTAGCAACTGAAGAGGTGTACCCGAAAGTGATTGGCTGAGCGTCGTGTGGAATATATACGAATTATAGATATGGGTTCAAGCCCTACATTGGGAAAAAGCTGTTTTCTTTTGTATACTCAGATTCCTGACTTATGAAGCTAGTAAAGTGCCTTATCCTTCACTATAAAAGGGGGCAAGAAGGAGATGTTCTTATGGCCATTGCTGTTTTGAGCGCTCTGCACACTAATTAATTTTCTTGTAGGGAGGTGCTTGAAGGCATGGATGGAGGAGGCATAGAAGTTCTGCTTTGAAGAGTGACCTTCCTCTCCCTAGTGAGCCCCCCTCCTACTGTGCTTACCAGTGTGGGGTGCCTTCTCCCTGAAGCCCCAGTTGCAGAAGTAGTGTTAAGATTCCTGGTGGGTGCTTGCCTTTCGAGCCCTCGGTGTGCCTGAAAAGGGTTCTGAGAAGATCCTTGTTATCTTCCTGTTATCTCTCTCTGCCCCCCGTCACCCATGCAATTATATTGGGTGATCATTGTTTAAAAGAAGTGATCTCTTTCTGGAAAGCGCTCAATCACTTAGGTCCTCGCTTTTGTATAGGGGCTCACAAGCGTCTATTTGCTTGGCCTATATGAACCCTCACAAAGGTTTGAGTACATCTGCCAATTGCCTATTTCCCCAATATTCAGGGGCATATAAAAGCAGCAGTGGGCAATCTCAGGCAACTTTTCCTGATGGGAACGTGGAAAGAGAATAAACACCCCAGAATCCACTGCTGAGGAGGTCATTCAATAAAGCCCTTTCCAGTTCAGCAAAAATGAGGTACCAAGAGCCAAGGAGGCTAGTTTCTTCCAACATGAAGCCAGAGTTCAAATGTTTTTGACTAAATTTATATCCCCCTTTTTTGGAATGTGTCCGACAAACCTATTGCATTAGTCTTGGGACATATTTCATTTATGTCCTGCTGGTTTGGTGCTACTGTAATTCTTTTGCATAGTGGTTTTGCTGTTAGTTTAAATGTCCATGATTGGTTACACTATTTTTGTATATACATATACATATATACATACCCCACCCATCTGGCTGGGTTTCTCCAGCCACTCTGGGCGGCTTCCAACAAAATATTAAAAATACAATAAAACACCAGACATTAAAAACTTCCCTAAATAGGGAATGTATATTCATAAGATGGGTAACTAGGATTACGCTGTTGGGCTGCACTCTTGTACCCACTCACCGAGGTGCAAGTCCTATTGAACTCAATGGGACTTACTTTTGTGTAGACATGTACATAAGTGCACTATTAACTTTTAGTTGATTAATCTGCCAATTAAATTATACAGCCTCCCTCCATTTACGACACATCCAACTAAACAACAGCAGTGCCACAAAAGCAGAACTGTGTTTAGTGATACGTCTACATTTCCCCCAACTCAAAATTCTTATGTAATATTTTGAGAAGTGAGTAAATGCACTGCTACTATTGGACACACGTTTTAACCTTATATGTTCATTATATGTGTGTTTGTGGGTACAGAACCAGAAAATATTGTATTTTTCGTCCTATAGGGCGCACCGGCCCATAGGACGCACCTCGTTTTTTTGGGGGGAAATGAATAAAGAAAATTATTTCCCCCCCCCCAGCCGCGGCTGCAGCCCCAAGCCTTGCGCACACCTGCCCGAAGCACGGGGCGCCCTCCGGAGGGCTCCCCATGCTTCGGGCTGCAGGCTGCTGCCCGCAAGCCTTGTGAGCCCGCGGGAACTCCCGCCGGGCTTGCAAGGCTTGCGGATAGCTTCCTGAAGCCTGGAGAGCTAGAGGCATCGGTGCGCACCAACCCCTCTCACTCTCCAGGCTTCAGCGAAAGCCTGCATTCGCCCCATAGGATGCACACACATTTCCCCTTCATTTTTGGAGGGGAAAAAGTGTGTCCTATGGGGCGAAAAATACGGTAGGTATCTTCACACATAACATATAACGAATTTTTATCCCAGAGAAGCTGCCCCCAAGGTATTTTAAGCATGGTTTTCACTTCCAGTGTACTGATGAGATCAGTGAGACTAAACACAGTGCAGATTTAATAATATATAAGGTGTAATACCATATTAGAATGTCACTGGCGAAGATCTGAGTCTAAATATTAAACACAGCTGTACTTTTTAAAAACCTAAGATGCTGCTGTGATGCATGTGTATTAAAGTCATTTCTAGAGTCAGACAACCCAGTTTATTCCATTTAGCTGCAGTTCTCCAGAGCTGGACATTAAAAAAAAAGCAGTTCTCACGCAAACATGGCAGAGAACAGGGATTAGAGATGCGTTAGGAAAACATTTGTTTTGCATGAGACATTCATTTAGGATGCTTTTGCACGGCTGCAGAGGACAGTGGCAACAAAGGTCGCCAACATTCTCAATGGGTGCATGAGTATGTACAAGAAAACGGCTTCCTCAAATCTGCAGAACGATATTTGGTAAAGGCAGGCAAAAATCCACATATCCCCACCACCACTACTTGGGTCTGCAGTAGAGAACAGCTTTGGATTGGCTCCGTAAGCCTGAGCTGTGCCCGAATCTAAGGTATGTAGTGTGTGAACATGAATAAGCATCCATTTCAAGCATTATACGAGAACTGTAGAAACAGGGAGTGCAACTCAGGCCCCATATGCACTATACATTCAAAGCTGTATCACACCATTTTAAGCCACCAGTTGTGGCTTTCCCCAAAGAGTCTGGTATCTTGGTTTTCTATTAGCACTTGAAAAGGGGGGAGTATCCAGAAAAAGTGGTAGCCCAGTAACAGGCCTGCTACTTCATCTCGAAGTCTAAGACCTGACTTAAAAAATGGAAAGTGCTTCAGGTATCATATGTTTACCATTGCTTTTTCATAATCATGATACAAATTCATGGTTTTATGATGGCCCTACAGAAGATACACACATGTGATCTGAACTGGTCTGCATTTGTATTGGTGCTCTTCAAATCACGCTTTTGCATACTTGCTCATACATATCACCATAAAGGCCACTGGTTTTGAGCTATCATTTCAGACATCACTTCTCACATATGCCACACTTGTTTTAAGGAACAGATTTGGAAACTACACTTTGTAAAATATATTCCTTATGGATAGGTGCTGGTTATGTAGAGCTGAAATTGCATGAGCTGCAATGCGATAGGAAACGCTGTTTTATATGCTGAATTTTTTATGCCTTTAAGGAACAAACGCATTCAGAAACAGAAGCAGAGGCCTCCTTCCTTTAAAAGCAAGCAAGTAAAGTAGCATTTACTATTCTCAATTAATGGCATCTTGATGGGGAAGGGGGGGAATTAAAGTTATTTCTGAGTAGCAAACTTAGATGGATTGCTAATGTGCAAAGGCCTCTTTTTTGGTTACAAAAAAAGTCCACACAATGATTGAAAGACTAAAATTTATGCTGTGGCTCAGTATAGACTAATTTTACTTCAGACACATTCTTGAAAAGAGTGTTCCAAAGACGACACTCCATTTTCTTTATTATTTTTCAATGATGTATCAAAATGCAGATTAAAGTATCTCAACCACTGCAGAACTTTCATAAAACTTAGTGATGATCACAGTCTACCATATCAGGAAGCAGTAATACATCTTGATCATATTCTCCTATGGATTATTAGGAAAACCTAATGTGGTAGAACACAGCGTAATAGCTACTTTTTTAAAAAAAGAAGCAGCAGCTTTAACATACTCTTCTTTAACATATACATAAAATATAATAGGACTGGATGTTAGCTGGATTTCACTTGCAGTGGTACCCTTTCCACTGCCAGCTAAACAGTAGGATGAATGGGCAGCATCTGTTGCAATGGCAGCCAGCCGCTGATGGAGGGACCATCTACCTGCAAAAATGGGAGGGGCAGGATGGAGAGGCAGGATGCACTATGGGGTAGCAGAATGTGGGTTGGCTAGAATATCCTGAAAAATATAAGGGAAAGCCAATGTTCAAGTAAAGCTGATCAGTATAACGAACCACTTTTCCCCACAATGCTTCTTTCCTGCCAATGGGCAATTTTTGGTAAGAACTCTCTTTATGAAAACACACATTACAGGTCAGAAATTGTTTTGCCGATTGAAATTAACTCAGATCTTGAGTTAATGCTTTAGAACACTAAATTGTCTACAGGCCATTAGTAATTGGCCTATGAGATTTCATAAAACCTTTAAAGAGAAACTTTGTACTGGCTTTAGATTGGTTCTGAAACTGAGATTAGGGAAGCAATGTTTTATGAAGCAATTTGACGGTAAGAAGCAGGAGAAAAGGAAAGACCACCAGCAGTTAGTGAAAGCCTGTTAATAGCACAAATATGATAATTGAAATGGGCTTCACTGAATATCGTGAATATTCTAAGGTATCTTTCTATTAGCACAGGTGTGGATACACAACAGCATCAGAAGTAAAGAGTTGGGAGCCAGCTGGCATCTCTGGTTAAAAAGGGTCAAATAGCAGGTAATTGGTAAGACTTCTGGTAGAGACTCTGGAGAATAGCTGCCCAACAGAGCAGTCCATCAGGTAGATGGACAAATGCCCTGAGCTGTCACAAGGGAGTTTCCAATGTTCCTAAGAAGACAGTGCAGTCGGTCCTGTCAAATGGTGAGAGCTATCAAGGTGGGCCCTGCAGGAAGTCATAACTGAGTGCAATGTGCTACTCTGGCCTTTCCTGTTTCCAATCTTCTAACAGTGGGCAAATAGATCTATGGATTGGATGCAACTAGATCAGTTAATCACTACCAATGCAGATAAATGCAACAGGGTAGTAGCCACATGCAGGATAGTCATTCAAGAAGATATATGGAGGCTGGACTCCTTTACGCATCCTACATTTGCATGCTCAAAAAGTAAACATTTTGGGGGTGTAAGAATGAGACATGTCTCCAGCTTTGATTCAGAATGAAAGGGTGCCTTCAGCTTTCAGAGGTTTTGAAAACATCGCAAAACAGCAGAGGATTCGAGCAAAAACATGGCCTGTTTAGAAATCAGACCCTAAGAAGGGCCAGTGAGTGGTTGCTGATTTCCACATTGCAGCAAAAAAATGACAATAATATACCAGTTTAATCAAAAGTGCAGGAGAAAACTTTTTTCCCCTTTTAGTGCCAAAGAGAAGAGTACATTGGCTAAATTTCAATTTGCCTCTGCAAAATGTTAAAGACATGTCATTTTCTGATACCAGAAAGACAAATATGAGCAACTAAAAAAGACAGCTCCCTCACTTTTAAGTGATGGAAAGTCAATTTGCATCATAATTACAAGCAAGTCTGTATAGCAGTGCGTTTAGTTAAAGCAGTAAACTACTATAATAAAAATGCACCTGGGGAATATTTAGAGAAAGCACTAATGATTTCTTCCCTAGTGGTTAATAAATTCACTTCCAGATCAATTTGTTCATGATAGAAACTTGAGAACATAAACAGTTACACAGGCACATTAGAGTGTGTCTTTTTCAGTATAAATGATTTATTACAATGATTAGCAGCACATAAACAATTTAAAATACAACTCTAATTAGTTTTTTGGAAGAAAAGGAGAAAAACCTTCCTAACTCTCTCTTCACATTATGTTTTACTTTTCTAAGTGTGTACTTTTTAATTAAATCCAAATGTCACAATAAATTTAAAGTGTTTTATTACCACTCCGGCTAACTAAGCCATTCATGCAAGCACCCATTATATTAAACCAGATGCAGGGCTGAGAGTGGCTGGGGAGGAGAGAGAGGGGTGGGAAAAGAGGCAATCATTTCTGTATTTGACAAGAGACTTTACAAAAGGTTTAAATACCACAAGATTTTTGGCAAGCATTTTCAATTTTACCCGAGGAAGCTGGTCAACTAATTGATGTTTAAAACCATTTCCAAGTTTGAAAGCGTCAGACTCCATTAAACTGTCCCTTCTGGGGTTGGAGTTGCAAGGGAGGGAAAGAGAAGAGCCGAAAAGAGTGACACTTCTGCCTAGCCTGGGAGTTTTGTCTTAAATGCTTCAGAACTTCGGTTGTAAAAGGCTGCCTTGTGGCACACATTAAACTTAGTGTCTGGATAAAAGGTTCTGATGTCTTAACAGTGGGTGGAACTGGTGTTATACAGGAAGGAGCAAAATGAGAGAAGCGAACTTTCTCCTTTTGCACTTTTGAGTGGAAGGTTGGAACGCTGTATCTCCTGAGATGTGACATCGGAGGTGTCAAGGAAGACACACTGATGGCTCAGGACGAGTGTCATGCTGCTAATTTCTTAGCCATACTGAAGAGCTTAGGAAAAGACCACAGGAAACACTCCAGCTTCAAAATTTGTTTCGATTTAGCCCTGCCGCAGACTCAAGCTACATTCACACTATGTTGCTACTTTAAATGGCCATGGCTCCCCTCCTCAGAAGAATTCTTGGAGGGTTAGTTTGTTAAGGGTGCTGAGAGTTGTTAGGTGACCTCCTATTCCCCTCACAGAGCTACCATTCCCAGAATGGTTCGACAATCAAACCCTCTTGACAGGGAACTCTGGGAATAGTAGCCCTGTGAGGGAAGAGACCAAACAAATTAGGCCATGCACTAAATAATTATTCAGTAACCTAGCAGAAAAGTCTTAACCTGAGGCGCGCTTTTGCTAATGGGGCCTCTTGCTGCCGCTGCACCGCCAGCATGATTTCCGTTCTCATCCTGGGGAAAAGTTCTCAACTCGAGGTAACTCTTTCAGGTTAGCCGAGTTTGTAACCTGAAGCGTTTGTAACCTGAGGCATTTGTAACTTGAGGTACCACTGTATTGTCAAGTACCACTTACCAACTTAAACATTTTTGAAGAGATTAATTTATATTTATGTTTTATATATATATATATATATATATATATAATGTTGTTATGTTATATTTAAGTAACTTTGGGTTGCCTTGGGCACGATATAAATAAATAAATAAATAATGTACCTATGGGTTCAATCCTATGCACACTTAATAGATGGAACCCACTAAACTCAATGAAACCTACCTCTGAGTAAACATGCAAAAGATTGTGTTATCAATAACAGCTACCCCATAGGAGGCCTTGCCTCTGATATACCATCCAAGAAAATATGAATGTTTCCCTAAAGCAACATGAAGGATGAAAAGTGTTACGTACTAACCAGCTGTGTTAGTAGTCATGTATTTAGATACACAAAACCAACACAAAGAGATTAATACTTAGTTAAAGTAGACCTAATTACTAATTTGCTTGGGAAGCTGGAATCTTGATTCCCAAGTATTCAACATAACTAAAAAACCAAGAGGATCATTTAACTATGCTTTGCTGAGGAACCAATGAAATTAATAGGCATAGCTTAGACATGCTAATTTAAATGGGCCTACTCTGAGTATAACCAAGTTGAATACCACCCGTTTTTAAGTGGAACCAAAAAGTTATTATTTAAAAACAAGTTTCAGAATCAGGGATTGAAAACTTTTAAGTGCTACTAACATGGAAGAAAAATTACAGAGTTCCCTCCCTTCAGAATTATTTTTTTCAATGTGCCTTTTCAATCTCCCTTTTCTTAAGGAAGAAAAGTATATTTTTTTAGAGCACAGCATTAAAAGAATAGAGAAAAGCAAACCTCTGAACATACATGTATTGAGAAGAGGTCATTTGCCAAATATACCTCCTGCTAGCATCCATACTGTTTGACTGAAAAAGCCTATTGAGAACTGTAAAGGACGTGACATAAAGGATTTCTAACACAGATTACTTAACATTGGAGGGAGGCAGAAATATTCTGTATGCAACCAACTTCTTTCAGATGGGTTTCTCTTGAGCCTTTCTTTTGCTCTTCTCCGTCTACCTCCCCAAATTCCAACAATTAAAACTGTGTTCCCACTATGGACTTTCATAGAGCAACTTTGATAAAGCACAGCGGAAAGAATAGACTACTGTTTGAAACAAGGACTAAAAAAATCCCGAACTGTTACTCAAGTTTTGCGACTGAAGCTATCCACCCACTGGTGGAAATCCAGGGTCAAATCCTGTTTTAACACATTCATTTTAATTGAGGGCCAAACTAGATACAGTGGCAGCAGTTTCACAGGTTGGACCCATGTGTGCTCACAAGAAAGCCCTTATTAAATTCAGTAGGCTTAAGCCCCACTGATTTCAGCGAGCACCAAGTGCCAACTAACTTGCCATGCCATCCTATGTGTGCCCACTCAGAAATAAGCCCTAGTCGTGACTCCAACTATGCTTACAGCCTTATAGTGCAATCCCATGCATGTATACACAGAATAAATTCCCAAAGTTCATGGGGACTTAGTAATTGCAACTATCAGGTGGAAAGGTGATGGCAGGGGATCAAATTTTAAAAGCAATGGGGATTTGTGGAACCCTTTCCTCAATACCCACTACAGTGGTGCCTCGCAAGACAAAATTAATTCGTTCCGCGAGTTTTTTCGTCTTGCGGTTTTTTTCGTCTTGCGAAGCACGGTGTCGGAAAAGTTTTGGAAAAGCTTCAAAAATCACCAAAGTCTTCAAAGACCTCAAAAAAGGCTACCACACCGCGTGCTATGAGTTGCTCCTCGAAGTCAAGTCGCAACTGTATTAACGGTTTTAAGAAAAAGGAAACAAACTTGCAAGACGTTTCCGTCTTGCGAAGCAAGCCCATAGGGAAAATCGTCTTGCGAAGCAACTCAAAAAACCAAAAACCCTTTCGTTTTGCGAGTTTTCCGTCTTGCGAGGCATTCCTCTTGCGAGGTACCACTGTATGTGCTTACTTCTCTACATCTCTTTTCTCCCAGTCAAGACCACTGCTTGCTTGGGCTTAGGAGAAAAATGTCTGGAAAGAGAAACCAGCAGGAGCTTCTATACACTCTCAATCTGCGCAATTCTTTTGTTTTTTAAATACTGTATATTTTTTTCTATTTTAAAGGCCAAGCTACATGTGATGGGCAGTTTTGTGATTTTCCCCCAGACACTTTTCGAAAATAAAAGCTATCGCTTGGGTTGAAACTGAGAATGAGGTGGTGGGAGGGTGGGACGGGTGCTTAACCCTTTCCCTATTTCCTTATTGTTCATTGCAATCATGGTATCATCCATCATTCAGCTGTCCTCCTCAACACAGAGAAAAAGATATGGGTTCAAAGAATTCCCCACCCTGCAGCCCCAGGAAGTAGTGGGGAGGGTTCTGTGCAGACAGCAGGAAAACAAATGGTTAAGAAGCCCCTCCCTCTGCCAGTTTTCTGCTGCTGATTTCAGACTCCCATTGCTGCTTTTAATAACAACAACAACAACAACAACAACAACAACAACAACAACTGTTGAGAGGATGAATAAATTAACCTTAGAGTAGGAATGGGTGAATCTGTCAGCTTTGGTTTCTCTCCATTTCTCATTTTTCTAATCTTCAGTTTGTTCAGTTTGTTATTATTTTTCAGACATTGCAGAAATACAGTTACCATCAGCTCCAGCCAGTATGGCTACTGACTAGGGATGATAGGAGTTGTAGTTGCACAGGAACACAGATTCTAGAGGGCTGCAAGCTAGCTTCCCCTGCCTTAAGAGAGAAGAGTGAAATGTGTGAACATCAGGGGAGGGGATGGAAACATTTCGTTAAATTTTGGAAAATAACCAGTGTGTTGGGTTTAAACTAGCTAAAACTGCAGGTCTATGAACAACGATACAATGTCACATGCTTCCATCAATTTTGAAAAGATACGTGCAAACGTAAAATAGCTAAGCAATGAAGTGCATAATTATAATGTACAAATGTATAATGCATAATGCATATTGCCAGGAACAGCAACACATGAACTTGTTTACTTTGTTAACTGAACGGTGGAGGATTATATGGACATGTATTTTTTTTTTTGTTTAAAATCAAATCAGTTTAAAGAAGAAAAAAGAAAGGGGTATTTTGTTATACATTTGTTACTATTGTTGTTCTTTTTGTTGTTATATCCCATTTTTCCTCACACGTGAAGATGTTCCATTTCAGCTTTCACTCTATATTCCACCTTCAATTTCACAATCAACAACTTTTTTTTGCATCAAAGCAAGTGGTAGTACCATCTATTAAAAAGAGTCTCTTGATACAAGCAATATTCATGTTTTACCAATGTATACATTTACTCCATGAAACGTCCCATGGAAAACAGACACTGTGAAGGACCCATGGCTCAGAGGAGCAGAGCGAGCTCTGACTTAAAAGATGGAGCAGATCCATCGGATCAGTGACTCAAGGGGGAAAGACAGGCACCAGCAACACAACCAACTATCAATAGTTACTAACTCTGATGGCCAAGCTGTACCTCTAGGGACAGAGTCAGCATGCCTCTGAATACCAGTTGCTGGAAATTGCAGGAGGGAAGAATGCTCTCGCATTCAGGTCTTGCTTGTGGGCTTCCCATAGCCATCTGGTTGGCCGCTGTAAGAACAGGATGCTGGACTAGTTGGACCACTGGCCTCATCCAGCAGGTTCTTGGCCTGAGTCAGAGCCAGAGCAGATCAAGAGCTCTGAAGTGTTCTGCCCTCCAATGCTGTCCCCCCTCCCCAGGAACTGATCTCTCCATGCCCATGTCATTTCATCAATGCAAGGATGTTTTGGAATGGAACAGTGTCTGGGCTGAGCTCCATGCCAGAGACCTGTCCCTTTACAGCCTGAAAGATGCCTAGGAGTTGCAGGGCAGTCCAGGAGTTGCATCATCTCTGAGTGGTAAACTTGCCATGAGAGTATAAAACCTTTCAGGCCACTCTAAGACTTGCTGGAGGGAGCTGCTTACTTGGAGTTCGCCTAGACACTGCATCTTCTGGACTGCCCTGCCCTATTGTACCATGTGGGTGGTGGTGGTGGTGGTGGTTGTTGTTATGGACAGGCTTTTACCATGCTTTCTTCCTCCACTAACAACTGTTCCAACACTCTAGTTCCTTATGTTTGGGGGTGTGCCAAATCTGCCTGAGAACTGTCACTAATTCTCTTTGTGTACTGACTTCACGTTAACCTCAGCCTGCAGGTGAAACCTAGTAGCAACTTTACTTACACCAAGAACTTTGCTTGCTTATGTTACTGGGCATTTGCACACATGAGAGAATCTGGAGGAAATTTAGCTGGGGAGTTCTGCTGCCCAGCAAGTCAATAAGGGGTCGGGTGTAGACCCAAAGGCAGCAGGCTCAAGCAGGTTGAGTTACGCTGGCCTGAATTATGGCCTCTGTTCATCCAAAAACTCAAAGGAATCATATATTTGCTCAGAGTGCTTCTTGATGGAGCTACAAGATTGCATCCTCGCTTGATCATTGTTTTGTATATTTCTAGGACACCGTTTCTGTTTTAAAGAAATGTGTAAACCATATACCGTAAAGTACATTATTACTCTTATTTGCAGGTGCCCTGACTCAGCTACTGTCAGCATCTCCATCAAATGAGAAGAAGATGGAGCAAAGGCATAAACAAAGCCTCTTCTCTCTTCCCCTAAACAGCAAAACAATGCAAGGAGGAAAACAAGAGACATTTAATTCACGAAACGGCATAACAGCCAATTTATTCTTCCTCACAGTTCTGAGAGACAAAGCCATCTTCCTCAACGACTATCAGCACCTAATTATTCATGTCACAAACTGAATCAACAAGGATGAACCAAAATAATGTCAGCTTTGTTGCATTCTTTTGGCTTATATGTTGGATGCAAAATACATCCTTTCTGCTGTCATCCCAGTTCCCTAGACTGGTTGATGAAGAACCCCAATATTAATGGTGCTGTATAGATAGCATATCCATCAATGGTTTTTGTTTTGTTTTATTTGTAAAAATCTATTAGGACTGGTTGAGATTTAATGCTACACTTGTTTTAAATAGTAGGGGTGGCCATGCCCTATGGGATCTTACGTTAGAAAACACTCAATGCAGAAAGCTTGGGATCCTGGCTATGTTCATATCAAGGCATAGATACTTTGGACTGTAACAGCCATCTCGAGGGCACTGGGTTGGCAAAGGCTGGCACAGGTGATCCTGCAACCTGATCCTGATTCCTAAACCTGGTTTCAGCATTAAGTGTAAACCATCTCACAGAAAGAAAACGGCAAGTATTAGGAACTAGTTTGGCAAATGCTGTGTAGCAGTCACCTTTATTGCTTCTATATGACTTAAATAATAAGTTTTGGGTAGCAGTTAAAAAAGGAAACAAGCTCTTTCTCTCTCTCTCTATTATAATATTATGTAGGTTGCTTCCACACTATGATCCTTTAGGGCAGCTGAAGCACTACTTTCGCCCCAAATCAGCTGGAAGTGCAATTATAATTGTGGTTCCACAAACCATTTAATACAGCTCTATATTAACGCCTCACAATGCCTGTCTCCACAGCAAAGGCAAAAGTGGATGATTGCAGCCTTGCTGAGATCTTAAGAATGTTTTACTCTGAAGTAAGCCTCATTGAATGCAATGGTACTTATTCACTGTAAAAATAATGCGCTAAGGATTGCAGCCTTTTCAAAAGTGATATATATATATATATATATATATATATATATATATTGTTGTTGTTGTTTAGTCGTTTAGTCGTGTCCGACTCTTCGTGACCCCCTGGACCAGAGCACGCCAGGCACTTCTGTCTTCCACTGTCTCCCGCAGTTTGGTCAGACTCATGTTTGTAGCTTTGAAGACACTATCCAACCATCTCGTCCTCTGTCGTCCCCTTCTCCTTGTGCCCTCCATCTTTCCCAACATCAGGGTCTTTTCCAGGGAGTCTTCTCTTCTCATGAGGTGGCCAAAGTATTGGAGCCTCAGCTTCACGATCTGTCCTTCCAGTGAGCGCATATATATATATATATATATATATATATATATGTTTGTGTGTATATATATATATATATATATGTGTGTGTATGTGTGTGTATATATATATATATATATATATATACACACACACACACACACACACACACTTAGCTGAACAGTGAAAATATACACCTTTTCCAAAGAAATGCCAACAGCTGTGAGTTAAATTTAAAAGTTACAGGGAAGGGAAAATGCAAGGTGCACAGGGTCTAGATTACCTGCTGTGCTACCTTGTGGCTGCAGAGGATATGGGGATGGCAGCAAATGGTGACCCTGGTGCTCCCCAACCCCAAGATTGTAACATCCTGTCCAGGCATAGCGCGGGGTGGGGGGTGGGGGAGAGCGGGCCACTGAGATAGATGTCCAAAATGCCCAAAAGCTGCTGATGCTCAAGGACATTATGCCCCCATCGTCTCTGAAGTGCAGAAGCTGGAGCAAGAGGCAGATGCTCCATCTGAGGCTGCACAGCAACATGCAGGTGTATGTCACAGACAAGGGAATGGAGAGTTCCAGGGATGAATGAGGGCACTTTCTCACGGCCTCTACCAACATGTAGGGTACCAAAAACAGCCCTTGCTCCTCTAGGAATTTGACTGGCTCGAAGGAGGGGGATTTCTGCTTCTCTCCCTTAACTTTTCTTCCACAACAGCATTGCCAAGTATGTCACCCTAACTCATAAGCCACACAATAGTGCATCAATAGCACTTTAATAGTTTATACATTAAAGTGAGGTGCTTAAACGCCACAGCCACTTGGAAAATTCAGATTCATTTTTTTAAAAAAAGGAAAAAAATGGAATTCAATTAGCTACCAACAAATTAGCAGGGATTCTCTGTACGGATGGCTGAAACACTATACTTCAGATCTTTGTCTATTTCATGTGTTCATTCATAAGACCATTCAGTCTCATTACTGAATTTTTTTTTAAAAATCTATACAAAAAGTTGTATTTATTTTAATACATATGCAAATAAATATTTTAGCATAAAGCATGCACTTAAATACAGTATGTATTTAATCTCAGTGGATGCATTTCTAAACATCTTTTACCCTAAAAGACACATTTTTAATAGATTTTCGAAACAAAAAGTGCAATGCAAAATTCAAAGAAGTGCAAAACCTGAAGGATAATTACATTCTGATCTGTGTACTAGCCTGTGAGGCATGAATTGTGTCAGCTCACTTTGAAAAAGCAGACCAAACAAAATTCTCCTCCATCTCTAATTCCCTGTAAATTTCTCTGGCAATTCCTGGGAATGAGGACTAGCAAGGAAGCAACCAGAGACAGACAATAAGGTAAGGGGAAGGAGACACAAGGAGAGGAAGAGCTGAAGGCTACAATGGCATTTCTTCTTAAAGATGGATCTTCAAATGCTGTTTAAAAATAGAAAGAGATGGGGTGGTGCATATGTGAGAAAGAAGAGAGAGAAGACGAGAAAGCAAAAAGAAACAAAGACAAGCTATACTGGCGCCATCTTGCCATGTGTGTTGCTGAGTATCCACAACTGCTGAGCAGTAAGCATAGCACTAAATGGAAGGCCCATGTGTATTTATACTATGTTAACAGTGGCTTCTTGGAAAATAGCCCAATCAGTACTACAAACAAAGTAGTATTTGAATCAAACCTAACTTAATCCACAGTAGTTAGGCCAGTGTCAATCTATTGACCCTTTCAAATCAACAGGGAGCTTACAGTCCTTGCGCAAGATCTTCCTGCCTCTAATCAGATTCTTAGTGAGTTCTGGTACCACATACATCAGTTTGCAAACTTCTCTCCTGTGGAAACCAAGATTACTTCTGAGCTGCCCAATTATGCCATCCCAGAAGGTGTGTTTTATAGTCATAATCGAATGAACTGTAGAGGGAGAGACAAATTGCAATTACAGTCTAAAGCAGATGGCGGGAGCCTCAAATATCTTGTCCAAGCAACATACAGACCATAAACTCACTGACATATCTATTTATCTATTTGTATTTTTAGGCCATGCCTTGAGGCGAGGCTCTCCAAGATACTAACAGTAGCTGGGCAAGTCAGGATGTTGATTCCCCTCATGTGATCTCTCCCTGTTTCTCTTTATCTTAGACCAAACAAACAGTATTAACTGGTTATATTTTTATAATGTGTTTCTGACAAAAACACACACACACACACCTCTTAAAGTCAATCAAAGCACAGCAACAGTAATAATTTAGAAAAACCCATGAAGGAGAATCATCTATCAAAGAAGTAGAAGAAAATCCTAAAAGCATTCAGTCACCACGCTAAAACGCCATGTTTTGACAAAGTCACAAAAAGAACATAAAGATGGGTGCAGGTAAACTACCCTGGAGACAGGTTTCCACAACATCGGTGCCACAACTGAGAAGGCCCTGGCCTTTGCAATCACCTGCCATATATGATGACTAATAATGCTCGGGACTAATGGGAGAATAACATGTTTTCCCAAGGGCCACGTTTACCCTTGAGCAAGCCTCTGGGGATGGACTCATCATGCCAGCACTGTGTATGACTAACAGTGGATCTGGTCACCTCACACTTTCCCATGCATTCAAAGCTAGCCACACATGTAAATCAGCAGAAATGGGGGGGGGGGTATCGCCCCCTCCCTCTGCTCATCAAATGATTGATCTGATGACTGGGGATGGGGCAATCTGCACTGCCGTCAGGGTGCTGGGCTTTATATCTAGGCTGGGTCTTGGAGGGGATGTAGAACAAATTCACGTGGGAGGCCAGATTAGGCCCCTGAACTGGGGTTAGCTACTTCTGCTTAGACTCTGGTGTCTTGCCTTCATGTGCTATAAATCCTTTGTTGCCCTGCTCAACTTTTCATTGCTCTATGTGTCCACAAATGGAAACAAGCACCAACACCATCAGCTCTGAATGTTTAGTTATTGTTCTCCACCTGTCCCCATGCATATTAGGAAAATATTTATGCATATGGATTTCCTTTGTATTTGCAGCCTTATTAAAGAAGACTTAAGGTAGAATGATTACGCATTTATATGCATCTCGGTGATTATCATTTGACGGCCTACAGCTGCCAGCAATGAAAACTATTGTGCTCCAGATGACACGAAATATCTATTCGTTAGCATTTGAGCTCTCATGGCTTTTGTTACATAGGCAAGGAATTGTTCAGAGCTAAGGTCACTAAGGGATGGACATGAATGTGTGGACTCAGGCTGAGAAATAGTGGCTTGTCCACAGACAGCTAGTGAACTTTTCAGGTGAACACAGATTTGAACCTGGATCACTCATCCTTCAAAAACTTTAGCTATATTCTGGTGTCATCTGAAGACACAATATGCCACAGCAAAAACGTGAGAAGGCACAGGGGTGTGCCATCATCTCTGGGCATGGTCCTTCAGATCTTTATGTGATGAGCACTAAGGTCTGAAGAAGGGTTTTTAAGCATGTTTGACTGGACAGACTTAGAAAACACATGAGCAGATACCCTGACTTTTTAGGGTCCCTGATGACTGGGTAAGTTTCAAAGTGGTTTCAACTAAAAGTACTCAAAAACCTTATCCAGATCTTTGCATAAAAACTGCAAAGCAGCTGGCTTGACTTGGAATTGTATGCCTGATATTTTACTGTCCAGCAGTCCCCCAGTTGCTCGCTTTGCATGCTAACATTAATTGTGTTCCTTTCTTCAGGCTAGGTCATCAATTTGAAACTATTTGACTTCATCTGCATGTGGCAAGAGTTGACATTTATGGAAGGCTAGTGTTTCAACCTAGTTCAACCCTAGTGAAGACTACAGTAGTCAATTTATGCACTCTCTATGTGTGACGATACATTCAAATACTATCACCATGCAAAACTGATGTAGTGAAACTATGCGATGCTGTTACCATGTCAACGAGTAATATATGAATCAAGCATCCAGGATGATCACTTGGGGATGACCTGGAAGGTCTTTCTTTCGCTTATGAAGTTCATTCAGATCCAGGTTGCCAGCCCTCCTATTTAGCAATATCTCCTGCAAGGGAAGAATTATGGTATCCAGTCCAACAGAAGGCATTGCACCTAACTGCCTAAGCATTAGAAATGAGGCCAGCGTTCAAGCTGAGGATCAGCAAGTCTGGATTCAAGGATTAACAAAAAGATCTGTTGCCACAATCACAGAAAACCCCAGTCTTAAAAACAAGGTAGGGTGTCAGTTATCAACAGTGGGAAATGAGAGAGAGGATGAGGAATGAAAAAAGGACAAAAGCAAGTATGTGTACAGTGCCACTGTTTCAGCACTGTTTGGATATCATGCTGAACCATGGCTTAATGAACCATGAACAAGCCTAGCCTGCTCTTGGGCTTGTGTCCCACCCCACTCTGTCCTTTTCCCCGCCTCCTTGTGCTGCTGAGAGGAGCAGGTTTGGCTTAACTAAGAGTAGCTTAAAACAAGCCAACTTCAAGTCATTGTTTCTAATGCTGGTGTGTTTAAACCATGGTTAACAAAAACCATATAAACCAGTTTGGATAACATGGGAAGCTATGGCAAACCCAATGCAAAAGTCAACATTTCCAAATTCCTCCTGGCTGTAGGGAAGGAAGACAAGGAAAGGGGGAGTGATGGAGCGCAGAAAAGGCTGAACTTGTTCATGTCTTGCTAAAGCAGGGGTGTCTAATATTTTTCAAAGGGACACAAGTGCCTTATAGGCCTCTCACTCTCACACACATGCGCATTCGTGCACATACCACAACACATCTCTAACACAGCTACACCTCTGGAAAAGGTTTACTATTACGATGACAAGTATTTTACTTTGGAACCTCTTCAACAATTAACCTGCAAACTGGAGAACAGACCACACACCCCATTGTAGGTTACACACATCATAACCCAGATGGATGGCCATCTGTCATGGATGCTTTAGTTGAGATTCCTGCACTGCAGGCGATTAGGCTAGATGACCCTTGGGTCACTTCCAACTCTACAATTCTAAGATCTTCTGCCAGTGGTCCTTGGATTTCTAACACCCACCAGCCCCAGCCAGCAAGGACAATGGTGAGAGATGATGGGAGCTGGAGATCCGGAACATCCAGCACTTGGGATCACTAGTTCCCTCACCCTGGGATATGCTGTCTTCTATGAAAGGCTATTCATTTCAGCCTTGCATAGCTAATCCAGCATCTTAGGTAACATTACTTTTAGAATCCAAGATTTACGTTGTCCTGTATTTTGAAAGTAATGGGTTTTTTAAAAAATCAAGCAAAACATCTAGCAGAAAAATAAAATAAACATATCTTCAGGCTGCAATGAAATGTGCAGGGTTTTCCTGCCAAGTGAATTTTGATTAAAAATATTGGTTGTATCCAAACAATAAGGCCATTCTAGAATAGCAGGTTTGAGAGAAAAGCCCAAGGCTACGAGGGATAGGCTTCCTAATTTGATGCATTTGCATTTAAGCTGCGGTCAAGTGACGTCAAAAGGATGGCTAGGGACTCTCACCTGCTTTATGTGCAAAGATATCAAGGTGGGTGATTTGTAAAGCATGCTGAAAGTTTGTTCTCAGATTAAAAATAACTCTACTGTTTCGTATCGGCCCTCACATTTGAACCATTTTTCCCAAATACAAAGTTTTAAAGCAAATGAAGAATTACCTTTGTCTTAAGTAATAAAATTAGGTCCTGATCCTCTAAATAGACAGAATCCTAAGTGGGATCCCTTTCTCAATCTGTAAAATTATGCCCAATTTAAAAATGATGTCGAATATTTACTAGCTGTGGGCAGGATTCCTGCATTGCAGGGGGTTGGACTAGATGGCCCTTGGGGTCCCTTCCAACTCTACAATTCTATGAATCTATGAGCACTTTCAGGAATTGGATGACAACCTTTACAGGTCACTTTATAAATAAAAAGGCACATCAGTCTCACCTAAGGATCAGTGAGTGTGCAGATGTGTTCGTAGATCTGTGGAACACAGACGACACAGGGATCCCTATTGATTTCAGTGGAGGGAACTGATCAAAGAAACATGCAAGGATAGACTCCTAAGACAAACCCTTCCCAGGCAGAGTATAATGTGAGCATTATTTCTCATGCGCTCAGAGGAAGTTGCTGATAAGCAATTAAATGTCTGCTGCAGATAACGGCTACACGATCCTTGGCAGTTGGGTATCCAGACCAAAAGTGTTGATAACTAGCACCAAAGGTATGGCAACGTTGGCAGATCAGTTATAGCTCCTAAATGTTTGAAACTGGCTCATAGATTGGTTTTTAAAAAAATAATAATAATGTATACATTTTATATTTTATAAACCTAGGACAATTCAATCCCTCCCTAAATCTACCCTTTTGAACATGAAAGAGTGATGGCCTCCAGGTGTTGTTGGACTACAATTCCCATCATCCCCAGGCAGCATAGCCAATGGTCAAGGATGATGGGAGTTGTGGTCCAACATCTGGAGTGCACCACTTTGCTTCCTGGGCCTGAGATAGTCTTCCCCCAAACATATTGACAACCAGTAGGGAACAAGAAAAAGGAACAGTAGAAAAGAAAAGAGGAAAGAAAGATGGTTTAAGGGCAGGAGGAGAAAAAGGAAGAGGGCTTATTATTATACCAGGGTCCCCAGATGGCCTTGGGCCACTGATGTTGTCCAACTTTATTTACTTATTTAATAACCCACACTTTCAGAACATAAATCATACAGCATACACAATAAAGCCAGTCCATATGCATCTATAAAGCATAATTCAAAACATCCATGCAAAATGGGTAGAGACTGGCTGGCTAAAAAGAGGACTTCATATTGTGAAGGTGTGTCTAAATATTACAGTTTCCAAAGATGTCTGAAAGAAGGCAGGGATGGTTCCTGGCAAACCTCTACTGGTACGAAGTTCGATGGGCAAGCCCACCTGCACTAAAGGCTCAGCCCATTATGAAGTCCGACCATACCTCAGGGGTGTGGGCAATCACGAGAAAATGCCCCATCAGGGGATCTCAATAATCAAGATGGAGTACAAGAGATCAGACAATCCTTAAGATACTTGGGGCCCAAGTTGTTGAGGTCTTTGTGAATTGACAAAAGAATCTGGAATGTGCAGCTGTCTCAGTAGTGGAATTACATGTTGCCAGGCCTCTGCATTCTGTACTAGTTGAAGCTTCTGGACCAGTTACTATAACTCCCATCACCTCTAGCCAGCAATGGTCAAGGATGATGGGAATTGTAGCCTAACAACGTTTGGTGACTCAAGGTTTAAGAACACTACATGATGCCAAGCAATTCTGAGTAGATGTCATATGGGCACAACAACATGTTGCATTTTAGCTGTCACCGTTTTACGTGTTTGCTTTTTAATAATTTTGCTCTGGCTACCACCTGCACAGACATGGAAGAACACTTTGAAAGAAGAAAATGTATAGAAGGCTTTGTCTCCCCATCACTCCAAACTCCTCATGCACTGAACTGGCTATTTTCTTAGCTACCTTGGAAGTTATGAAGGCAGAAACCAAGCCAGCTATTATAAATTCACATAAATAACCTGATATCTTAATTATTAAAACCTGCTCTTGCATACCAGGTACACTTTTCTTTAAAAAGGAAATGGTATGCAAGGTTGAGGCATCATTACACAGTATTAAAATGTTAAAAGGTCCACGCTTTCTGTTGGTTTAGTCATACGTTACCCAAGAACCACTGATGGCAGCCATAAAGCTTCCCTTAAATTATTAAGTATAAAACACCAGACTGTAATATTTTGCTAAACCAAAGTACAGACACAGACAAAGATGTCATTTCAATATTTGAAGCCTGCAAGTTTAATTTAAAATAAGAGCAAACCAATAAGCTCAGAAAATAGCACTGTGTGAGAGGGAAATTACACTGCTAGAGAAAAAAGGGGGAAGGACTTAAGAAATTTATAAAAGTAATCTCCAAGTGGAAATTAGAAATCAACCCCTAGAAACAGAGTAACACAAAAGAAATATTACTGTCCACTTTCTAAATCAATATAACACTGCTACACGACAGAATTACCATGGTAACTCAAGTAAAAAGAATAAAGCAATTCTTATTATTTCAAAATAAAATCACAGCCTGAAGCCCAGCTTTTATTACAGCTGCTGATAGATCACTGGCTTGTATTTATCTGAAATATTGCTTTTCAATCAGCTATTTTATGAATGTACCTATTTCGCTGAGCAGCCCACTTAAAGAGTGCACTTTTTTCCAAAAAGAAAAGGCTAACAAATGAGTCATATGGGGGGGTGTGCCTGTGATCTTAACTAGGAATGTGAGCCCAGAACTTCACCAAGGAAAGTATCAGAGTGCAAGGGTGTGTGATTAAAATCAAAAGGAGGCCTAGGTTTCTTATACTTTGGGGGTTGTGGGCCTGAACTGTTACAGGGGAAATATTGTCAACAATGCTCATTAAACTACCGTATTTTTCGCCCTATAGGGCGCACCGGCCCATAGGGCGCACTTATTTTGGGGGGGGGGATAAAGAAAAAAATTATTCCCCCCCCCGAGCCCCAAAGAGCAAAGAAGCCAGGACAGCTAGCGGGATCCATCCCGTTTTTAGCCTCGGGGCTGGGGGCAACCTCGCCATCACTCCCGGAGCTTGCGGGGCTGGGGGTGAGGGAAGCCTGAGCTTCCCCCAACCCCAGCCCCCAGAACGGATCCAGAAGCGACGGTGAGGTTGCGCAACCTCGCCATCGCTCCCGGAGCTTGCCGGGCTGGGGGCGGGGGAAGCCCAAGCTTCCCCCAACCCCAGCCCCCAGAACGGGTCCGGGAGCGAAGGCGAGGTTGCGCAACCTCGCCATTGCTCCCGGAGCTTGCTGTCCGCAAGCCTTGGGAGCCCGGCGGGAAGTCGCGCTGGGCTCCCAAGGCTTGCGGAGAGCTGCCTGAAGCCCGGGGTGCGCCCCGCTGCGCTCCCCGGGTTTCGGGCTGCAGGCTGCTGTCCGCAAGCCTTGGGAGCCCGTCGGGAACTCCCGCCAGGCTCCCAAGGCTTGCGGATAGCTTCCTGAAGCCTGGAGAGTGAGAGGGGTCGGTGCGCACCGACCCCTCTCGCTCTCCAGGCTTCAGCGAAAACCTGCATTCGCCCCATAGGACGCACACACATTTCCCCTTCATTTTTGGAGGTGAAAAGTGCGTCCTATAGGGCAAAAAATATGGTAAACACTGGTCACAAGAGTTTGACCAGTTGGAATCTATTGCTTGTTTAAACAACTTAGCATGTGTTGGAAGTGTTTTGCATATAGAACCACTGGCATCCGTTTCTAACAAGATTTCTGAAAACCACCAGATCTTAACCAAGCAGACTCATGACTCCAGAACATTACACACACTTTGCCCTGATTGAAGGCCAAGGGATGACTTTCTGGTCTTCTCCTGAGTGTTTTTGGGTCTGCAAAGGAGCACTGATGAAGAAGAGCTAACAGCAACAATCCTCTTCCAATTTTTGATTCTGCCCAATACTTGATTGAACAAAACATATGCAGATGTGCAAAAGTATTAGCCAAGACAGGAACAACACTAGAATGCACTCTTGATTCATCAGTAAGGATACCCATGAATTCTTTTGAGAAATTATATATCGAGGACAGAGATAGACAATGTGGTACCCTCCAGATGTTGCAGGACTACAACTCCCACTGCCCTTGGCCATGTTGGCTGGGGCTGATGGGAGTTGTAGCCTGGCAACATATAGAGAGCACCATGTTGGCCACCCCTGTTCTGGGATTTATTAGCATTTGACTTGAATTTTCTCCCTCTATGAAAAAGGGGGGGGGGGTGTGGATATATTCACAGGAAGGCGATGAAAACATACTGCTTTCTATTGCTCCCTTCCATGAAAAGTAGCAGGACAAAGAAGGAATGTCTCAGTCTAGGAATCTAAGTCATAGTCAGATTCATATATTTCCTAACTCTTCCCTCTTTGCCACAAAAGTAACATAGAAGCTGGGGTCTAGGAGGTTGTCAAGGAAGTCCTTCATGCATTTTCTCTTTCCAAAGGATAAGGATGTCAGAGGGCTCCCAAAAATTCTTTTTTGACAAAGAGGATCCAGCGCCTATGTTATTTTTCCTATACAGCTACAGTGATTAAATCCACTTTGAATGCCTGATTTTTGAATGTATGAACTGGGACTAAGACAACAATAGTTTCGGCTCCTCCTCTCAGAATTGCTCTTTGAAGACACTGATAAGGTTGCTCCATTATTTCTTAATACTATTTCTTTTGAGTCTCATCAACAAAAGCTCTGTATGAGGGCTTTTCCCAAACCCTAAAATTGGATCAGGAGGGTTGGAAAAACACCCAGAACAGCATGTGGGGGGCGAGGATTGTTCCATCTGGAAAGTAGCGAAGCTTGTTCTGGTGGCACATTCTCCACAACATGACGCTGAACTCCATCCTAAATTTATATCCCTCCATTGCTTCCAAAGCAGCCCAAGGCAGAAAGCAAGTGGTAAAACAATAAAACATTGTATAAACAATTCTAGTAGTAATGCAGACTGGAAAAGATATCAACTTAACAGGTTTGTTGGAAGACAAAGGCCTTCAGGAGGCACCGAAAACATAAGATAGGTGGTGCCTGTCCAATACTGAAGAGGAGGGGGTTCCAAAGAGACCACTCTATGGAGGCCACTTGATATCTACTCAGTGGCTTTAACATGCAGGTCGATTTGCCACACCATGGCGGAGAAGGGAGAACCCAGCTGCCCTGCATATCACAGCAACATGGAGGCTATTTCCACTGACTTCTGTGTAGTGGTCATGATGTCTATGAGCCCTCAGTCTTGGCATTCTTCATTCTACTAAACTTATTTCACTAAACATTACAATACAAACCTTTCACTCTGCACTACTACAATTTCAAAGTTAGACCCTTTCAAGCCCCCAGTGGCTTTAATAATTCCTTGTGCTTGACTTGTGCCTAATTATAAAATTATTCGCATATGTCATTACCTTTTGACATGAAACAAGAGGTGGAAGTTAAGAATCTGCATTGCACACTGACCACTGGCTTACATCCTCTCCTTATTTCTTCTAAATTGCCACATACAATGGTCCAGTAGATAGCACTGCACTCTGTCCTATCAACATGAAGTTCAAATAAGAGTTCAGTCATTAACTCCACTGAACAGTTCCTAGACAAGCATCAATCTCCATTCCTCTCATCTGTAAAACTGGAATCACATTGTATTTCTCAAGGATGAGCTAAATATTGCAAATTACTTTTAGACTAAAAACAGTGAAAAATAATATTTGAGAGTTACAGCATGGAATTTGAACTCTAGGTGTCAAAACTTTGTATCTTTAAAGTATGGGCTTCAGTTGCTCCTTCTTAGATGCCCCAAGAGCTTAAAGCATTTATCTGTTGTACTCTACTCAACCAGTTGAACTCTAGCTATCCCAAACAACTTGTTTCACCCTAGCCTTCCATATGCCATATGCACATAAGCGCTCTACCACGCCGCACACATGCGCAGGACACCTCCAGTTGCAAAAACCTCAGGATCCAACCAGAGCTCCAGAATGGATCCTGTCCGCAACCAGAGGTACCACTGTATCTATCTATCTATCTATCTATCTATCTATCTATCTATCCTGCACATCTATGAAGATTTACACTCATGATGCTGTTGGGGCAGATATCCTGTAACTTCCTGCTAAAATCCCTGCTTTTGTTATGCTGCAACCCCTCCTGACATAAATCCTGTGGTAGCGTTGGTAAATCATCATAGAATAACTAATAACATAGGTTAAATCCACTGCTAATGTAGTATTAGCCCTAGTATTGTCAATAACATGTTGCCGAATGCAGCCTCAATAAAACACCAACCTGAAGGGCCCCCCAAACCCCTCCCCCAGGGAAACTGGCATGGTGGAAGCATCTAACCTACCCTTCTCCCTGACATGCTGGGATTTTTATTGACTGATTTTGTGTGTAGAAGCACTTTCAATTGTGCGAGTCCACAACTGCAGTTTGAAGCAGTACAGTTGAATCTCAGGTTTACCACCTCAGTGGAAATGAAGCCATCATCTCTCTATATTTAGAATGCTTTCTAGCGACTTAAGGCACCTCGCCTCTCAAACAATCAGGTTGGGATTAGAGAAAGTGCAGAAACCATACGGGGTGGGGAGGATGAATTCTGCTCCGTCTAATTCACTAAAGACAAAAAAAGAAGAAGGGGGGGGGAGAGGTAGAGTACGTCTTTCAGTGACAAAGGCACAGAGCAACAGAACTAGTTAGAGCAGTGGTGGTTAAAGTCTTTATTCAAATAGGGCCTCTCCCCCAGGAGATGGGAGAGCAAAATCTTGAAAAACGAAGACATGAATTTACATGCATTAAAAGCATCTGTGTGACACTTCTTTTTAGGCAAGGAAAAGAACAAGAACCGCCCCCTCCCCACACGCCCCTTTGTTGCTGTGCACGACAAAATAGCAACTGAATGTTTGCTTTGATCCCAGCGCATAAAGGGTGAAGCTTTTAGGCAAGGAGCGGCAGGTGATCTCAGCTCTTCTGCAAGTCCTAATGCTCCTAAAAGCCACTCTTCCAGTTTCTGTAATTGGGCATCAGTAGTTAATGTAGTATTGACTGCATTACATGCTCCTGTGCATCCTCTCTCTCTCTCTCTCACTAATGCCAATTGCATCACCTTGTACATTTACCATATTGCTTAGCCAATAGCTGTTAAAAGCAATTCAAATCATGAATCATATAGGAAACTTTCAGCAAGACACGACATCCAAAGGAGACAATTTACAGTTGAGTTAATCTGGGTACATTAGCGAGACATGGATTCAGGAAGACAGACCAATTTATGTTACTTTAGTTTTACCCTTTATTGCTTTGTATAGGCAAATGAATGGAAGGGCACAGAGTAAAAACAGACATCAAGGAGTCCTTTGCAGAGAAGAGCTCTGTTCTTTGCAGACAGGTCAAAAGGTGTAAGGCGGCTGCCCACTGTTGGCTTCATATCTATAGCAGAATATTTATAGAAACCATTTTCCTTTCAAAGGATAATTTTTTTAAAAAAAGAGAAAGAAATCAGATTCATCTTAAGCTTACGCAACTATAAACACATTATAGGGGCCAAGGAATAACTAGTGCTCAAACAAGGCTCATTTTCCTCTGAGCTACTGGACAGATCGTGAAGCTGAGGCTCCAATACTTTGGCCACCTCATGAGAAGAGAAGACTCCCTGGAAAAGACCCTGATGTTGGGAAAGATGGAGGGCACAAGGAGAAGGGGACGACAGAGAATGAGATGGTTGGATGGTGTTCTTGAAGCTACCAGCATGAGTTTGGCCAAACTGAGGGAGGCAGTGGAGGACAGAAGTGCCTGGCGTGCTCTGGTCCATGGGGTCACGAAGAGTCGGACACGACTAAACGACTAAACAACAACAACAACTGGATAGGTTTTGCCAGCCTTTGGTGCCATTGCAAAAACCTTCAATCACTTATTCAACCTTCAACCAAAGAGCATTGAGCTGAGTAGGTGCCATTGCATATTAGAGTTCAGTAGTCCCCCACCCACGAATACAGACCAATAGCAACAAAAGTCCCGATTACCACAATTGTTTGTACTCGCTGCAGATGAACTTTTCAAAAATAGGTAGCGTGGCTGAACACACAAATCTGGCACTTACTGAGCATGGATGTATGGAACAAATGCTAGTAAACACCTACCAGAATACCTCTAGTATCGAACAATGGCTAAGCAGCAGAACCTCAAATTCATCTCTGCCATTAATTCACTTGATGTTCTTCAGCAAATCACTCCATCACATTTTCCATCTCTAACCTCTACCTTCAGGGCCGGGTGCAGCATCTGGAACCCTCAGGCAGGTGCTGAGGCCCACAGACCAGAGGGGGGTTGGGGCACTGTCACTGAGGTTGAGCCTTCCTACATGCCTGTTCTCTCAGCTGTGGGCTAACTTTGTGCCAGCAGCTGGATCTGGGAAGCTGCCTGCCATTTTAAATGTCCCACAGTGCCCTGCAGCGACACTAGGGAACTGCGTGAAATTTAGAACAGCAGGCAGCTCACAGTCATTTGGCACAAATTGTGGCGCTTCTGCCTCTCGCTGTGGGTAAGCCTGCTGTGGTATTTTGCTAGGGAGTCCTCACACCTGGAGTTAGCATATGGGGGTCCTTGTGGCTTTACACGGTTGCTGCAAATATTACAATATCGGAAAAGTGATTTGAACACTCTTAACTGCTATATAAATGCTAAGTATTATTAAAGGGCCATCCACAATCTTGGAATATATACACTTTTCCCCCTCCCTGCCCAGTCTGTCAATAAAAGCCTGCCAAGAACTCATGGCAAAGCAGTGGCGTATTTCGTGCTGGTGTTCCATTCCACCATTTTGATTACGTGTCATTAGTTAAAAATTAACAAGTGGAACTCTTTAGGGCTGCAGTCCGGAATCCACTCACAAACAATCCTGGTACTTTAATTGTTAAGTGGTTTCAAAACTGTGGTTTTATTAGGAGCCCGAGGCTTAGAGGTGTTACACAGAGAATGCGCGCCTGTCGGAATTGTGACAATAGAAAGCAAATCCACCCTTAAAAATAATCCGCAATATTGGCACTCCAGACCTTTAAAAAGCCCATTTAATAAGATCCAGATTTGTCTTTAAAAATATCTTGGAGCTCCCTTGAAAGGGCTGCACGCCGGGCTACTGCCTAAACAAAATTGATCAATTTAAACAGCTGTGGTAAAGCTGCAGCCATTGGCACCGTCATTAACAATTTAAAGCATGGCTGCCTTTATCTTCCTTCCCAGTTACACACTCATTATACTTGCTTTTATTTATTAGAAATCAAGTCCACTGCAATATGTTTCTGTTTCTTCCGTCCAAACTGAACACAGCTTGTGAGATCGCAGCTCTTGATCATTCCACGGAAGACACGAAGGTAGCCGCTCACATACTTCACATCCAATCTCTTTCACTTTAAGCATATAAGTATCAATCTTTTTAAGAAGAGAAAATCCAGCTCAAGGAAGTACAGAACAAAGAATTGCTCTACCAAACCCCTTCTTTTCAGTGACTTTGAGCCATACCTTTCAACACTGTCCAGGAATAAATCAAGTGTTTTTGTTTTTTAAAACCTATTCAATTATGCGTCAGTACTGCCTAGTGCTATTCTTGATAGAATTTCTTGAGCCAAGTGGATAAAAAATAATCTCAGGATGTGTCTTCGAAGAAGAAAGGAGGACAATAATATTAACCTAATAGATATGGGAAATAACAATGCTGACAGGTACTTGCAGACCTGAAATGAATAACAGCACTTGCACCCACAACAGACACTGGCTGTGTCTGGACATTATGGTCGACTACGGATTATTGTGAGAGGACTGAGCCTAGGTGATCCTCAGTCCATGCACGTCTTCTCCCATCTCCTCCTCCAATGCAGCTTTCAGTCGGAAGTTCTCATTTCTGATTTCATTTAACCACTGTTTACAATGTCCTGTCTGTGGTTGATCTTACATATCATTTGTTGAAACAAGTCAGCTTCAACCATGGGTTTCAAGAAACCGGCTTCATAACCATGGTTGAAGCTGACTTATTTCAGCAAGCCATAATTAATACTACCTATGTTGATTGGGTTCAGGTGCAACAAACTGTTTTAAACGCAACAACTTCAGAATTCCTCTTTGTAGCCACATCTGAGAAGAGAGAGGGTGGGACTAGCAGGGGTATTGTGACTTTTTCCAAACACAATAAATGAATGCTTTATGTACAAACACAGCCACTAACTGTTTCTTGTTGCTGTTTGCAAGCCCAAAAGCGGCTGAAATTAATTTACGTACACACTGCCAACTTTACTAACATCAGTCTTGTTAACTTCAAATTCCATACTGAAATCTCACCTGGAGGTTATAATGGTGCTCTTTCCATCATCTAACTATTTTAAAGTGTTGCGCAAGTGTTTGGTGCAAGTAGATTAAACAGTACTCTTGAATGTGGGAACCCAGCCTCAAGATCCCGGCACTTTCTGGGTGGATTCACGTAGCCTCAGTTGCCCCACCGGGTGGTTGAAGGACTAAAACACCATGCTGATCTCCTTGGAAGATAGCTGGAAGGATACAGATTAATGAATATACAAATGTTCAGTCCAAGTCAGAGGCGCGCTTGCACTGGGAGGTGGGGGGTGAATCAAATTTATGATCTGATGTGGATTAAACAAGACCTTCCAGTAGGAAAGTCACATTTACAGAGCACAGCTACCTCTGAACTTGAAATGTGAAGACCTAAAATGCTTCCCAAATGAAATCAATTAATCCTCCAACCGTGATAAATTCCTTAACCATTTGAGAGACAGATATTTCAGACTCTCTGACCCTTTATCACCAGACCTAATGGACTACTTTATTAATAATGTACTGCTCTTAAAAGGAACATTTTTTGAAGATTCTGTAGTTCCACTGTTTCATAAGAGCTGCTACAGCAAAGAGATTGATATTTTATCATCTCTTGTGAGTGCAACATGAACACTGAATGCAAGTCCATAGAAAGATAGTGTCTATATCCCTGCATTTCAAAGATTCTTCCATACTACAGTTAAAAGTAAACCTTTAAGTGCATACTTTTCATACACATTCATCCCCCTTCTCCAGTGATTAATGCTAAAACAGAGTATCCAAGCTGATCCCAACAGCAACATCTGGGAATTAAGAGCACAACTTGAAGGAGGGATCCAACCTCAGGTTTTATTTATTATGTGTTTGTTCTCTAGAAAAGTTCTAGGAACTGGGTTTGCAAGCATAGCCAGTCAAATGACGGCTGACATCCTACAACAGCCACACGCATGCAATTGCCGTTGATTCAGATGAACCTTAATCATAGCCCATAATCACAGGATTACAGCCTTGATGTTACCTTAAAATAAAGGAAAGTCTATTCCAATCAATCTTTTCAATGGCATGCCAAGCACTTGACAAATTTAAGCTCACTCTTCCTCACAACCACTCTCTGAATATTCCAATATTTAGAGTATGAGACAGAAAATATTTACTTGCTCACTGTAACCTAGGAAACCTGTGGCAAAGTTGTGCTTTGAACCCAGGTCTTACAAAGCAAATTCTCTGTCCAGTGGATGGTCCAGGCTCTCTGCTGTCACCTGTATTCATTGTTATGGCTCTTAGAACACCTCATTTTCCTTTTGGGTGGAGAAAATAGATTGGTTAAAGTACCACTGACTCAAGACCCTGAGGAATAAATTTCTGTCCAGACATACTGTATGCTTCATACATTTGAACTGCCTGTTCTAAGACTGTTGTTCTAAAAAGACAGCGCTGTACTTAGGGTGGGAACCCAAAATAGCTATGTTTTTAATCACATACAACTATTCAGTTTATTACATTCAGACATGTGCCATCAGCCTTGTTCACTCATGTTAGGTTGACTTTTACTTTTAAACCAAGAATTACTTTTAAACCAGTACTACCAGTTTGACATGTGAGAATCCCCAATATTTAGTGATTAAACTGAATTGTGTGTTCTTCTAAGAAGTTGTGATGTTACTACCACTACATAAGCGAGATGTTTTGGTGGCGTTCCTTTATGCTATACTAGAACGACAAACTTATCTATTTCTGCTTTTACCGCTGCTAAAACTACCTTTTCTTTTCTCTTTTCTTTTCTGGCATTGCCAATGATAAATACAATTAATAAACTGATACTCTTAACACTCATTTTTAACAAGGTATCTTCATTCTTCCTAGTAGACTGCATAATTTTCTGAACTAGGTACATTACAGAGTCCCTCGGCAGCAATGTATTTCTAATTCTTTTTGCAATTTGCCGCAGGTAATTACAGATAACTTTTACCAGGAGATATCCTGGAAATGCATCTATTCCAAGGCAAAGAGATTTATCATTATAGGAGGACTGGTGGGACGCACAATATACAGAAGTGCCTGTTCAATGGCTCCATAATGTTGCACATGCATATCGTTTTCTCAAAGTAGAAAGCAGTCAGAGTGGTGCTTAAGGTGACATTTTAGAGTGAGTCACTTGCTTTCCCCCCTCATCCATTTCTTCACTATCAATACACCAGATATCTCCCATTCCCACATTTCAATACCGTCAACACCCCACTTCAGGTTTGTTTTTACTCTGTAAGTGCCTTCTTAAATGCCCGTAAGTGTGCTGCTAATGGTATCTTACATCAAGTGGATTGTCCCTTCTTGATCAATTTATCTGCAAGCTTTGACTTTCACTATTATTAGAGAAATCTACCCCAACGTCAAGTGCCTGGAGTTCTCTAACTAATCTTGATGCTTCCTGCTACTGTGACCTTTGTTCTGTTCAAGAGCTATGGATGCTACAATATGCTGATCAATGTCTTGCTCTATAACTGGCCGATGTTTCCAACTGCTAACAACCTTCATCCGTATCTACTCTCCTTTACATATTGTTACTTTTACTTTTTTTAAAAAAACAAACCATTTAAGAAAAACACAGTGCTAACTAAATAGTACGCCTAAGTAACACCAGCGATTTATGCCTTCTGCAACTCCAAAATGAAATGAATTAGAAGCATCAAACTGAAATCTACATGCAAAGGCTGAATTTTCCATCTGAAGATTCAAACACTAGGATCTTAAACTCAAATACAGGATTTGGAGATTAGGTATAAATAGTGCTTTTCACAGAATCATAGAATTGTAGAGTTGGAAGGGACCACTAGGGCCTTCTAGTCTAACCCCTGCAATGCAGGAATCATTTGCCCAACGTGGGGCTCTAACCTATGACCCTGAAATTAAAGGTTTCATGCTCTAACCACTGAGCTATCTTTTGCAAAAGTTTATGCTCCTGATGAAGTGATTTTGGGGGATATGCTTACGTCTCATGACAGGTGAATATATTTGGAATTCATGTACCGTATTGGCCCGAATATAAGCCGCACCTTTAAAATTCAAGGGGGGGGGGGAGAAAAAAGACAATACCCAAATATAAGCCTCTGCCTTAAAATTCCACAGGCACTCACACCCATTCCATTTTACCGTATGTTTGTTTCAGCAGCGAAATCGTAAAAGCCAATTTTTGTAAGGTCGCAAATTTAAGCCGTTACTTTAACTTTCTGACGGTCAGAATTTGGAAAAAAAAAGTGAGGCTTATATTCAGGCCAATACGGTAAATTTGGAATTTTATTTAAAGTTCTGGAGACTCCATTTAGGAGCAAAATTCAAATATAAATACCAAATTTAAATGAATTCCAAATATATTCACTGTCATGGTGACCATTTGATCTAAGCTGTTGACCAGCTTTTTGAATGACCATCTCATTTGACTTCCCTCACCCATCAGACCTTATATACAAACAGGGACTGGGCAGCTTCAGGGTTTGATCTTTCTTTGCAGTTCAGGTTTCTGCTATTTCATTCTCTTCGTGGTATTAACAGGTGTAGAGGTTTGCACCATATTGTAAAATAAGTATTTTGTAAAGGATTGCAAAAGCAGTTAACCTGCCCGTTCCTCTAAAAATTATTTGATATTCATTACTCCAAGTATCCAGCTTCCGGCAAACTCCCCCCTCCTCAAAAAAAAAATATGTAAACAATGTGGTCCAAGGCTATCAGCAAATCAAACTAGGTAGTAGAGGCAGAGTAACTGTCAAAGTTCCTTTATTAAGGAATGGTTTTAAAACAGATTTATCAAAGCACTTGAGTTTAACTTGATATGTGGTTATTTAATTTGGCGGCTGGAGTGGGGTGGGAGTTCTATTATTTCTGAACTGCACTCCTCACTTACCCCTTTTACATATGAAACAATGTTTCTAAATTCCTGCACATAACTTCATTTTGTTTTCCTTCATGTATTAATTAGATTACACCACCACCCAAAAAATCTAGCAGAGATCTCAGGCACTGTTATGCAAGTCCTATTGATTTCAGAAAGACCATCATGTCATGAAATATATTTTTTTGGCTTTGATACCAAACTCCGTCTCAACGGTGCAACACCTTCAACTAAGTTTGAACTAAAAGAAACAACAAGAAACTCCAACCATAGAAGATGTTGCTTTCATCTGAACACTTGAAACTCTGAAGGGAAACAAAGAAATTAGTACAGTTATTGTGGATGAGTAAAAAAATAAGGTCAGCCTGCCAAATATTTCTTACTCACATGGAGGTTTGGGCCTGATCCTAATCATGTGTACTTGGAAGCAAGACACATAGGCTACAATGAACCTTCCTTTCTAATAATAACGTTTAGAATTATAAGCCAACAGCATAATTTATGCACTGCTTTCATTGAGCTTACTCTTCAGTAAGTGTGCATAGCATTGCAACCTCAGTACTCTTATGATGTGCTTCCTTATGTATGCAGAGCTTACTCTCATGTAACTAAATTTGTTACGTGATTGATATATATATATATATATATATATATATATATATATATACACACACCATCTGTTCCATGAACAACAATAGGTAAAAAGGTAAAGGACCCCTGGACAGTTAAGTCCAGTCAAGGGCGACTATGGGATGTGGCGCTTATCTTGCTTCAGGCCGTGGGAGCCGGCATTTGTCCACAGACAGCTTTCCGGGTCATATGGCCAGCCTGACTAAACCGCTTCTGATGCAACGGAAGCCAGAGCCTACGGAAACACCATTTACCTTCCCAATGCAGCAGTACCTATTTATCTACTTGCACTGGTATGCTTTCGAACTGCTAGATTAGTAGAAGCTGGAACAGAACAACGACAACAATGTTCATTCAGCAAGTGTCTAACATCAGCAAGCACTTTGAAATACCTTTGCTAATTCTGCCAGTTTTTTCAGGGGAAAAAGAGTGGTCTGATAGAGATGCTGTTGCCTGTGGTGTGTGCACTCATCCCTTACTGGCTCCAGGAAACAGGATTTGCAGGTTTTGCAGTGCTTCAAATACCTGAAACACCTCTTCAACCAAAAGCAACACCGCGACAAAAGAAGTAAGTGGAGTTTCTGGGGTGCTTAACAAAAATGAGTGATACCACTTTTAACTCTCTCTGCAAAACTGCTATCTCTAACCTACACTAATCTATACTAAATAACTATTTTGTTCATAATTTTAAACCACTTTGTTATTTGAAGCTGTATCTACTGATTATTGAAAAGAGGCTAGAACAAATGTTGTTGGACGACTTACTTTTTAAGCACCAGGGCATTTTCATAAAGTCAAACAGAACTGGTAGAAAAACTTCTGCCATCACACATGTCCGGTTAATACAAAATTTTAGATGGCAGCTTTTACTCGTGCATATGACTGACAGCTCAAACTAAGAATTTTAGAGACATTGTAATACACTTATATAAACATCAAAGGAGTTATAAAAATACAGTAAGGTTGCATACTTTCCTGAGAGTACGTCTCACTGAACTCTGTGGAACTCTCTTCTAAATAGATATGCATAGGACTGCACCGATGTAAAGCATTGCACTGTTAAACTTATATAAAGCAGATCAAAAGTGTATGCATTAAATACTGCAATACTTTTCAGGGGGGCTCCCAGCATCCAAATTAGGTACACCCCACTACATGCCAAGGAGAAAGACCTAAATGATCTATGGGCAGACACAAAATTTCAAAGAACTTCTGTCATCCTGAAACACATCAGTGCATTAACAATTTTCTTAAATGCAAGCGTGTTGCTTTATCTCTGTCCCACCCCACTCTCGTGTTAACTTACCTTTGATAAAAGAGACATGAATGGTGCAATCCTATGCATGTCAGAAAGAAGCTCCAGCAAGTTCAACGGGACGTATTCCCAGATGCTTGTGTAAGACTGCTGCCTTTAAAAAAAACTGAGCTAGCCAATGTTGTAAATAGCAACCTTATGCAATCAACACTGCTTTGTTTTAATATTCAGAGCTGCCTTAAATAATACACCAACTGCATGAAAAGTTATGTTGAGCACTTTCTTCAACAGCAACATTATTTATCATCCTAAGCGGGCTGGAAAAGTAAAATAATGCTGCTGCTGCTGATCTCCACACTGAAAACCTGGCCATATCCAGTGTGGGATTTTTTTTTCACCCTCTCCCCATTGATACCCTAACACATACCCCAACCAACATACATGCTATTCAGCAACAGATAGCAGAAACAGATAGCAGATACTTTCTGCTGTCACTTGGTAAACGCAGGAGACAACGTGCTTAAATGAAACCACCATATGCAGAACTAATATTTAACCTAACGCACAACTTCTCCCTGGAAGCATGTTCTAGTTCACTTTGTGTCATTTTTGAGAAAATGAAATGAACAGTAGAGGGGAGGGAGGATTCTGAACTCTCACACTTCTTTTAACTTACTAGCTGCCCCTTCGCATTCCAAGCTCAACATTTCATACGCTACCCTTAAACTTGACCAACGATAATCTGTATCTCAGGCACACCAAGACTAGCTGAAGCAGATATATCACACACACAAACAATGCTTGTAAACAGCATGTCTTTCTCACTTACCGTACTTTTCCTAGAAACCACCAGTGTTAAGTTGCATCTCGCAAGTCATTTCACAGTCACACACAACTATGCCACATCTGCCTTTGAACCCTTTGCTGTACTTGTATGCTATTCATTTACTCTTTGCAAGGGATAAGTTAGCCTCAGAAATTAAAACAGGAGGAGTTCCCAAACACACACACATACACACATTTATGTTTAAAGAAATCAACTCTTTCCTACCAAAATGTTTGTTCCAAGAGCCATTTAGTAGCTGCATTCACAACTGTAATTATTAAGCTTATAGCTACAGAGAAAGAGGCATTTAGAGATGCAGAGTTCTGAATACTCTCTCAAGTAGCAAACGAGAGGGGGGGGAAAGAGGGAGAAACTACACTAAGATGACAAAAATAAATTCAGCAAGCAGGGTGGCAAGATGCTGTCAGTAAGGGGGGGGGGACCCTCCCACAGTTATTTTAAAATTAAACAGTTTTTAACTTGTTAGCCTTCACTAGAACCAAAAGTAAAGCAGCGTGAGTTGCTTCCCCCCTTTGCCGATCAGCCGGAGCAGAGGAGGGAGCAAGCTGTTCTATCAGACAGGGTCATAAAATGAATGGGAGACAGGAGACTAAAGCACGCTTAAGGTTCATTCGCTGCATGTAAGCAGCATACGTGAATATGCTGAGTGATGCCCACAAAATCTCAGCTCACCTACCGTCCTCCTTGTCCAGCACCATCATCTCAGGGTTCAGAGGAAGTCGGGGTGCAGATGCTCTGTCTCCAATAGCCTCCACTCAAGGCAGAAAAGAGCTAGTCTACGTGGGAGCCAAGATGAGCTGCCACGTACGGCTGATTGTCCTCTAGCAGTGAGAGAGCTCTAATTATCCAGTTGTCCAGCTTTTAACCTAGATTGCACTCAGTTAGAATTACCTTCAAAAATGAAGCACTTTGCAGATACAAAAGCAGTCTCACCTACTTTCGTACCTTGGAATTGCAAGGAACTAAAACTGCAATTTAGAAAAAAAGGGGGGGTCAGAGCTGTTTCTTTGGTTCTCACCTTCTAAATGGCTCAATTTGCACAGTATAATCTGTTTTAATGTAATTGCATTTGATAGCCCATAACCTTGGCTGTTGCAACTATACAGCTTTCAGCCTTATAAAGTGTTTTCCCCTTGGATTTAAGCTGAATCTCAATCTAAAATTACACTCAAAGAGAGGGAGGAGGGGGAGAAAAATATCTGAGCCTAGCTACTGCTGCCTCTGCTTCTCCATTTGTGTGAGCTTTGCACCCTTGCTGCTGAATAAATGCACTCATTTCCCAGGGACACCCGCTTATTCTTCTGTCAGGTTTTAATGGAGAATTTAAAGCTTTCCAGCTCAGCAGCACCACCTGCAGCACCGTGTGCGCTATAACCAGAGAGCACCAACTACGTTGCGTTTCTATTAACTTTGTCGTTTTGATGCTCTCCATTTTCATTACATTGGTTCATTTATTTGATTGAGTGCACCTTTGATATGATGCTCAGTAGGAGAGAAAAAAATATCCTTAATATCTGTACAGTAAACTACCATCTGCATTATTAATCGTACTTAGACACCCCCCCCCAAACACACTTCTCTTTCTCTCCTGCTTACTTTGAAATAACTGGTTGCTGCTAGCAGGTCATAGTCTATCATTCAGAAACACAGTTCTGTACACTGTAGTAGATAGGCGTTTCAGGGCAGATTCCCCCCCCCCCATTTCCCCCTCTCACTTTATTGAGATAGTAAAACACCCTCGGGCTGTTGTTTTAATATACAGTGTGAAATAACTTTTTGTAGTCTTACATGTGTGGGTGTGCATGGGTGCTATTTCACATGCATGGATTCCCACAAAAAAATTAGGTGGTAAGTCATTATGCAAAAGACTTTATCATCTGAATAATATATATATGACTCTTCCACCCTAATCCTACAGTCATGTTATATTTCTATGTTTGAAAGCCGTTCTGGCAGCTTCCTCTGTAAAATCACTTTGTTTATTTCTAAAACACACCCCACTTTGACATTTTGACACAACACTGAACACAAGCTACAATATTCACATCAATATGCTTTCATCTAAAACTTGAACTCTTGGATACAGGGGGAGACCTTCTACCCATGATTTTTTCACTAGTAACACCTAGATATGATGAAGATGGGGAATCCTTTACTAGCTGGTTCTCGTCTGCAATTCATTCTTTCCATATTGTCTCACTATGATAGTTTACACTGCTGGTGCTGAAACCAAAATCTGAACCGAAACGCTCCTTAGTTGCACACATAAAACGTACTCTCAGAAGAAGCGTTCAGATTTTTCTATCACAAGAAATAAGGGTTACACTTACAGGATGAGGTTCTTAAGTACTCAGTGCTAAAGAACAAGTTTCCAACTGCCTTTTTAATCCCAGAAAACATTTCATTCCAGTTTCCGCTATACTTCTCCCTCTACTTTACAACAGATACAAGAGTCATCTTTTAAAAGCACGATAGCAAGCTCAAGCCAGATACCCTTAATACCTATTTTAATTAGATTCCTTATCCTCAACTCAAATGGCTTTGCCTTTCCCCTTCATTTTGAATGCTTAATCCTAACAGTCCTTGAACGTATTTGATGTTAAATAGATCATTTTGCATAGAGAATCATTTCATTCAATACTTAAAACTTCCCTTCTCATTTGGCCACTGCCCATCTGCAAACGAGAATTTTTTTTATGCTATAGCATGAATGCCACAACTGTCAGTGGGATTTTAATGCCACAATCCCAAAGGCACTTCTTTTCAGAAGGCATGCCATTATCATTTCCAGCAATCCTAAGCATCCATAGTTTTAGATCTGGTCCTTAAATGCCCTCAGAAAGCATCACTTTTGCCAAATTGAAAAAGTATACACAGCATCTATTTTGTCAGGTTTCATCCTGTTTGAGGTTCTTTTAAATGAATCATAAAAGCAAATATAATACTTCTCTAACACATTGTTAAACTTTAATAGCTATCAAATTTTAAGTTTCTTGAAACACTGCTTCCCTCTTTATACCACCACAGATTTCCTTCAGCAGTATCATTTAAGAGATATCCAGACAGACAGACAGACAGAGAGAGAGAGAGTGTTATTACATTTCATGGGAACAGGAGACTTAAATGTCCCCTAAGCCCATCCCATTATTTTAAACCTCAATTGAAACTACAGTGAGAAGCAGTATGCAAACACAATTCCATCTATTAATTTTACCCAGTTCAACATCTCCTCCTCCACTCATTCTGTTTGGCATCCTCGCCCCCCCCCCCACCGCCCATGCTCTCTAAAATGCTAATAAACTAAGGACAGGATCCAGCCAAAGTTAAGCATTTTAAAAATCCCTTTGATCTCAATGGAAGAGTGAAGAGCCTGTTTTAAAATCTCTGCTCCTGAAATCAGTATGAGTGAAAAGTGCTTAACTTCGGCCAAACTGTAGCCTCAAATTATTAACCGAAGCACCTTCAGTTAAACCAAGGTTAGAATGGGTCATATTATTCTGCACCGAATTGACTCCGTGAGCAGGACTTGAATCCTTTGCAATTCAAAAGCAGTCTGTCCCTATTGATCCAACCGTGGATCTACACCTGGCACTGAGTTGGTTTGAACAGGCATAATCACCCAAGAAGGAATAAAGATGAAGAAAATGAAATTCAGTTGTAACCTAGTCCACATGAGTATAACTTGAGTTCTATACATTCCAGGTCATAGAATCTGCTCCTTCAGCCCTAATTTTTGACCTTTGCTTCTGTCCTAAAATAAGATTCCCCATCACTACCTCAATATCACATTCTATTGCATCAATCTAATCACATCAGATCACTCTGGACTTATAGGACGTGATGGTACCTCACTGACACAACTTGACATGGTGCCAGGAGACATCAAATCAAGACTGTGACAGTTTTGTCTTCTTGTCCTTTCACGTATTTGGAATATTATTGAGTCCTATCCCACAGAAATAGACTTTTGCCTGGATGTTAATTAACAAGTTACTTATACAAAAAATGAGCATTTGCGAAAAACACTGACGAAAAATATCAGATTTGAAAGAACAGCAACTGTGCAAACTCTATGCTTCCAAAGGTGGGATAGAAAATTTAAAAATAAAATAAATATGAAGCCAGTTCTCCTCTCCTGCTTCAGAACTAGATCTGCAGAGATCTTAGTAATACAGAAAAAATCAGTGCACTGCAGTCTTCTCCTAGCTAGAGAACAGCTTTTAAACCATTAGTGTTGCTAGATATCCTAGAAGATATCAAAAACCAAAGTTTGTCAAAGGACAGCCCATAATATTAATGGCCAGTCCAACACCCACTCTGAAGAGAACAACTCTTATTTCAGAATTTGACTTTATTAGGTTTTTTTAATTGCTGATACTTTATGAGATGAAATGATAAGACTGTTAGAGGTAAAGTGACAATTTGACCTTCTGCCCATAAACAAGACTTCCTGAAAGTATCATTAACACGATCTCTCCACCTTGGTTTACAGAGGAATACCAAAGGCCAATAAAAACTTCCACTTCTCTCACTTTTAATGTAGCAATAGGACATTCCCTTTAATGTTTGCAGATTAGCAACAACTGGAGCCCAATCAAGAAGAAAGAAAAATATTAGTGTAGAACAGCACGCAAACCCCCAATGGAGGGGGGGGGCAAACCTTCAAGTTTCTTTTCGCAGCTTCTGCCCTTAATTTCTGAGACACATTTCAACAGACGTAAATTTCTCTGCTGGAATAACTTCCTTACAAACAATTCTGAAAAATTTCCCAGGCGCCGCTTCAGTTTGTTACTCTGATCTCCACATCCCTCTCATCAGGGGTTTGTTCCTTAACATTTCTTCTTTTTAAGTGCATCCCATTCTAATTTCCTCTTTACCTTCACTACCATCCCCATTATTTCCTTTTATACAGCCATTCGTGAGAGCTCCTGGAAGGAGGGCTGTTGAGAACTGTCTGGATAATCAATGTTTCTAGTTTCACTTCCTTACACCACCATCATTCCAGCCCCTGAGCTCCTTATGTTTAATGAGTATGTCTGCAATACTTGAAAGAACCCAAATACCCCCATTAGGAAACTCTCCTTAGATCTCAGTCTTTCCTAGTAGCTCACCTGCTTCCCTTACTACCTCTGTGGAGGCAGCATCATGCTGTTTGACCCGTCAATCAGATTTAAACAGATATAGGCTGGAAGGCTCCCTTTGGCAAAAAAAAAAAAAAAGTTCAGGGAGGACAGAATGTCACCCAGCTTATTATTTAAAAGGATGAAGAAAAAAAAAGACCCATTTTTTTTGTCTAATAAAACAAAATTTGTAACATTTCAACATCACTCGGATGATTTGGTGCAGTTCACACCATCAAAACCAGAGCAGATGGAAATGCAAGTAAAATCCCACAGGAACAAAACAGCAATGAATTAACCTTGCTTAATTATACTGACATTAGTTAACCTCTTACATCTTTGTCTTTAGGGGAATAGACAAGGCGGAGGCTTTTTAAAATTCATATGTAGTTACTATGGGGACCCAAGTCCTAAATGAACTTGTTCATAGATATAGCCATTATTTGTTATGACGGAGGCCTAAGTTTTGATGACTGGGAGGGAAAACCTCAATTGCTAGAATACAAGATTGAGACAACAGTGTTTAAGTTTCAGATATCTGCTGGTGGGGGGACGGGGGACATGATAGCAACAAAAGTTCCAATTTGGGCATATAGACAACTAGGCATACCTACCCTGAAAAGAATTGAGATCTCAGTACAGGGGACAGAAACATATGCCACATTTCTCTCATAGAGATGAAAAGATATTTAATTCCTACCTGGTAATAACAATTTTAAGAGCTTTTAGCAACCAGGAGCTAGGGCTTGATTGATTGATTGATTGATTGATTTACTTTGCCCCTCAGCCTTGCTCTATGGCCTTACAAATAGCATATAAATTTTAACTATCATGCATTTTTCAATGTATGACAGCCAGATTCCTCTCCTGATTAGTGCACAGCCATAGATGGGTTAACCTCTGTAAGTGCACAAAGTTCTGCCCTCTGGTATTAAGGCAGAGTCATGAAACAGGCACAGGATTGTGCTCCCGCTCCCCCCCCCCCAGCCCCAGTTTATATCGTTGGTTCTCAGCTTTCATAACTGGGTACATCAGTTAGAGAAGGCAGCGCTTCCATTTTATTAAGCTTTACTCAGAAGATACATCCTTGGAAATGGAAAGTGTATGCAAAGCAGGAGGATGAAACTTTTCTCTTACCATTATGTTCTTGCAGAACACATAAAGGGATGCTACTTTAACAGTACTTTCATGGGGGGGGGGGATGGGATGGGATGACGACTTCATGTCCCAAACTTCATGTCCTCCCATAACTTTATCAAGGCCAAAACATCAGTTTACATCTAAGGACAGCATTTCTCTTTCATGGCCCTGAGCATCTTTTGATGCTTAAAGATGCAATGTAATGTCCTCTTACTTGGAAGTAAGCTCCAATGAAGAAAGCCTTTCCAGCCCTATAACTGAGTAACTAAGGAGAAATTATGAGAGAGCGCAACTCTGTGTTGAAACACCGGTGCTGCAAAGGGAAAGCATCAGTGCTCCCTAGCTAAGCTCTGTGAGGGAATATTTATGCCCTGATGCTTCGAATGAAAACTCAGGAGAGGAAAAGGTTGCTCATGAACGCGCCATGCAAAAATGGTACAGCGCCAGACCCTCTCACATACTAAAAGAACAGTTTCACATATTAGGCTAGGAAACCATGGGAGGGGAGAGGACTCTCCTGCCTGGCCACTGTGAGAGCAGGATGCTGGACCAGGTGGGCCAATGGCCTGATTCAGCACTCTTCTTAATGTTCTCATGAGTTTGCAAGCAAATTTCACCCTCAGACAGGAGCCACATCCAATCTGGTTTTCATGTGTCTGTGCTGTACATGGGTTTTTGGACACCTGTTTGTTTACAGTAACACTTGTACATGTTTTAGGTGTACACCTTGAAACCTTAGGTGCACACCTAAAAAAACCCAAAAAACAGCAACCCAACACATGTTGAGATGCAGTGACATCCAAGGATGCTGCATTCTGAGAAGTATACAGTACCAGCAATCTTTTTTCCCAGCTGCAAAAGCAGAAGAGAGATTTGTCTCATAAACTTAAAAGGACGCACTCTCACGAAGCACGTAGGTTTTTCAAAAAAAACCAAAACCCAACCCAACAGTAATCCTTGTGCAACGAGCAAGAGAAGCTTTATTAGGTTTGTGCTGACAAATAGTTTTGTTGTAAAAAGAAAAAGAAAAAGCAACATATTCTTGCGGGAGAGGGGGAAAACGAAAGCTCAAGCTTTGCTCCATGACTTTATTGTGTTGTTGTTTTTAAAGTGCAACTGGGACAAAGGCCGCCTCAGATGGTTAACTCAAAAAAGTGCTACAGCCGAGTCTGACAGCTAAAATTACTGCTTAAGTAGACGCCACTGTTCTTAACTTATCCTCGCTTGAGTCTCAACACACGCCAATTTCCAGGAGCCTATTTACCCCTTGGGAGAGCTCCCTCCGTCTCTTCAGAGGCGACGTCCCTTCCTCCTCCTCCTCAGCAATTGCCCTTTTCATTAGCTTATATAGTCTTTTTAACTCTCGCCTCCAACTCCGGCCTTCCCTCGCTACCCCCAAGTGAGCCCTGCCTGAATTCTCAGCAAGTCTTGACAATAACCACACGCTTCTTCGAAACTTGCACGCAGTTACCACTCTCCTCCCTCCCTCCCTCCCTCTCCTCTCCACGCACACCTTGCCCCTCAGCTCGGCCTCAGAAGCGCTCTCTCGAACATTTAAAAGTAGCCCCGTTTCCCCGTTGAAAACACCCGGGAGCCTTTTGGCGAGGCCGTTTAGCCAAGCCGGCTCTCCTCAATAAGAGGAGGCGGGGGAGAGAGAGCGAGGCAAGGTGGCGACATTATTTCGCGAGAGGAACTAATGGGTTTTTAAAGGACAGGCGAGCTAATCCGGGGACGGGAGAAGAAAGTGGCAGAAGCAGACGCAGCAGGCGGGAGGGAAGGACGGGACTGGCTTCCCTTCGCAACATGACAATTTCGGGGTCCTGTGACGGGGGAGAGAGACAAGATAGCAGCACCCGGGCAAATCCTCGGAAACCTAGCCCCGAAGGCGGGAGGGCAAAGCGAGAGAGAGAAGCCGCGGGCTTCTTCTTTGCACAGGCGCCGAGGGGACGGGCCGTGCACTTTGCAGAAATGTCCCTCAGCCAGCCCCGCGCGCGCACGTCGCCCGGAGGCAGCCTCTCTCTCTCTCTCTCTCTCTCTCTCTCTCCCTCCGCTCGGGCGGCTCTGGTGCCTTATTGCCAGCTGCACAGCAGCAGCAGCAGCAGCGAGGAAGGCACGGAGGGTGGAAAGGGCAAGCGGGAGCCACGCTCGCTCCTCGCCACAGCTCCCCCCCCCCCGCCGCCGCCGCTTCTGCTGCTGCTGCTGCTTCTCGCCCACCCCGCCGCACCCGCCACCTACCGTCCTCCTTGTCCAGCACCATTGTGGCGGGGATCGGCTGCCTCCGCCGCTCCGTCTCCGTGGCCGGCTCGCCCTCCAAGCCGCCGGTTCGCTGTTCCTCCGCTCCGTTGGAAAAAGGGCAGGCGGCGGCAGAAGAGGAGCACGCGGGGGAGAGAGAGGAGTGTTTGCAAAGCGGGCCGCCCGGGAGGGGGAATGCGCCCGGCTCGGCGTCCTCCCTTCTTCTTCTTCTTCTTCTTCTTTCCCCCCTCTCCCCCCCACCCCGCCCCACACTCTCGCCTTTTCTTTCCTCCGCTCTCCCCCAGCCGCCCACCCCACCCCCCTTTTGCACATGCACACCCCGGCCAAGCCGGCTACAGTTGCACGACTTTTAACCCAGATCGCGCTCAGCTAGAATTACAGGAGGCGAACCCCCGAAGAGCCAGCTCGCTCTTGCTCGATCGCTTTCCCTCTCTCTCTAGCTTTCTCTCTCTTTTCCCCAAGGCGGCGGCGGCGGCGGCGGCAGCAGCAGCAACCTCAGAGACACCCACCCTCCTTCTGGGGCTGCAACTCGAATGCCAGTTTGGAAATGGCACGCATCGAGAAAAGGAGGGAGACGAATCGAGGGCGCTCTCTCTCTCTCTCTCTCTCTCTCTCTCTCTCTCTCTCTCTCTCCTTCTCTCCTGCTCGTCCCTTTCCCCGTAACCTCCACGCAGTCGAAATAATAACAATAATAACAATCAGAGCCCCCTAATGATCCTAATGCAAGCGCATGGGATCCTCCGCTAAACCCTCTTTGGCTGTTGCTACTGCAGAGCCGGACAAGCTTCTAAAGTGCTTTTCTCTTGATTTTACTCTAAATCTAAAATTATATTCAAAAGAGGAGCGGCGGCCGGGGGGGGGGGGGCGGAGGAGAGGCTGGAAAGATGCGAGCCTATCGCTGAAGCAAATGCGCTTGCTTGCTGCCCTTTCTCTCAATTTATGTGCCTGCACTCTCTCCTGCTGCTGAATAAATGCACACATTTCCCAGGGACCCTCAGATTCCCCTGTTAATTAAATCAATTCATTATGCTCAGATCTGATTAGCAACCCCCCTTCCCCCCCTCTTTGAATCAATTATTCAATACACAAACATAATTGCCTGTGCCAGAGGTGTCTAAGTATTAGCTTATTTAACTCCAAGGACACTAATTACCCCTAGGGCAAGGGAACTTTTCTCATTAATTCTGACAAAACACAAAAGCACAGTTAAAGTGGGTGTGTGTGCGTGCGTGCATATACGTGCGTGTGTGAGAGAGAAAGGGGGCGGACGGGGGGCAGAGTGTGTGTATAGCTGGGGGAAAGAAGCACCGCTGACACACGTGCTCCAGTATAAATAAGCGCTATTTTCTGCCTACCTATTGCATCCGATTATTCCCCACATCTCTCTCCCCCCCCCCACCCTGCCTTTCTTAACTTTCTCGAAGTACAGAGTCAGAGTTGAATTGCAATGAACTTCGGTGACATGGTTGGGTTGGAAAGCGTTTGCAAGTAATATTTGTTTTTCTTTAGGGTCTAAGGGAGGATTTCAAAATAGTTGTTTATCAGAGCAGACAACTGTGAAAAATCTCTATGCTTTCTGTTACAAAAAACCCCCGAAAAAGCCGTGAAGGAAATAGCCCTATGAAAGCAACAAATGACACATAATTTAGCATGTAGTGGTAACAGTAGTGAATTGTTTACAATCTGAATTAATGTCAGTGCCCACTATTAATGTACTTGCTTCCCACGTTTACCATATAATGGGCTTGATTTTCCATTAGCAGAAACTAAAGTGCTGAAAAGAGACTAGGCAGAACTAATACAAACTGAAATCAACAATTATAGGCGAGCGCATACACACTCTTTCGTCTCCTCTTTCTCTTGCTCCCATAGTCTATTTTGGATATAGAACTTGGTGCTTAGAAGGCACCTATTTCTTCTTCTTCTTCTTCTTCTTCTTCTTCTTCTTCTTCTTCTTCTTCCTGTGAACTTCAGTCTTTTAAAAGGAGCTGCAATTGTCTCCACTGCTACCCACCTCTTTGCACCCAATTAGGAATTTCCTCTTTCTATTGTTGCTGTCCCCATTGTGCACAGAAATATGGAAGGTACTCTTTTTGTTTCCTGATGCAGTGCATGAGCTGATCCATTAATCCATTTGGCTATATATATGTATATATAAACCCCTAATATTAACTGCTCATCCCGGGTTTTAGAGCATCTGCCAGCCCTTTAGTTTTCAACTATTGCTTCAGGATGGTTCCTCTTGATGAACCACATTCAAATTATGGACCACTTGGAAAGAAGGGGGGGGGAGGAACCCACTAATTGCAGCCATTGCAGCTTAGGTTTTTGTTTTTGGTCCCCGACCCCCAATCCCATATTTTCACATTCACCCATGTCAGGACTTCCATGATTAAACCGGCTCATTTGGCAACTCTGCCCATTATCTTTAAAGCACACCTTGTCCGTATCACTTAAAGCCAAGGAGGAAAAAAAGCTGGCAAGATAGTTGCCAAGTGAGCTTAACTGAAGTACACTCATTGCTTTTGCAAGTATAAATATGACTTGGAATATAGCACTGTGTTCCATTAGCTCAGGATGTGTTTCTAGGAGCATGCGGATAAAATGTCTTCAGCTTTGTAACACAACAAACCCTGTTAATTTTCTGGTCTTTAATTTCCAGTGGATGGCATATACTGCACCCACAGGAACTTGACCTGCTTAACTCAATGAATCACATTTTGAAAGAACACAACAGAGCTGGAGAAATACCAAACCGTGGAGAAATCATTTTGCAGCAGGCTCTTTTACAATAGGATAAAACTTGTCGGGTTTGAGCCTTTCCAGGAAACTTTCATTTGGACTGTAGCAATGACTGATCAGTATATAAAAATTCACTCTCTTTCTTTGTGGTTTGCTATAAGCAGCGGTCTTAGTGAGATGCTGTTACCAAAGCTGGGATATCTTTCATAGTCACAGTGATGTGGAAAAGTACTATTGCAAGTTCTACTATAGGCTGCCAGCCTTCTCCAACTTGGTGCACACGGCACTCCATAACTTTAGGGATACAGTTCCCATCATTCCTGACCATTGGTCATCCTTGTCAGGTGAATGACAGTTATAGTATGAAAGGAGGAGGAGGAGGAGTTTGGATTTGATATCCTGCTTTATCACTACCCTAAGGAGTCTCAAAGTGGCTAACACTCTCCTTTCCCTTCCTCCCCACAACAAGCACTCTGCGAGATGAGTGGGGTTGAGAGACTTCAGAGAAGTGTGACTAGCCCAAGGTCACCCAGCAGCAGAATGTGGAAGAACGGGGAAGCAAACCCAGTTCACCAGATTACAAGTCTACCGCTCTTAACCACTACACCACACTGGCTGGTATAGGAGGGCACCAGTGTAGATCAGGAGGGCACCAGTTTGGGGAACCAATCTAGGGCCTAGACTCAAAAGGCAGCGTGGCTGAACACCAGTTGACCATGGTCAATGCTCAGAGATTAGAGGAGCTGTAGTCCAGCAACAGCTGAAGGATCAAAGGTTTCTCACCCTTGTTCTAGGGCAGAGTTTCCCAAACTTGGGTTGCCAGCTGTTTTTGGACTACAATTCCCATCATCCCTGGCCATTGGTACTGCTAGCTAGGGATGATGGTAGTTGTAGTCCAAAACCAACTGGGAAACCCTGCCTAGGGAATGTGAATAAATGAAGCAACCTCATACTGAATTGGACCATGGGCCCATCTAGCCTAAGACTATATACTTTGACGGGCAGTAGCTGTGTTGCAGTCTCAGTCCTATGATCTGAGATCCATTAAAGGAAGATGTTAAGGACTGAAGCTGGAACCTTATGTACATAAAGTATGCATTCTGCTTCTGGGCTAGGCCCCTTCCCTAAGGGAGAATTCAAGTTCACAATCTCATGGGCGGAAACATACTCGAAACTACAAACTGAGTAGTGTTGCGTTTAGTCCTGTTCTCAGATATGAATTTGAATTCATCATTCAAGAAGGGGATGCTTACTACCAATTTAGACTGACTGAAGTCACAAAGGGGCGTGGGGAGAGAATAACTAAAGCATAAAATGAGATTATTCTAACAGCTGTAATTACATAATTACATTGCCATTTGAAATGCATACCCTAACCTCTGCACTTCCATTTAGAAGGAGTTTTAAATACTCTATCTTTACTGAATTCCAATTTATTGCATTGATGAATGTAAAGATCCCTGCTTTAAGATCCTTCTGTACACTACATGCACATGTACATGTAGTGCACAAGTTTATGAAATTTTAATAATCAATTAAATACCCAAATATCTGTAGGCTTGGGTCTTTCCACACTTCTGGAAAGGGAATGTCAAATGGAAAATCTTTGAAACAAGTGAGACAAAACTGGTGGGAAGTTTGAGAATGAGGTAGAGATATTTTGCCCATTCCTAAGGTAGTCCTGACATTTTGGCACTAGAGTATATTTTCATAATCTCTACAGGAACATTATGATAATACAAGCTGGGGATCTCCAATAAATTGTGCAAGGAGGGGAATTACTAGAAAATCCCTCTTCAACAGCAGAATAGTGCACTGCTAAGTTGTACTTACAGCAGTCCTATTGAAATTAATGGACATAACTTAGTCATGTTCATAAATTTCAGTGAATAAGACTTAGTTGACTTACCACCCCAAAGATATAGAACTAGCTTCCTGCTCCCCTAGCCCTGAACTTCAGTAGCCTAGCCTTATAGTAAAATTGCTTTATCATGTGACTACTAAGGTTCAAAGCTGGGTGAGTATTAAGCAGCTCACCAAGATCCAAACCTGTGTGGGGTGTATTCATCTCTGCCTCCATGTAGTATGTATGAGTCAGAAGGAGTCAGCAAGAAGGGTTCAGAAAGCAATCCAGGAGGCAAAGACCTGGATGCCATATCATGAGTGGTTGATACAAATGGGCAGTGCCATGTACCTGGTCTCCTGACAGCAGAGGCACTGCCACTTACTGGGCAGGAAGTCAGTGTGTGTGGGTGGGGGGGTGTGCATCAGTAGAGCCTATCTGTTTCTCTTCACTGATTGCTGCTAGTATGGGTGTCAGGAATCGCTGATGTGGTGAAGCCCAGAACTGCAGCTTTTTGGTGAAGAACCTTCCAAGCTCTAGACTAGCTCCACCCACCTGATTGGCCATCTCCTGGGCAGGAAGTAGTGTAAGAGTTCTTCCTGTCTAGGTGGCGGTGTTCCCGAACAAGTGGTTTTCTGTCTAGGTCTTGCTGAACAACTGGTGTGCTTCTGGTCTAGCTCTTTGGTTCTGCCTCTTGGTTCACTCTCTGATCCCGATTGCTCTTTGGCCCTGACTCATGGTTCCCATCTCTGCCGCTCATTGTCCTTAGCAATGGAAGAGTTTGGGGTGGAAACTGAGGCATGTGTGAAATAAATTAGGACTGGAGAAACTGTTTCTTCCATCCATTTTGTTCATAGGATTTATACTCTGCTTTTCAAGAAGGCCATCCACAGAGTGGCTTACACATTTATTTTAAAAATACAAATCCAACATCTATAATAAAACATACAGTCAGCAACAACAATAATAATAAAATCAGAAGTAGCATAAAACAACAATAAGAAACCTCCATTTATAACCCCACATTTAAAGCTGTAGAGAAGAACTAGGTTTTCAAGGCACTCGGATATACAAGAGAAGAGGGGTGCCTGATCTCTAGAAATTGAAGGTAACTTCAAGTATTCAGAAACCACTACCGGGCTCTTGGGCATTCCAGCTTTGCTGCCCAGCTTAGAGGCATGATCAGAAACCATGCCTTATTCAGTATTAAAAGGAAGGGAAACACGTGACTTGCTAGATACTGTTATTGTTTGGTAACAGCTTTATTGATTTTTAAAAATATTTCTGTATCCCGTGTACAGAGAAACAAGAAATGTAAACAAACCCCATAATAATAACAAATAAAGGAAATTACAATAGATTATCACAATATTGTGTCTACTATAATCAAACTTTTCAGATGCGGTTGGACTTTATCTCTCATATTCTGACATCTGGCCATGCTGGCTGGAGCTGATGGAAGTTGAAGTTCACAATATCTGGAGGGCCACAGGTACCCTCCCTCCCCTGCAGTATGAGAAGACGCAAATTATTCACAGCAAAATGTTGCAGGGCTCCCGGCAGGCTAGAACAGGAATCTGACGTTGCTGTTCAGGGCTCGCAAAAACTTACATCTTTCCAAGCATCTTCCCCTGTCCTCAAGCTGCATTCTGAAGCCTTTGCTTTTGAGGTTTCCAAATCTAGTTGGGCCTGTGATCTAGATATACGTTGAAGAGTTTTCCTGATAAGATATAAATACACATCCAGCCTTCACAGACTGGATGAAGTTAACTCAATTCAAATATCCCTTTCCTTCGGAGTAATATTCACACGAATCCAGCCTCATAATGTTCTCCTGACTTTATCAATTGTAGCTTCAAATATATCACACCTCCCACAACCTTCTGGTGGATCCCACAACCTCCAACCTTTCAGAGAACTTGGATGAATTCTGAGCTCAGCTTCAGAGTTATTGCTTGGGCTACAAATGATTCTATCAGATCCCTGACTTTAAAGTAGTCCTGTTAAATTCAGAGAAATTTGTGTGCATTATACAAAATGTGGCTCTTTCAGGTGCTCTAAATTTCCAAAATCACATGCTATCTCATCTCAGACTGGAGTGATCTTAGGCAGGTCACAATGTTAGGCAAGTTCCCAAAAGCTATACAGTTCTACACTCACTCAAGTTCCATTGAACTCAATGAGCTTATGTCTGAACAGATACTTATATGATTGTTCTGCCAGTCCCATCTTTGCACCATGGCATGGGGATGACTTATTTTGCAGGGTTTTCTATAAGGGAATACTGCAGTAATGGATGTGAAGCACTTCAAACACTCTGAATCTATATAAAAGTGATGCATTATTTCATCTTGCATTTGTGTTTTATGGGCAACACATATTATGGCTAGCGCATTAGTGCTGTTTTCATGTTGGAAAACTTTTTCTGAAGTGTTTGCTTTACCATACTGTTCACTGAAAAAGGCAGATTCAGGTGGGGGAAGTAGGGTGGGGAACTGTCTGGGAAAGGGAGAAAACTTTCATATAGTACAATCTTTCCAAATAGAAAGCTGCCTCAGACTGAATGAAACCATTGGTCCATGTAGCTCAGAACTGTCTGCAACACCCATCTCCAAGCTGGTGTCATCCAGATGTTTTGAACTGCAACATCCATCAGCCCCAGGTCAGGACAGGCCAATGGTCAGGACAGATGAGAATAGTAGTCTGAAACATCTGGAGGGCATTAGGTTTGGGAATGCTGATCTATACTGGCTAACAGTGATTCTTTGTGATTTCCAGTAGGAGTCTACATGATGTTGGCATACCTCTCAACTGTTCCGGGACAACCCCTTTTTTTTGCACAAGAGTATGGCGGTCATTTTGGGTGCCCTGATCTTGCCCTAAAAAAAGGCTTTTCTCGGGGCTGTGATTTCCTCCTTATTATCCCCTTTCTTGCAAATGGTGATGGGACTGAAGCTGGCAGAGATTGGCTTGCCAAAGGATGCCTAGTGAGTTCATGGCAAAGGTGGGGATATCCTAGTAGCTCAGTCCCTTAGCTACTAGTCTGCACCAGATCTTCAGTAGCTCTGCCAACTCATGAGAACAAACCGCTGCATTTTTCAGGGACCGTGTAAGGAAAACGCTTTATAACACATAACAAGATCTGGTCTCAGTTCAGAAAGAACTTAAGACATGTATAAGTCTGTTTCTCAGTGGGATTTCTGCAGTGCTAAAATACTGTCCTGTATGAGCTGGGGTTTGTGTTTTTTAGCTTACCACCAAAATCTACTGTATTTAATTGCATATGGAATTTGGACTTGATCAGCTAAAAATGAAAGAATTCTTAAATCTTTAAGTACAGAGTATTTTCATTGAATCACTTGTGTCACAGTGTTATTTCTGACACTCCAAAAAAATAAAAACATGAAGGATAACTCATAAAACTAGACCCTCTAGAGAATGTGTGTGTGATGCCTCTATCGGAAAAGGTAAAGGACCCCTGGACGGTTAAGTCCAGTCAAAGGCGACTATGGGATGCAGTGCTCATCTCACTTCAGGCTGAGGGAGCTTGCATTTGTTCATAGACATCTTTCTGGATCATGTTGCCAACATGACAAAACTGTTTCTGGAGCAGCAGAACATCGTGACGGAAGCCAGAGCGCACGGAAACACCATTTACCTTCCTGCTGCAACGGTACTTATTTATCTACTTGCACTGGTGTGCTTTTGAAGTACTAGGTTGGCAGAAGCTGGGACAGAGCAAAGGGAGCTCACCCCATTGCAGGGATTTGAACTGCTGACCTTCTGATCAGCATGCCCAAGAGGCTCAGTGGTTTAGACCACAGCACCACCCGTGTCCCTCTATGACATAAAGCTGGCATATTGGCTCGTAGGCTGTGCAATCTATGGTGACCTTCTCTGGGAATTCACAGGTATTAAACAAAGTACAGGATGTGGCTTCACTACAGCTCCCTGAGTATCTGCATTATGATATTGGAACCAACTTAAACTGTGGTAGGCGATATTCTCAGAATACTCACACATGCACAGGCATGGTAAAATTAACATTGATGGGTATGCACCAAAGAACATGCTCTTAATTTATTCAGTGGCTTAAAACTGTACCTAATAATAATAATAATAATAATAATGCATATTGGATTGTCTTTTAAATATGCATTCAATAGGATTACATATCCCATAGTTGGGTGAAGGAATAAAGAGAATCTTTCCCACCCAATTTGATACATAATGTGCAGTCCCCTGAGATTTATCTCCTGTTTCCACCCAAGTTTTTCTTTTTTTAACCAAGACTTAAAAGGCTGTGTCTCCCCACACTCTGGGCCAACTAATCAATAGATGTCCCATATAAGGCATGTTCTGTACTCAATACATATTAGGCTGTTTGCCTATTTTTTTATTTTTTTTTAACACCTCATATCCCACCAATTTTTCAAAAGAAAATCAAGGTGGCTAACAAACCACCAAACATCACAGAGGCATTGAAATATGCACTCAGTCCCCATTCCAACCCTAGTCATAAGATCAAAATATGAGTGTAAAGCCACAATAACAAGTTCCAAGACAGTCACACCAGAATAAACCAGGAAAAGAAATGAATCAGCCAAATGTATTTTTAAAGCCCCATGTTTTAACTAGCAACCTAGAGGCCTGGTGCCCCTCACTTGGTAAGGAGTTCCACAGGGCACTGCTCCAACAAAAAAACCATGGTTACCTGCAGCCATTCCTCACAGAGTTGAGGAATCTGGAGCAGGGGGCCTCAGCTGATGGCTGGAGCATGCAAGGAAGAACCTACATAAGAAGGCGGCCCAGGTCTCAAGTCTTTGGGGCTTTAAAGGTTAATGCCACCTGTTGGTATTTTGTATTCTAGCCCACGGTAAGTAGTGCAGCCACATACCAAGGAGAACAGGACTTCTTAGGAGCCCAATAGTAGGGAGATTCCACCAGAAGGTTCTGCTATCAGCCTATAATAAAGAGCATTATACCAATGGCTCAGCAGTACACCTTTTGAATTTCTGTAGATATAATGTAGTTACCCTGATAGTTAGGAAGTCACACATGACCCATATGCTGGCTGTGGACGGAGTACCGTTGATGTTTCTTTTTGCTGGATTAAACATTGGGGTCCTGTTGCCAGAATTTAGTTTGAATCTGAAGACATTGGATCCTCTTGATCCATTAGCTACGCTGGGGAGGAAAAATACACCGCTTGTGATTGCAAGTAGTCATCATTGTTTTCCCCAACCCAAGTATCAGATTTCTTTTCACATCTGGATTTAGAAAATGAGTGCAGAAGGTAGAATAAGAAAAGAGCACTGACATTGGACAGCTGGAAGCTCTGCAATTTGTCAACATCCTACTGGAAGGCTTAGAAAGCTATATGGTCAAAACAAAAAAATTCCTTCCAGTAGCACCTTAAAGACCAACTAAGTTAGTTCTTGGTATGAGCTTTCGTGTGCAAGCACACTTCTTCAGATACACTGAAACAGAAGTTGCCAGACCCTTCTATATAGTGAGAAGGTGGGGAGGGGTATTACTCAGAAGGGTGGTGGGAATGGGTGATTGGCATTGGGTGAGCTATATGGTGTGTGCCTTGCCAGTGATTCATAATAGACAATAGGTGCACTGAGATGGGGATAACGTTGATTGAAGACTGTGGGGCAAGACTTTTAGGATTTAAAAAAAATAAAAAATCATGAATTTAGTGTCTTATTTGGAAAGCTTTAGTTCTGCTTGTGCTCCTCTCCTCTCTTTTCAACTGGGAGCTTGCACTGAAAAGCTTGCCATGCATCCCATGGCATTTGAAAGGCACCGGTTATCTGAGTAGATCAATGCAGTTGGATTGAAGGCCAGAATGGTGCAGAAGGAAGAGAGCTGAAGGTGGAAGACTGTGATGCAATGCAGTTCTGTCACTCAGCTGTGAAGCTCGATGCTTTGGGCAAGGCAGGCACCATTTATCAGTGCTTTGTAGGGTAGTTGTGCAGATTCATGGCATGATGTAACTGGTTCATCCAATCCTACACCAAATCTCTAGCAACAGTGAAAGTTGGAAGAGGGCTGGGTGAACTTAAAGAGTTTGCACACTGCAGTGTACATCCCAGTTTTATACAAGCCAAGCCCAAATACCACCAGAGTCTGGCCCTGGCTCATTAAAAGTTTGCCCTAGTGCCATCACTCCCAATCATTGCAGCAGCGATGCCTCCCCTTTCCCCCAAGCTTATCTAGCTGTGGCTTCAGAGAGACCTTTCTGTTGGTTTCCATTCCTCCCTGCTTGACATCTGGAATGCTGACATAGAGTCTCCCAGGCTAGTCCAATCTAGGGATGGTTCCAAAATTCTCTTCATCTGAATTCTCTCCCAATTTTGGAGTTCCGAATGAACTGGTTTCAAAGTGGAACCAATGTATAAGGAATTCACTAACTGTTCCTCTTTTATTTTGGCACATGCACTGTTCTGCAGCTTTCGGTTACTTCCATTAATTCATGATTTTCTCCCCACACTCCTTAACACACATGTTCAACTGAAAAATGGAGACTTCGCTGTAATTGTACACATAATGGGCAGGTTATAAATAAATTGTTGCTGCTGCTGCTGTTGTTGTAATGAAAAATAAGATGGTTTTTTGCTTTTTAATTGCAAAATGGTGGTTTAATAAAGACGAGGAAAACCTTCTTGTATCCTGTACACTTGTATGCTTTGGTAAAGTACCGCAAAAAGCAAACTCAATGCAACTGTGTGTGTGCTTGCACCAAGTTGCCTTTGTGGGATCTTTTGCTAAGGTGCAAGAACTCATGAGTGCACCACACACAAAATAATCTTAATGCAATATTATTTATTCATTTCAAATATCCAAAGGGCTATCACATAGAAGAGGACAAAGGACTTGCTCTTTGTCACCCAGGTGGGCAACTATGATTTCAATGGAGTTTAGTCATAGGAGAGTAGCTTGTGTTGAACATTCGGACAAACTTTCTAATAGTAAGAGCTGTTAGACAATGGAACCAATAACCTGGCAGTGTGGGAGGACAGCTCTCTCTCCATTGGAGGTCATCATCCGGAGACTAGATTGCCGTCTGTTGGGAATGCTCCATCTACAAATCTCCCACATTGACCAGAGGCCTTCAGCTTCATGGTTCTGTTCCAAACATTTATATAGCACTTTTCAGATACTTTTCAAAGGTGCCTCTCAAAGCAGTTTCAGGAAAGTCATACAAAACATAATTTTTAAAAATTAAAAGCCTTTGCCAGGACAGAGGTTAACTTAAGAAGTTAGAGTAAGGAACGGTAACTATTGACCCAATGAAAGAATATAGAACTTCTCGACTTTGCTTAACCCTGGAGCAAATTACATGTCAGTAGCAAATGTTCGAGAAACACAAAAGTGATGCAAGCCAGCCAAGGAGATTGTGGGTTCCTCTTAATTATATTCTCACTCCTCTTTAATTTTCTTCTTCTCTGTACTCTCTACTGTTGCGTTAATTGACAGTTCTTCCTTGTTCCCCACCAAAACTGTGTCTCCGTGAGCTTTCTAGTCCCCCCCCTTCCCCCCTTTCCTTTTTGACTGGTTCAATTTCTTGCTATTAATTCACCATAAGGTCCCAGGGTGGGTCACAGACATCACATAACACATTCCAGAAAACCATTAAATAAAACAAATAATTAACACAGCACGATAATTAGAAGTCAGATAACAAAATCCCACCATAAATCAGCAGTCTCAACACAATATATAATTAGCAAATCAGTAACACAAAACCTAGTGGTTTCAAGGCCTGTGCAAAAAAAAAGGTGTATCTTCAGCTGCTGCCAGAAAGACATAACCATGGTGCAAGATGCTCCTCTGGAAGTAGATAGTTCTAGGGGTAAGGGGCCAGCACCAAGAAGACTCTCTCCCTTGCATCCATTCCTTGTACTGCAGCTGCAGTTGGGTCAACAAAGAGGGCCTCTCCTGAAGCTCTTAAGGCACATGTACTACTACTACTAATTTATTTATTTATACCCCGCCCATCTGGCTGGGCTTCCCCAGCCACTCTAGGCGGCTTCCAACAAAACACTAAAATACAATAACCTATTAAACATTAAAAGCTTCCCTAAACAGGGCTGCCTTCAGATGTCTTCTAAAAGTTCTTGCTCTTCCTCTATTCCAATTCTTCAGCCATATTTGCTTTTTCTGGAACCGTTACGTCCTCTTCAATTTTGTGCTTCCATGGGATGAATGGGAGCGTAGATTTCTCAGAAGGAAAAGTATGTCATCACATTTTCCGTATGTCTTTATTTTGAACTGTTTATTGCTCTTCATATTTATGCTAAACCATATTAAGAAAAAAAAACTCCCAAAAGAAGTCTAATGTGTGTGTGCGTGTATAAAATAAAACCAGTCCAGCAGACCACACAAAGATCTGTGGACAACCGTAAACAATATCAATATTTTGGAAATGCCTGGGCAAACAGAAAAGCTTTGAATGGGCATCAAGACTCAAAATGGCCGCCTTACTTCATGAGGCAGAGCATTCTACAGAGCAGGTGCCATAATGCTACAAGCTCTACTTCAAGCAGCAATTAAGTGAATCTGTGGACCCTGCAATACCATTGGGGCAGGGATCTGATTTTTCTCAGTGAACTAATGAGTCTGTAGGAGAGAAAGTGCTTTCTTAGGCACCATTATGCCAATACTCATCTGTCCTGTGTGAGGCATTTTCCATGCCACTTATCTGTGTGTTTGCTTTTCAGGTTCCAAAGAAGCGATAAACAGACAAAATGGTAGAAATGCTCTCCTCTTTGGTCCCATCCATCCTGATGACAGGTCTCAGCTTCACTCTGTTGGGATGGCAGGAAAATGGCCAGGATCTTCACCAGAAAGACTCAGTCGGGGCAAGAAGGTGTTTCAAAGTGCATGTCCATCAGTTTCCTACTATAACATCCCTTTTAAACCAAGCATGCCCGTAGTTGGGCTGGTATCAAATTCGCATTTACAAGAAGTGGAAACATAAATACAGGGCTTATTTCAAAACACCCACAAAAATAATCTAAACCTTAATAATTCTCTTTTAGCATACACTGCTTGATGCACTCAGTGTGAATTTGCACTATAAACACCCTTGCAAACTATCTATAGCGGCTTGGAAGTCTCTCCAATTTGCATAAATATACCTCAAATATTTATAGATCACTAGATATAAATGTGCATTTAAAGATGACGACCAAAGTGCATTACAACAGAAAAAAGCTCTTACACATCTTCCAATTAATTCAAATAATTGCACGTTGGCTTATTAAATTACACATTAGATAGATAAAATACGGCTTACCGTCAGTTGTGAGCACTAAAACACTTTTAGAGAGAAGTGCTCCTGCCAAGTAGCCGGTAATAGCAAGGGTGGAGTTGAAATGCTGCTTTAAGATCATGGGACAACCAATATTAGAGTGGATCTTATGGACACAGACGCTTTAAAACAATTTTTTCTACCACTGTCAAATATTTCAGCTTGCCTTCCAACGTCTGAAAAGCTACAATACTCTGCACAGAAGAAGTCTGGGGCGATGGCGCAGTTGACAAGCCCAGTCAGCCAGCTTCTCCCATGGAGCACTTGGTGGCACCAAAGATTTTGTGACAGTATATTTTCCCACATATAGATGTAGTGCAGCTCTAGAGATCTGACTCCACATAATTTATCCAAACACTGGAATTGTAAGGCTTTCAAAATGTGAAATATATTGGGAATGATGCAAGATTCAGTTTAAACTGGAACAGACCATGGATGGGATGGAAAGAGACCGTTAAAGAGTATGGAAAGTGTTTCTGCTGGCACGTGATGTAATGGGAATGCAGGAGACCTTTGTGTTGTGAGGCGTTAGTGTTATACAGCAACTGCTCCTTTTGCGCCCACACCTTTCCTTGGAGTGGGGGTCTGGGTGAGAGAGAAGCCACCGCTGTACAGCAGTTAGCCAGCCACATTTCTTGTGTTCGTGTTCAGGCACCTGCTGATAAAGTGGCTAATACATTATCTATCACTTTGTCATGGGAAGCTCTTGGCAGGGCTTCAAGGTCAGCCACCTGTTAAAGGAGTGCTGGTGTCTAGTCACATAGTCTCTGAGAAGGTTTATGTTTGTAAGATATAAAAGGGGCTTGGGAACTCTTCTCCATTAACCTCAGCATAGACCAAGACCATGGAAGGTGCTACATACTGATGATTACAGGAGTCACATTCAGTGCCGGATTTACGTATAAGCTAAATAAGCTATAGCTTAGGTCCCCACTCTTGGGGGCACCCCAAAAATTTAAAGGAAAAAAACAACTGGATGTACATTTCCAAAATATAAGATAAAAAACAAATAAAACCTACATACAGCAACAGTGTTTTGTGTTGTGTAGGCTCCTATGATGTAAGTAATGGGCCCCGCCTGCTAGCCTGCTCCCTAAAATATCACTGTTTTGCTCATTTCTCTATCAATTACTTTGATAAAATACATATTTTGTTATGTGCAAATGGCTTTAGATACCTATTAGGCCCATAAATTACCATATAGCATATATTCAACACAAAAAACAGTGACAATTTGTTGTTGACAAAGGACAGCTGGACATATAAAGGGCCCTGTTACCTTCAGTAGCTTTGTTGTAAATCTGGCCCTGGTCGCATTACATGAGGGGGTTCCCAGCAGCTGAAGTGATGCAAGATGTCTCCTTTTTTGCTTTGCTCTTGGTTCCTTGTTTTCTTCTCTCAAATCTGTTTATTAAGCAATGCATCCTATGCGCTCTTTGCCTTGTTGGAATAAAAAAAGAACATTTGATATTGGCAGAACAAATAGGAAATTTGGACTTCCGGGGTGGCGCCATTGGCAATGGCGGACTCCCTCTGAACTGGAGGGACCAGCTCCACGGGAAACGGGTCTTTTCCACTACGGCGAAGCGGGGACCCATTTAAAAATCACAGGCGGATGAAGCCTGTGACCATGGGACTTGGCGGGCACCTTTAGCGCCCCCCCAACCCGCAAAGGAACCCACTAACGGGCTCCGGAGTGAAGAGGGGGAAGTGGCGCGGTGCTGAGAGTCAACTGCTTCTTCCGTGGAGCGAAGCCGCACAGCCGTTGCCGGAGAGCACTGCCTTTTTCCTGGGACAATTTGGCTTTTAAAACAACCACCCGTGAGTACTTAAGTTTTGGACAATTGGACTCTAAATAAGGATTTGCGAGCAGAAAGGAAAACTGGACTTAAAAGTTTAATTTAATTTGGCACTGAAACGGGAAGGTCTAAACAGGAAGTCAGCCTTCCATTTCTTTGTAGATAGATTAAAGCAAAGACACGGCAAACTAGAGTTCTGAAAATCGCTTCTAAAGGATTAACTTTCATCATTTAAAATTGTTGAACCCCCTTCGGAAGCAGGAGAAGAGGGGGGATTTTTTTCTGGACTGCTTAAACCTGCAGAAGTGAGTGTAAAGTAAAGTAACTTTCCACCGTCTTGATCCTGGAGCGGGGTGTCAGGACTGACTTTTTTTTGAAGCTCATTGACCAGAGACAAACGTTTTTGACAGATAGCTAAAGGAAGAGATACATAGTGATTCCATTGTTCCCCTTCGCATTTTAAAGGAACAAATATTGACAAAATATCTGAAAAAGGAAACTTTGTTGTTAGATCTGTTTTTAAAAGAAAAGAACAAACAGAAGTTCTTCCCCTAGAGGGAGCCTGTGAAACTGTAACCAACTTTGAATCGGGGAGCCTGCAGCTGTTACAGATTACGATCGTGGGAATCGACTTCTGACCTTGCAGGACAATGTATTCAGAAGCTCTGTTGAGTGCTTTCTGTAAAACAAGTGCCCTATTGGAACAGCTACATGAGAAGACGGATTTTATGACTGATGCGATTAGAAATTTTGGACAGGCAGTGGGAAATTATATAGAGCCCACCCAGGAATCAGATCAGGAGTGTGCCCTGACAGAACAGACGAGGGAAGAAGATGTTGCTGAATCTTGGGCGCCAGAGATGGAGGGAGTTGCGGCCCAGCAGGAACATGAATTCTTGGACTTGACAAATGAACTTGGAAAAAGCCAGATTTGGAAAGATAAAGTTTGGTTTGGCTTGGAAATGGGGGGTTGGATAGACCCCCCTATGCAGGGAGGTTTGGACTTTTCGAGTCTGGCAATCGGTCTTGAGATGTTTGGGGTTGTGGGGGCTCTCAATTTTGGAGGGACTTTGAAACATGTTCTTAAATACCACATGGAGCTTAGTGTGGACTATGGAAAAGGGGCTGATTTGTCGAGAAGGGCCAAAAGCATTCTCAAGCTGGAGTTCCCAAGAGTGAAAGAACTAGGAGACAAAGGAAAATACAGCTATAAATATGAAGAAGAGCTGCGGAAGGGACATGGAAGGGACTTAAGGGCCTCGGACATAAGGTTACCAGGTTAATGCGCTAGATTGCTGGGATAGAAAGGACTGACAAAACCCGGGTCCAGGAGGAAGAGACGCTGGATGAAGATTATTTTTTATTATGATTGTTTTATAAAATTGATGAATGATAGAAAGATGTTGAAACGAAATTATTTTGCTCTAGTAAAAATGTTTAAAGAATTATGTAAGAATATTATGGTTATGAGAAATTGGTAAAAATAAGATTTAAGTTTTAAGTTTTAAGGTTTTCATAGTAAGATAAGATTAAAATAGATTAAGGTAAAGTAATGACAGAATATTATGAAATATGGAAAGGATTTGCTGCGACAATTAACAACAAGGATACAAAAAAGGGAGGAGGAGGAGGTCAAAGAAAGAAGGCAATGACAGTTAAAGAGTTGAGAATATTGGATTTGTTTTTAAATGTTTGTGACATATTTTTGTTTTTTAATTGTGTTGTGTTATTTTTTTGATCTTGATTTTTATTAATCTGTATTGTTTGATTGTGGTTTGTCTTTTCTCTGTTTTTTCTTTCTTTTTTTTCTTTTTTGTTTTCTTTTGTAATTCTAAAATTTTCAATAAATATCATAAAAAAAAAAAGAACAAATAGGAAAGTGGTTGCCCCGTTTTCTCTAGCTACCATAGTCTCTTGTACCAAATCAAATCGACTGTGTTTGCAAAAGGTCTCTTGATGCCGAGGAACAACTTTTGAGTGAGTGTAATAGAGATGGGAATGCTGGACATGGTCCTTAGGATTCAGTCCTGGATTGCTGGACAAAGGGCTCATCCACACTTCTGGTTGCCCCGCCACTTTCCTCTGGGAAAACCCACTTTTGACTGCTGAACAGACAAAATCAGGTTTTCTCCGGATTGACATTCGCTCTGATACAGCACTAAAAAGTTGGTTTTCCTGGTGAAAGCAGTGGGGCCAAGGCAAGACTGCTGGGATCTGCGCTTTCTAGTCACAGGACAAGCAACAGTGTGGACGAGCCCAAAGTGGTACAACTGTTGAGTTAGCACAACTAAATCTTAGATGACTAAAAATTCAGCACAAACTTGCAATTTATTATACCTATGAGGCCCATACAAAATGCCAAACACATGGTGTATTGAGAGTCCACAGGAACCTTGGGCAGACAGCCTCCCTTCTGCCCCTCACTCCTTCCCTTATGCACCCAGCTCACAAGCCTTGTCTCTGGCAAACCGTAGTTGATCGTTTTTTCTTACCAAGCAAACTATGGCTTATGTAACTGAATTGAACATTGTTTCAGGTGCTAGTCTTGCCTCTCCCTGACACTGAAAAAAAAGTTATAGCACTTTATGCATGTTTATGTGTTTCATTCTTCTTCCTCTCATAAAAAAAATAATCACAAAAACGCAAGATATGGTGTGTTTTTTAAAGCAGTTGCTACAAACCAATCCAGAATTTGGGGAAATTGGCCTATTACAAAGAACCTCCCAACAGTTTCTTCTGTAATGAATCTTCTATATTCATACTCTACCGTGTTGAAAACCTGAATGATTTTTTTTTTTTTAAGAGCTCATATTGGAACACTGGTACTTGCGATCTGTTTACAAAGCAGTAAAACTGCCTCTGCCATTCACAGCAGTACATTTGTATGCATCCAAAGGCCACAATCCAGTCCAGAGTGAGGCACACTTAAACTCATTGAAATCAATGGACTTATTCATCCGCTCATTCATTCATTCATTCACTCACTCACTCATGTGTCTCAGCCATAGCTCCCAAAATGGTTAGGAATCAGTCTGAACAAAATAATAATGGAAAATAAATCAACAATAAATATAAATGGGTTTGTGTGCGGGTGAAAAAAGGCAAGCGTCATCTCCGCACACCTAAGATTATACTCAGCCATACTCAGAGTAGAGCCATTTCAATATTTACTAAGTTAGATCCATCGATTTAATGGGTCTATTCCTAAGAGGGCTTCTGTTTTGGATTGTGGCCTAAGGAAACTAGTATCCTATCACATATAATTTTGTACATCCCCATCAAAAGCAAGAATTGCCTCATTTCTCCAGCTGCTTATTCATTTCCCCCATGTGATTAGAAATAACACTACACACACACACAAACACCCTTTTTGCCTGTTCTTTTTATAGAACTCTTTCTAAATGAAAGTGCTTCTGCCAAGCAGAAGTTACAGAGAAGTTGTAAGAGCAGCAATGTATTTTCCCCCACCCTCAGGTTGGTACCACTTTAAAGCTTTTATATGCCCACAGATGCTAGTGGAGGGTAAATCTAGCCTTGCTTGAAAAGCAGTGATTAAAGTTTTTAAGCAGCACAAAGATTTTATACAGAGTGGTATCATATTCAAGACCAATTAAATGTCATCTTAAGTACTTAACTGAAGCATTTTTATGTGTTTGGAATCAGTTAAGTGGAAGGTGCCAAATTAAACTTGCATTTAAATTTTGTCACAGAGTTAATCTCAGGAGATTATATACCGTATTTCAAGAATGATTTCAGAAAGCTTTCAGTAAGTCCCTGTTAAGTTTGCTTAAGGAGGCACAGAAACTTCTGTAAAGAAAGAAAACAGAAGGACAATTCTCTAGGTCCTTCTTTCATCCAAGAGCGAGTTAAGTGTTGATAACTAGACAAGTACTGTAATTACATCCTAAGTAATGCAGGTGGCATCACATTAGGGAAGTCTTGGCCAAGTGACTCACGATAAGGACATTAGCGTTTACCATTTTTCCTTCAGAGCCAAAAAAAAAAAAGGGGGGGGGGAGAAACATAAAAAGAGGCTGGGGTGGGAAGGGGGAATAGTTTGGTGGTGTTGGTGTTTTTAAAACACTTTGAATTTGCAATGTGTTAATCCTGGTATTGTAACAGAAGCTTCATTCAAAACAATGCCATCTTATAAATTTCTGAGATTTCTAGTCTTTTTAATAACATTTTTACAGTATGCAAGTATTTTACAAGCCCTGTCTTATCACAACCATGTTGGAAGCATGGCATTAAGCTAAGAGACAATGATTTGTCCAGTCTTATCCAGTGAATTCTATGGCAAATGAGCTTTCTGCATTCACCTACATCCAGTCCCAATGCTGACAGAAATACATTTACATGGATAAGTTTCTTTCCCCAAGTCCTGGACTAAAAACTACATTGTTCTCCTAAATCTTCCATACAGTTGTACACAAGATTGGATACTGCCATAATTTAATTAACTTCTCAGTATGGTAAGTACGTTTATTCTGTTACTTCCAGTAGGCTAAATAAGTATACACAGTTTAGAAACTTCGAAAAGTGTGTGTGTGTGTGTGTGTGTGTGTGTGTGTGACTCTTCCTATATTCTCATGTCAAAAGGACTTGTGGTAAGCAGTCTAGTGTAGTGCATAATGCTCTCCACCAGTCAGATTTCTGAAGTAAAACAAGGCAGAGTAGTTTTGCCAGATTCAATATGAAACTTTACTCTGTATAGTTTATTATTGTATACAAGCGAGCATTTCATTGGGGACAACTACTCCCATTTCTGTGTTGAAATGGTAGAAGACGCTATCATATACTGCTATATACAATTCTTTGATATACCAGCCCTATTTTTGTTGAACCAGGCAAAGCTGTGGACATTTGGCATTGAAATTGCCTTCTGCAAGGCTGCTTCATGCTTCACTATAGTTAGGGACATTCCTGTAGGGCTTGAAGCTTCCATATGGCCGGTGAACTTTAAGATGAGTTGTGTGGCAGCAGGACCAATCTTCCTTTTCCTCCTATCCTGAGTCTGCCTTACACCCAATATGTGAACGGAAACAGAGGTGTCCTTTGTAAATCTGCACTTCTAATTTTGCAATGCAATGCAATAGAAGAAGAAGAAGAAGAAGAAGAAGAAGAAGAAGAAGAAGAAGAAGAAGAGCTGTGTAGACATCACAGGCAAGGTCAATTACGTATAGAACGGTTTGTTAAGAATTCCTTGAGGAATCATTATTGCTTGGTATCTGAAACAAGGGACTGTTCTTCTTCCTATCATTAAAAGATACCCCTGCCCATAAGATATAAACCCAGTTATTTATTTATTTTTTTCTCTCTCTCTCATTTTAAATGTCATGTAAGCAGTGTGAACCTTGCTGTTGCATATGATGCCAATTCCCTGTCTGTTAACTTTGTTTGGGTAGCCTAGCCTCAATTACAAACTGAAATATTTGTCAAAATGAAGCATGTGGAAAATTTATATTTAAGTACAGGAGAAGTATGTATAATTTATCTCAAACAGAAGGAGTAGAGCTCTTTCTTCAGTCTATACACATAAGGTTAAGAGCTTCGTATGCATACTTGTTACGGCTTTCATGAATCATAAACCTCACTCCGGCTTCTTGGGGATAAATTATTTCACTCCACTTATTATATATTCTTTGGATAAAAGATACAACTGCACGTGTTTAGATTTGTGAAGCCAAGGACAAAATTGTATTTGTGTGTCTGTATCTCCATCGAGCTCATAGTGCTTGAATATGGCGCTTTGCTTAACTATAACCTCACTCTCAGTTTGAAAATCCCTGTTTCCAAAATGAGAGACATTTCCAAACAAAATGAGTAGCATTTCCAAACAAACAGAGGTTTGAATTTTTAACTACGGGCTTCATGTCTGGCCACAGGGCCCCTCCAGAGATGGAAAGTCCCATTCTATTAGCAGGGCCCTGATGGCAAGACGGGTTAGTTGAATCCCACCCAAAAATTTTTAATGTGGTATTCAGCTCAGAGCAGAACTATGGAAATTAACAGTTCAAACATAGTCCTGTTCCTTAATTTCAGTGGATCTACGCTGAGTAAAATATGGTTGTATACCACCCTGATATGCTTCTCACTGATATGCTTTCATTATCAGTTGACTTCATTTACCTTTAAGAATGTCCTCATATGGCTAAATCCGATTGATCTTGAAGCATTGTGACACTGCTTTGATGGTTGTTTTTTTAAAAAAAAATCAAGTAGTGTATAAATTTCATTTAACAACAACAACAACAACAACAACAACAACAACACTGCGTGCTCCCTGATTTGGTGGATCATTCATCCAAGCAGCGTTATCTCTTCATTTTCAATTGTCGTCATTTGCCCATCATGATGTCAATATGTAGCCAAGTCTATTTGACTGCATAGCATCATCATAACATCCAGCAGTTCTTGCCCACAGAAAGACAAATCAGGTGAAATGGTGCTGAAGAAGCAGCAACCAAAGGGGGAAGGAATCAAATGAAGGTGGATATTTGCACAAATTGACCCCAATAAGACCACTACTTTTGCTCCAAAACTGGCATATATTCAGCATAGTCCAACCACAGCCTAGCATCATACTTTAAAGCATGGTACACTGGGAAAACCAAGGAAGGTTACAATTTGTACCAGATTACAGGGTTCAGAATAGTAGCTATCACAGCTGAAGAAGCAAGTTCCATAAATCCCATGTTTTATTCATTTCATCCACTTTTGGCTTGAATTTCATCCTGGAGCTTAGCCACTACCTGCAAGTATATATGAATGGCTGTCTCCAGACCATGCCAGAGCTATTGCATAGATTGCTACACTAGCCAAACAGCAGTTGGCAGTAGTACCCGGTGCTGGAAAACTGAATGGGCAGAATACCACACCTGCACCCTCTTGTGCACTTTGGATGCAGAAACTAAAGGTATATCAGATGGCAGCATGCAATTGTCCATCTATGCTGTAGACATTATTCATAGTAATCCATAACAGCAACAAATGTGAAGTCACCATCTAGCCTTTGGAGTGATATAATTGGAAATGGCAGGGATGAAGTTATCAAACCATTTAATGGTGTTTTGTTACCAAGACTGGATAACAAAAAACAAAAAAGTGAAATATTTAGTCAACTATGTCTTTTGACTAAAATCAGTGTTCTTACTAGAGGACTTGAAGGAAGAGAAAATCACACTGCTGATCC